>NC_091103.1:23865000-25065000 GCF_024713975.1 Paralichthys olivaceus
TTATTGGGACACTGGTCACGTTTTTTGTTTTGCTCATAACTTTCATATAATTTGCATTAATAACATGTAATCATGGTTGCAGATATTATAGTATTTCCAAGAAAAAACATTTTCAAATTAAGGTAATGCGATCTGTTAGAATAAAAAGTTCTCCTATCTACCATTTATCCCATAAAAATGTGGCTGCATGTCCACAAATCACCCTGGTTTGTATAGATTTCCAACACTATATTTTTCTTTATGCACACAGTAGTTTTATAACTCAACGGTCACTGCCGTCCATAGCTGGAAAAGCTGCATGATTACAACTGGAGCGCACTGTGTGCAGCAGCCTGAACAAATGTGAACTCAGGGAAACAATCTTAAAGTTTAAAATATTTGTTGCATCAGGAAATCCTCAGGACAATTATTTTCCTTATGAACAAAATAAGAAAACTCATGTTATGTACATTTGTTATTGAAAACATTGTTCTGCATTTGTTTGCTATTTGAAATCTAATTCACTGTATACTATCTTTAAATATGTATATATACAATGCATATTTGGAGTTTATTTTCCTATAGAAGTCCAAATTCATGGTTAAAGAAAAAGCAGGAAACTAGAATGGGTGAGATTGCAAAATTAGAGACCTGCCACACAGAAAATTGCATGGCATAGAAAGTAAACAGTATAAAGAAAGTAAACATGCCCTTTCGTGCATATCCTGACCACAGTCTCTGTCTGCAAACCAAAGGTAGCCTTCATGAAAACAAAATTAACAACTGCTTTAACACTTCAGTGAAAATGCAAGCAAGGCCTCTGTGGGATTTACGATTCTAAAATTGCCCCCACAATTTATTTGTGGCCTCTGTAATGGTTGTCCCTCTGATTATGCAGGTGAATTTAATTGAAAACATCAGAGCATTAGCACAGTCTGTGTTTTATGGGGGCCATTGCTCTCACGCCATACACCCCAGGTCATTGTGAACATTCATACACAGGCAGTGTGTTCGGGCTCTGTGTTGTCAATCTGTCTTGAAAACTGAAAACGACTTTGGAAATGTCTTGGATGTCACACTCACTGAATAATACCCTGAAGTTTTGTTTTTGTTTTTCTTCTCATGCATTCAGATATGACTTCCCTCAGTTGTTTGGGACTTCATTTAAATTCTCTTGACAGCTCTATATTTATTCCTAAATGAAGGCATTCAAAAGTGAGAGGATAGAAGAATAAAAGGGGAACAAAGGAGTCTTTATGTCAACAGTGATACATTAGGAAAAAAACATCTGTCACTCAAAATAATGTTTGGTGTTGTAGAAATTTGACGTAGCTCTCTTAAACATGCATTATTCCACACAGAACCATGTCTGTGCATTCTCTGTAAATGAAACCTTTTTAAAGGGAGTGATATTCAGTAAAGGGGAAGCTTATAAATATATGTCCTTCTTGATTATGGGTTGTCTTGCAGACAATCTACAATCGACATAGACAGCATCCAAGGATCCATTATGATGATGAATTGCTGTTTCTCTGTGAGACCATTGATTGAACCACCAACTGGGAAAAAGGTTGACAGACTGTTTGAAATGGCATATTAAAGTCACTGTGAAAATGACTTCCATATGCTCTATAATTTAAAAATTGGGCCCTGTTTGTAATTCCCATGGAGTTAAAGATGCAGGCAGCATCGTTCTGCCATGTTTTTCTGGATTCCCCTGTCTCGCTCCAGTCGTCTTGTTTGCTGCAGCAGAGCACAGGGGACTGTGTGAGGATAAAATTGCCGCCCAACATCTGGAACCATGCTTAATGATCATTAAAAAACAAGATGAACTATTCTGCAAATTGACAGGGGGAAGGGTACACTGCGGTCTAGATCTCACGCTCTCCTCACATGCACACCCTGGCTTTTTGACAGTCAGTGCAGTCTCAAAGGAGACCCCGCCTTAGACCTTTAAAATTTAATTTGGCCTTGTTCTAAATTTATAGGGACACTAAATTTACATTTCCCTGTGTGAGAATTTTGTGTTTTAAAATTTATATCCAGGGGGGAAAGTAAAGAGAGCTCTGCAACTGGCATAAACCCCCCACTGCTACCTTTGTTAAAGTATTAAACTGTTACAAAGCTACATCTGTGATGTTCATCACACTAACATGGTGAAACGTAGGAGAATATGTGAATAAACTCCACTTTAATAAACCTCAAGTAGCTCATTACATCTTGCAACTTCGTACAAGGCTAACTGCTGTCCACGATTTCCTTTACCTCCTCTTGACAAAAACAAAACAGCTATATTTAAAATTCAAACCTAGGTGACGGCAGACTGGTTGTGGCCCATGAATAATGTGGAGGTCAAAGGTACCGGAGTTAAAGGATGTTGAGTCAGTCTCTTTCTTCAAATAGTAAGTCAAAACATACACTTTCAATTATTTACTTGCCAAACTGGAACTAAGGTAGCTGGCCAACCATTGAAACATTCAGCTTTGAGATCAGCTATAGCCTTGTGCTTTACAATTTTGTGGCTTCAGTTCCTGCCCTCTGTAAAAAACATGTTAATACTGACTGACTTGTGTGTTTTATGATCAGAAACATATTACTGTATTGAGTGAAAGAAGCAACTGTAGCTCTTTGTTCCATTAGTGAAGAGTTGGATATTCTTAAACAAGGTTAATTTAGAATCCCAAGCCCTTTTCAGACACAAACTCAGAAGAATTGTGTCACTACATTTTCCAGTTCATTTTCCCATATGAAGGACAGACCTGGAGATTAACCGGCGTCGGCCATTATTGGCAAAATCTCTTGACTTTCATTGTCTTTTGAGGTTTACATTTCCTTATGTCTATATATGGCAGCTCTTTTTCCTCCTGAGATATTTCTATTATTTTTGTTCACTTCCAGTTTTGTGGTTATCACCTTTTAGAAATGTCATCAATTCGCCCACTAACTCACTGGATATTTTCCTGCTGTATTCTTACATGGGCTTACACCGACATTTTCCATTAAATAAAGGGGACTGGCAGGAAAAGTTACGAAACATGTCCAGAGCAACAGACAGAAAGCAGCAAAAATGAGCTGGTGCTCTCAATTACGTACTTGCAATAAAATGTGTAGATATAAATATCCTTGTCACATACATACTGCACTCAGTATAAAACAGATTACTACAATAGACTAGAGCTTGTCCGAAGAGAGAAAGAGCCAGTTCCTTCAACTTCTACATTCTACTTTAGTGCTTCAAGATATATCTTATGAATTGCATGACTGCAAATGTTTACACACATGCGAAAGAATACTTCACCCTATACTTATATTTGTATATGGTTTACCGCATACCCCGTCCAACATTATGCTCCAAAAATCTATGCATTTTGGCAGAAGGATCAAAAGCAAAAATATCATGTCAGTCAAATAGCCTTTGACATGCTGATTTGTAGATTAAGGAGAAAACATGAAAAACCCAGCTTCATCATTTTCCATTTTGTTGTCTTTGATCTTTAGGAGGCAGTAGTCAAATTCAGTCATGTACGGAAGTTGGAAAAAAAGAAGGATGAGTGCAATGAGGATGAAGAAGAAGAGGCGAGAAAGGGGCCAAAAGGGAAAAGGTTTTCTCAACCTGACATTTTTAGATGTTTGGAAAATACGTTCAGTGCTGGAAATCAGCACACCCAGGATAATTAACTATTTTGCCACGGGAATCAATCGTAGGCGGGTGTGAAGCTTCGGTTCTACTCAGATTTCGAGTGATTACAGAAAGAAAACAAAAAAACATCTACATTTGGAGACCATGTGCTCTTTGCTAGCATCCCTGATTGAAACAAATGAGGCAGATAATTGGAAGCGTGGTCAGTTTACCAGGGGTGAGGCCCAACTCAAGGCGTCTCACATCAGAAAACAAACTAGCGTATTTATACAGTTTGATTTCAGGAGATATTTTGCAATCAACGTAGCAGGACGCAACTCTGGTGATTAATACTCACATCTGAGGGCCCAGCGGCTCCATGGAGTCACTGATGGAGAGTCACTGTGTGTGTATGTGACATGACAAGGTTTTCCTGTGATCTTCTTCTAGTTAGTGAGCTGTCAGCGCCACCATGAGGAGTGAGGCGGTACTGCAGCTTGGGTGTAAAACGCAACGTCAGCACTGCACTACGTGGACGAAGGAGCAGGAGGAGGGGGGGGGGGGCTTGATGGTGACGCTAGGGTAAACGTAGTATCCTTCAAAATAAAAGCATACATGCACAGTACATACTTCCAGACTCTTGGTTTTTTAACTCTTACTCAATAAAAATTTGAGATAATTCATCTTATTTTGTTTTACTTTTTAAGCATAGCCATGCCATCAAAGAACAGAATATAAAAATGAAACAAACTTTTATTTTGAAGGGAGGCTAAAGCTGCTAGCTGGCTGGATGCAGGGATTTTCAGACTGAGGTAAATGGAGGCGGTTGTCGGGTTTTTGTGAACGCGACGGGACGAACAGTCATGGATGCGGCATTGGCCGGCAACTGAAGACGACCGTGGTTTCTAACGTAGAAGTTACCCGACGTGTCGAAGCTGCTGTCCGGGTTGAAGGACGGCAGGAGTCGGCTCCAGGTATCAGGGTCGGCGGCGCTACACTGGTGAGCAAGCTAGCTGTCAGGTAGCCGCCACATCAGCACCGTGCTAGCAGCAGTGTGAGCTAGCTGTGTGTGAGTGTGTGAGTCTTATTTTTCGTGTTGCCGTCTTGCAGAGATTCCATCATGGCAGACAGCATCATGAGCAAGGCTGCCACCATGGAGATCCCCATCAACAGCAATGGGGACACGGGGACTCTGGCAGAGGATGACAGCCTGGAGCAGGTCAGCGTGTCCCATGTTGTCTCAGTCACATCCTGTTTCACGTGCACAGAGCGGGACTGTCAAAGGCTGATCGGGCCAGAATGTCACCAAAGTTAAAGGTTCAGCGTGTAGGATCTAGTGACATCTAGTGGTAAAGTTGCATGTTGCAGCTGGACACCCCTCACCTCGCCCTCCCCTTCCAAACATGACAGAGAACCTGTGGTAGCTTCAGTCGTCATAAAAAAACTCTAATGATGTTTAGGTTGTCCAGTTTGAACTACTGTAAAAAAACATGGCAGCCTCCATGAAGAAGACCTGCTCCAGATGTAAATATATAGTTTTTAAATATAACGTTTCCATTCTAGGGTAAAGAAAACAATTGGTACAATTATACAATGATACATTATTGAAAACATCACTAGGATTATTTCATATTCAATTTCTGCCAAAATATAAATACATTCTGTCCAACTCTTACACACTGAAGTTTATTTATGTCTTTATAATGTTTGCAGTTAAGTTATGTAACACATTCATTATTTACATATTTACACATTTAAACATTTCATAAAAGCAGGAGTAATAATGTTTTAAATCTGCCTCTGTAGTTTTTTCACCTTTACCTGAGTCTGAGGCCTTTCTGGCTTCTGATTGGTAATTCAGTCACATTAGAGTGAGAAGCAGGAAGTGTGTGTGTTAAAACCATAGTCATGTCAAATATGTTGCCGTTCATCCATCAGGATTTGCAGCAGGTGATGGTGTCCGGACCCAACCTGAATGAAACCAGCATTGTCTCCGGGGGTTACGGGGGGCCTGCAGGGGGCATCATTCCAACCAGCTCCATTAAAGGTACTGCAAGCAACCCTAACTTCTGTCTTCTACCCTGTTCACTGGACACAGTTTGCTCTGCAAAGGTATTACACATTTAAAGCTACGTACAGTAAAAGTTGTTGTTCTGACCCTACAATGAATTTGTCAGGACGTGACATTTCAGACTCCAAACCACTCAATGTTCGTTCCAATTCGTGTTTCAAATTCCCCCTTTCACCCATTCTGCAGGCTAAGACGACCTGCACCAGGAATATGTCACTGTTGTTGCAATCCTTCATTCACAGGGAGGCCGTTACGTAATGCCCCTCAAAGAAACAATACCAAGACCTTTCCCTGCCTGTATTATTATGTTTCACAAGAGAGCTGCTGTCCTCCATGCTCCTGGTTTATATTACAAACATCCATATCCCATAGGGCCTGCAATTCACTACAACCCTGAGTATCTGGACAGAAGACGAGCCCCTGCACCAGGACCAGGTGGCTGTGTACTCTAACGACCGTGTTTTTGTTTTCTAAGTTAACCTTTACATGTTCGTCTGTCTTGGCCTGTAAAAGGTTTTTGAAATTGCTTGACTAAGGAGATTGTTTTCAGTCTTGCTTGTACCTCCTCAACTCTGAGCTTCAGCAACAAGACATATTTTGGCAGGTGTCAAAATGAAGGATGCACTAACTTGATAGTACAGGGCTGTGACTTGAAGTGTGATGGCGTCCATTACGGATGTCCTCTTTTGTGTAAAATGCACTTTGGATGACTGTTTTGTCATTGCTTGGTACTTACCTTTCATCCCATAAAGTCCATTTTCATTTTTCTAATAAATCCCTCTATTCTGCATGAGCAACCTGCATGGTGGATTATCTCAAAACCCATTTTAACTCCTACTTAGTATGTATCCTCCACCATGGAGCCTAACCTTCACCTTTCAGTTTACACACTCTGCTGCATTTGCTCCACTGCCCTGCCATCCTCACGTCCTCACTCTTTATCATCATCATGCTCATTTCAGACATTCGCATGAAATCCAGGGGTGTTGGCTTGCCTAAAAGCCAATCTGCAGCCAGTCGTCTTGCCCAACACACAGACCAGCATCCAGGTATCACCAGGCTCATGTCCAAACCGCCATCATTCATTGTAAAGACTCAAAACTCCGCTGTGTAAACCTAAAAAGAATTAGACGATTAGAATGAACAAGGTTCTTTTTTTCTCTCTTTCAGGGTCATCAAACCATAACCCCAGTAATTCAACTGAAGAAGTTACCCGAGGTGTGGCAGTGGAGAAACTAGATAGTGTCAAGAAATGGGGCATAAACACATACAAGGTATTAGGCACTTTTTTGTAAATACTGACTACCATAATGAATTCCTATTTGTTGTACTTTGAGTTTATTTCATCTCTATCCTTGTCGGCTGTTCAGTGTACCAAACAGATGTTTTCCGAGCGGTTTGGCCGTGGCTCAAGAACAGTAGACCTGGAACTGGAGGCTCAGATCGACGTGTTAAGAGACACCAAGAGCAAGTATGAAAACATCCTAATTCTGGCCACTGCACTCATCAATCATTTCCAGAGCATGGTGCAGACGCAACAGGCTTTAGGAGACACCTTCACCGACCTCAGCCAGAAGTCACCAGAGCTGCAGGTACAGTAATGCCAATGCTCCCTATGTGACATGAAATGAAAGTAAATCTGATAAGTATGTAAAACCTCTGTTTTCCTCTGCAGGATGAATTTGGTTATAATGCAGAAACACAGAAGCTGCTGTGTAAAAATGGCGAAGCTCTCCTAGGTGCCATTAACTTCTTCGTGTCCAGTATCAACACCCTTGTGAACAAAACAATGGAGGATACTTTGATGACCATTAGGCTGTATGAAAATGCAAGGTAACACAGCTCGACATACCATTTAGAAGTTATGGAAAATAATCTGAATTTGTGCAGGGTGATAATTGGAAGATCAGAGCGTGTGACAGCTTTTCTTGTTTTCAGACTTGAGTTTGATGCCTACCGCTCTGATCTGGAGGAGCTGAGCTTGGGCCCCAAGGATGCAGCTGCCATGGTTCGCATCGAGATGGCTCAGCATGAGTACCAGATACACAGAGACAAATATGAACGACTGCGCAGTGATGTCACCATCAAACTGAAATTCCTGGAAGAAAACAAGGTCTGTAGTCACCAGATTTACTTTTGATGTGAACAGCCCTTTTAACGAAAGAGAAACCACCTCACATCATTTTTAGAACATTGTCATTACAAAATGTATAAAAACATAATAGAGGTTTGTGTTTTTATCGTATACGCTGACATCAGTGAGGAAAAAAGTGAAGTAAAAACAAGTGCTATGTCCTAAATTAATCCAACATATTTTTGTGCTTCAGTGGGTGAATTTTCTCATCCTCCCAGAGCCATCTGACAATCGAACAGCATTTGATTGCTTAACAAAATGATCTAGTAGATGTATAGCCTGTGCTTTCCTGCAGAGACTTAAAACTGTGTTCGTAATGGTTTTTCTTGTTTTCTCTGTGTCTAGGTGAAGGTGATGCACAAGCAGCTGCTCCTCTTCCATAATGCTATCTCAGCTTACTTTGCTGGCAACCAGCAGCAGCTGGAACAGACTCTAATACAGTTTAATGTGAAGCTAAAGCCCCCGGGATCCGACAAGCCGTCCTGGCTGGAGGAGCAGTGAAGACCGCTCAGGGCTCGGCTGTGTGAGATGTACAGTGACAAGCTGGTCAGTGAAGAACATGACATTATAATAAGATGGACAAGAGGCAAGTGTATAAAGGAGTATATCGTAGGATCAGTAGCGGCCAGTGATAAAGGAAAAACCCGAGGGTTTGTTTTGTAATGTTTTCCAGTATCATCTTATTTTACATAGATGGAAAAAAGGTCCCAGTTGTATTTAGAACTTTTGCGTTAAGTCACAAAGTTACCTCTTTTTACTTAGCTATTCTTTAGGTACACAATCATTTACATGTATATCGCTTCTTATATATGTACAGTATAGTCTACTATTGTGGAGATACCCCTTTGCTTTTTTGCACATGCGTTACTTTCTTGGTTTTTTAATGTTGTCGTAAGCGTTATTTTTAATATGTCAGATCATATCCATTGTGGAGGAGTTCCACAAATCACATCAGCTAGTGGGAAAATGTCAAGAATATTAAGAAATATCCTTTGACATTGTATTTAAAGTCATGAGTGTGCATGAATTTACCATATTCCTTAAGTTTTTGTTTTACAGATTTAAAGTTATCAGAATATAATGCTGTTGTTCAAAGTTATCCCTCTAAATTTCTGATATTGCTTTGTGGAATACCTGCCTGAATGGTCAGTTCACAGTTTACATGCATAGAAGGGAAAATATATATTGTCAATATAGTGATTTTACTCTAACCTAATACACATAAATGATTAATTGGATATTCCCATCTGGGAGTATCTTTTTTAATGCCAAGCCTCAAAAAACAGATGACGAATATAAACGTCTCAGTTATCATAAAGGAATCCAAATTTAATCTACAATAGCCAGTGTAAGATTATCTCTGATTATGTTTCAATAGCAGGTGCCAGTGTTTGAGGATCAGTTTTTAAAATCTCGGGTTTTAGAACACACATAGTGAGCGGGAATAATGAACACGTGATTACATACGTGCTTCAGGTTGCAATGCCAACATCTCTTCAATGACCGAATGTATGAGGAAAATATTCTTGTTTTAAGTTATTTATTTACCGTTTGTCTTGTCTGCTTGTAACATAACCGTATGTTGCGCTAACCTCTGCTTTTAAGTTTCTAGTTGATCGTCTTTGTCTTGTTCTGCATCTCAAATAAAGTCTGCTAGATGTTTCCTTTCACGTAACCGTGCGGTTGACACCATTCTGTAGCTTTGACATGGGGCGCTTTCACAAGAGAATGTATATAAAAGTCACAATGTATGTAATATGTATGTATATGGCAATACAGTCTGATATATCTCATGCTGTCCATGACTGAATTCATAATTAATGAAATCCTGTTTTCAAAATTGAATGAGTTCTTTCTTGGCCCATGTCCCATCCTCCTGCCCATTTTCATGGAAATGTGTTCTGTAGTTCTGGTGTTATTGTGCTGACAAGCAAACAAATGGACAGGGGGGAAAACAACCTTCAATTGGCAAAAGCAAAAGCATCCTTTTTGCATTTGATAAATACACTGGATCAGTTTATTGTTCTCCATGGCGATGGAAAGCTAAATTCATTTAAAAAATAATGAACTGCATTCAATAAATTTACTTGGGATATGATCCTAATATTGTCTTTCTAACATTCTTCTGTCAAGCTCACAAACCATTTAACAGTTCCACTAAACAAAACTCCACCAACTGAGACCTTGAATGGAAAAACGTATTATTGAAACATTAGTTGGTCAGACACCCTGTGACCTGTTTGCATTAGCTGTTAATTTTCATTTACTGACTTAGTTTCAGGCATTGTATTTGCATAGTTAATAGTATGGCTCCATTGACAGCACATTGAAACGACTGGTGCTCCATCTTCCAACTCCCAGTTTCTCTTCACACTCCTCAAACTGCAGATCCACGGATGCTGAGATTCCTTAAAAGAAATTCACTTGGTTGCATAAGACACAACTCATTGGGCCTAATTTACAGCAGCTTGAATAAGCCAGATGTTTTTTGTTTGGTGTGTGCAGGTGATGAATATATATATATATATATATATATATACAGTATATATCTGTGAGTCCAGTAAACAAACTCAAAGCTGAATTCAACACAATAAATCACACACTGCACCAATCTGCCTCTGCAGATAAAAGCATTCCTATATTACTGACATGCTCAGTGAATACACAGACCCCAGAGGTCAAAGTTCTCCTCACAATACCTAGAATAAAGCTACCCAGTCATTATGGATCCACTCGGAGGAGTTTTTGTTACAACACTTTTTTCTTTTAAAAGTAGCCTTTTTTTAATTAGCGTTAGTTAAAGAGTGCCATTTTATTTTATTCATTGCTGAATCAATATTTCTGTCACTTATTATAATTAAATATTTGAAATATATTGTGCAAACATATCTTTTTTTAAATATATGTACTTTCATAATGTTTACACACTGTTTTTTTCTGCTTATGCCCAAATGTACCACAGCAAATTCCTTGTATGTGTAAAAAATACTTGGGAAAACACCCCAACTCTGATTTTGATCAGACTCTCCTGCACCGTCAGCAGCACATTTCTTTCTGAAGGGTTCAAATTAAGATTAAGCACATCTGCATTTGTGTTATTGTTTTAAAGGGGTCACTCCTTTCTTTTGTTCTGCAGAAGAGGATCAGAAACTGTAGCTGAAACTGTTTCTGCATGTTTCTCCTCAGTTCAGTGATAATGTAGATCCAGCTGATTTGCACACAAATGCATTCAAATCTCTCATTCTGAAGCTCTTATCATTTGTAGGTTAGGGTTGAAGAAGTGCATGCAGCTAATTGACTATCCTGCAAACAGCTAAAGGCCAAAGTGAACAACAACAGCAGCAGCAGCACAAATTCAATCCACTACTGTGTGAGCTGCTCAAATGGATTAATGTTTAACCAAGAATAGTGTGTGTTGTCTATCTCTTTCTCACCCAACTTGAAAGTGAACACGGCAGTGGAGAGGATTAGAGTTTAAATGCCATATTAAAGGAGTGATTGGGTTTTTTTTTGTGTGGGGCTGAAGTTGATTTATAAGCAAGCAAACACCTTTAAAAAAGAAATTGATTTGTGTCCCTATCAGTGTGGACGTTAATCAGTCTATAATCCAGTGGACTGTTCACATAACAGCTCCATGACAAGCTGGACAGAAAACACAGCCAACACAGCCAGCAGATGACTCCAGTTTCCCAGAGTTCCTCCTGCTGCGGAGAAGGTGTGGAGGCTACCTGGGCGTGTCGTTCACACGTAGGTAGTTCCAACTTCCAGTTTGAGCTCCACAGTCTGATGTCACTCTTTGCGTTGGAGGACTGGGAGCTGAGGCAGGAAAAGAGGCAAACTTCACAGGATCATAACTAATACAGGTAAGAGCTATGTTTTTTACTTTTAGATTTCAACCTGATCCTGAGTTAGCTTTTACAAGCAGTTGTTCAGAATGAGTCAGTAGCTTCAGTAGCTGAAATTGACCTCATTCTTTTTTTATTGTCACACTTGTTTGTTATTCTTTCATGGCTACGTTTTTGACTGTTTTATGTTACTTTGTATGTGTTTTGACTCGTGTGATTTTTTTTGTTAATCACATTTTAACTTTCTTTTGAGAATTGCTGTATAAATAAAGATGTTGTTGTTACTTATATGTGCAAAAGGCTACGTTTAGCTGGAAACCAATACAATTATACTTAATATAGGGTTAGGGAAAGGGTTAGCAATAGATTAACTTTATACTAAATAAAATCAGACTTTATCATTAAAACATACTTAAAAAAGAATATGGAATGTTTCACCAGCTGAGCTTCAGGGTTATCTCTTTCAGTGTCTAAATTTAACATTCTCCATAGCAATAGATTAGCTTTATGCTAAATATAACTTGTCTTTGCTATCTAAAGTCATCTTTTCAACAAAATCCGTATTATGTTTTTGTCGACTTCAGGGTTATCTAGCTCAGTAACTAAATTTTACTTTCTCCATAGGAGTAGATCATCATGTTTATATCAACTAAACTACTGAGGTAGTATATTTGTAACTTAATTAATCATAGTCAATATTAATTTATTAACAGTAACTCCTAATTCCCATATCCCAATCTATCTTAATTGTATAAAATAAAATCATACTTTTCATTACTTAAAACACCTCTTTGTGTCTGCTCAGTTTAATGTATTGACTAATGTATTTGATTTACTGATTTGTCTTAAATTACACATTATTTCATATCATCACTGCTGAGCCTCTTCATTTTGCATCATTTGTTTTGACTTCCATATGTCAATAAAACTGGTTACTACAGCATTAGCAATAATTAGTAAATTAGTAAATTAGTATTTACCGTGGAGACAGTGAATGCTTCATCCATGTCTGTCACAGTTGTGGTGGACATGTTTGTAACTGTGTCCCCACCCTGTTCTGTCTCTTTCAGTTTAAATGCATCATCCTAACTGAAAACATTTTGGACACAATAGCTGCACCGCTCTCCTGTAGAAACAACCATTAAAGAGCAGCTTATATTTCACTTCATAGGCTTTAATCCTGCCTGCATCTGTGCGATGATGGCTGCATCCCAAACCCTCTGAGAGCTCGTCCCCAAAAGATGCAACCAGAGGGTCCTCCCACTCCACCCTCTCTGCTGCCACCACCTCCACCTCCACCGCCACCTCCTCCGCCACCACCACCACCGCCACCTCCTCCACCACCACCTGCCCATGGCCTTCCTCCACCCCTGCATGGCCTGGGCATCAATTTCAAGGGGGAGCTGCGGCGCTCCAGGATGCGCAATTTCAATTGGGAAACACTTCCCAAACACAGTGTGGTGGGAAAGCACAACATCTGGACCTCGGATAACATTGATGGGGAGTACGAGCTGGACACGGATCACATGGAGGAGCTGTTCAGCCACAAGAAGCAGCTCAAGGCCCTGAACCGCCAAAGTCTCAGGTCACAACAGTCGGCTGGCTCTGGAGGGGAACTGGTGAGCAAACTGAAGGGTTACAGATATGACACCATGCTGAATCAGAGTGATGCTTAAACCACAGTGATTTTGAATGAAAAGTGTCTAGAATTTTTTATATATTGAGCAACATATTGATGTTTCGTGTTGGGATAAACAGGAAACTTTCTTGCAATGTTTGAAACCTGAAAACCACCATGCAGAAAACTCTATGTAGACCTGGATAAGTATTTACTCCATTGAGCTTATTTTGCATTTGCCATCACTGGTAGAAATAAAATAATAATACATTGCATTATCAGGAGGTATTAAATGTAAGATTTGTCTTAGTAAGATTTTTTTTATTATTTAGAAACCCTTTCAATACAAGGGTGGAGTCTCACTATTCTTCTACTCTGTGTGCTAAAGGAAGGTATACTTGTGTCCTCGTGCAGCGCTGCTCTGTCCACTGGCCTTTTTGTCTCTTGTATTCAAGTTCATAATCCACATTTATTGCTATTTAACTGAAAGTGAATCTGCTTTATGGCTTTCAGCTTATCTGTTTATATCTGTCTCTCTATCATTTATTTCGTCAACCAATCTTAACATTTGGGTTAAAAGTCTGTCACCACATTTTTTTACTTTGACCTATATCAATTTCTCCAAGACAGACAATGAGAACTTGTATCACTGATGCAAAAAAAAAAAAGTATCTTTGCCCTGATTGTTCAATACAATCAACTACAAGAACTCTTAACCTTTGGAACTGACTGTCTGTTTGGAAAGCTAACGTCTCTGTGATACAAAACAGTGTACAACAGTGAAATTATCTCCGCCACTGACAAGCTGATTATATCCAGGTCTGTGTCTGTTTCTCTTCCCAGGTTTCCATCCTCAACTCCAAGAGGAGCATGAACATTGGAATTTTCCTGAAGCAATTCAAGCGGTGAGTCACTGCTGATATGTTCATAAGGTGTGATCTCTGTGGAGCAGTACTCATACAATGCAGGATGAGGCACATGCAGTTTACTCTGCAACACGGCTGTCTCATGCTCAGGAATACTTCAGTGCCAGCGTGTCCTGGCACGTCTGATACTCTGCTCTACAGCTCCAACAGGTTGCCTCCCTTGGGTAACCGCAGATCAATTATGGAGAGGTATTGTAAAAGTATTGCCCAAGGCTGTTGTGTGCATGAAATAAATAAAACAATTTTTAATAAATTGAGTGAGTGAAATAAAACAAATATAATAGATAGAAGTGTGTAAAATAATACAATTTAATGCAATGATAATTGGAAAAATTGCTTTAAATGTTAAAAAATGAAAACTTGAAGGCAAACAGTAGGACATTGTTAAAAAGCAACAATAAGAAACAATTCAAATAGAGAAATTTAAAAAAGGTTTCAGAGAAAAAATGATTTAAAACAAATGATAAGAATACTAAAAAAGATATAGGTGAAAGCACACCTCTGAAACTGCATCTTTAAGAGAGATTTAAAAGAGGATGCAGAGTTAAGAACAGGGTGGTATGACTTTAGATTTTGTAAAATAGTTTAGTTAAAGGTATTTGAATTTAAAAGCTGCATGTGTAGTGGATGGGGCCTTCTAAGCCCATGAGGCAATTGGTTCCAGTGCTGTGCTGCATAACAAATAAAATGTAATGCTTTTACCTTCGAAATGTTTTTCTCCCGGTGTCAAAGGATATTTCATCAATCCTATGTCTTGTATATTTGTTTTTCCGTGCATTGTACATCAGGAGTGCCAAAGGTGTTGCAATTTTTTTTTCTTGCGAGGATTTTTGGGCAGGTAGAGGCTTGTCAGCGTCTTCCAGCCAAGCGAGTGTGGTTTTAATATGATACACACTCCGCCTGAGATGTCCCAACCCAAGGGAAAACCATAAATGACTAAAAGATCTGAACCCCATTTCTCTGTCTCTCTCTCTCCCCACCTCCCTCCACAGGCCTATGAAAGACATGATCGAAGATATCATATCAGGACGCAGTGACTGTTTTGGCGCAGGAAAAATGAGGGAGCTGTGCAAGCTGCTGCCAGACGACGGGGAGGTACTTGTGTCAGCTGCTCATTTGCTTCTAATATCAATATTACAAGCTTAAAGCTGGTTTTAACAATTGTGGGGTTTTCTGCTCTTTCAATGAACACAGGTCAAGCAGCTAGTCGGTTTTAAGGGTGAGGACTCGGCTCTTCCTGAAGCAGATAAGTTCATGCTGAGGCTGGTGAAGATTCCCAGGTAAGCTGCCTGTAATGTGATCTCAGGTATGTTTGAAATATCTGTGGTGGTTTATTAATGATGGAAACTTTGTGTGTGTCAGTTATGAAAAGCGTCTCAGTAGCCTGGTGCTCAAAGAGGAGTTTTTCCCACTCATGGATGAAATGAAAGAATTCATATGCACTTTGACGGCTGCTGGACGAGGTACTGAAATCTATATTTGATTTTAAATCAATAAATTATCCCAAAAATAGAGTTTACGCATAAAGTGAACCTTGTGTTCTTCTTTTAGAGCTGTTGGAGTCTGAACATCTCCATTCTGTCATTCGTCTGGTACTGAAGACTGGAAATTACATGAATGCTGTAAGTGTATAATGTTTTGGATGATTTGATTTTGTGTTCGTGCATCACTGAGTCTTATTTGATTTGATCACAGGGAAGCTATGCAGGCAGTGCAATCGGCTTTCGAATGTCTTCGCTGCTGAAGCTGGTGGACACCAAAGCAAACAAACCTGGAATGAATCTGATGCATTATGTCGTGATGGCAAGTAGCTTTTATTATTTTGATCTGAATGCATCCTAGAGGCTGTTTTTATGCATGTGATGTTTATACACATTGTCTTATCCACCACAGCAAGCTCAGAATGCCGACATGGCCCTGCTTGAATTTCCAGAGCAACTCACACACATCGAAGCTGCAGCAAGGTGACTAATTTCTCCAGATTTAAAAGCACTCATCATCTTTCACCCTCCTTTTTTATTTGTTTTAATATCATTAATCAACTTTTTTCATTCTTTAAGAATAAACAAAAGCGAAGTTGAAGCAGAGTTTGCACGACAGGTAAAGAAAGTACGAGATGCCAAGGTGGACACTCTGAAGCAGGATGACCTAAGGACACAGATGGAGGATTTTCTAAAGGTAAGGAATCCTTGTTTGTTATGAAGTTTAATGGTCGGTTACAAGTGCTTATGTGTTTTGTTTTTTATTTGGGCTCCATATAGGAGGCTGAGGTCTGCTTGGCCAAAGTAGAGACAGATTTTCAGGAACTGCAGTCAGTGAGCAATTCAGTGGCCGATTACTTCTGTGAAGACCCAAGCAAGTTCAAACTGGAGGAATGTTGCTCCATTTTCTACTCCTTTTGTGAAAAATTCCTGCGGGCCAAGCAGGTAAGAATATCTAGTTGCATCTTTTCCTCACCTGGTTAAAAAAATGTGTGATCGATCCATTAACTGTGTGAATTTCTGCAGGATAACAAGGCACGAGAGGTGGCAGAGGTGAAGCGGAGACACAGAGACAGATTACAGATCGCTGCCAAGCGCAGGTCCACAGCTACCTGCTCCAGTAGAGACAAGGAAATGGATAGTGTTGCATTAGAGTCCGTACTACAAAACCTCCTTACCAGACGTGGCTCTCGCAGGAGATCTGAAAGACCCTTGTCCACTCAAGGACGCCCCATGAGCGGCAGCCCAAACAACGGGAGCTTATCAGAAATTACCTCACAGGCAAACCTCCCCCCTGCAAATGAAAAGAGATGCGGCTCATTTAGAGCCAACGAGATTTTCAGAAAAGAATGGAATTCAGCAGCTGAGCTCACAGGGAAGGCTTCACAAAGCAAAGCCCAGTCCAATGTCGAGGACAACAAGGCAATAAGTGTTCCTTATGAAGAAGAGATGACAGCTTCCAGAAAAGAGGAATCTAGAGGATATTCACACCCGGCCAATAGAACCCCCAGCAATTCCTCCTCAGTCAGATGTTTGTCAACCACCACAGATGATGATGTTGAGAAGAACATGCAGGACAATAATGAGGAGGAAGCCCAGAAGTTGAGAGAAGCATCTAAAAAGGTGTTGCGCTTTCAGAACAGTCGTGGCAGTGCCTCATCTGTGGACCATTCTTTGGAAAATCAGAAATCTCCTGGTCCACGTACCACTTTCTCTCGTCAATGCACCTTTGATGAGGAAACTGACCGGTATCCAGGAGACCCAACCAATGAAGAATTGATCAGATTTTTGATCAGTCCCTCCGCCACCTCAAAACGCAACCTGGGCCGTCGCCACACACTGCCGACCAATTTCCCTAAAACCCAGGAAGAGGAAGATAATCTGTGTGATCTGCCTCCAATCAGAACTCCTAATCCTGTTTCAAGAGCAGAGTTTGCTGAGCACAGTCCCACAAAACAAGTGTTTGATTTTTGTGAGGCTTCTACCAACTTTAAAAAATCGGACTCTCAAGACAACAGTTTGTCAGCAGAGAAGACAAGCAAGCCAAGTGTTTCTTCAGCCAATGTTCCAAATGACGGGCAGGGGGAGCAAAATCAAGAGTCGACGGAGTCCACAGGAAACCACGTGCAGAGGAACAGTGAAAATATTGCCCCCAAAAGCACGTGGACCAAGACCGACACGTCTGGACTATTCTTTAGCTTTTTCAAACGCCTTGGAGATATGAGCAAACTTCAGAGCAGCAAGGAAACTGTTCATAAGGGTTCTGGTGTATAGACTTTGAAAGATAAAAAATGTAAAGCCAACGAAGCGAATTAAACCATAGTGTTGCTTGTGATTACGTCATCGAGGTGTATTGTTGTGACGATGGGTCGTGAAGGTTGGAAGAGGTCAGAGAAGGTTAGAAGAAGTCAGAGAAGGTTAGAAGAAGTCAGAGAAGGTTGGAAGAAGTCAGAGAAGGTTGGAAGTCAGAGAAGGTTAGAAGAAGTCAGAGAAGGTTAGAAGAAGTCAGAGAAGGTTGGAAGAAGTCAGAGAAGGTTGGAAGAAGTCAGAGAAGGTTGGAAGAAGTCAGAGAAGGTTGGAAGAAGTCAGAGAAGGTTGGAAGAAGTCAGAAAAGGTGTATTATTGGACGTTGTTGTGCAGAGGAAAGATAATTGTGCATGTTGTACCACTAGATGGCAGAATATAACAGGAACATGGGGAGGTGTTGTTGAGGAAGGGTGTTTATTTCCAGACATTATGTGTATTGTCTAGTAAACAAAAGAAATTAATGATGGAAACACTCAATGTAAAAAATGGAGTCGTAACTTTTTATCCATAGGGAATGATGTTTTCTAAATGGTTGGATAAATGAGGTTATACTATCAGTGTTTCTAATATTGTAAAATGATTGCAGAGCATGGTAGCAGACTATAATAATAGAGTAATCTTGGTTTGATTGTTATTTTTGATACTTTGATAAACTGTTTGCTTGAATACAACACTGTTATTTTTATTTTTTACATCAATAATTTCTATGTTTTATTTTCCATAGTTATTCTCCTCCCTCTGTTGTTTTTACAGAAGCACATTAAAAAGTGCAGAAGGTCGTTGATGCTTTCAGGGTCTGACTCAATCCAGCCATTGTTTTTGTCATAAATGGGGTCAGTGTTACAAAGGCAGCCTGTATCCAAGCACAGCTGAACCGTGCACTGACGGTGGCAGAGTGAAGGGTGCTGATTTCAAGTTGGTAGAAGGGCAAATGCCCGCTGGCTTCTAATGATGGAAAGTACCAGCCTGTCAGTATTCACACACTGTTTGTGCCTCTGCCATGCTTCGACCCCAGCGTCTCCACGATGCAGGAGCAGACATGAGGGCTCGCTGAAGTTATAGTGAGTTAGACTGATGAGCTTTTATGGCTCGTGTCCAGATCTTTGACTGAAGTGCACCGACGACCTTCTGTTGAGTTGTGTTCTCGTCTAAACTGGAGTAATCTGAATGTTTTCAATATTTATTTGATAAAAAATATTTATAAGATGCATAAACACTGAAATTACAGAGATCCAAAGAGTATTGTGACCAAAGTGTGAGTTGTCTTTTTTAAATAAATACACATGAATATGAGAGTGTTGGTACATGAGATTTTAGGTAGTTGCAGTATTCACATCTTATACGTTCAGATGTGAATTTTCACAGCTTTGTTTGTAAAGGTTTTGATGTGTGATGACAGCAAGTCCAGGAAACATTTCAAACGCCTGCTCCACTCGTGACAAGCTTTCAGTTCAGTTTAAGTTCAAGAGAAGACATGGAAGAGTTTGTGCGACGTGAGCCATAAAATCCTTCAAACATCTTCAGTGTCAAACGGCTGCAAATAAATAGCATCTCTTGACATTATTAGGTCAACTGAGTCTCATCGTATTTTTCTGTGTAGGATCTGTTTTGATTCAGCAATGTGATAACGGTTATGTAAGAGAGCATATCTTATTACATTGCATGATCGTTTTTATTGTTACATCATCCAAAAAAATCACCCCTTCTGTTATACATGCTGTCTGATTATATCTCATCTCGGTATCTGTTACCCAATAATTTCAGGCTATAGCAGTTTTTAAATGATGTATTGCCTCAATGAAGGCAGCCATGAAGAAACAAATTATATAAACTGTTTGGAAAAGCCCACTCAAATAATAATAATAATTTCTCTTGTGATGGACTTTAAAAATGCGCATTCTTTGCTCTTTCATTTGGCAAAAACCATTGTTGCCTTTACAAGATCCTGAGCGTGAGAGTCACCTGCAGTTTAAATTGTGTGACCTGATCCCTGCTGCTGCAGCTTGCAGTGCCAGACAGGCAGCAGCAGCAGCAGCAGCCATCTTGACTTAAGTACGGCGAAGGAAGCAGTCGCCATGGCAACTCCACATTGCAGAATAAAAGCCCAGAGATGACTGTGTTTGCCCCCCCCCCCACTCGGCATGCAGCCTCACACACACACACACACACACACACACACACACACACACACACACACACACACACACATCCACATTACAACACAGTGCAATTTCTTTTTTATCCATCAATCCCTTTCTCTGTCGTCCTCCGTGTCACAATTATGACCCATCCCCCTCTTCCCCCACAATTAAAAGACTTAACATCCAATTAGATTAATAAGCTTGAGCTAATTGCTTAATTCTTAAATTCCCCCTTGATGCACTTTCAAGTGAAAACAGTTTTACTCCTTGTTCTATATTATTATGAATCCGAATAGAATCATCAAGTGCCCCAACCCCCACACCGCTACCTGACTCCACCCAATGAACTGTATTACTCCTCTGCTGATTGCACACATCCAACTCTCTGCCCTCGCTCTTATTTCCCTGTTGTTTACTCGATGAAAATAATCATCAATTCATATTCATAGTTTTAAAAAAAACAAGAAGCGAGTAACACAAAAGGAAACAGGCTCTGAAACCATCAAGGCCCTGAACTGCTGTTGTTTTTGCCTGATTGCATTATCCGGAGGTGCATCCCTTTTGTCTTTGCACTCCAGAAATTCCTTACACCCTAATAATTCAAAGCTTAAAGGTGATAAAACTGCATCCTTTGTCCTTTTAGGGAAACTGGGCGGGATCTCAGGAAGCCACACCCCTTTGCAGCAGGCAGCCGTGCTGTGTGAGCCTCAGTCAGTTCCTGAGATTTCATCTCTTCTGCATATTCCCTGCCCCCCTCCATATGCCATTGGGCTCCTCGGCTCCTCCCAGCAGCTGTGTTGGCCAATGCTGCGTGTAAGCCACTCCCCCTGGTCTCCTCCTTTTCCCTTCTCCTCTTCCTCACTGTCCCCTTCTTCTCCTCCCAGACAGACCCTGCCCTTTCCTCTCTTGTCGCCTGCAGTCTGTGGATTGTGTTGTGGAGGCTCTGGGACACTGACAATGGGAAGACTTCTGCCCGGCCTGCAATGCTGACCCTCCTGCTGGGATTTCATGTGAGTACAATCCAGCCATTCACTTCTGTTTTTTTTTCAGCTGCTCTCTCCATGGTGTCCTATTTCTCCTTCCTCATCTTGTTTGTGCCATTAACTGGAATCATCAATGTTACAGGGACTGAGCACATGAATCATTCATCCATCCAAAACTGCATCCTCAATTGGTAAATCTCAGAGGGGCTGTGGGGTTTAAAGCTTGTTGTGATAAATTCTATTTTTATGAAACATCAGTAAAGGAAAACATGAAGTAAAAACATTTTGCTCCAGCAACTGTTGAATGATAAATCTCCTCCGCTGTTGTTTCCTTACTGCTTCCTCATCCAGCCCACACACTTCTCCATTTTAGCTCCCAGGCAGCCCTGGCTGTGTGGCAGGTGGGCATCTCTGCTGCAGTCTCAGGGCTGGGCTCTGTAATCAAGCATACGCGCTCTTTTGTTTGGAGGATTACTGATCTTTCTTTTATTGCTCCTCTGATCTGAATATGCATGGAGCAGTGCACAGTTGCCGGGAAAGCTGTGTGAGCCACATGTGAATCAGCATGTTGAGTGCTTGTGTCACCCTGTGTGTTGCATTGTACTGCAGCAGAAACAGCCATTGCATCAGTTTTTTTTTTTTTTTTTTTCACACCTCTGGCCTGTGAGTGTGAGCAGATTGTTCAGTGGCTCGCTATTGATCCGTCTTTTGTTCTGGAAGACGACTCATCTTTGTCAAACTATCCCTTCAAGTCACATGTTTGATGAGAGCAGCTGGTGGAAATGGGTGGTGCTGGTTTTGCTCTGCCCACACATGCAGGGTCACAGGAAGGTTGCAGACGGTCCTGGATGCTGAGCCCAAGGGAAGATGTGTTACATGTCTGCATGTGTGGGTCTTCGGGTTTCTGTTTGTGTACATGGGCCTGGAGTCTCAGATCACGTCTCTGGTCTTCACGTTGTCAAGTCCTGCAGCATATGCAAGAAAACTGTGGTGTTGATTTTACATTATAGTGCAAAGTGACACATCTTTGTAGGTGTTGAGTGTAGGCTGGCAGCAAGAAAACTCATATTGTAACTGAGAAGTGACCTCACTGCGTGTCGTTAAAATCATTTCCCTCTGCACACATGCAAAAGAGAAAGTAGGTAGATCGATGACTTAGTGATAAAGACATCGATTGACCAAGATATTATAATCCTGATAATTCATTAAAAAGATTTATCTTCAGTTTATATTGCCCTTACGTAAAGGTGAAATTCTTTAGTGTTTTTTTATCTTGTGCTTTAAAGTCAAATGGTGCAACCCAAATCTGATTGAATTCAGTATCAGTTGAAGAGAAAGTGTGTCTTGCCTCTTGTGAACACATCACAAGACAGAAGTGAACAGTGGGCACTCATGTTGCCACATAATAAGTATAATACTGGCCTTGCAGAATAGTGATAAATACAACATGCATATTGACTGAGAGGCCATTGATTCTATTCTGCTAATCTTTCTGTGTTTGCTGTAGTTTTACACTAGACACTGATCAAAGCTCATTATCAGACTCTGTCATTCACTGTCCTTTTAAGATGGATTTTTCTGAACCACATCTTTAGGTTTGGCCCTTTTCATTAAAGTCAGCACATTTTCTGTTCTGTAGCATCGTAACCATACGTCGAAGGAGGCAGTCACAACAGACCATGTAATTAATATTAGATGAGATTATACGAGGCTGCAGCCGGTCGATATCTCCCAGTCTAAACTTTACATGAGTAATCTTGCACAGAGTGGTGCAGGGAGGGAGAGCAGGTATCTGAAGGTTTCTGGTTAGATTCCCGGCTCCACCAGAGCTGAAGTTTCATTGAGCAAGACTCTAAACCCTGAACTGCTCCCGTGCATTTGAATGAGACATACATGTACATTGAAAGTGGTTTAATTGGTCTATAGGCTACCAGTCTATTCACACGTTTCACTTTCAGCAACTGCACTTAAATTCCAGCCTTATTCTGAGTGAACTACAGTGAATTTAAATGTTGGTGTATAAAGATGAACTGAAGACAGGGGGAAAGACCAACTGGCAGCCAAATGTTAACATTAAAGGTTAATGTTAGCCTTGTTTAACATGTTAGAGCATTAATATCAATGAACGCAACAGAGACTTGACTCAGACGGTGACTGTAAACACACATCTGATATTTTATCACACGCACAAATAAAATCCAATTCTTCTAACTACATGAACATTTACTCATCATGTTGGAAAGTAATTTACATTTTATCCAACTGATTTCGATTTTTGCAGTAGATACCTATATTAGGTATTCAAAATGTCTAATTTACCAATTTATTGGCTGATATATATATTTAAAAAATAGCAATCATTTCCAAGATGTCATTGTCATACCATTATCGCAAAAAAATTTAACCATAACCTTTATTATAAATAATTATAAAGAAAACACAAATGTATACATATGTAGAAGTTGAAAATATATATATATATATATTTATATAATATTTTTTCCATGAAATGTCAAAATAAGTGCACATCTACTTTGCTTTGTTCATTCTGTAAAAAAAGCATCACAAATGCATATGCCAATTTGTCTGCAGCAGGCCCATATATCATACGTATGGTTCTATCGGCTCTAAAAGATATTTCCAGTCAGGTCAACATGTACCAGACATAATATGAGCATCTGAGTTATCACGTGAGTCACTCAATAGCTCTTCCTGCTTGTAGACAAGGGTGCACGTTGTTCTTGCAGAAACGCTGCGTGCACACTGCATTGTCTTCGGCCGGCCTTTGTAATGAAGGGCTCCCAGAGAGACCCAGACACAGTCTCCTGACTCCTTCGTATGTGTCAGTGTTGATTAAAAATTCTGCTGACAATCCCAATCCACATGAAGTGGTCACTTTCTCTCATCCCTCTCTCATTAGCTGTCACATCTTATCAACCGAACATCTGCAGAGGAAATGAAAAGATAGAGGACTACTGCAGCGTTTGTCCTTTTTAAATGCAACTCATTGCATATCAAAATAAGAGTCACGCATCCTCACTTATAAATGTAACTCATGCACAGACTTGGTCAGCAAATTTTAGTCAGGCACTTGTTATTCATGCAAACCTAGTCCCAGCAGACTCATCAGGAAAGAATGAAATAAAAACACAAACACATGGACCAAGTTATGCATAAGATGAATTCACGAAACGAGCTCGTTTTGTCCTGTTGAAACGTTTGAAATGTTCAAACACTGTTTTTCTCTCATTCTGTGTCCACTGCTATGACTCTTCTGACAGAGGCTGATGCATTGAGACAGATTCCTTCATTGGATGCAGCGAGGTGAAAGCAGGAGCTTGTTAGTTTGACGAGCAGAAGTTTCTGTGTATAGTGTGGGCAATAACTGATGACTCATCACAGGGCCAAGCACCTTAGCCGGGGGCCCCCAGCGGCCCCTTAACACAGAAATGTACTCCTAGAGGTTTGATGTTTTGGATTTTCTGGTTTTCGGCTCTGCGTCAGCCTTGTTGTTCCAAACCACACAGGAGCCCTTTTGGTTTGTTATTGCTCGTACAAATTGGAAAATCGGTCACGCTTGACCCGAGTCTGGATAAGATCAGATGTAGTTGCAAATCATCATCACAAGACTCCTATTTATTCCTCAATTTACTGCCCAGTGTATAAACAGAAAAACTCTCCTCAGAATACTTTCAAACAAATAATTATAATAATAATAAACAGATATTTGCTGTGATGCAGATGATTTGTGGCATTCACAGTAATGTGGACAGTTATCATTTTTGGATTGAAACGAACAAATCCCAGTCTCTAAAGCTCAGTTACCATAAAATCTCACAGCTGTCTCTTTTACTTTTACTCTTTCTTCTCCTTTCAATTCTCTCTTTCCTCCCCAGTTAAAAACAGGCAGATATTTCTTCAATTTACGTTTCCTCAGAGGGTAAAACAATAAATGTTAGTGCACAGGCCGAGCGTACACATTTACCTCATGATGACACACGCTGGAAGAGAGAGGACAACACAGAAACATAAAGTTCAGTCTGTATTTAAACACTGTTGACAGAGCATCTTCAGGGGCCAACACTTCCTGTACTTCAGGTCAGAACCTTTTAGTCCAGAAAAACAGATCACAACTGAATAAAACCAGGAAAACGCTTTAGTCTGAGGTGGTAAAATGTGGTAAAAATGTGGATTTGACTGGAAGTATCTACTCCAAATAATCTTGCAAAGAAATAGAGAATAGATGACACAGAGACACAGACTGAAATACCAGACAAAGCTGAAGGTTTCACTCAAACAGAGAAAGAGGAGGGGAAGAGGAAAATCCTTTCTATGGGCAAACATCCTGGAATCGTCCGAGCTGAGGAATGATACTGACAATCTGAAAATGACTAGTTTACAACTCCTCCTCTGCCATTGATCATGTTTCAGTGAATTCACACCACAATGATTTATTAATAGACATGTGAAGAAACACTTTGAACATCAGGTTGATGGCTTTATGTTATTTTAGGTGCATTTGTTGCATCATGATATTAGACAATATTCATATAAATATTAATATTTCACTGATCAATAATTCTAACCAGCCCTAGTAATAAGCAAAGCAGCAGATTTTTATTTGCTAATTATTTATGTATCTTTATTATTTTTATATTTCTTACATATTATTTATTTCGTATTATAGATCTCTGCCAATGAGATGAACTTCCTCTCCTGCTGACTCAGCCCTGTGGAGGTGTGGTGGTCTGGCTTTATGCAAAACTACCCACGTGAACTACCTGAGTATATATAATTTAATATGTGAGAGTAGAAATAATACATTACAAAAACAATATGTATTTCTAAAACCATTTAGTCCACAGACAAAGCGATATAGAAATAGTTTTCTTTGGGAACTCTTTTATATCAAAAATTTACTGTGTTGTGTCCTGGGGATTAATTTTCATGAACTGAATTTTAATTCATATTAAATAGTTTTCTGGGGCCGGTGTCTAGAGGATCAGACTTTGGGAAGATCCTGACTTATTTAAGAGGTAATTTTTTGTGAGGTCTCCACTGAATCTTATGTAATATGTCTCATGAATAATTCAAAACAACTGCGGGTGAGAGAAGTAGATCATCTATTCAGTGTGGCAACGTTTTTTGGGTGATTCTAAAATGTGTAATGTAAAATAAAAATAACTAATTAAAACCCCTAGTCAATTAATTTTACTTTACATAGTTGTGATATTTACTGGCCGACCAAATCATAAGTCATCATTTGCAGAAAGCAGTGTACAAGTACACAACTCGTTATTTCAAAATATCAAGCATCATTTTCTGGGACAGGTGTAAAACGGGGCCGTGGCTCCCTGCCCTCGTGCAGCAGAATCGACTGAGAGATCTTTTCTCTGAGCTCAGGTTTCTGAAATCCACTTTTGCCATTCATATTAAAAGATGATGTGTTCATGAGAAAGACGTTTATGACGCAAACGTTTCATCTGAAGCGTAGAACACCTCCTTGTATGTAGTCAGGTTTGTGAACCACGTTTAGCAGGACGTTTACGCAAGGCGGCGGCTTTAAACGAGATTTGAGTTGATTGGGCGTGATGGTGTCTGTCATTATAGGCACAGTAATCCAGATGGCAGACAGGGCCTGACCCTGTACGAGGACATTAAGCCACTTAACTGTAATGCAGAGTGAGAGTGGCAAGAGATACTTTGCAGTCAAACAGATGAATTCACACACTTTCCTGCAGGCGACATGTTCCTGTGTGACGCAGATACACTACACAGAGAGAGAGAGAGAGAGAGAGAGAGAGAGAACCCTGTTGCACACTGACTCGGATAATTGACCTCATCTATGTGAAGTGCTGATCATGCAGTTCCTGTGACAAAGCCTTGAAGAGGATGTCTGGTCACATGCTGCCTCATTCGTCACAGTATGCTGCAGATTTAGGTCTCTATAGTCTCTGTCACTGAATGACACTTCTGTCAGAGCTGTATTTTGAATAGTTCAACTCATGGATTATGTTATTTTTAGATTCATCTGTCTGTACGAAGGTTTTCGCTGCAAGTATATCTTGAAATAACTGCACCCTTTGGAGCTTTGTGACAAAGGATTATTCAAAGCAGTGATTTCATTGATCTTGTTTTTGTCGGTTGGGTTTTACTTTTTAATAGTGTCATCGTTTTTCTACGTACGTGCACAGCTGAGGGCTGCAGTCAGCAAATGACAGCTTTTTAAAGAAAGATCCTCTTTTCTGTGGTGAGGCGAGTGGGAGGAACGAGCCGAGGCGGGCTGCTGAGGGAACGGGCCGGCAGGGAGCAAGGGAAGTGGAGGTGGTGTTGGTGGTGGGGAGGGAGAGTGGGTGCTGTTGCAGCCATAAAGGCAGTGGCTAGCCAGCCGAGGGAGGGGAGGAGCCTGAGGGACTTTGGCTCCTCAAGCTTCCTCCTGATGTCACCGCTCAGCTGCTGCACTTAAGTGTTCATGTGAAGGGAAGACGGCCCTGCAGAGAGGGGAGGGGTAGACAGGAGAGGGTCGGGCTGTGTGTACAGTGAAAGGCCTCCAGTCTGCACAGCGCCTTAGTCGGTAATCACTTGGCAAGTGGCAACAATGGGGCCGGCCTGCCTGAGAAAATCCCCATCTGCAAGACGTTTGTGGCTGAAATCAGGCCTGATGATGCTGTGAATGCATTTTAGGTGGCTGAAAGAGAGAGAGAGAGAGAGAGGAGGAAGAGGAGGAGAGGACAGAGGGGAGAAGACGTGTGGGGTGGTGGGCTGTGAGAGGGGCTGGAATGCCATTGTTCGAGCTCGCCGCTCTGTGCTGCATAGAGGGCCAGCTGCCTCTGAGGCCTGCTAGCTCATGTGAGACAGGCCGCCCAGCATTATGTGAGACAGGCCTCCCACATCAATGTGAATCCCCCCTGTCCTTATCCTCCCTATCCCGACAGACAGACAGACAGACAGACAGACAGACAGGTGGTGCATGAACTCGGCCTGCTGGGAGTCAAGAGAAGGAGGAATTTTCAGGGAGTGGCTTTTCACAGCTTCCTGTTTCCTCTCCTTGCTCTCAAAGAAAAGGGGCCCAGACGCCGCTCAGAGCTGGATGTCAGAGAGGGAGCGAGCTTGACGAAGCTCCGGGTGCGAGATGGCGCACAGGCCCAGGTCAGATTGAGGGGGCAGTTGTTTAGATGCAGCCTCAAACAAGACGTTTCAAGCCGATGGGCCAGTGGAACAGAGATGAGGCTGAAGAAGTCTACAGTCATAGGGCTGTGACGCAGTGAGAGGCGATGGGTGAGTCCATGTTAGAGAAGGTTTGTTTTCATGGGAATAATTAGATCTAGACGATTGTTCTTAACGGGAACATTTGGAGCTATGAAAATGTAAACATATACAGTGCATATTATAAATAATATATATGTTTATATTCATATCATTATGATGAAGTTTTTATTTTTTTGAATCTCTCAGCTTACATTAAACTCAGAACTATAATATATCATTAGAAACTGATCAATGATGTTAAGTCCCAGTATGGTGACACGTTTCCAAGTAACATCCACAGTTTTTACTAAGCACAATATCATCTGTTTTTAGGGATGGACATTTACATTTGTTTGCTTTTTATTAATTTCATCCACCATCAAGGTTATATCTTCACCCCTGTCCATTTGTTTGTTGGTTTGTTTGAATCTTGATAAACAAAATCAGGCATATTCAGGGAACTGATATCTATTTTTTTACAGTAATTCAACATGTACACAAGTCCTACCTCTCTGAACGCCATCAGTCTTCAATGAGGTCTAGATTAGTGGATGTAGAGCTTCTGTTCAAGAGGCACAGTGCAGCATTATGGGCATGGATAGTGTCAGCAAGAGCAGCATCTACAATGAACAGAAAAATACAAGTTAAAAACAAAAATGATCTGATGATAGAATAGAATAGAAAGCCTTTATTGCCATTGTACAAGAGAAAGAAGGAATTAGAGGCACTGTGTTAAATCAGACTCAATAAATATGAAAGTGACTTAATGACGAGAATGGCCGATGACCTGCTCTCAACTGTGTTTCCTGACTGAATGTTTTTTAGAAGGCCATCATCGTTGTGTGTGTGTGTGTGTGTGTGTGTGTGTGTGTGTGTGTGTGTGTGTGTGTGAACTGTGTTTTTTCATGTAATCCTTTGTGTGCTTATTTACAATATGACAGATTTACAACCTGCCAGTGGCACGCTCAGATAATCTGTGCTTGACCCAGTGATACAGTTTCATGTAACAGAATTTTTGCCGTGCCTGCTGGCTCTAGACGGCAGAATTGCTGTTGGGACGGAAACAAGATGCACTGCAGCAAATACACATATACTGAACTTTCAACTCTGTAAACTCAGACACGCTGGCTCTGATGCTGCAGAGTTGTCTTGGCTGCGAGCTCTGCCCTGTGGTGTTAATTACATGTATTAATTTTTCTTCCGCTGCATCAGCTCGGTTAGGATTTTCCCTTTAAGACTCAAACAGTTGTTCGGATGTTCGCAGGAAAAGAAAATGGCTCATCCTGCAGATGCCATGTCATAAGTGAGGGGAAGCAAAAAAACGCCGGCAGATAGATACAGGCCTTGGATAACAGTAACAGCTTTATGACTCATTCCTTCCTTGTGCTCATGCTGAGGGTAAACGAATACGCCCTCCTCACCCTGTTTGAATGTTTCCTCAAGGCTTTCTTGACCTTTCTCCTGTTTCCTCCATGCTGTGTGTGCGCAGGGTAAGTGGTCCCCGTGCCGCCTCTGAATGTCCGTCACCATGGCGAAGCGCGAGACCGGCAGCGCCAGCCCCGTGGTCAGGCAGATAGACAAGCAGTTCCTGGTCTGCAGCATCTGTTTGGATCATTATCACAACCCCAAGGTGCTACCCTGTCTGCACACCTTCTGCGAGAAGTAAGCTCCACATTGATCACTCAAGCTTTCTTCACACAGTGCTTTTCATACAGTGCAGCTCATTGTGTGGTTCATGCAGGAGATGAAGAAAAGGCATGAATAATGTTTTGCAGTAAGTTCTCAGAGTCACACCACTCACACCAGCTATTCTCTAATCATTGGGGCTTCTGCATGATGTAAGGCACCAACCACTCTGAACGTGGTCGCCGGGAAGCAGACAGCATTCTTAATGGCACAGAATTGTTGGCAGCGAATGTTAATTTCCACAGCGTTGCTTTGCAGCTATTTAAATAATTAGATTCTCAGTTGTGCCCTGTGAAACAGTCAGGAACAGAATCTACGAGATATCTTGCCGAGGCAGTGACTTGTTTTAAATCACCTTTAAAGGTTCAGTGTGTAGAATTTAGTGATATCTCGTGGTGAAGTTGCATGTTGCAGTTGAATACCCCTCACCTCACCCTCCCCTTCCCAACATGAAAGAGAACCTGTGGTGAACGTAAGTTGTCATGAAAACTCAAAAGGTTTTAGGTTGTCCAGTTTGGATACAGTAAAAAACATGGCGGCCTCCACAGAGAGGACCCACCTTCATGTAAATATAAAGTTTTTAGATATAAAGGGCCCATTCTATGATTAAAAAAAACAACAATTCATACAATTACACACCAGTGAAAACTAGGATTATTTTCTATTCTATTTCTTTTCATGCTTTGCTGTCAACTCTGTTTTAAAAAGTGCTTTATAAATAAAGTTTATTGTTACTATTATTATTAGTATCTAAAGTTGTTTTTGCACCATCTTCAACCTGGACTTAAATCATTTCTTTCTTCATCTCTTCTCTGTTCAGATGTCTACAGAACTACATCCCGCCCCAGTCTTTGACGCTGTCGTGCCCTGTGTGCAGACAGACCTCTATCTTGCCAGAGAAGGGCGTGGCAGCCCTGCAGAACAACTTTTTCATCACAAACCTGATGGAGGTGTTGCAGCGAGACCCTGAGTGCAGCCGACCTGAGGCCTGCAACGTTCTCGAGTCGGCCAGCGCAGCTACGGCCTGTCAGCCCCTCTCTTGTCCCAACCATGAGGGCAAGGTCAGTCAAAAATCTAAAGGATGGAGAGTGTTGTACAGTTGATGAAATTCACCAGATTAACCCCAGAGTTCAACATACTCTGAACTTTTACAATATCTCATATTAAAATACTTTTTCTCATATTTGTTCAAATTTCTAAACAAATGTACCGACAGTAATAGGATGTTGAGTTTTTCTCTTGCTCCACTGCACCATCTGCAGGTGATGGAGTTTTACTGCGAGTCATGTGAAACCGCCATGTGTCTGGAGTGTACGGAGGGAGAACACAGGGAACATGTGACGGTTCCTCTGAGGGATGTGCTGGAACAACACAAGTCGGCACTCAGCAATCAGCTGGACACTGTGCGCAACAGGTACAGTGTAATCCATCACCGATTTTGTGCTTGTGCTGTAAATAAATAATGCTGATATTATATTATATATTTTTTATTTTGACAGACTACCTCAGTTGACGGCTGCCATTGAGCTTGTGAATGAAATCTCCAAGCAGCTTTCGGAGCGTAAAAATGACGCCGTGACTGACATCAGCAACACGTTCGACGAGCTGGAGAAGGCTTTACACCAACGCAAGACTGCCCTGGTCACTGAGGTGGAAAACATCTGCAGCACCAAGCAGAAGGTCTGAGATGTTTCTAAGTTTGAATTGTAGAGAATGAAAATGAGCTGTATTTTAGCAGAAGCACCACTGACTGTCTGCTTCTGTCTCTTTGCACAAACACAGGTTCTTCAGGTACAGCTGACGTCTTTGCTTCAGGGCAAAGAGAACATTCAGAGCAGCTGCAACTTCACGGAGCAGGCGCTGAGCCATGGCAGCGCCACGGAGGTGCTGTTGGTCCAGAAGCAAATGGGTGAGCGGGTCAGTGCCCTGGCCCGACACACCTTTCCTGAACACCCTCACGAAAATGGACATCTTGAATGCCAGGTAGAGACGGACGGACTGAGGCGCTCCATCCAGAACCTGGGAGTCTTGATCACAACGGGAGCCGTGGGCCACACGAGCGTCGCCACCGGTGAAGGCCTGCGACACGCGCTGGTCGGCCAGCACACCACTGTCACGGTCACTACTAAAGATAAGGACGGAGAACTGGTGAAGACTGGAAACGCTGCTCTGAGGGCAGAGATTATCTCTGCTGATGGAGCGTGCACCGAAGCAGAGGTGGCGGACAACAAAAACGGCACCTATGAGGTTGGATATACCATCCGCTCGGAGGGAGAGTACACCTTCTCCTTGCTGCTGTACGAACAGCCTGTGAGGGGGAGTCCGTTCCGTCTGCGTGCCGTCAAGCCGTCAGATGTCCTGCAGTCGCCAGAGGATGTGAAGAGAAGAGTGAAGTCCCCGAGCGGAGGAGGAGGTCATGTTCGACAGAAGGCGGTGCGCAGGCCCTCCAGCATGTACAGCACCACCAAGAAAAAGGAAAACCCGATAGAGGACGAGCTGATCTACAGAGTGGGTGGGTGAATAACTGACTACTTCTGCTGGTAATTATTTAAAGTGCTGAGGGAGCTGCAGGAAGTTTTTGACCTGTGCGTTCACTGGTATGTGGATAGATTCAGTAGCTGATGATGCAGAGGAATCAGCTTTAGACTTTACACAAAGTAGTTCCCTCTGTGACCTATGGTTTGTGCACACTGAATATATTTATTTTATATATAGACAGAAATACTCATGCATCTCTTGTTTATGTGACAGGAACAAGAGGGAGAGATAAAGGGGAATTTACTAACCTACAAGGCATCTCGACCTCCAGTAACGGTCGGATTGTGGTGGCAGACAGCAACAACCAGTGCATACAGGTCAGTGATCAGTATTCTCTGGATCTGTAATAAAGATATCATGAATTATTTCTTTGTTAAGGCTGTGAGGTGATTGTTTTTTTCCCCCTTTTTCTAGGTCTTCTCAAACGACGGCCAGTTTAAAATGAGGTTCGGCGTCCGGGGCCGTTCACCGGGGCAGCTGCAGCGCCCCACGGGGGTCACGGTGGACATGAACGGTGACATCATCGTAGCCGACTACGACAACAGATGGATCAGCATCTTCTCCTCGGACGGCAAGTTCAAGGTGAGCGGTCACTGCCAGGACGACGCATATCTTTCAATACAGAGATTCACTGGATAACCAAAGTGTCCCTCTGACCGTCACAGAGCAAAATCGGCGCCGGGAGACTGATGGGACCAAAAGGCGTGGCCGTGGATAAGAACGGCCACATCATCACTGTTGATAACAAAGCCTGCTGTGTGTTCATCTTCCAATCCAATGGGAAGCTGGTGACCAAGTTCGGAGCGAGAGGAACGTCAGACAGACACTTTGCAGGTACCGTTGGCTAAAACTACAAGTTACCCAAAGTATGATCTTCTCATGATTGATTTCTCTTCTAGGAAAAGATGCACACACCAAGTGATGCTTCGTGTCTCAGAGCATGATGTTGGGCCAGATTTACACCTTTCATTATCTTTCTTTACAGGAATGTTCACGTTCAAAATATAATCATTTATTTATTTAATGACCAGCATGTTTCCCTTTATCTTTAGTGCTAACTAATGTTAGCATGTATAGCTGCTACTTTATTATGCACAAAGATTGTAAATAAAGACGGACGCATCTCCATTTACAAAAATGAAGCTAAAATGGTCACAGGATCCAGAGTCAGCGCAGTAGTAGAGTTGCGGTGTCAAGGTCCCACCGATAAACGAGCCTGGCCAATCAGGAGTCAGTCTCAGCTGTCAATCATGACATTTCAGCCCCACTTTTATTTAGAATCAAAAAACACATAAACCAAGGGAGTGAGATTTATAGGTTTATACTGCAGTCACCCACCAGGGGGATATCATTATACCTTGGCTAAGGTTTTTAAGGAGCTGTCATTTCGTCCTTCTTTATTTACTGTCTATGATGATTATTATCATTATGTTCGCATTTAAATCTTGTAAACTTGTAAAGAAACACCTTATCATCTTAGTACAAGACAGAGTGGTTAAAGTCAAAGTGTAACATCCACTCCACTCAGAGTTTGGGTGAGAATAAATAACTGTAATTGTAATGAACTATTTGCATGTATTACTGGAATCGCGCAGTGAAATTGCCTCAGTTGTTGCAAAGGCGACAGTATTTCTGTTGAAACTCATTCATTGTGTCCGTTTTTTCATTTCTCACCTGGACCTTTTCTTTCCCTTTAGAAAAAAGTGGTGCAAACATTGCACTGGAGCAAAAGCTTAGTAAATCTGGCCCTGTTTTCAGTAAGTAATGAATTCACTGTGAGTGTGAACTGAGAAAACAAATCTCCTTGTTCTTTTCCATGTCGATGCATCAGCTCTGTCGTGTCCCACGTTCTGTCCCACGTCAACTCTGAGTGTCTTTTGTGTTTTCAGTGTCCAAAAATAGTGAGGGACTTCCTCTCGTGTGTTGTAAAGCAGCCGCTGATGCATCTTTCCTTTTTCCTTCTCTTGTTTCCTCTGCTGTTTCCAGGTCCTCACTTTGTGGCTGTAAATAACAAGAATGAAATTGTGGTAACAGATTTCCACAACCATTCAGTGAAGGTTTGTTTCAAGTGTCTGTGCACACACTTTTTGTACAAAACCTGCATTGTGAATAAACAGCTTGTTTATTTACAGCATCTATATTTTAATACATGTTATCTTTAGAAAGCATCTCCAGTTTTTTTACTCTGTATTGCATACTTTTTAATCTGAAAAAAAAAAGAAATCCTGCTTATCTAAATGAAGTAGTGGATGTGTTAAATGGTATAACTTATCTTCTTCCCATTATTTTTCTTCCACAATCATGTTGCAAGTGTTTCCGTGGTACCTATAAATCAAAAAAAAGAATCACTCTTTAAATTAAATACAAAAACTCAGTCAAAAATAAATAACAGCTTTACCAGATTAAATTGTACCAAATGTTATTAAAAACACTTTGACCTAGAGTGAGCTATGTAATTATGACATTTCGATCAGGTAAATTAAAGTTTAAGTAGACTGACTGGCTGAATAGCTGTGTTATCATAAATATTTTTTATAATAATATTCTGCGTATCCTGTTTTCCTCAACATATGTTGATCACGTGTGACAGCAGAGTGTTTCCTGTGTAATCTCTCCTGCAGGTGTATAACGCCGATGGGGAGTTCCTGTTTAAATTTGGTTCCCACGGAGAAGGGAACGGACAGTTCAATGCTCCCACAGGCGTGGCCGTCGATGCCAACGGAAACATTATCGTTGCAGATTGGGGCAACAGCCGGATCCAGGTTAGTTTGAGAAAAATGCATGTCATCAATTGAATTCATTATTGAAGCACATCACTCACTTCTCCAACCTGTCCCTCTGTGCAGGTGTTCGACAGCTCAGGGTCCTTCCTGTCCTACATCAACACAACAGCGGACCCCCTGTATGGCCCCCAGGGCTTGGCCCTCACGTCCGATGGTCATGTGGCAGTGGCCGACTCCGGAAACCACTGCTTCAAGGTCTACCGCTACCTGCAGTAGAGACCTGAGACACGCCATCTTTACCACTGCAAGCACTGACAAACGACAACAACCAATGTAATCCACAGGGTGCAATGACCTTTCCACTACAGCCTTTTGATGTGCACATCAGACCATCTCCCCCCCCGGATATAATTACGCGTCTGAACCTGAGTTTTAATCTTAATGATGTGTAGTCGAGGTTGATTTTAAAGTTGGGTGATGTAGCGTCTGTGGGACAAGTCATGGACATGAAGCTGTGGACTGGTTTTGAGAGAAAGTGCAAAAGCTTTCTTGCGTCGTTACCCCACAGTTTGTGTGAGAGCGACACGGTAGGAGGTAGAAGTATTTAATGAGCCATAACTTGTCCAAATGCATGAAGTTTTAATTGATCTCAAAGCCTAGGCAACAGCACAGTGTACCCATCAGTTGCTTTTCTCATGAACTAGTAGATGCTTACAGTGAAATGAACAGCGCTGCGCTTCTTTAGCAATGACATGTAATAAAAATAATAATCATTTAGGGACTTCTCACATAACATAATCACACCACCATCCGTGCATTGATTTGCTGTATGTACTGTATATACATAAATGTATATTGTGTATATTAGATCACTCAGTATGTGCTATGAATTTGAAACACGGGCCTTTTGGCTCATGGGAGAGCAGCAGTCAAGGACTTTCTAGGATTTTAAACGTGTGTATGGCAGCTGTTAAAAAAAAAAAAAAAAGATTGTGCTTTCGAAACATACCCAGCACTTGCTGAAAAAAAGAAATGTGTCATATTTATTGCTAATGTAAGCAGCACAATAATCCATTTTTGTTAATATCTGTTGTTTTGAAGGGAAAAAAACCAACAAAATGAAAAAAAAGCTAATTTATTTTATTTTATACACTAGTGCAGCATTTACAAATTATTTTTCTAAACGGGTGTGCTTTCTTTTCACACTTTTCACTGTAAAGGAGAATTCACAATCCAGCAAAAATCTGTGTTCGTGCACGTGGGAAGCAGTTTTCTAAAACTACTGACACATTTTTTTTTTTTAAATTTTCATTTGGGATGTCATCAAAAATGACAGTTTCTCTGTTACAGATGAATGGCTGACGATATCGGGAATGGTTTCATAGACTCATTGTTCTGCCTTTAACAAATAAAGATTTTCCAAACCGGAATCCGTAATAACATATCTCAGGAAAACCATCCATCCATATCACATCCAAACCATATCAATAGAAACAAAATGGTTTCCGATTTTTAGATTTTGAAGGAGACGTTGTGAGAAAACTGCTGACTTGTGCAAACACGAGATTATAAAACTATTGGAGTGGAAAATGAATTCTGTTTTACCATTTTTTGTCTGTTTGTTTTGTTTTGCTTACACATAGGAAACCATGACAAAAGAATCCAATTTATAAGATATTTACCAGCAAACTCATCCACGATTCGGCTTGTCTGGACAAAAAACCGCTGTTATATCCGAGTTTCTGCCTGAACTGTATCAAGCCATGAAGAAAACCCTTGTACCAGTAGAGGTGTTGCTGCTCTTGCTTCTCCCAGTGTTCATTCTCTGTAATGTCATATGAAACCCTGGTGCCAGAGCAGATGAAGGGAGCAGGTGCAGGAAGATGGCAGCGTCCTGGTCTGATATAATCACCAACACGACTGCAGGATGTGACCTGCTTTCACCAGTTCACTCTACCAGGAAGCTGCTGTTTCACGTGCACCTGGTCCGTTGTTTGACTTGTTGCCAAACAGGAGCCCGGACATCTTTATAGAGTCGAGGGGTTCCACCTTTTTAGAGACGTGTCCGAAGCATTTTAACCTGCGCTGTTTGTGTCACACCACTACAAACGATCTTTGTTTTCTTTATGAATATGCACTGGTAATAAAAGCACATGGTTTACTGATGTTGTGCTTGTTCTCATTACGTGTGATCCGTGTTTTCTCATGTAAATTGGTGGTAATGAGGAGGTGATGAGCTCATTGCACATAATTGGTCAGTGAGAGCAAGTTCTGAAATAAACAAGGAGAGCAATAGCGAAACAGGTTGTAGTAGTTAAAGTGTGAAAGAATTTGTGGCCTTGTATCTAAAATGTGATGCTCACATGGGTCGATAGATATTCAAAGATCTGAATATGGCGATGGATGCGTGTGATGGAAATATAATGGAACAGATGCATAGGCTCAAAGATCAATTCCCTGTGACAGCTTTAACTTTGACACTAGTCTAGAGACGGGGTACCACAGGATTAAGATTTAGAGAGATATATTGCCTTTTGAGATGCTCACATGGATTGATCGATAGATATTCCCGGTGGCTGCTTAAAACTAAAATCCATCCTGCACGCGAAAATGCAAACGCCCCAGAGAAAGACCCCTTGTCCCAACCGGGATTCAAACCTTCCTGCTGCGAGGCTTCCCACTGTACCGCCATGCAGCCCTGTGCTGAAAAAGAAAGAACAAAAAGTCAAATAGTTTTCTTGAAAAATTATTTATTTGCAGACCACGTTGTGCTTCTGGTCTATGTTACAAATACTTACAGCACATACAGTATGCATTTTCTTTAACAATAACCATTCCCCAAAACATCCAAATGGTATATTTATATGTAATACATACGTATATACATACATACATGTGCATGAAAAGCTCAGAATGCACGCAAAAGCATTAGAGTGAGAAAAGAACCACAGTACATTGATACAGTGTTAAACCTAAATTAGCAAGCAACTCGTGCACTGAGGAAAAAAAATAATCATAGTTGGGAGAAAACTTTTGATGAAGGTGTGATATCACAGGTTGCATAGAAGTTTAATTTTTGAAATAAAATTGCAAACACACGCTACATTTATAAAGTAATGATAGGAACATGTCTCAGTAGTGTGAGGTAATCAGATTTTATGGCAATCCGGTGCCTGGATCTGAAACAAACGGAAAAAACTAAAAACCACTGATGCGTGGAAAGCTTGAGTGACGTCTCATCTTATGTGCACAATGTTTTGATGCAAACACGATACATGAACTGTATTTCTGTTTGGTATAATTCTTACAGTTTTTGATTGGTTCAAATTAAAATCAAAAATGATGATGTATATATATTTATATTTGTTTCAGCACTTAATAAAATTGAAATTGAAAAATAAATAAATACATTTAAAACTAAAAACCAGGGAGAGAACTTGATGGATGGTTTGAGGGTAAAACATTTCATTCCCTTTAAGTGAAAAGCTAATAGACGATATAAGAAATATATCAGCACAGTTAAAACGTAGCCCTGTTGTTGGAGGGAATTACAGCCTCTGATATTCCTGATGAACTACTGGAGTTAACACCAGCGTGGAGATGTAGTTCCTGTTGGAAATAGAGGATCTGGAACCACTGCTATTCTTCACTGTACATTGCAGACCAGCTGTCTCAAAAAGTCAATACTACGGTTTATTTTCTCTCATTTAATTTAGTGCCACGTGTCAATTGTGAAGGAGGTAAAATCATAATCGTAAATATTTGGGGGAATGTGCTGAAAAATACAAAATGGTGGAAATTCAGCAGGTCAGATGCATTTTTCACAATTCTTTTTTCTCATAAACAATTAAAAAAATTTAAAGTAAATCCATGCAAAAACGTAAGCAGGAGAAAACCAATATTCAATCAAATGACTCAAATTCTTGTTCTTTCTGAGTGCGGATGTCGTGCTGATCACACAGGACAAACAAAACACATCTGTGAAACTTTAAACATCCTGTGAGTTCTTAGGCACGCACTGAATTTTAGGACCAATCATTCTCTGCAGGTTCACCCAGTGTAAGCAACCGATGGACAGTGTCTTAACGCAGCAAGTCAAACAACACAAAATATCCAGCTCCTCTTGACCTACTCGGTAAAACACCAAATGCCATTCAAGTCAACAGGCGTCTTCTGTAGCACCTTTGGAAACATAAAAACATATTTTTTGGATCAAGTGGCATCAAAAGCAAATCAATAAGTGATCGATGACAACTTGACAAGTGCCTTGAAACAGCGACTGACGTAGTCGACCTCCTGGTTCGTGTCCAGACCAGTGCGAGGCTGTGAAAAAAGTGATCCCGTATTTCAAGTAGATTTCTGAATAGAATCAAAGCTCTTGTAATTTGTGTTGCTTCACACACAATCTTCAATTTTTGTCTAACTGTGAGGCACTTGCAAAAAAAAAAAAACAAAGACGTCAACTAAAAGATTCTCCACCGCCATGTTGGTTAAACCTCGGAGCTGTCGCTGCCACCGAGGCCTTGCGTCATCATGGGCTCCGCGCTGCTGGAGTTCTTGGGGACGTCTTTCTTCTCTCGCTTGGACCGGACGAGCACCACCACCACGATGACGATGAGAACCGTGAGGAGCAGCCCGACGAAGACGCCGATGATCAACACGAGTCCGTCGTCACCGTCGTCTTTCTGGTTGACCTCGCGGTTGATGATCCCTTTGGTGAAGATTTCCCTCTCGGGGCTCGTCCTCCGCTGGCTGCCGCGGTCCAGCGCGATGTGCAGGATGTTGGTGCCACGGTTGTTACTCACGCCGATCTCCTCGATTACGTCCGGCACGTCGTTGGCTGACCTCCTGACGCGACCTTGGCCCTTTGGAAGCAGGTTCGTGTGTTGGCTCATCACATGGTACTCCAGACTCCTCTTCCCTATGCCACGGTTAGCGTTGTCCCGGGAACGAACGGTGTAGATGGTGTGAATGTACCACTCTCTTCCTGCAGAGACCTGAGGAGAGCAACATTTATTGTTTTCATAAATCATTGTTTTGATATTTCAAGAAAACCAGTTCCCTTTTTCAATTTTCTTTTTTCTAGAATGGCATCCAGAGGAGGTCATCATGGTAGCTTGATGATGGTATCAGACTCCTAGCTCAATTTAGAGACTAAGAAAATGAAGTCTCATCATTGAGAGTGGAGTATAATAAGAAATGTGGGATATAAAATATATTTTGCCCTATTGCTGTTTCTTAGTGCGTCTGTCTCTACAATTGTGTTGTACAGTCACAGCAGCTGAAGTCCAACATCAAACAGATATAATTTTCATACTGCAGGGAAAGCCAGTGCACTTGTACACGCTGGCAACAATACTGTAACAGAACTGGCTGAGGCTGATGGTCCTCCAACCAGATGGTCGGCGGTTCGATCCCAGTCTTGTCCATCTGTATGCTGAAGTGTCCCTGGGCAAGATACTCAACCCTGAATGTATGGGTGGATGCCCTTTGAGTGGTCGTCAAGACTAGAATAGCTCCATATAAATACAGACCATTTACCATTCCTCCAAGGCCCTACAGTCCTGCTACATTCAGTCACCAAATTACACACACTCATAGATTTCAATCTGGGAGCTGCATCCACTGCAAAATGTACTGGTTTCTTTCTTGGCCCATGTTCCATCCGTGCACCAAGTTTCCTGGAAATCTGTTCAATAGTTTTTGTGTAATCCTGTTCAAAAACTAACAACCAAACAAGAAGCAAAAATATAACCTCCGCCAGAGGTGGTGATTGTTTTGTGTTTTCTCTCTGTGCATACAGATGTTCACAAAATGTCCACCAGGCCTGATATGAACTTTTCTCTTTAACAAGCCCAGAAACACAAAAACGTCACCTTCTCTGACTCGTATAAAGCACAGTACACCTACTCAGGAGCAGGACGTTATGTTTCCATCTGCTTTTGTTTATTTGTCTGTAAATTAGCTGGATTATGCAAAAACTACTGGTTGGATTATCACAAAACGTCCTGGAAGGATGTGGTATGGATCATTTGATAGGGCTTTTTCAAGTAGTGTCACCAATTTCCCAGAGAGTAGTTCATGTGTCTTGATGAAAACAGTCAGGCATTTTTAGGGGACTGATAGTTTGTGCAATTTGGTGCAGATCCAAATACAAATCTGGATCTTGTTAATGTGGTTTCATAAAGAGACAGTTGGGCCTTGGCGGAGATGAGTACTATTCTAGTTCCAGTATATTTTCATTACACCAGTTAAAGGTTCATCTAGAGGTGAAGTGTCATGTTGCAGCTGAACACCCCTCACCTCACCCTCCCCTTCCCAACATGAAAGAGAACCTGTGGTGAACTTCAGTTGTCATGAAAACTCAAAAGGTTTTAGTTTGTCCTGTTTGGACGACAGTCAAAAACATGGCGGCCTCCACAGAGAGGACCCCCTCCATGTAAATATAAAGTATTTAAAAATAAAGGGTCGATTCTATGGTAAAGAAAACAACAATTCATACAATTTACATGAAACACAGCAGTGAAAACATCATTATTTTATATTCAATTTCTGCTAAAAATCCCTTTCACCTAAATCTTACACACTGAATCTTTAAAGCCAGACTGGGTTACGTAGCAAAGCAAAAACATATACTAAAGCATCATGTGACCCATGATGGAATGCATCGTGGATTAGTGAAACGTGAGAATGTGCACTATTCTTGGTTGTGTACTGAATGTGTTTATTGTACTTGACCTGTATACTGACCTGGAAGAGAGCTGAGGAATCCATTCTGAAACCGTCAGACCCAGGTTGTCTCACTAGGGCCAAAGCGCCGGGGTCGTCCACGGCCAGGAAGGCCTTGAAAGCTACGTTGCCAAATGACTGAGCCTGGGTCTCCGGTTGGGCCTTGTCCTGGAAATGCAGGGAAGAATATAAACCTTTGAGAAGACGCACAGCAAATGCAACGTAATAAGAGATATACTTCAGTTACTTACAATGATCTTGAATCTGTAGAGAATCGACGGAGCGTCAGCCAGACAGCCAAACTCAAAGTTGCTGGGGTTGTATTTAGGGACGTATCCATCAGCTCCGGTGCAGAGGAAAACTTTTTCTATGTTACAAATAAAAGAGTCGCCCAAGTTCTGCACTGGATCCACCATCACTCGGCTATAAACCGTATCTCCTGAGGGAAGAGAGACACAGCTCACATCCCCGAAAAACACATGTAACCAAATCATTTTTTTTTCTTTCAGGCTCAGTAGAATTGGAGTTCGGTATGATGATCTAATATGGCCACGCATTTCATCTCTTTCTTTTACGTAATCAGTAAACTTTTGAGGACAGTTGGCAATTTTCTGACTGCATGCTTGAGCTTTACCCTGTGAGAAGGCGGTGTCACTCTCCTGTCCAAAGCCCATGGAGCCGTCGGAGAGCCACAGCGAGCGTTTAGAGATTAAGATCATCTGCGTGTTCAGACTGAACTCGGCTGCCACGGGGTCGCTGACCTACGAACACGGAGATGACACAAAGACACACAAATCATCATCATCATCATCATCATCATTTAGACACAAAGCCAAGCGAGGTTAACTGTGTAGGGCACAAGGTGAAGAGAGCAGGGTCTGATCCCAGTCAACACACTGTTGGGATTTGTGTACAACATCTACTGTATGTCTGATTATTTCATCAATGTAAATATAAGGAGACATAAGACCTTGCTCACTTCAACTTATTTAACTGTGTGGAGAATACTTTGGATTATTTAACAGTTTGGGAAAAAATTAACAATACCTCGTTTTCAGTTTGATTAAATCCTGTTAAGATGAGAAGACTTTTACTTTTTAAGAAAATTTGGTTGAGATGAACCAGGAGGGAGTATTTCAACTGAGGTCAACGAATAGCAGAGGCAGGAAATTTAACTTTTATGATTTAACTTTCACAAAGAATAATTAAAAATAAGTAATTTCAAATGTACGGAATTTAAAGACGCAGTTTAGACCACAAGTAAAATTGGCTACATCCATAAATGTGGCTAAATTCCTAATTTCCATCAGTGCAATACAATAATGCGTTTGATTCGATAGCAGAGGCCCACATGTGTTTTGAAAATCATATTCTGTTTACATCGTGTTAGGCCTACACTGGTATGTGTTAACCTCCATTTCAGAGACTCGCCCCAAAGGATTCGCATCTTGAGACAAGTTGAAGTTACCTGCTGAAAGCGAATATCCAGGTCGAAGGTAAGAGGCTCTCTGGGGTTGCACACAGGGGGGATGGTGTACTCCAGGCTGGGAGGTGATGTACAGGGAACCAGCTTCACTGTGTATGTGCCGGAGTAGTCCCGCACCTGAGAGAGGAAATGATGGAGAGTTAAAAACAAAACAGATTCAACTTTTTAAAAAAAAACCCGAAATGTTTCCTCACAGCAAAATCCGAGATGAACGTCCACTGCTGAATGGGCTGGTTGTAGGTCGGCTCATTCCTCACGAGGCTGAGGTTAAAGGTCAAACCAGGGTGCTCCGGACACATGACCATGGAGGTGAGTGGAGAAGCTGATGGAAAAATACATCAATATAATCAACATACCCAAGTTATACTTCAAAACTTTAAAAAACGGCACAAATAACATACAAACATATTACTAAAAAAAACAAAAAAAATCCTCAGCTGGGCTATTGAAATATTCTCTACATATAAAAATGTTATATTTCAACTTTTATGCAAAACAAAATAGAAATAAATGCTATCAAGTAGTTTCATCATCAGTACCTGGGTGTGCAAACACAAAAAGGCCTCTGAACCGAGCCTCAGTGCGGAAGTTGACCACCAGTCGTCCATGGCCATTTATACGCATGCTGGTTGGGTAGAGGGCACCTACAAAGACACAGATTTAACTAATTCACAGTTGTTCATTTAATGGGAATTTTCAGAAATACTCCGTTTTAGGCTGCTGTTCGAGTCTTGCCTTGTAGTTCAGCCTCTGGTGGGCTACCGATACCATCCCTCCACAAGATGGCAGTGTCATACACAAACGTGAGCCTCAGCTCTGACTGTAAGTCAAAGTGCTGCCATCCACCTGCTCCCACAGGCGAGTGGAAGACGTAGGACACATGGAGGGGGACTCGTAAGGTCACGTAGGACTGGACCAGATTCAGCACCTGCAGTAAAAGAAAATCATATATCACAGTAAGATACATTAAACCTGAATTAAGTGCATATACAATATATCTGGAAATAGGGAACACTACTCTAATAAAACTACAACTACAGCTAATAAAACCAAGTTCTGTTCTGAATAGTGCCTAATTAAATACAAATTGAATGGACTGTGCTGTTCATACATTAGGGAACTTAAAGCACACTTCACCGGGAGATCAAGCCTGGAATGTTAACTTCAAGTCGGCATCATTAAGTTCACTTGATGGTCTGCAGATGTAAGATTTAACGTTTCCCTTAAAGTGCTCATGGGCTTGGACAATTACCGATGAAGTCATGCATTTTTAAAAATCCTTATACCTAAATCAATTCAAGTTTGCAAATACAGTGTGTCAAGTAGCAGTACGTGTGTCAGGGTATTTTGAATTGCTGTAAAAACCTTCCCTCTGTTGTGGAAAGGTTGTGAGCGGAGGGAGTGCTGCCTCTCTGGTATCTGCACTTTCCTCTGAACTGCGAGCTTTGCCTGCCTGCACTGGTCCTGCGTTCGCGTGGAGACCTGCCCCCCCCTCCGGGGGCCGCTACCTCAGGCAAATGATTAGCAGAGTGGCCTTCTGACACAACCTGCTGGTCCTTAATAGTTTCCTGTGGTCCCGTTAAGCTGGGCACTAAGCCCTGCACCGTGACACGGCCGCCGGCCCCCGGCCTGCATCGAGCTGCCTCTGCTCAGCGCCCTCCCCACCGATGACGACTCGGGTCATAGGGACAGATGAGCACCCAACCAGCAATGGATTTGTCTTCTGTCAATGTTTCTGTCTTACAGATCCTGACGTGGTAACTGTGGCTCAGTCTGTGCACCTTCATACTATCTCCGGCTCTGTGCAGCAGTAACCATAGCAATGACGTCTCCACACAGAGCTTGTACAAGAGGAATAACAACATGGACAAGAACAGCTTTCATTGCTAAATATGTGTTTTTTAGGGATTTTTGACACTGGGTTGTTTGTTCTATAATTTTTACTTTTATAAAATATCAGATTATCTATCTAATTAACCGTGAATTCTCTGTCTGTTGACAATTTGTTCATCTTATCGTCTTCACGCTCCGCATGTGTATTTATAAGGGGTCGAGGAAGTGCAGTGCTGAGGCGACCAGCACGATCATGACCACAGCGCGTTCACAACAACGGGCATGTTCCTGACAAAGGCAACAACAACTGATTCTCCAGTTCGGGTTCTTTGTAAGGGGGCACAGCTCATTGTGCAGCGGTGGTGTCTAACAGCTGAAACCAGCAGTCATACACTGCCAGCACAGCCGTGGGGTTCAGTATCTGGCCCAGGGACACTTCGTAATGCAGTGGAGGATCAGCTGGGGATCGAACCATTGACCCTCAGGTTTGTGGTTGACTCCTATCTCCTGAGGCACAGTTAAATCTGATCAGTGACACTAATCACCGAAGAAGTCAATGCTCATGATTATAGATTTACTTCCCTCACAGTTGAGGTAAAGTTTACTTTCAGCCGCCTGCTTACTTGTCCAGACACGTTCATCACTGTCACATGCAAGTTTCCATCATGTGGCTGCAGGCAACAAAGTGGGTAAAGCCTGTTTTCATCTTTGTTATTAAATTAACCTAAAGCCATGTAAAATGACAGAGTCCCATCAAAGCAATATAAATTCTTATATACCTTCAGAGGCAGAACATATTTGCCTGTGCTGTAGAGCTTTAATTAATAATGCTCAGTTTGCACCATGATGTGCCGCGTGCACTGTACTTTATCAACACTGCACCTTAATTAAATGCAAATAAACTAGCTGTGGGTTTCCAGGGTGAATGCAAATGTGGGGGGCTGTGAGGAATGTGTGCTGGGAAGACCAAGAGGGCTTTAAGATCTCCACATATAACAGCTGCTGCTGCTGCAGAGATTGTGCACTTAGCAAAACAAACAAACAGGGGTTTTTATGAGGCTGCTGGTTATTGACTTGCCACTTCGACAAGACAAATAAATGGTCCTGCCAGGAAGTGAAGGAAGCAGGGTGTCAGGTTAGTTATTGCTGCTGAGGTTAACATGGGTGTCGATTGATGATAATGGATGATTTCTCTGCAGGTTGGTATTTACTTAAGTTCTCTGAAGGAAAACCAAGAAGGTAAGCAGCGTTTCTAATATGGCTGTAAATGATTGATCGGGATTGAGAATCCAGGTGGATTTTTGGAATGAAAATGAGAGAGACTCTAGCTACTAAGTCCACATTCGTGTCCTTTAGTCAGGGAGGTTCAACAGCCTTATTGAACTGAATCCTTGCATCTAAAGATGAAAAGGGGGTCAGAGGTGAGCCGCAGCTCAAAGGTGGGGTCGCTTACCTGTCCATCAGTCCCAATGGTGCCTCCGCAGTCACTGAGCAGCTCGGACATGTCGTAGTAGCTGGTGAACTCCCACAAACAGGCCTCCAAGTTGAGGTTTCTGTAGAATCGCAGCGCGCTGGATCCCCTGAGGGAGCTGCTGAACTGGTACGGCGCCGTCTCGCCGATGACTTCTGGATTCTTGGTGGCGTCGGTGAGGAAGCCATGGCGAGTTTTGACCTCGGCGAAGTCCAGCAAATTAGAGCAGCGATGGTGGCCGACACGGGTTCCGTCAGGGCTCAGCGTGAGCTCGAAGTTAGAGAGGGGCCGGGTGGACACTATGGGCAACATACCTGAGGGAGGATAAGTACAAATCAGTGATGAAGTGGAAGCAGAGGAATGTTAAATTAAATGCGAAGACTTAGTAGATTAGTGACTAAAAAAGGCATTTGACTCCTTTCCCATAGCCAACTGAGGAATTTGCCTTTCTGTCTTGTTTTTCCCAACGTTCAACATCACAAATGTCTCAGAAGTAGCAAAACACAACACACATCTTTTAAACGATACAAAGAAAAAATTTGCTATTGCACGTTGTTCCCAAAACTTAAAAAACAATAAGTATACAAGCGTTCATGGCTATAATTGCACAGACGCCCGGAAGTTCAATGCATCTCATAATGTGGTGCTGGAAAAGGTGCAGCAGTGGATGCAGATTGTATTTGTTCCCATCGCAGACAAAAGCCAGATGTAAGTGGGTGTAAGTGAATTTCTTAACCAGTTGAAAAGGGGTAAGTGATATTTTGACAGATGAAAATGATTGTTAACACTCTTACGGCTGTTCTTACCATCGATGTGAGGCATGGTGACAGTTACTTTGATAAGGTTGGGATGCTCCATGTCTTCCCCTCCGGTGTACCGCAGCTTGGCAGAGAAGGGCTCGGCCCCCACTGTCCCTACAACACGAGGCTGACACATTCCTGCAACCACACCGAAAAGGAAAAAAAAAAAACATCAAGCAATCAAACACTTTGTTTCCATAAAAATTCCTCCACAGAAAATTCTTTTATCTTCCAGTTTTCTGTCAGAACAAAGACAGCGAGTACTGTGGCGGGAGGGCAAAACACAGCCAGCAGCTGCTTATCGTGTTGAAGCCCTTTCCATGAGTGAGACCAAACGTTTGAAGCAGCAGAATGAGCCACACTCACCCTCGTCTGGGCTGATGGACACTATGGTGCTGGGGAGTTCCAGACCTTCATCCCCGTTCGAGTTTACAGCCCTGGCAGCGCACTGGACCCTGGAACCGGCCTGGAAGTAGACTGAGTCCAAAGTGATGAGCTTAGAGGAGGTGAAGAAGGTATCAAAGTCAGCTTCCCGCATAGGGCTGGTGACGCCGTCGGGGCCGGTGGGGGCGCTAACGAGCCAACGATAGCGAGTCAGGGTGTTGTTGATATTCTCGCTCACACAGATGGAGCCTGTTTTGTCGTAGTCTGGGTATTTGGGATTACAGGCCTGGAAAAGGGAAAAGGAACGAAAGTTAGGAATGAACTGTATAATCATTGCCCCCTGGTTGGCTGCCTCTTCCATGTTGGTAGAATGGACATGGAACAAACTAAAGTACACGCAAAATCAGTCACTTTACTACTATGTATGCTCTCTTCATTGAAGTGCTTGATTTGATACACCCTTTGCTTGTAGTTATATCTTAATATATAGTTGCTTATTTTTTATATTTTGATATTTCCTTTAATAAATCTTTATAGCCCAATTAAATTTGAGGAAGACACTATTATAATTTTGTTGTGCTTGCCAACAATAAAGTTCTTGAATCTTAAAGGAGCTTTCTGTTATTATCGCTAGTTATTATCACAATGATTGATATTTGTTTAGATTTTTATTTGGTTTTAATTAGTTATCTAATGTTTTAGGGACAGGGGTAGAGTCATGATTGACAGCTGAGACTGACTCGTGACTGGCTGAGCACATGTCTTGGGCGGGTCCTCAATACTGCAGCTCCACCCCATCATCATTGTCCACCACCCGTGAGCTGGGACGTACCGTGACACATATGACCGGGTATCCGGCCACAGGCAGAGAGTCCCTGCTCCTGTCGATGTCATCGTAATGCAGCAGAGAAACGACTCTGGGCACAGAGGGGAAGGTGACATCCGCCATGCTGTTGCTCTCCTCAATATAGATTATTGCTTTGCTCATCTGTTGATTGACAGGACGAGGTGCAAGGATGTTAATGGGGAGCAAACTGCAGCCAGCTTGTAATGTGATCGTTAGCCAGGTAGTTACACACTTGGCAGTTAAATGAAATGCTAATTTGGTGTCACTTTCACCTTTGTCTCTGCCACCATGTTCTCATCCGGCTTCAGGTGAACGGTGAACGCCTCCCTCATTTCTCTGATACCGTCATATAAAACCTCCACCTCCACGTAGTGCTCAGTGTCGCCCTCCTTGAACACGATTTCTGCCGAGAAAGGTGATATGAAAAATTGTTTTTCCGGCAAACGTCACGTGGTTCCTGATAAAAGCGGCTGTCGGTGTGATTTACCCTCAGATATGGGATGGTAGTCCTCCCCAGAGGTAGCGGATCCATCCTTGGTGTGAACTCGGACCACGGAGACCTTGGATGTGTCTCCGACTCGAAGCACGGGGATCTTCACCAAGGAGATTTGCCCACTTTCCTTCGGCTCATTCACACTAAACTTTGTCTCTCCGAACCTAATGATCGACTCTGAGGAAGCAACAAACAGTTTTAATCATGCTTAAAACCTTGAAACATGTTAAACATCACAGTGACATATTAAATCCACTGTGGTAAAAGAAAAGCACCGGAGGGGTGATGCATAGTCCCATTGTAACAATGCCATCATAATGATATCATCATGATGTATTTTATACCATATCATGACAAGTAAATTTAAATAACTGTAGATTGTGCTGCTAATATTATTGGTTTGTAGGTTGGTGGGTATGATCAAATATTATTCGACCTATATAAGCTTGAGGTTATGAGATATCTCATAACATTTATTTTTTAAGTATGATGTCACTTTCTGACTTTGAGACATCTTAATGACATCATAGATTGTCTCTCTGGCTCTATTATTTACAGAGAAAGTGCAGTGGTGCATGCACGGCAAACTTCACAAGATTCAGAACAAGGTGGATTTAAACAGAAATATTGAAAAGAACAATGTGTAAGAAGAGACGTACTGTCTGCCTCGTCTGTAATCTTGATGAGCGTCTCATTCTGTCCTCCGACAGATGCTCCAAAAGGAGATTCGCTCTTGGGGCTTCCCAAAACAAGACGGAGCTCTTCTTCCTCCTCGTGTTCCGTGTCATCAACAAGCAACAGAACGCAAGGCTTTTCAATCTCTCCTAAAACAAATCAGTAACAGGAAGAGACAGTGATTGACTGCATGTGTCCTAAGTAGGTTTAACAAGCAAAGAAAATATAAATCATGTTTTGTTCGGCTTTGCCAAACCACCTGGTAGGAAGGTGATGATGGAAGCGTCTGTGTTGGGCCTCTCACTGAAGTCCATCATGACCTGGGCCGTGCCCTGTCTGCTGTAACAGCGCACTGTGGATCTGTAGCTGATGTCACCACTGCGGTACACGGTAGCTGAAATCTGCCCTGAGTCCTCATTGCCCACGTACACAGCATCACGGAACTGCACCTTTGGCACTAGAAACATTATTAAAGCCATAAATCAACATCAGAAATAGAGTGTAAACATCATATATCACCTCGGTCAACAGTCGCAATCGAGTGCGTTTTTGACTTCACTCACGGTCAGAAACAGAGTCGTTGATGAGGATGGTGGATTTGCTCGGCTCCCCGAGGACCCCGCTCATCGGCATCCGTAGAACCAGTTCAAACTTCTCCGGCCCCTCGAGCACCGGCTGGCCCAGGTCATCCAGGACGGTCACACGGAAAGTCTGCATGGTGACCCCCGGTGCAAAGTCCAGATTCCGGCTGATCCCCACATAATCTACACCAGCTGCTCAACAACACAAAATACTGCAGGTCAGGTTGTGTTTCAAAGAACAGATCAGCCCACAGGGAACAGTGGACACAGCACAAGCGTTCTGCAGCGCTCGATTCCAACAGCAGTCGTTACTTCATAATTCATTTGTGAATGTCAGGCAGCGAGTGAGATGAAACGATATTCCCTGCTTGCTGGCAAAAAGATGCTTTCTACCTCGTGGTCGATAGCCGTGAAGTTAGAATTTGTTGCGTGATTAAAGCTGCAAGAACCTGGATATCTCCCCGAGCGCAAACAGGTTATTCATTTGCCATTCTTTGAAGAGACTTTGGTATGAAGAGCTCACCCTTTCCCCAAAGGCTTTTTTCATGTACTTATGACCCAGTTATGTGTGTAAGTGTGGGCTTGCATTTCGAACATGCTGCATAAGATTAGATGATGCTTTTTTTTTTTTTCCAATTATAATGCAGGCGGCGAGCAAGAGATGGTATGAATCTGTGTAAAGGGGGAGAAGACAGCCTGAGGGCAAGAAATAATGGAGGCTGCAGGGAAGGTTTGAGTTAGCAACTGGTCTTAAGAGTCCAAAGCACTTACTGACATGCAGAACAATCCGTAATGCATTCCTAAATCCCTGTCCTCACTCAGACCACCATTATCTTCACAACACTGTGTCTATCCAAGGCCTGACAGAAAAGCTGCGATTTCGCCTCCTAGCCATAAAACAATGTTTACATTCCTCAGGTCATCCGCCCGACACCCAGCGTTAACATCTCCTCGGACTACTGACTGACAGGGTGACAACTGACGTCTATTGTTGAGCCTGGAGCCTGAACCACCTGTCAGAGAGAGATACCAAGCATGGACACGTACCCTCGGCCGAGACGGGCTCCGTCTTTCTGGAGTGCACGGTGACGGTACCAGCTTTGGACAGATCGGTCCCCGTCCTCCACACCTGCACCTCCACGAAGCCGTCGCTCTCATCCACGTGGTAGTCCGTGTTGCCAAAGTAGAAGACGGGAGCTGGGAAGAACAACAAGTGGAAAGAGTGAATAAGTGGATGTAATCCATAATCATCTTTTTCGGTGAATTCACACAGGACACTTGGATGCTCGCTGTAATAGCTGAGTTTAAATCAATAATAGCTGGCATACTGCAAGATTACCTCTGATTACAGGAGAAATTGGGGGAATGTAGCAGCAGGTAGTAATTGTAGCCCTTAAACAACACTTTCTAACTTCCTGGGATAATGTTTCGCGGGAGGGGGGGGGGGTGTTTACATCGGCGACTTACATACAAATATAAAAAAGCGACCTGCGAGGCAGAGCTGCGTCTCCTGGTGTTGTTGTGGATGAACGTGGAGGTGCTGACTGTGATAGTGATGGGTCTGAGCGGCAGACAGGAGGCCTGACAGGAGGTCTGGAGGATGTGGAGCTCAGTGTGCCAGTCCAGGCCTGCCTGACTGCAATTAGTGTTTCTATGAGGCGAGATTCCACTGCAGCCAAACTCACCCACTGTTATTCTGTTTAACCCCTTCAGAACACGTCACCTCACCACAGCGAACAACACGCTGCTTGTGAAATGGCTGCTTAAGGGCTTGGACCTCCGTTTGCACTCTGCAGGGAATCGCTCATAGTCCATTAGAGCAATGCAGGAAAAAAACTAAAAATGAGCAGCAACAAGGCTGAAAACAAAACAAGCAGTTTTTATTTACAAAAATGTTCTCATTCTCCTAATTGATCGTATACATCATTGTTACGACGAACAGGAACAAGCAACTACTGAGTAGTAAAAATCTGCAACTGTGACCAAATTATGAATAAATTAAGTAAATAGCGACAGCCATGGGAAGAGTTGTGGTTTCCGTGACAACAGAACTCGGCACCTTCAGAACAGCACTTAGCTGTTTCTCATCACACAGTGTGAAGCACGAGAAAAAAAGAGAGAGTGGGGATGTTGAACTGAGCGATAAATGAATTCCACAAAAACAAATACATAAAGTAACTGTGATGATGTTATTTAATAAAACAAGAGCAGGAGAAAAATGTCATCAGCGCTGCCAGGTACAATAACTGATCAGGGAAAAAGAGTTTCTTATTTTGCATGATATAATTACTCTTCCTTGTAGCATGATATTGCATGTTTTAATAAAGACTGCTTTGACAGAAAGCATATTATTATATCATATTGTATATCAGCAAAGTCAGACAAGATCGGAGAAGGAAACAGACTTGTTGGGGTAAGCTTTGAGTTTTTGTGGTTCCCAGAGCAGCCGTCGCTGCTTTGAAATAATGTTACTCTAAGGTGCAAGCAAAGGACAGAAAACTTTTATGCTTTAATCTGCCCTGAAAGCAGAGCCAGGACAATGAGTGCTGCATCAAGAGGTTTGCAGCTGCCAGAATTTCTCTCCACCGACGAACCACACAAAGATGGTTTTGGCTGCCTGCACAGGGTCCCAGCAGAAGCAGTAATCAGATCTACTAGCTTGAGGTTGGCAGCCAGGAACCCGGGCCCTGTTGTACTAGTCCAGTAATCAGATAAGGTCTGTGCAGCAGACAAACGGTGAACTTCAAAGTGCTATGGCCCATTAACTGAAAGGTAAACCACTGTCTCCTGGGTTCTGGCTGCCCGGCCGCAGCAGCCTCCCCAGCCACAAAGCACATCTTAGGTTTCCTGAATGCAAACGGAGATGATCCAGATTTAGACTTGGCTATTATGTAAAACAATATAAGGTGAATTAACCCTTATTTATAAAAATGTGGATTGCCTCTTTACTACCAGCTTCCATTTACATGTAAAATCTCTGAATATTAAAAGTGATATTAAAAGTAAAGTAAGGAAATATTGATTTTTAAAGAAGCACTGATTTCTCCTTCTGGGAAATAAAAAATGCATCACATTAGTCATTAAAAAAACAACCATATGTATAGTTATGCATAAACAACAAAGGCAAAAAGTCTTTACTGTTGCATATATGTGAAAGTAAGATATAAGTATAGGCACAAGAAGAGACATAGGCGTCCCTGAGGGAACTGTTACACTCCCACTGACTGCTTGATTTCACTTGAACTTAGCATGACATTCCCACAGTGCGAAGTGGCTTCTCCAATGAGATTCAGCCGAGCCCTTGCAAATGCTCCGGCGCCCTCTGTGTGCTCAACTCATTTCTCTCCAGCAGCAGAAGCCCGGCTCCATATTCATCACAGCGTAATCTCCAACTTTAACCAACTAAGACTGTGAGACACTTGAATTTGCAGAGCAGGGACTGAATGGAGAGCATTAAGACTGAGGATTAAAGTCTGCCCCTCTTGGCTTTGGACACCTGTTTATATCAGAATGAGCGTGAATACAGGTGAAACATAATGACAGGGTTAGCCAGGTTATACTGCACACGCATGTGACCCGCCCCTCTTTAAAACTGGCTCATAATCATACCTTCAGAACTGGAACGAAATTTACAGGGAACTGACACAAGACTATAAATGCGCAAGTCGAGTCCTGCTGTACAAGAATCCTCATGTCCCACGGCCCCAACCAAAACATCTTCCCGGATGCAAGAGTCAATATCAAACAGCAATTACCTCTGCAAGAAAGAACAAGTTTCTCCAAATGCATCGCAGGCAAAAGCCAAAGCTCTGTGAGGATGTGGCCGTTTATGTGCAGATGGTCTGCCGCTGGGAAAATAGCAGGTATAGAGAGAAGAGCAGCTGTCCGTGCATGTCAAACGTCATGACAGCAGCAGCTCTGTACTACAGCTAGCTATATTATGCATTATATGAACATATACTACAAGTAGTCATATGTCGAAACACTGTGACGGCCAGTTGGAGTTTTTGAGGTTATTCTGGGAATGTGTCCTCATACATTTTGACCGACCCTCACTTTCTGTCACATTTAAGATTTAAGAGATACGTTTTAGTTTGAAGGTCATGGTTAGAATGGGTTTATGTTTATTGTTTGGTTTCTATCACCTTCTATGTAAGGTGCCTTGAGATAATGTTTATTATGATTTGGTGCTATACAAATTGAATTATATATGGGTTTGAGGTTAGCCGTTTACTGTCTTTTAAAGCTGAGCTGCTGCAAGAATAAAAAGCTCATCATAATTCATGGCTCTGGTGTCAAAAGAAAAACTGGAGAATCACATTTTTATTCAATTGTAGGCTAGAATAGAAGAATTTAAATGTTTTATTAGCAATATAACGCAACCTTTTCCACAGTTTCCCACAGATTACTAGATTCTTACCTCCTCTTGTTGTTTACCATTTCCTTTTTCCTTGTGCCTTTACTTGGTATTTGAACCGTTTGACTCCTGTTTATCTTTTTTTACTGAATTTTTCACGTCTACTTTAGTTGTTTCTTGATTTATCAACATCTACGTTAGAGAGTCTGCACATCCCCACTGTGCCTCACGTGATAACATTTCAAGATTAATCTTGAAACTCCATTGTGTCACTACTTTGGTTGCCTCCACCAAGGGCCAGCAGTCCCCTTCAATTCAATCAAGCTGCACCAAATTGCAGATTAGTCTCATAAATATGCCTGATTTTCTTTTAATCAGGATCCATAAATTGTTCTGTGAAAAAGTCATATCTTGCAACGTTACAGATGGGCTAAGAAAGAACTAATTACATTTTGGCGTAGCTCTGAACAAAGGGAGAGATCCGTGCCAAAATTTAATGGGTTCATTCTTGGCCCATGTCTCAAGTTTTGTGGAAATCCACTGTGTAGATTTTGCGTGATCTTGATGATAAACAAACAAACAAACAATTAGGGTTAAAATAGGACCTCCTTGGTAATGAACCACATGAGCACAAAGCAGGCGACAGACAATCAACCTGACGCGTGTCGTCCTGGTTGTTTACCCTTGCCAGGTTTTTGCAGAGTTGTGTCGGAGTCAGAGCCTGTTACCATGCAATGGTTCACACCATCCCCACCGAGATCCTTTCTCTGCTGAACAGACAACCTGAACAACCAGCAGGGCTCCACAGTGCAGCGAGCAGACAACGATCCCTAACCACCTTCGCACCCGTGTAGACTGATAATGCGTTTGCTGCAGGGCCTGGTCGAGCTCAAAGCACAGCAGCTGAGACTGTTTCCTGCCCCTTTATGCTCTCGGGCGACGTGTCGGTAACAGATTCTTTACTTGTTTTCACAATACAGCGATTGCATCTTGTGAGGTGATATCACAGTTTTTGAGACGACAGAAATGTGTTATCATTCAAAGACTCATATTTGAGTCTGTCTGAGAAGCCATGTCACAGCTGCCAATAGATCCCTTAACCACACTGGACCTTTGATATCTCATGAATTATACTTAGATCTGAGTATTCCTGCAAAAAGTATGACAACAAAACTTCTTTGGCAATATTGAGTTTACAAACATTTTGTCCACATCCTCTTATGTCTTCATCAATAGAAGCGTAGTCATTAGATTACACTTCTACAGATCAATACAGGAGATTAACAACTGCATTCAAAGTCCAAATAAATGGCAAAGGAATCTTTTTTCTGAGAGAATGAATGCCCTGTGGACCCGAATGTGTCACATCGATTGCCAACAAATTTCCTGCACAGGCATAAACATCAGCTCCCATGCCGTGCAGAAGTCTGGTGGTTTTCATTGCGAACAAAGTTAATTTTAACTGCGCTCTTTATCTGTGGTTGAAGGTGCGTTAATTAGTGAAGTTGAAAGAAGTTTGTCGGCAGACAGAAGAAAAAACACGCCTCCTCTTCCATGGCACAGGTCGTCACACCTGATTACTACTTCAGGAACATTCTTAATTTAGAATTACGTAAATAACAATGATTACAATCAGAACGTTGACAGAAAGAACGAGCTGCAACTCCCAGTGCACTTATGTGGTTTCTTCCTCCTTTCTTCTGTTTGTGCCACTGTGATACATTAGTGCCCTGTGGCTTCTAATTTCATCATATTGTGCTGCCGTGGTTTGCTGGTTACAAAAGAAGATGTCTACCTGATGCATTTCGGCTTGTATTAGTAATGTGTCTTTCTAAAATGAACTTACAGGAGCTTGTCCCATGTACAGGACGCACTGGATGGCTACTGCTACAAGAGCAATGACTCCCTCCCACATATAGTGGAGTGGAGTCGGGGACAGAAGTGAGAATTACTTACCTAAATGTAATACCCAGCAAGAATAGGTGCACTGAAAGGGGAAATGAATCTAATGCTGCCTTTCTGCTCTTCCAGACAGGAGATTGGTCTTGCTCTGCTTGCCTCAGAGCTATTTACAATTTATTTCACCTTCAGTGCTCAAGTCATTTCATTATCACCTCCTTCAGGGGGAATATGAAGGTTTGACACTACCTTATTTCTCCCCACTCTTCGTGTCCCATTAATTCAGCGGATGGCAGCAACCTAAACACCTCCAGCACCAAAATCCAAATTATACTACGGAGGTGCTGCTGCACAAACTTTGCATGTTTTGTGCTTGCAATGCACGTGTGAGTATGTCTGTGTATGTACAGGCAATCAATCTGATGTCAGGCACTTATGTCTTTATAATAAGCAGCCAACTTGTCAGACAATAGCTGCAGGCACAGTTTCTCTCCATGTCACACTTAACAGCGAGAATCAGAATTTGAGAAAAACAATGAAAAAAACCACAGTGAGGATGTTTCCAGACAAGGCGGCTGTGTTCTGGTCCTTACACCCGGTGCAACCTTGTGAGTCTGCCGCTTACTGAAAACCGATATGCTTAAGAAGATTTTGATTGACACGCAGCCATGCTAACAAAGACAGAGGCAAAGAAAACATGATTACAGATAAAGCATGAATAACCTAGGCACAGACTGCAAACACTGGTTGTCAATCTGATGCACTGAGCCTCCTTTTCTCCTGTTTCTGTGTGATAATACACTAAGGACCTCTAATGTAGACGAAGGCCTGCCGGGAAGTTTTAAATCTTTGAAGAAAAAAAAACATTTTCTTGGTGTATTTTAAAATTAATTGACTTTTTCAAAGCGGCAGGCACAGTTTACAATAACTGAGATACGACAGCACACTGGCTGTGTAAAGCAGGGGCAATCATAAAATTAGCGTTTGCCTTTAATGCACTAACATGAAAATCCTGTTAATTGCTTGAAGGAAACTGTGTCCAACAAGAACACAGTTCGTCCTTCAACTATTAATGCTTTGCCTTTGTCTTTCTGAAACTACTCGCAATGCAAACATCTTCTTCTGTGTGATATTTAAGTGCTTCATTAGTCCTTGTTTCTCAAACATATTCACCTAATCTTAAATTTAGGCTGTATCCAAACTAATACCGTTTTATTTTAAATCAGTGCTTTAAAACTAAAACGATCTCTGTTGACACACGTGTTTTGGCCCCATATCAGTAATAATCCCTCTTAATATTGAAAACTCATGTCAGTGTAAACAGGAAGCTGTAGTTAGTAGGTTAGTTACAGAAAATAATATGAACGAGAAACAACAATGGCGAAAAATAAGAGCAGGGATTTTTTTTCGAGGGGGAACTGTGACTGACGGTGAGTGTTAGCAATGTTTCGCCTTCGTCGTTGGCAGTTGTGTCATGACTAAGGAGAACCAACCAGGAAGCAAATGTGTTTGCGTCATCATTTCCAAAAACATGTGATGAACTACGCATCCCTGGAGTTTTCAAACTAAAATGCAGTAGCGTGAATGTACCCTTAGATGATTAGTGACTGTGTATGACTGAGACACAGATTAATCAATAATCTGTAGCTCTCTGGCAGAGACAACACATGCATGACTTGTTACAGCCCCTGTTTGAATAGCTGCAGTGGTAAAACACTTATATGTGAACCATGAGGCCACGAGGACTGACTGCTGCTATGCATCCTATTAAAAAGTGTGTGTCTCAACAGCTGCTGCAGAGCTCGGCGGTGTGGAGTAAACACCCAGGAGCATGAGGTCAAAAGGCCCTGAGCTCACACTCATGCTACACTGGACGCTGCTACACAAAAAAAACATTCCATCCACGTAACCTCCTCCAACTCCGCATCAGGTCAAAGTGTGTCTGACTCGAGTCCCAAATAACCTGTTGCACAGACGGAAAACCCCTGCTGCAGGAGCCTCCGGCACAAGAGCTCTTTAGCCATTAACCTGCAGCACATGGACATGAACTTGATCAAGTTCAAAAAACTAAAGACTGAGTATTTCCGTGCTGCTTAAACACCTAGAATGTTCATTCACTCGTGATTATTTCAGAAGCTATCATGCTGAGAGAAAATGGCACCGAACAGCAAGACTAACGTCACTACACCCAAAACAACACATTTCATTTCAGCTTAGATTGTTATCAGCCAGCTGAAAGAGCACTGCACTGCGTTACTGATGTTTTCTATCGATTTTGCAATGTTTCTCAAAGCAGGTGCAGCACAAACAGAAGGGAGGGGTCTCCTACATCAGGAAATTAAGTCATTTGAGCAGTTCGAGAAGATTAAAGTAAAAGCCAATGAAGTTCATTTAGTTCAGCTACGTGCAAACGACTCATTTTCCCATAAATCAACATTTTCCGACTGCTTGAAATAGATACCAGGATGCTAAATTGAATACCGGATCTTCATCCCAGTTATCTACTTCCAATGCGTTTCGGTTCAATAAAAGAAAATAAAGGAACATTTCCACTATCAGTTTTTACAGGTCCAGTGACGCCTGCTTGCGATCACACAGTCTCGACTTCACAGCGGTGCTTCCGGAGATAGTCAGCGCGATAGGGAACTGAGGAATGGCCGTCAGGTGTTGAGGAACAAAGAGGCCTCTGGAAAATATGGGAGACTATCAGCCCTCCAGTCTGAGCCTGCAGATATGAGATAAAGGCTTTGCCTCCGGGAAGGAGGCTCACACACTCAGATGCTTTCTCCCTGAGACATTGGTAGACAAGCACAAACACACACCGCACAAAAAATAATTCAAACACACAGTTGAGATGCACACCGTCTGTTTTCCGTCTGTCTGCCCACCTGTCTGTACCTGTTTCTGCGTGCATTTATGCAGCTGAAGATACCGCCTGCACCAAAATTTCTCAAGATTCATTTTCAGCTACAGTCAGAGGGCTTATCCATCACATATATTAAATAAGAGCTCGCACAAAAACTGCAACACCTCATACTAAATCAGATAAAAACCCAGGAATTAAATTCATGCTGCCTTTTCTTGACGTTTTATTCAGAACCGAATGAAGAATTAGAATAGCAAAAAGTGATTTACTACTCAAAGCATTCTAGCTTCTTGTACCTGCACAGACCATTTCACACATCGTCTCTCAGGTTGCACTTAGGACAGGTGAAAAGTCCACCTACCGTCGTCTGCATCAGGGATGATTGTAATTGTGGCTTCGGGAAACTCGGAGCCCAGACGTCCACTCATTGGCATGCTGAGGGTGACGAGGAAGCTCTCCTCTTCTTCATACAGGGAGTCGTCGATGATCACCACCCGGCAGGATTTCTCCACCTCGCCTTTGTCAAAACGCAGGATGCTGTGATGGTCCTCAGGCCTGGAGATGTAATCCGAGTAGGAGAGCACTGTGGCTGGGACGGTGCCCGTGGCGGAAACTGAGTGAACAGAAAACAGAATAACATAAAGATGAATATATAATAGACACAAATTCATATCAGTCCTATAGATATATCAGACTTTCAAGAACCATGAGTTATTTACTGGGAAACTGGTAAAAAAGAAAAATATATGTTTCTTGCAATGTTTAAAGACAAAATTCCTAGATCTGCCCATTTGTCTAAATCCACTCCAAAATATGTAATTTGTTCTCTCTTGGCCCTTCCACAACGTTTCATGGAAATATGTTAGTAGTTTTGGTGTAATTCAGCTGAAAAACCAACAGATCAACGGAAGGGAGCAAGAACATAATGTCCTTGGCCAGGAGGTAAAAATCTACACATCTACATTTCCCTGATATTTATTTTCACGAATGTTTACATGAATTACTACTCTAGATGATTTGCCTGGAAATAATTTTCGTCATCTGATCACTGAATAACCTTTCTTTAATGTACATATACATGTGAACAACCTCTGTTCTTTTTCAAATCTGCTTTAAGAAAAGAGCGACCTTCACTTCCTGCTGCATTTCATCATCTATAGAAACATTTCATCCCACATGGATCTCAATCAGGTCGCTTTCCTTGCACTTCCATTTTTCAAGGTGATATCCTGTGAAAATCAAGTCAGCAAAGAAACCAGCTTATGGTTGCTTTTATCTCATATCTGACGAATCCATCCACTCGCCCTGCTTCTACCTCCGATGTGCAAGAACCCTTTTAAACACTGTGCAGTGCAAACAAGCACAAAAGCCATTGGTTGTGCTTCCTGCACCTGGCTGACATTTTTCCCTCTTTGTTCCGGTGTTACCTTGCTGAGTGTAGCAGATGACCATGAGCTCCTGACTGACATCCCCACTCCTGCGCACCGGGACCAGCAGCTCGCCAATGTCCTCCTCTATGTTGTAAACTGCCGAGGGTATGAACACTGTTGATTCTGTGGGCGAGAAAAATCAAACATCCACACATGAGATCATGATTGTGATATGAGGTGCTATGTTATCAGAGCTGTGTTCCTTATTGTTGAAGCTTATCTGACTTATACGAAGAGAACTGCCTGTGTAAGCAAACGGTAAGATTGGAGATGAAGGAACGGGAAAAGCGTCAGAACATCAAACCATGTGTGACATTACTTACATCAAAAACCTCTAATGCACTGGTTTGCAGTACAGCTCCGCAGATGGTGCCTCCATCACGTTTTATCAAAACCCACTGTCTGCTGTTTAGTTGTCTGCAGCAAATATTGCAGCTTACAGTCAGCTTATACAGCCTGACCCACGGAGACAGTTATTGACCTGATCGACCTCTTTTCAGGGATAAAGCTGTCAGGAATCGTTTTAAAGGAGGCGTTTTCAATTCAAATTCAGAGACGTCTCAGGCAGAGAAACCTTCCTGGAGGTAATAGTGTTATGATTCAGTGCAATATATATTGAAATATTACATATATCAACAACTGTGTGTTGTCAACCACTGACTGCCAATTGAAAGAAAATACAATACAACAGTATTTTTACTGTATTTATTGTCAGTTTTCACACTGAACTGGACAGATTTTAAATAAGCACTCTAATAAAAATAATAATCCGCTTTTCTCACGGAAAGTCAAAAATAAATAAACACAACAAAAAGGTTTTTTTAATGTGAATAACGAATACAATTGTAAATTAAGTTTTTCTTCGTCTCTTCATCCTCCGGAGCAGCAGGCAGAGGCAGGAAGTGACGTATTAACTCCACTGCAGAGATCACCTGATTTTCTGGACACTGGTCCCGGCTCTTATTGCCACAATCTCTCTTGACACATGTGTCTTCACCTCTTTTTTCAGTGGGAGTTGTGTTCTTCATCTTTGTGCCTGTCGCACATAAGAAGCGCCATCAACCTCCCCCCTCGCTTGCTGTGAACCCAGCGACGATCTCGTGCTGTTTTCACACATGGACTTCTGCATTTCTACAGACATAATACTGGTAGATAGATAGGAAGTAGAAAGTCTGCAGAGACTGTGGAGCAACTCACGCAGACGTTTGCATTTACACATTGCTTGTTGGGAGAATGAAGTCGAGTCTGACCGTCTTAATTAAAACGTATCTTCTCTTTTTGCCATGTGAAGTTGCTTCTGTCTGACTCACAGAATTCACAGATATGATTGGTTGAATGGCGTCAATCGGTCTGGGAGTCTAGTTCCTGGTCTGCCAATTAGTGACCTCTGCTCCAAGGAATAAAGGCAAGTAATGAGAACAAATTTGTGTCACACAGTTTCATTTAAGAAGCCTATTGTTAGTTTCCAGCATTAATTGCGGGAATGGAAAAAAAAAGGTGTTCTATTTGCAAGCAGAAACACGTTGAAGCATTTTGTCTTTTTTACTGAGCGGGTTTACTGGCAGCTCTCCGTCTCTTTGTCTCCCTCTCTCACTCTGAGCTCTGTGTAACGTTCAGAAAGGGAATGAGGTCTCGCAGCATTTCAGCCATGAAATCCACAGAGCTCAGACAGAGGCCTTGTATCCTCCTCACTGAGCATCAGGGCCGCCCACATTAAAAAGGTGCTGGTGAGTCACAAGAAAATGACCTGCACCTTTTCATCCCAAGGACCATGCAGACAATTACAAAGGATGATGTGGCCGCTCTTCATTTCTTGTTTCCAACAGCCACTTATGTTTGTCTCAAATTGTTTATTTTTCACAGTGTCCTGGTGGCAGCCCTCGGGCTATATTTTTCTGCTCTCGGTGAAAAGTGAAAAAGAAGGAAAAGATTTTAAAAAATTCAAGCCGTCAGCATTTGTTTGACCTTGAGAGGCCAAAATGCATGAAAACCATAAACAGCACGATGACACGGCGCAGACATATGGCTGTAGGAGTTCGAGGCGTGAGAGACGGAAATAGGATTTAACATCTTGCAGAGAGATAGCTGCCAGTTTTGTTGATTGCCCTCCAGAGACTGATGTTTTGTGAAACAAAGCTGCAACTTACCATGTTAATCAGGATAAATTGTTGACAGCAAATTCATACTTTTCACCCAATGAAGCCCGATGGGATGAGGATAAGAAGCATCTCCTTTCTTCTATTATTCAGCTCTGTATCTCAGCTCTATCACTCCTTTCACAAACACATTTTAAGCGATGCTTCGTCCGTATTTGCATAATAATCATTTCCCATGCAAAGGAGGTCATCTCCATCCTTTTGACCTTGTTTATCTATTTTCTCGGCCAGAAAACACTGCAAATAAAGAGCTTGTTCCTCTTTACTTTTGATGTAGCAATTTTCATAATCAACGTGGGTTCTCTGTGTTCTTAGTTGCTCTCAGTCTTCATGTGAATTGATATTGTACTTAAAATATTGTCTGCTCTCCCCTCTCATATCTGTCTTGCTGAAAAGCATTTCCCCAGTCAATGCTGAAAACATGAATACAGCTGAAATGAAAGTTTGAAGGCTTCCTGGACCTTAACTGAGATCTCTGCTGTGAGAAGAAGATTTTCCTTTAGATACTGTATACTACCCATCATCCTCTCCCTGAAAAGGCATTGCCTTCTTTCCATTTATTGATTTTTCATGTTCTAACCCACAGAGAAAGGGCATGCACTGTGTTATTTCACTGAAAATGTCCTGTTGTCAAACTCTATTATAGCTCTAAAACCCAAGTGTGTTGCATTGTTAAGTAACACACCCCCCCCCCAAAAAAAGCAAAAAAACAAACAAAATGCAAGGTATACATTGCAGTATTTGCTTTATGGTTAACCTACAAGAAAATATATATTATCAGTAAAACTTACCATTATTCCAATTTGAAATAGTATAATCGCAAGTCAACATTTGAAATAATCTTGATTAATCTCTATAACTCACCATCATCAGGGTCCAGGATCTCTACAGTGGCAGCCTCTGGGAATTCCAGGGCCGCCATCACCGGCTCAGAGAGAAGGATCTGAAAGGTCTCGGACACTTCATATTCGCTGTCTGACAGGATGCGGACCCTCCAGGTGGCCGTGGTCTGACCGGGGTTGAACTGAACCTGTTTTTGAGACTTCCCCCTGAAATCTTTGTCCTTTTCTGCAGTACCATCCTTTGTGCCAATACCTAATGGACATGGACAAAAATCAGTTGTTAGTAAAGTAAAGACAAATCTGCAAAACCCAATTAATACTCAAGCTTCACCTTTGTCCTTTTGGCACCAGCAATCTCTAATGTTACACATTTGTTTTTCTATTCTCTGTAACCATGAATTGAGAGAGTTGTATGATACTGTCAATTTGGTGGGCGGGTCTTAAAGAGACAGGAGCTAAAACCAGCTGTAAACCTTTTCTAGTAATAACCCAAATTAAAATCTCCTTAACGTCTCCTTTAAACTACATTTCATCAGGAAAATCCACTCACTAGTTGGTCTAACTCGTCAATATCAGCCATCTTTTGGGATTTAGTTTCCCACCCCCAGTGTTCGAAGCGACCATGGTGGGAATAAAGCCAATTATCCCTCATGTCAGCCTGGTTTCTGTAGAAGTGGATAGAGGGTGACTTGTGTTGTCTGACCTTCAGCATGTGAGCTGTTTGATGGAGCTTACAGCCACTATAGCAGTGATACTGGCAGGATTCCTGGTGAGAGGGAGCACTGAAGCCAGTGAAATGTCACAAAGCCTCTCCATTGTTTTTGCTAACTGGTCACACAACACACAGCAGGGGGTCTGGCAGTAGATATAAAGAACATGGCTACACACCCCACGTCAATCCAGCAGGCTGCCACAAATAAAAAACAAGGAATTAAGCGATAAATTGGAGCAGTGGCGTAACGGAACTTTTTTTTTTCACAACTGAAGGAGAAACACAAAGAAGAGAAAAACTGAAATAACATATCAGGACAACCCACAATATCTTCAAAAGACCTCAGATTGAGAAATGCATGAGTTTCAGTTTTTAAGAAAATTGCCTTTCTATTCTTTGATGGGAATAAAAAGTGGTCTTTGATATGCAAGCATAGGCAGGAGGAAAATGCCCCTGCACATATGTGCTGAGATAAAATGGTCAAGCTCAATGGAGCTTGGAAAATCAGCGGTCTTCAAAGAGCTGCTCAGTGAGGATGATTTTTTCCCAACTCTGTCTCCTGCACAGAGCTGGGTTGGGATTGGATGGCTCGGATCACAGGAGCAACTCTGAGGCATTGTGGCAGGTGCGCTCTTTGTAGCATCCGAACAGGTGCCATCTGCACTGACCGGTGAAGCAGTATTCCACCAGTGGGCCCCTGTGTTCCCTCAGGCTGGGCTTGGGAAAGAGGAGCTTTATCCCAGGTCTTCGTGAGAAGCCACTGGCCTGGGATCAGTCATGATCTCGTTGGAGCATTGAGGCAGATGGGTGGCTTGAATTGTTGGTGCTGCTCTGGTGGCCTATTTATTCCTGATAATCAAAATGTTTATTTTGGTTTTCAAAGCCTCATTGCAGGAGGGGAAGAGGGAAACTCAAAATAATCACTGTAGCAAAGTACTTAGGGATTCAAAACTTAGTGAGACAAGGTATCGGTTATTAGTTTTGTTCATCCAAAAGGATATTTTTGAAGAATGTCTGATAATGATTCTAACTTTCTTTTTCGGGACCTTCTCGAAAACAATAGAATACATCTCAATGGTGTATGACAATACATTTCTTATAACTAAAACCAAAGTTAATAATCAAAGCATCCATTGAGTAAAAGTCTAACGTCAAAGCCTCACTCCAGTTAGATTCGAGTTAGGGGTTCGATTTCTGAAGATTTCAATATATGTGTGTGATTCACAAAAAAAAAAGGCAAAAGACAGACAAACGGCAAATTAAGAATCTGTTGCCTCACAGCAAACAGGTTCAAGAAGGCAAGAAGGTTCCGGGGTCGAATTCCAATTTGGCCTGGGTCTTTCTCCTCGTTTTTGCATGAGTTTGCTCCCACAGTCCAAAGACCCAGAGATTGGTGGTTAGGTTAATTGGAGACTCTAGTGTGAATGGTTGTATGTCTCTGTATATCGGCCCTGTGATACACTAGTGACCTTTTCAGGGTGTACCTGGCCTCTCGCCCCATTGTCAGATCGGCTTCAGCCCCCACCCTGTGACCCTCAGAGAATAAGTGGTGTAGATGATGGACGAATGGAAATTATAAAAAGAGACCTTAATGGGATGGCACAACAAAAACTGTTTTCTGTTCAATCTGCCAATGTTTTTCTTGGCTAGACATAAAAAAGAAGAAATATTTCCATTGCGAGAACAGAGCATTGCATGATCAAATCATTTCAGCCAGAGTGCATAAACATGTATTTGCTTACTGTAAAAAGAAATGGACAATATAAAAGATTCCACCTATTTGGCATTTAAAGAAACTTTATCGCTATGTTACTTTGAGGACATTGTCAAAGCAAAATGTTCCTGCCTTGGAAAAAAAGCCAAATTACACTTTTCTTTGTGAGGTTTCCACCATGGAGAAGCACATCCCCCTCCCTCATCCATTATCACCCCCTCACCCCTTCATGCTGCCTCAATGGTAAGAAAACCACTCTGAGGAAACAGCTATCGTTTGGACTCGAAAGCATGCAACAGCGATTTTGGACATTATGAAAAAGCCAGGCAGATTTTCTTTCTGGGCATTGAACCTCAAGTCCAAGTTCAAAGTGGTGCTCCTCTAATTTATAATGCAACCATTAATAAAATAGTAGCAATGCTGCAGAAAATCAAACCAGGAAATAATTATTGGAAAGATATACTGTTTTCTTGTTTAATATTAATTCGCAGAGGGAAAATACTTTTTTTTCTACTTCTGTTGTTCTTGCACTTCAACATAAACAACTAAATAAAAGTGTATTATTTATTTCACAGTTGTCTACTTCTCACTCTTATCTTCAGCCATACCTGCCTGCAGAGCAATAGATGATGATCTGCCTCTGAATGTGTATTTCTTTTTTCACTGGGTAGATTGACTGTGCCGTGTGAGGCACTATAAAGGTCAGCAAAATCTGCATATCGCCTCGGAGATATTTCATTAGCCCAATGCCCTGGGGCATATAAAGTTAGAGAGGACAGTACAGTAAATATTCTAGGGGATTTGACCTTTGAAAATGCTCCATTTTAATCACACATCATCTACATAGACTGAATAAATGAAAGCACTAAAAAAGGCCATTTATACCAGTAGTAAAAATTCCTTCCACTCATAAATGGTTCGCTAGTTTTTTTAACAGTACGAACAGGTATTGTTCATTTAGTTCCAGCCAGTAAATTGCCTCAGCTAACATTTGGAGTGGCGTCTTTCTGTGGCCACCAACCTCAGGCGACCTTTCTCTTGCGCACACGGATTCCCCTGAGGGATCGTCTGCTATTGTGCAACTGGAATGTAAATAATGGCCGAGAGGAGAGAGGTGAAAGGTCACGATCTGTGTCACCCTAAACGGTGTCTGGGCCAGCCTTAGAATTGTGCCGAAAAAAAAAAGAGTGTGGTGCATGTCATGTCTGTGTGGCTCGTCTATCAATATGTCTGCCTCAGGCACCGAGTTAAAAAAGATAGGAAAGAATTCAAAACAATATCTCCTGAGGAGAAGTGTGTGTTTCATGCTCTTTGTTTCTTTATCTGTCTGAATGTCAGCTATGAGGACGATTGAAAAGAATCGACAGAGTCACTCAAGTGTGGTGTTAACTTTGTCTGTGAGAACAAAGTTTACGGGACAACAAATTACAACAGAAACATATTAACATTGGTCCATATCCGCATTTTTTCATTGCAAAAGCTTTGTAGGGCAAGTTACCACTTATCTACTCTGTTTAACTTTAACCCACAAGCAACAACATTAGATCATCATGAAGGTCCCACTTGGACTCCTCACCCTCTCTTGGCATGTTCAAAGTTAGTTTTCATAGAATATCTCCTTTCTTTTTAATTTGGCCATTGATTATTGCCATTTGTCCCTTCTTGTTTTTTTTAATTATTAAACCTTTAATTTGGAGCCCATGGCAGAAGAGCACCTTCAAGTTTAAATATGGGAAACTGCTGTTTTTTTTAACATTTCTTTATTTATATCTATCAAACTAGAATAATACTTTATATATTTCTTACTATCACATCGATTTATTCACAATTTTGTTGCAGATCTGGACCCAGATTAAAATCAACATTTTCCAGAAATAAAATCAAAGTCTTTGGATTAAATATAAATGTTTCATGCTCTTTAGTAACTTTGAATAATGAGCTCTGGCTCACCTTGGAATGGATCACTATTTGTATTGTCATCAGAGGTTGTGTTCACTTACTAACGAACGAAGTTTCCCCCAGGTAGCCCCGACGCCGCAGCACCACCTCCAGGAACTTGACCTCTTCATCCACCACGTAGCTCTGCTTCTCTAAAGAGATCCACGCCCAGTTCAAACGGAACTGCTGGTTCTTCAGTTTGTTGCCTCCTGCAGATAAAACACAATTAGAGCGAAAGCAACTTCAGATGTCTCGCCAGAACTCATCACACAGCAAAAAGAAAACAAAGACGAGAGAAGTCAAATAAAAAACCTCTCATTAGCATGATTTCTTGGATACCTGCAGGACTTGACTTCACTCAGAGGGAGGGACGAGAGATGCGCTGCCCTTATGCAAAAGAAATAGGGTCCGTGCATTCTAATTGCTTCGTTTCTAATTAAGATAAAAGGTGTCTGTTTCCTGTCTGAACTGGGTTATTTTATCCTCGCCTTTTGAAGTTGGATTCAAAGGCCAGAGCTACAGTCCTAGAGGGCATTACTGCTACCATTTGACCATAAAGACTCAAAGCAGACACACACACAGGAATCAAACACGTACAGATACGAACAAAAAATTGCAACAATGTGCACACAGTAACTCTATTATAAACCAAATCACACTTTTGTGTTGCAGCTTCTTGCGTAGAAGTCTAAATAATATTTCCCTTGTGAGAAAGGAAAGTTCAAGATGGAAAATAACCCGGATGAAGACAATCGACCTTGGCAAGAACTTGACAGTGAGTCACATAATCCGCACAGCACCTGAGACATTTAGACATAAGCTTCTGGACAGCTCCTCCTAATATGTAGCTGCAGGTGGTCCAAGATAACATCTCCCAGAGGCCGAGGTCATATGCAATGTTTGAAGGAAGTGAGGCTGGGACCTGGCATTGACCAGCATCTCTTGAAAGAAAGGTCGAGTCAGTCGAATGAAGCACAGCAGCAGGACACCTTCCCAAGTCTGCTGAGCATCAATAACCCAAAGTCCAAGGGGACTAATTCAAGCAGAACATCTGATCTGAAACCCCACCAGGCGCAGACTGCTACAAAGAAGAAGATGCAAGGACAGAGACCACAATTGAAGTGGCCAAAGTCGAGCAACAAAGATGAGTGGGCAAACGTCAATACAGAGCAAAGTGAAGTTCTGGGGGGGCCTCCTCAGATTTGAGGCTGGAAAGATTGAGTGACCTGATGTGCAGCTGGGCGGAAGAAGGGTTTGGTGTAAAAAAAATGAAGCAAGGAAGAGAAAAACAACTCTTCCTCTGAAGTGTGGAAAGCAACATGAAACTGAACATCTTGTTAGGGACAGAAGAGTCTTGAAGAAAGAGTGGAGGGCGGCATCCCTGGAGGAGCGAGTGGGTATCATCCTCCTACAAAAAGACATAAAAGATCGCCTGGCAACACAGCAGAGGACAAAAAAACTTCACACACAAGAAGGAGAAGAGGGCACAAACATTGTTTTTACTAGGATGCCTTTAGATGTGTGAAAAGACTCTTCACAGAAGGAAAAGAAAGACAGGATTGCTTAAAATGTTGAAGAGGGACACCTGAAAGTAACACACTAATGATGAGAGGCAGGAGTGGACTCATACCTCCAGATGTGCCACCCATCCTTCACCCAGAGCACTCCAGATATCCTGAGATTGCTCTGGAAACTAATGAAAGTGGTATTGGAGAGATAAACTATTGTGAATGGCTGGGGGATACTAATCCTGAAGACAAAAGAGGCCTCAGACATTGATCGTGTCTGCAAAATCAGTCACTTTAATGTTGTTGGAAAGATGTTCTTTCCATTACCAATCACAACTAGAAGAGTTTATTGAGAGCACATACCTCCAGCTGAGATAATTTCCTATCTCAGCATGTTACAGCAGTATTTCCTGCTATTAAAATCGACTGTGGTCACTTAAATAAAGTCCATAAAGTTGTTACCGTTGACACAGATGGTGAAACCTACAGCTACAATTTTACATGTACCCACAAGTGGGATGCAATGCAGCTCACAAAGTCTTGTCTTTAACTCCTTAGTCTGTGTACCTGTCCCTCAGAATCTATTGCGCATGAGAGCAATGTTCGTGTGGGTACATGTGCACCCCCTTTACTTCCATAGGTTGAATGAATTCTGATTAATTTGGATTCACACCAAAATTTTATGGGTTCTTTCCTGGCACATATCACATCCTTCCACCAATTTTCATCGGGATACTTTCAGTAGTAGCGTAATCCATAAATTCCATGGTGGAGGTAACGAAATGTTATTTGCAGAAAGAAAGGAAGAAATCTAACCCTAACCTTAACCCACCAGACAGCCTTTCATTTCTTCCACGTGCCAACAACCAGGACTACCACGAGTGCTAATTATTGTTGGGGATATAGTTACAACATGTCCTGGAAGCTTGAGTGGTTCTTAAAAATCAGCATGCATCCACCACACTGCACTTAAAGTGTTGTCGCTCGCTGCTAGTAAGGATGTTGACATCCAAATGACTGCCATTAAACACATGGCAGTCATGAAAGCGGTGAAATAACAGTGAAATTGCCAGAAGGGTGCAGGGGCACTGTCCCATGGTTTAAGAGCGCTTCTGATATTTGTGTTAGGCACAACTGAGAGTCTCCTCTGCCCCACCCCAGTTGTTATGATCAGTAAATCTGTCATGTCCAGCCACTGTTTCCATTTCCTTCCTCAACGGGTATGGTGAGAGGTCTACACATTCACCATTTGTATTTTATTAGGTGTGAGGACACATGTATTTTTATGTGTGTGTGCGCGCATGTGAAATGTTCTCTGCACCTGTTCAGGACTCTTTCCTCACACGGTAACATTAGGCACTGGTGCCCCTCGTATTGATGTTTTTTGACCAAATGTAGCCATATCTGAGATAAAAAGACGAAACGTGGCACAATGAAAATTATAAACAACTCGATTTAATCATTTAGTTGAATTAATCTCTTTAATTAAAAAACACAGAGATTCTTTTATGTTTTCTAAAACATAGCGGACTCTGCGTCGGGAAGACCAATAATGTAAAAGGATACTAAAGAAACGTACCTTCACCTTCCCCGTCTATCTTTGCAGATAATAAATACTGATGAACTTGAAACAGACTCATTGGTACAAATAGCTGCAGAAATATTACAGCATCTTTCTGTATGAAAATGTGTATCTGAGTACAGAGGCACCTTTTTCAGACAATTGTTGAGTATCTGACCTTAATATGTCTTAAAGAATTGTTCACCTTTACAATTCCTCCCTTTTGGAAAAGTTTCAGTCCAATAAATCCTGAATTTACCTGGATTAATCCAAACAAATCTATCTGGAATCCTTTTTGCCATTAGTGCCCTTTTCTTCTCTTTATTCAAACTAAGCTATTTCCTCCGATGCCAAAGTACTTTAAGAGTAAATTATTTTGTGAAGTGTTTTGCCAAAGACTGCACCACTTACAATATGAAAATGAACATAAAGCGAATGCCCTGAATAAATCACAAGCACAGCAGGAGAGGAAAGGCTTATGGCATTAAGTTTGATTAAAGTAAAAAAACAAACAAGCCTGATCTCTGTTGTACTCTTTGGAAGGCAGCAATAAACCTAATATGATGGATGGAAAAAACATTTCAAGGTAAAATCCGGCACAACACAGCACTTTCAAAGCAGCATTTACTGCACATTTAAAATTAGACTCAATAATTCTAATAATATCCAATATCTAATAATTATCAAAATCTCTGTCTGTCTCTCTCTCTTTGTCTGTAGCTCTTACATCTCGAAAACCTGTTCATCTTATCAGCTTCCCATGTAGCGTGTCTATGGTTAAGCTCCCAAAGAAGTGCATTTTTCGAATTTGGTGCGATTTAAACACATGATACATTCAATATTAATAAACAGACCACCAACGGCAACAACAACTGATTCTCCAGTTTGTGCTTCTGCATTCTGAGCCATGTTTCAACAAACTTTGAATAAACAGGTGCATTCCAGCTGTCAGTCTTTACTTGCCGCAGCTAAATTACTGCAGGTTCACTTTTTACAGTTTCTGACAAAAAGGTACAAGCAGAACAACCACGGGCCGAGCAAACAGCCTATTCCAAACAGGCAGCTTTAGAGCTGGCGCTGAGGCAGTTTTATCAGTTGGTAGTGGAGACTCTGAAAATGTCTCAGATAATGAATATAATAAGTCGTACATTCTTGGGGTCTAAACCACAGTGTAGGATTTTCGCTTCCTGTGTGTTCCACATCAATCTTCTGGAGACAGGCGACCTGCGTATGACAGGACCTCCCTACTCCATTTGGATTAAAGCCAGGCTCTTGGCACGTATGCCACCGGTAAACACTGAATGTGTGATCTCTGAGTTGTGAAAGAGCCTGTCCTCCACTGAGGTAAAGGAAACACAGATGCTCTCTGCAATTTATCAGACTTCGCACGTTGGCAGAGACTTTGTAGAAGTTATACCAAAGCGGATACACTTGATCTCAAGCATAATTCTCAAAAATTAACCAAATATATCATATGCGTCTCAGGCAGAGACAGTTCCAGGATTGTTTATTGGTAGAATTTATCTATGTGCCTCACTTACAACAGAAAAGGTGACTTTGTAAAATGCTTCACATGGCAGTGGAGAGACAGCCCACGCACTAAACTAAGCTTCAGAGGCTGCTGTCCTTTTCAAGATGAATCACATCAAATAGCTGTTTGTCTTAAACAGTCTTCACAAACAACGTGGCTCTATCAATTATTTATTTTTTCATATCCGGCAAGGTCTGATGGAAAGAGTGCGTCCCCAAACCTTGCGCTTTGTAAACCTCAGAAAGGAAAAGAAAAATCCATGTTCAGTTTACACAACAAGACATATAGTCCCACCATCACTTGAGTAAATATTGAGTTGTGAGGCCTTAAAGTCATGGTAGAGCTGCAGTGGGGCGTTCAGAGAGCTAGGGAGTGGAGGTGCTCATTTCCAGAGGACCACTTCACTCCCCCAGATTTCTTTCTAATTAAGATAAGCAGAGGTTGGAGTATAAGTCCACTTCAAAGAGGCCCCAAGGAAAACACCAGAGTTAATCTTTAACCAGCGCTCGGAGCACTGAGAAAGAATTTAGTGAACAATATCAGTATCTCTCATGTGCCGGTCTGTGCAGAAAAAATACATTCAAACAGTGAAATCATCATACTCCTCATCACAAGTACATGGACTTCATGTTTTTATATTTCTTAATATATCTACAACTTTATCGCTACACCATTTTCATATTCTCACAATGAAAGGAGTCCCACAAAGTCCAATGCTAATCTTACACCCTTCACAGAATTCCCCTGTAGTGTCAGTTTTAACCACTTCACCATAACCAGCCTTGTGCATTAACCTTTTCACACAAAGACCCATGTTGGGTTCATGTAGCAAACACCCAGTTCTTTCCGCTCACATACTGGATGTGTGATGACGGACAGAAAGCTTTTGAGAGAGGCCAAAAAATGTGAGAGGCCGAACTGTGCCAACTTGGTGCCCCTGTCTCCTCCCTGCATACATGTTGCAGACAGCCCTTATTTGGCCACCGTCAAGTGTTGTGGGGCCACGGTGCCCCATGGACCCTCAACTGTTCATTCAGCCAGGCAGACAGACAGGCGGTCCTTTGCCCACAGAGCCAGCAGCACACTGATTAGTCAGGATAATTTGGGACTCGCCAGTGAATCCTGTTCAATGGACACAATACAGCTAAAAATATTCAATGATCATATACTGCAAATGGACTTTGTGCAAAGAATTTCCGAACTCAACTGAGACATTATAATGTCACGCGAACACTAAAGATAGATGGATAGAGAAGTACAGCTGCACGCAGGATCAGTGAAGTACTCACAAGCTAGTTCAATGGGGATGACACAAAATCCATTCAGATGCAGACGACAGCAAGGGAACAATCATTCTGTAATTCAATAATAAAGGCAAGAAATCTGAACCATGATGAGTCATGTAAGTTTATTGTGATCTATCCTATTTAATTCAATTATGTAAATATGTATTGTATTTTAATTTAATGAATGAAATTGAGCAACCAACCAAGGGACCAACCAATCCAACAACAAACCAAGCAATCAACCAAACAATGAAATATAATGTTCCATCATTAGTGCAACACTTCATACAGTTGTACGGAACTAGAGACATACACTGCAAAACACTCTGCTCTCAAAGACAAGCAGGACAGAAATAATAAAAGAGGAAAAACAATACTTAAAACAAAAGTAACTGGCAACAGAGTAAGAAAATTCTCCCTGCCAAAAGATAAGTGGGCCTATTTTAGGTTTTGTGATTTTTGAGAGCAGAGTTTTTACAGCAGCTTGGTAAACTGTGCTAATTCTTTCAAGCATTGACTTAGTCAGAACCACTAATAAAATCTCTTAAGATTTTAAATCTTATCAAGATAATTAAGGACAAAAAAAGCTCAACGATTACTTAAATTTTCATTTTTGCAGTGCAGCAGGTTTTGGACCACTCGGGTGCTAGTAAATGCTTTTCATACCACAATGAACACAAAAACACAAGTTAGAACATGCTGTTTATTTTGTAAATATATCACATTACACCCCTTTCATTGTCTTCACACTGCGTGTGTCATATGACTAGTCCAGTCCAATCCTGATCCGGGGATCAAGCCTGGAGTAACAGGCTATAGTTTAATTAGCTCTATATGGATAATAACCCTGAGATAGCAAACCCCCTGAGCACATTCATGTCAGCAGCAGTGTGGGAACATTTCGGTTATGAACCGTACCATGAATAATACAGAGAATCATTAATAATACGGAGAATCATTACTCACTAATATGTAATTAGTGTTCAAGCAAAAAATCAGCTTTTGATTTCAGTTTCTGATTTTGCCGTTTAATGGGGAAGACCTCAATCATTTTGTACGGTTGAATCACTCCATTGTCTAACTATCTGAATCAATGATTTGCAGGAACACCATTTTAAAATGAAAACTCTCCCCCAGTGGGAAACTGTTCTTTTACACTGGTGGGGAAAAAAATCCCATTCGTCATTTGTTTACATGCACAGAGACATTTAATAATGCGGATAATGAAAATGCTGGATAGGGACTTTTTGTATCTGCACTGGGAGCCACAAAGTCTGATGAAGCAGATTTAAGAGCCCAATTTAAGCCAATTCATTCAAAATAACTACAATGTTCATCAAAGCTCTAAAGTCTTTATCAAACAACCCTCTTTGGATCTCAGACCTGAGCGGAGGTAGCAAAAGATGGTGATACATTTTTGTCAGTCTATTGTATCTGTTTATCCAACATGTTTAACTTCAACACAACTTACTGCCACAATGCTTAAAATTAAAGGCATGGTTGCATGACTACACAGAAGACGACTCCTGTGATGGAGATAATCCTCCGTTCTTTGATCTGGGTCAAAATTCACCCAGAGCAATTCACTTCCTCCTATTTTCCAGAAATTCAACCAAAATACCTCAGATAAAAACACTGCCGTCTTCTGCCGATGTTATTTGGACTTTTTGCACTCGCAGGACGGTGATGCATGTGCTTGAGCATAGAGGTCTCAGCTATAAATCGCAAGTTTTCGCCCCATTTTAAAAGCATCAAATCACTTATAAAACCAAACTTACGAGAAAAAACAACACTTGAATATAAATCAGTGTAATAAAAACTACATAACGTGGAAGAAACCATCTTGACAGAACTATTTTTACATTTTCGAATTTTCAGTTGAGTGCATTTCTCATCTGCTAACATGGGGGGGTGGGGGTTATGGATTTATGGAACATAAATCAACACTGTTTACCCCTGAGACTCCACAAATGTTTTGTGGACTCAAACACACACTTCGCCTCCCGTCCCCCCTCCATCGACATAGTGGTGAGTAGATAATGACTGAATTTTCATTTTTCAGTGAACTCTCCCTCTAAAGAAAACAAAAGTATTCACTTCTGTGATAAAGACAATTGTCCGTCATCACAACTCTGTTACATGAGCTGTCTTTAAGCCTCATAATGTACCAGACCATAGCCGCATACTTTTCACCTCTCCAATTAAGGGAAAAGGGGGATATGATAATCCTGTTGAAGGAAAGAACGCACATAGCAGAGCAGAGAGCGCGAGAGAGCGATATGGTCTAATCACCCTAAGCCTTGTATCAGCAGTAACGAGTGGGGAGTTGGCCGTGGCTTGAAAGATTTAGAACTGTTAAGATTTCACAGGCACTAAAGCCCTTTTCTTTACGTGGGCGCAGCCTTTCAGGGGACAGGGCTGCTTTAAATCTGGCCGCTCCACAGGGTCCATTCTGGCTGCTGTCGCCTCTGCGCCCACTCTGACACAGTGGTCGCACTGAGGAGATATTTGAGGGTCTGAAAGAAAAGGCCATAGGCCCCTCCAGACAAAAGTGCTGGGTCAGAGTGCCATGCAGGGGAAAAGCAGGGGAAAGGCTTTGCTCGCAGCAGGTAAAGTTCTTTGAGATTAACATTTGAACCACAACTATAGAAGTAATTTAACTGTGTGCACTTTCCAAATGTGGAGTACAATGGCTGGAATTACTTTTGTCCCAAACTTTCAATGATATGTTCATATCTACGGGAACATATTGACCCATTCTGTTTGAGAGAAGCACACACTCTTTTCAGGCTTTTTGGATCCTATTTTCACCACTTTAACAGTGCAGAAATAAGTCCCGTGATTATATTTTCCCCTTTGTTCGGTCTAACACAGGCAAAACCCGACAGACTGACAAATAACTTCCCTAATGCATCACTAACCAACACCCGCAGAAAGGCATTCAAGGTAAAGCACTTAAACCTTGTAGTCTTTGATTTAAATGTGCCGTCATGAATCAGAAAAAGTCCTTCAATATGTGTCAGTGAGAAACCTTTTATTGAGTAAAGAAAAAAAACACCTTCTTTCCATTTCTGCACTCTCTGTCTCTGATTCCAAATGTGCAGCATAAGGTTGTTGTGCTGTGACTTTCCTGCAGGGCAACAAAGTAAAGGAGCCCCTAGCAGGTCCTGTGTGGCAGGAATTCCCAGAGCTCTTATAATCTCAGATGGGGCTCCTTTATTTGTGGCCGAGGATGGAGGAAATACTGTACAATGCGATTGTTAGGAGAGGTCACTCATGTCCTGCGAGTCCGCTTCACGCTCCAGTGTCCTCACACACTGCCACAAATGATGTCATTAGTCACCTCCTACACAAAACCCTCACAAACCCACACAGAGGCACTTTGCCTGGAGAGATTACATATTTAAAGTCGTTGAGGACCATTCGAAATCAATTTGTTGAAGAAATATGCATCCACGTATGAAAACTGGTCAATACAGTGGGTCTTAGAGTATTTGCTGGGGTCAATATTTCTCAGTGTCTAGAAATGACTGGCAACACATACATGCATTCAGACATCCTGGATTTTTTACAGCATAAACCTATTATCCTCGCCTCGAAACATAAGTTGAAAAAGAAGCTTTTCAAACACCTGAGGATTAGCGAGCGGCCAGCTCTGGATGCACAACTCTGCAGAAGATCTGCTCTGTCTCAGGTTGCCAATTCCCAACCGGGGGGGCACAGGGTGTCCTGCCAAGCGCCTGAGGTCAGGACTTATCCCTGATCATGGCGACATCATTAGTGCCGGAAAACAGACTGGTCAGAGATGGGGGGATAAGTTATTCTAAAGTATTTCTTTCCCATGCAATTATGAACAAGATTCAGATAGACCGATTTTTTTTTTTCAACATTTACTACAAATGGTGCAATCTGGTGCAATCTGAATCTGAAAATTGTTTTCCTGACCTTGCTTAAAGGGAAGATGAGCAATGACCTGAAAACTGAAAAGATGAAACATCAAATGTTCTCATATCTGAGCGTGGGTAAATAACTAAATCAATTAACTGACCTTGAGTTTTGGAACACGTTCAAAAGAGGTATAAAGGTGGTTTCAGAGGGGTTTGCTTGTTTCGATTTTGAAGGTGAGGTCAGACAAAGTACTCCTTGATTGCCCTTGAATAGCATTCCTGTCTGTCAAAGAGGAGGCAGCCCCGAGTGTCTTAATTAACTGTCAGCCACACGGTTTAGAGAGCACAAGCCCCCAACTCTCAATAGCGGAGGAAATAACAACAAAGGGCTGAATTAGCAGCTGCAAGGCTTTTTGTCGGCAACCGCACATAAAGGTCACTGTGGATTTAAAATCAAGAGTTTCTCCCTCATTATCCAACAGTGACAGTATGAACAGTTTGGACATACGACCCAAAAGTTACTCAAGTAACTTTGGTAATCTTATGTGAACCTCTGAAAAACATAAGTAAGGTGCATGAGGTCAAAATATGTCAACCGTAACCCTTAACACTAACCAGGGTCTAATTTGAAATTAAACTTACCATGATCTGGCCTAACCCTGGCCAATTTTTTCATTCTCTAGTTTTGTAGAATGGCACTCAATCGAGTGAACAGACCCCTATAAAACCCCATTTAAATTCACTGGATCCAGATTTGACTTGATTTCCTCCTTGACCTATGCAGCACGCTTCCACCAAGTTTCGAGTATATTCATTCAGTTGTTTTAGCAAAATCTTGCTCACAAACCAACCAAGTAAAAAGCAAACACAAGTGCCTTGGCAGAGACAAAGCGCTCCTCTACCGAGGAATACCACGCTACACTCCATTTGAGAGTTCTTTTGAGATTAACACACATATTCCATGTCATGTCAGACACTGACTCCAGACATGAGCTCATGGAGACAAAGATCTGTCTCCATCCCAGGTACTGAAAGGCTCACATTGTTATTAAATGTACGTCAACTCTCTAATGCTGCCGGTGACCGACTAGAAAAGAACAGAGGTATCGAACTAACAAGGGGATACAAGGGGAAGTGTGGAAATGTGTGAGAAAACAAAGCAACCTAAGGATGCAGGATGAATGGGCCTGACAAAGAGAGGGGGCTGTTCTCTTTCTTGACCCCTGAATACATAGTGTTTGCTCTCTTGTCAGACCGAATAATGGTGGACTGTTTGCTGAAAGCAGCAGTGTGAGGCCATAGAATATAAAACCCCGTCCGAGTCCCACAGACTCATGAGCTCCATACTAATAGAGCCGGGTGTTTGTCAGGGCTGTTCTCTGGGCTGGTTTCATTTCCCGACAACATGTTTCTGCTGCATTTCACAGTTGTTACTTGCAAATCCTCACATGTAGAAAGGCTTTTTTGCCTGAGAGTAAAATGCTCCCTGAAAGGCTGAAATGGTAATTCCTAAAGAAGTGTTAAACGACTCCTGGTCCTTTGTTTATGACTGGTGAAAAGGAGCCTTCACATAGAACTGTGCAAGCCTGCATGTAACAGATAAGCATGCGAGTCTGCACTCATGAAAGGGTCGAAGGATTTAGTGTTGTTATTGTCTCCTCCTTGTAATATTGGAATGAAGATTTGTCTGTGCAGGGGAACAAACCCTGGTTTTAAAAAATATGCACAGGTATGCTGAAAGAAGATTACTTCTGATGTTGCTTGGCAAATTTTATTAAGACTCTCAGACTGCAAATTGGAATCAATGCACAAAGAGTTTTTTGGGGAGAATATGAATGATACAAAAGAAAAAATAACTTTAGGTGAAAAGTTGGAGACTGGTTGTTGCAAAGTCATGAATTCAATAAATATGTTGGCTATGCAAATAACATTTAGAGTCCACACTGGATAACATTAGAGATTTGAATTCATGGCTTTATACTCGATATGCAATTACTCTTGCCTTATTTCCATGTAGTATTATTTTCAATCATCGAAGTCCATCTCAATTTGAAATACTGCAGTGCAGTTTATTGGAGTGTAAGTGCAGTCTTCAAAGCAATTACTTTCGCAAGGTAAAACAAGGTTAATCCACAAAAGACATTATTTCCATTATTATGGGCAAACTTTTGGCAGGCTGTTCAGATTCTAAATTTAAACCACACTGATGCAATGGTTCAACAGGTGATTAATAATGTATTTGTATGTAACATTGTATGTACATTATACTGTACATCATTTGTTGAAGTTGGATGTGTAACACCTAATATAAGAGGATCAATAGTATGCTTTCTATATGAAAATAGACCACCAGGGATGATTGGCTACTTTAGTTTCTGGCTGCAAACCAGTTCTCCCTTTGGGGACGTTGAAAGTAATGACTGAAAAATTGAGATCAGCTCAGGTCATGAGTTATTTACCATGGAGCCCAGGAGGTTGCGCTTGTGTCTGCTTTTGTCTGTTAGGATTACGCAAAAACTACAGAATTAATTTCCATGAGAATTGACGAAAGGATGCGGTACACGGAAGAAGAATCCATGAAATGCTGGTGCACTGTGAGATTTGTTTTGCAACATGTTCATCAATTAAGAATAATTGGAGGATCTTGATTTAAAAAATCAGGCAAAGCTTTTCCGAAAAAAGAAATTTGTAAATAAGCCAATTGCAAAGCATTAAGGTTTAATGGAGATTTCCACTAAGAGTTTGCAGCATAATTTAATGTTGCACAGGAATCAGTGTTGAAAATGATGACATGGCATGAGGGAGCAGCAGTGCTCACTGGCAGAGACAGGTAAAGATAACAGTGAGGATATTTCCAACCCAACGCTTTGAAAATTACCAGCGGATCAAAAGTGTCAAAAATAATCAACCAAAGCCGACGTCGAGGTGCTCTCTGTGTCGGAGCTGCTGCTCAGAGACCCTCGTGTTCAAAGCTGAAACAGATGCACAACCCGGTGTGAGGAGGAGAACACCTGGACCCCCGAGAGAAAGAAGAAGCGACGACTTCTGATTTCATAGACACAGAGAACAATTAGATCTGAAGGACAAAGGCTGAAATGTCAAAGCAGAAAAACATGGATGTGCTGGATTTGCATTGTTGCTCCATCTGTGACCTTTTTAACTGACACACACTGAATGCCCTTTAAGAAAAAGTAAAATTGAATCTGTTAGCTGACTGTCCCAGAGGTATCTCAGGACCCAGCAGACTCTCCCTGTAATGAAACACAATGTGCTGGAAAAAAAATCTCTCGCATATGGCTCATTGACCAGCGATAACCTTTAAAGTGTTACAGAACCGTTTTTTTTTTTTTTTTTGCAGTAATTGCAATGGCGTCAGGCAATTACTTAGAGATTTAAGGAGCTAAATGCAGCTGCTGAATGAGATTGTCCGGCTGTCCGGACCCGTGGCCTTTCTTTGTTTCCCTTCTTCCCATTTGCTTGTTAATATGTAACTCGTCACTCCGAGCCCATGTCCTGGAAAACCGAGATAAGTCCAGACATGGTCGAGTTAATTTCAGGCAGAAAGACATTCCTTAGTTTTCTTTGTGGGGGGAAGGGATGATCCGAGCCTGGACATTTTCTGTTGTTGTAGCAGAAATGTTTTTTTGTACACGTGCAGGTTTAAATTGGGACAGCTAAAAAACAAACGTTAAATAATTGCTGCCTGCAGCTCTGCAGACAAAGAGCTGATGACTGTAATTGATTTACAGGGTGCCGTCTACAATTGAACAAAAACGACTTGCTTTACCATGCACTTGATGGCAGCTCTTTTAAGGTGCGCAACTGGAACATTTTTAAAAGTTGACTTTTTAGAGATGCACTGTAGATGCTTGATGGGAACATGAAGTAGAAGACAGGAATGTTCTCCGACTTAAATAACCACGGTTTGAGGCCGTCACATATTTATAGAAATGTAGAGAAGTGGGACGCAAACACCCCGTACGAGCCCGTCGTTGCACACTCTGTTTGCTCATCATCGAGTCTGCGGGATATATTTTCTACTCGTATGCAGATGAGGGTGCATGCCTGCAGGGCTCACCTGCTCTGTTCGAGCCCTTGCAACTTGTCAACGCAGGCAGCGTTCAGAGGGAGAACTGTAGATCCCGTCGCCTGTAGCGATGGGATGAATGAAGCAGCTTTGACGCCTTGCCCCCATCAATACTGGGACCAACAGAGCACTTGTATCTTTCATCTCCTCTGATTGCTCTTCCCTCCCATTCCTCAAACGGATGAATTCTCATATCCGGCCCATCAGACTCCACTTATGGAGAACGGAGGGGCGGGCGGCAGTGGAGGTGGTGAGAGGCAGCTTGATCCACAAACAGAATCCCCGAAGGGTTTCATCTGCACCTTTTATGTGATGAGAGCCGGGATATTCTCAAGACACTATACCGTGTTCGTCGGGAGTGTATAAAATGAAAACCTTCCCACCAGAGGTTAATTCAAACTGGGTAATATTTCAGATCCTCTCTGCTGTATATATTTTCTTGGCATGCTGGAATGCTAGTGATCACAGCACAAAAGGAGGTGGTGTATTTTCTCCGTGCTATGATAGGAGACAACAGCTTGAAATCAGAGACAAAGCGATTATCAATTAAACTCGCCTTGTTGATGCACTATTTTTTGCAGTGCCAGCTTCATCTCTGATTATTGTCTCAGGCAGCTGGCCCTGACATGAATGGATGCTGGATGCTCTGTGTGTGTCTATGACTGTTTGTGCACGAAGGAGGTTTACCCTCCAATCCTGAGGCCCGGGCTCAGCTGGAGAGAGCTGTGACACTACAGCCCGAGCCAAGCTGTCAGAGGCTTATCATGCAGCACGGCTGAAAGGAGCAGCTCCAGCCCAGTGCTGGGCTTCAGGGGCCAAAAACACATTATCCAGAGTGATTTTGCAAAGTTGAACAAAAAGAAAAAACTCTGCTACTGTGTGGGGGGGGGGGGGGGGGCAAAGGAGATGTCACAGCAGCACTAACTGTCAGAGATTTTCATTAAATGAAAACTCATCAAACATGTTTAATAATTTAAAGCCAAAGACACAAATGCAATGACCGCATCAGTGGAAGAGATTTTAATTTTGCTTCCATCATTTTCGTTTTGCTTCCTCGTCAGTGCATCATTTTCATCAACAGCAATTGAACAATATAAATCGATGTATGTGCATTTTGCAAGCACAGTGAAGAGATATAACAATAATTGATCTAACTCAGGTTTTTTTTTAATGTTTTGCTTTTATATCAGGTGTTTGTGATTCCCTATTCATAAAGAAGCATTTAAAAAAACCACAAGATTCACTCAGGAGCAAAAATCAGTCTTTAAACTTAAAAAAAAAAGTGGCATTAATTATTTTAATTCTCAATATTCTTCATATTCATTTTGGCCATATCTCCCAGTCCTGTATTTTGTACATATTTTCATCAGGCTTTCTGCAGCTGATGTGAATCCAGACTGTCTCCAGCACTGATATCTTCAACCTGCACACGTCCTACACAAAAGAGGGATTTTCTCGAGAGTCACCATGTGAACAACCTCAGTTCTGCTAGACTGATATCCTAAGGCGGGTATGACGACACATATCATCATCCTGGGAACATGCCCGGGCCTGGGCTCGCTGTACTTTTGGGAATTTGCTTTAGCTTTATTAACCCCGGCTCTGAGCACTTACTGTGGCAGCATATTTAAACAGAGGAAAGGACTCATTAAAGAGGGTTTCCCTTCTGTTCTCCTAAGAGAAAATGAGGGCAGCTCACAGTGGAAGAATCTTTCACCCAAATTTTATGTGATATACAATCACTGTCAAAATTTAAAACATATAAATGCTGCCGTTCTCCAAAATCATTAGCTCTCTATCTTGCACTTAGGGCCCTGTTTTCTGCTCAGGAGACACATCTGACTCAGCAGAGGATGCTTTCCTGACTAAAAGTGTTCAGTGTTTTCTGACTGTTTGGCAGAAATCTGCAGTCCAGAGAAGAAAGAAGCTGCAATGAAGGAAAAGAAGCATCTGCTGAAAGTCATCCAACAAACACAAGCCAAGGAAAAAGAGAAAAACCTTAGCTGGGGAGTTCACTGCCTAATTGAAACCTCTCAGCGACATGTTTTGACTTACTTGCCTGATAGCATGAGCCAATCATTAATAACGTCTTTTTAATTTTTTCCGAAGAAGAATTACACTGGTTGGAGCCTGTTAAATCTCAATAAATGTTTCATCCTCTCATGGATGAGCACAGGTTCTTCACTTGTTTGGTTCGTCACTGCAGCAGATCTGTTTTTGTCAGGTCAGTTTTTTATGTTAAATCCCTGCATTCTGCACATACACATTAAATGAAGATACATTTGTAGATGCATCTCGTTATGTTGGGTGATAAACAAATAAAGCAAAACTGCAATACAGATCCGTGAGAGCATTAGAACTCAAAGTTTTCGACTGAAGACACAGGGGGACTGGTGAGCCACGTAAATCACTCTCCATCTAAAACGATTAGCCTAAATCCTCTTTGTAACTCACTTTTTCATTCCCGGGAGAAGCAGCTGTTACCCAGGAATAGCTCTATAATCAACTCCCCAATGTTTTATCATAACAAACATTTTCCCTCACAATAAAATGACTACCTGATCATTTATTCGCTGCAGCACAGATGGACTGTGAGGGAAAATCTAACACCCTCAAATCTCTTTAAAACACAACAACTGGACCGGCTGTGTAATTTGCTGGAGCTTGCAGCCTATTTTCTTGCATATGATTCATACCACAGGACGGGGGAATGTTACGCCCTGCTAAAGAAAAGTGGAGGAGAGACAATTTCATTAATAACAGGATAGAAATACTATCAGTGAAACTGCAGAGTCATCACTCTCTGTGATGGGGGTATCATAGCACACACAAAGTCTATACTAAACTCACGCAACCGCATGTCAGTGCATGTTTTCTCTTACTTCTGTTGTGCTCTGGTAAGAAGAAAGATAATCCCATCTACCCTGGGATTAGACCGGAGGGGGAGATGGATTCAAGTATGCACCCAGCGTCACAAGCGATTACACGCTGATAACATGGAAGATGTACATGATTTACAGGGCAGATGGTACTGCGGACCGGAATGGTTTTGAAAGGATGTATTAGGTCGAGGTACTTCGCAATGACCTGAACTTATCTTGTTACAGGAAGAAAAGAAATAACAAACAAAACATGCTTGTTGAGGTGGGAGCTGCCGCCGGGCATTAGAAACTGGAGAGGGGGCGAAATTCTCTCTGCATTCCTCCGCCAATGCCCAACAGTCTCCTTATGAAGCCATATTTAAATCAAGATCTTGAGAGCAGACAATCACATATATTTGTCCCCTGAATTTACCTGATTTTTTTCTTTAATATCCATGAATTACTCCAGGAAAATTATTGACAATGTGAAAAAATGCCTCTCGCAATCTCAAAATGCTGAATGCGTGACAACGTCCCAGCACTATTTCTCAAGATGAAACAAAGGGAGAGGGGTGAAAACATAACCTCCAGTCAGGACTTTTTCCAACACGAATCTGAAGTCATTTACATACTCGGTGCACTCTACATACCAAACAAGTCTCACCAGTCAAATGGGAAATCCAAGCAGTTTGAAATAGCTGTGGATTTTGACCCTTAAGACGGTTTGCGTTTCTGTGACCTGAACAATAAATAATCTTATGGCGCCTTCTTGTATTTCAGCGGAAGAGAAAGAAAAAAATATTAGCTGGCAGTGAGTGCCTGGAATGAAAAACAAAGGCCACAGTGGTGTGTGTCTGTCAGTGGGAACATCCCTGATGCTGACTGACTGGCTGGAGGCAGACAGGGACTCCGCTCCACAAACAACAGCCTGGGAATGCCGAGACTTGTGTGTGCTCAGGTAAGCTCACCTGAATGCACCCGAATCCAATAAGGAGAGGAGGGGAGTGGGCCGGGGGTGCTGGAGTTTGCTGAAACACAGCAATTACCTGACTAAGAATGACAGCCCCCTCCCCTCCCCAACACACACACACACACACACACACACATTCCTGTCCCGTTCTAAACAAGACACTTTCTCAGTAATTAAAGGGGACTTGGCCCACACACACCTCTGAGCGTGATTTCACTGTCCAGGTGTGATGTTTCCCCAGAACAAATTAATGTGTGTAATTTCAGTCCTCTGTGATTATTCATTCAAAGCTTTGACAAGCTTGACAAATAGCGAGGAACACAAACGGCTCTGAGAAAATAAGCCCTGTCATCTCCTGTTCGGCAAAAAGAAGCAAATTAAATACAGTTGAAAAGGCGCATGGTGGCATTTTTCTGAAATGAGAACAATGAAACACAAACTTCACAAATTGAAAAGTTAAACACTATTTTTAACAATGGGCAGTGAGATTTTGAAGGGATTTCAGTATTATTCTGATGTCTGTTCCACCACATCATTGGTCAAAAGCAGCAGCGTCAAACATTTAAAATCCCTTCGCGGTGGCAAACACTGATTAAAAAAAAGATAAGCATTTTGGGATGTGGCCTAATTGCCATGTTGTTATTTGTAGCCAAAAGCCCATCTGGTGTCTTTCTCTATGAAGCCATGTTAATTTAGAGGAACAGCAACTTCTCCTCAAGTCTGAATTACATCCAGCTGAACAAAACAATTAACTAAGAGTTTATCATCGCATTTTAATTAGCTGGGAGGAAAAAAACAAGTGTCATGGGAAAAAAAGCAAAGGTCATTATTGCAGCCAGTTCTCTCATATGTTCACAACTGTGCCAAACAATGGACAGAAGTAGGTCAGGTCAAACACAGTTTGAATCTGGGCTCTGAATGCACTGGTTACAGTTAAAATGACACCCCGAGTAGCTGATGCATCGCTGCCAAGAAAAAACTCAGCCCTGGTTTGTGGAGCCAAGACTGTTTCCTGTACCAAGACAATCCATCAGCCAGGGAAACTCAGTTTTAACAACTAAAACAACCTATGGTGAGACGTCAAACTGCTTTAGGTTTAAGGATGGAGTGTTTCCATTGAATCCACCTTCATGCCAAGAGTAACTTACTGGCGTGGCTGTAATGAGTGCAGGTTGGAGCCCGCAGAAATCCTATAACAGTCAGTTATGTGGTGCAGTCAACTGACATGGGGGCAACGCATCATGTCTGACACCGGTCGAAAAGACTTCAATTATTTATCAAGAAAAATCCCTTCTGAAGAGAAAATGTGAAAATATATGAGCACTTGACTTTAGGAAGGATTTTTTATTTTTACTATTTTGGGATATTCTACAAATCATATGACTGAATATCAAGATGCATTCCCTGTGTGTTTTAATAATGAAGTTATTGTGATATATAAGCTTAAAGGTACAGTGTGTAGAATTTAGTGATATCTAGTGTTGAAGTTGCATGTTGCAGCTGAACACCCCTCACCTCACCCTCTCCTTCCAAACATGAAAAAGACATGTGGTATCTTCAGTTGTCATAAAAACTTAAAAGGTGTTTAGTTTGTCCAGTCTGGACTAATGTAAAAAACATGGCGGCCTCCGTAGAGAGGGTCCCCTCCATGTAAATATGAAGTATTTAAATATAAAGGGTCTTTTCTGGGGTAAAGAAAACTACAATTCATACAATTTAGATGAAACGAACTATTGAAAACATCATGAGGATTATTCTACATTAACTTTTTGCCAATAGATCCCTTTCACCTAAATCTTACACACTGGACCTTTAAATCTATTAATCTAATATGAAAAAAAATAATTTTTTGAACTGTGCGTGACCTCATTGCAGTTATCTCTGAAAATGTGTTTTTGGATTATAATTTATTGAAAAACACACACACACACACGCACGCACGCACGCACGCACGCACGCACGCACGCACACACACACACACACACATGCAGCATCCATGGCTACAATCTTGTCTATTTGCAATATTTATTATAAAACCCTTTAGTAAATACATATGCACACAAATTCAGTTGAACTTGTCAGATCAGCAGTCAACGGCAAGTGCGCACATATACTTAAAAAACAGCAAGCACATTCACAGTTCATCACAGCTGCCAAGAGCAGTTGGTAGAGGAGGAGAATGTTTTCCACTGCCGAACATGACAGAGTGCAGCTGTGTGCCAGTGTGCACCATTCAGCTCCTCCCCAACACAACTGTTCAAAGAGCTGGAGGCTCCATCTGGGGATTTGTGTGCAGCCACTAGTACAGCTTAAATGTTATTAAAAAAATGTTCACTGACTGCCTCAAAAGCTGAAGTGCTGTACTTGTCGAATCCTCACGGATGGGTCATCCAAAGAGGACTCTCCATCATTTTGTCAAGGTGCCACAATAAAGCACAAATCCAATTTCAAATAATGTTATTTTATAGACTAATAATCCCTCTGTTGCAAAGTTTTTTTTTTTTTGTGAGAGAACTTATCTATTGAGGGCAGACTGAGACATGATCCTCTTGCCTAAAAGTAGCTGAAAAAAGATTTTTTATTTTTTTTTAGATCTAATTGCCAGTTGTGGAAGATAAACGGCCATTATAGGCTCTGAGTATGTCACCAAGCATCAAGCTCCCTAGGAAGAGAAGGAAAGTGACAGAGACACCTGCAGCTATCCATAACAAATAACCCGATGGAGACGCTAACAAAGGGACTGACTGAACCTCATTCAATCACAAAGGAGCTTTGCATGGGCTCGCCACTCGCCGGCAGCTCCGGTAAAGGACTCGCTATCACTTCCCGATAAGGAGAAGTCCACTGCACTCATCAGTCATTAGCACCCCATCCACCTGCTGGCAAAGACGTTCAGCCATTATTCAAACACGGGCTGCAGATTAGTCCCAAGTTTAGAAATAACAAAATGCGTACGGGGGCCCTCGGAGGTGCTTGTGGGGAAAAAGAGTGCCTCCATTAGAGAGGTCCATTTTGCTCGCTCATCGCCACTGAAAGGTAGCAGGAAGGACACACCGTCGGGCATGCTGCTTCGGCTAATCGCTGATTACATATATACAGTGGCAGGAAGGGCTTTGCTAATTGTTCTACTAATTACTTACTTGCTAAATGAATCGTTACTTTCTCCGCTTGGATGCTCTCGCATGAAAAAACAGTGGGTGATCATGGATGATGCGCTGTAAAACTGTGCCACCTACATTGTAATGCACGGTAAGACTGATATGAATGCTCGGATACAAAAGTTAATAAGCATGGAAGCTGTGACATTCACATTTTCTGCAGAGCTCTTGGTTGAATAAAGACCAACAGAGCATGCCAGAAACAAACGTTATCTATAAATAGTAAGTGTTTCTTGACTTCTCGTTCATTTTATGCCTAGTTTCTCATTTACTCAAGCTGAAATATGAACCATACAAAATCACAGTTTCATGAACATCTCTCATCTGTGCACACACCCTTAGCTTTGTACTCCTGCTAATTTAGGCACATGTAACCTTTTACTCTCTCCTCTCAGAGAAATCTCAGTGTCTATAAATAAACCCGAGACGGAGAAACAAAATCCAATATTTCAGCCTCAAAGCTCAACATGACAGGGACTCAATGCAAACTTAATGGTGTGGGAGGATAACTCCACGGATGTTTGAATAAAATAACTCACCATTGTCCTCGATGGAAAAGTAGAAGTTGTCGTTTGTAGGATTGTCACCGTCCCTCAGAACATAGCAGATGTTCATGTCATCAATTTCGGCTGAAAAGGAGAAAGACTTGCATAATTATCGATGAAATCCTACATAACAATCATTATGACAGGCGGAAAATTGTTCCCTGACGGATCAGTGATCAGTAACACATGACAACCTGAGGCTGTGTGATGAAATGAGCAATCTGCAGTGTTGTAGCGATGTGAGAAGAGAAGCTGCCTGGTAACAAGGGCTGTATATCTACTTGACTCCTGAATGACTCCTGAATGACATGGAACATAAAGAACAGCTTGACTCTTGAGGCTCCATCACAGCGTTTGTGTTTGGTGCTGCATGAGGTTCTTTACAGCCCCAGATCAAGAAGATTGTGAAGTTTACAGCCCGTTCCATCTTCAATATTTCATGTCAAAACTTTTCCCCTCAAAGAGAAGATGCATAAACCTGCGTTGCCACAATTTTCAAATGCCCAGAAGATGGTGTCTTTATTTACCATCTGTTTACTCTTGTGAAGACTCTTGAAATATTGAACAGGCCTCTTGGGGGAGAGCGTCTCAGTGTGACTGAGTAAATAAAAAGCAGGGGACACATGGATATCGACTGTGCTCTGATGCTTCTACACTCATATTTAACATTGAGCAAGATGGCCCTGGTGTCTATTTGGATTGTTGCTTAGAGACAGACCACGTCTCCCTCCCTTTAACACATTCACATTTCATCATCTCTTCTATTTTCTTGTCTTCTGTTAAAAATATTTCTCTACTCATGTTCAAGTGACAAAAAGTTATTTTTTGAAAATGACTAGAAATATGGACTCTGGCACACTTCATCTCTGTAAAAAGATTCCTGAGAGAAAACAAAAAACCTTTGAGTTTGAAGTCAGTATTTTCACAGAGCTGAGTACATCTAGCAGTGTGAGTCCATGTAAAATAATTGTAAAGACTCAAATAGCTCTGAGTATAAACATGAGCGGGTAATATCAATGACAGGGTAAAACAAGCAGCTTGAGATGCAGTTATCTTACCTTGCGTGAACGTGGTGATTGTGACATTTCCTTTGCCGAGGTTGATCAAGTACCCGTGTTCTGGGGCGACGGTAATCCTAAAGGTCACAGAATTCTGAACACTGTCTCTGTCCTCTGCTTTAAGGGTCTTACTGGTGATCACAAACCCCAGGTGACCAGACTCCAGGACCCGCAGCGTTGGGGCGCCCCTGTTCACCACAATCTGTGGTACCCCGTTATCCACCGGGAGGATGCTAATCTTCATTACTTGGGGCTTTCGGGTCTCGAATACCGTGTCGGGGAACACAAAGAAGTCCGTGTGCGTGCCATCTGTGACGGTGAAGGAGAAGCTGTCCTCTGCGCTCTCCGTGCCATCGTGCTTGTAGCTGATCATGTTCTCATTCAGGTCCTGCTTTGTGAAGGAGCTGACAGGCCTGGTGTTGTTAAAGAGCAGGCGACCATGAACTGGGATTTGAGTGACTGTGAACTTCAAGAGGCGGTCAACGGTGTCTCTGTCCTCCACGGTTAGCTCAAAAGGCGTGATAAGCTTGTTCTCGCCCTCGGTCACCACCAGGCCGTGCACCGTCACCACCGGCTTTTTGTTGTCCACGTCAGTGATGGAGACGCGGAAAGTGCGGAACACAGGGTTGTAGCCATCAGTCACTTCAAATTCAAAGCTGTCCATTTTCACTTCGTCATCGGAGGTGTGCAGGTAGTAGATTTTGTTGCCGGCCAGCTGCAGCTGCGTGAAGGATGAGATGGGCATCCCAGGCGTGTCCGTGCACTCCAAATGGCCTCTCATTGGGGCTCGGGTGATTGTGAAAACCAAGTGTTCATCTGGGCTGTTGAGGTCGCTTGTACTGAGTAGGTCTGTTGTCAGAGTAACCCTGCCGCCCTCTTTAAGGGAAACACCTTTACTGACCACGTCTGGGAAAACCATGTCAATGCCGCCCACTGTCACATAAAAATATCTGTCAATCAAAGGGTTGATGCCATCTGTCACATCAAATTTGATGAGGTCTCGAATCCCCTCCTGCCCATTATGGATGTACACAATCAAACCCAGATCCACTTCGCTCTGTGTAAAGTTATTTCCGACTGTGATATTTTGCAACATCCCAGAGGGAGTCGTCCTCTGCAAATACCCCTGACCGGGCCCATAGCGAATAATGTAAGTTAGCGTGCTATCCTCAGAGTCCAGATCAGTCGCTTTTAAAACATTGCTGTCTATGACTTTCACGTCACCTATTTCAATTTCAAGCCCATCATTGATCGCCATCCTTGGTGTTTCGTCGTCCACAGGGATGATCATAACTATTACGGTTTTCTCAACACTGAATTTTCCATCTGTGAGAACAATATCAAACCTGTCTTCTGTGGTTTCTGAGTCATCGTGCTCGTACACAATGCTGGAGGCCTCCCTGATCTGATCCAAGGTGAAGTTAAAGACGGGGACGGTGCCCGTGGTGAGCTGATTGAGAATAAATCCGTGCTTGGGGGGTTTGCTGATAATAAATGTGAGCTGATCATTGGGGAGATCTGCATCAGCACCGTTCAGAATGGGAGTGTCAATGACTATATTCATGCCCTCCATGACTACAAACTCCCTCATGTAAATCTCAGGCTTTTCATCATTAGAGGGGATTATGGAGATTGGGAAAAAGTGCCTTTCAGAGAAATTGATGCCATCAGAGCATCTAAATGTAAACCTATCCTCTACCGGCTCCACTCCTTTGTGAATGCTTTGAACATAATAAATGTGATTCTGTCTGATGTCCTTGATGGTGAAAGCACTGATGGCTGTCCCAGACCTGGATTTCTCTGAGCCGGGGGCCGGGGAGATGTTTTCCACATACCCTGAAGTCGGCTGTACAATGATTGTACAAAGGAGGTCATCGTTGGGGGTGTCGACATCATCAGCGCTTATGTGGAGAATATGAATGACATTCTTCTCCCCCTCAACCACGGTGAACTGTGGCCCCACAAAGAGCTCAGGGGCCTGGCTGTCTAAGGGAAGAATAGTAACGTGCACTCTGACACCTGTGATCTTATTTCCGCCAACGGTCCACTCATCAGACATGTCTGTAAGAGTGAGGTTGAAAAAGTCCTCCTTTGTGGTGAAGCCTATCTCCCCACTGGTATGAGCATAGACCACGAGGCCGTTAATAATATCAGCCTGGGTGAACGTGTGAGACGGGACGCCTCTCACCAGGATTTCACCTAATGACGGCGGGTCCTCAACAATGAAGGTCAAACGAAGGTCATCTGTGTCCTCATCTCTTCCCTGAATGACATTACTGGTGATTTCTGTCGCTCCGTTTTCCAGCACATCTATGTAGGAGCCGATTGTTCCGGCTGGGAGACTGATGGTCGGAATCTCGTCATCAATTGGCTTCACGTTAATTTTTATACTAATTGGGACAACATGGACCCCATCACTGACATCTATTTGTATCAAATCAACTGTTGATTCGTCCCCGTTATGGATGTATGAAATTCTGCCACTTCCAATATCCTCTAGCTTGAAAGTGTCTCCTTTTGTCATGTCGGTGAATGTAAACTTGATTTCGCCGTGCAGTGGTGGCTGCGTGACGGTGAATATTATCTGTTTGCTGTCGGTGTCTGTGTCTGAGGTGTCCAGCTCAGCGCTGGTGATGATGTGTGTGCCTCGTTCAAGCACAGTGAACCCAGAGTTGGTTATTTGAGGCGGTGTGTTGTCCACAGGCTGTAAAAATATGGTGAAAACTCCCTCTACGCTATTTCCAGAAACATCCTCCACAGCGTACCTAAACTGCAAAACATGAGTGGTAATTCCGAGCTCAAGGTCAGGTGGTTTGAAAGCTATTTTGTGGTGGTTAATTTGCGCTTGAGTGAAAGTTGTGACTACAACGTTTGGACTTTCAGTTAATACCAGAGCCCCCAGGACAACAGGGCTGTTCTCGTCTGTGTCTGTCGGCGGCTGGATGACTGTATACTTGAGGTCCCGGTCCTCTGAGTCCAGGTCAGTGTAACGGAGGAATTTTCTTCGGAAGTGTGTGAGCTGATACTCGTGCACCGTCATTTGCTGAGTCGTGCCAGGGTACAGCTCAGGTGGGAGGTCGTCGACAGGAAGGATTTTGATAATGAACGAGCTCTCACCTGATTGGTTTGGTGGGTCATTGTCATCCTGAACTCTAAACACAAACTGATCCATCACCGTTCTGGTGCTGTGGGGCCCGATGTGCTTGTAAAACAATTTACCATCGATAATATCCTGCTGCAGCCACTCGCTCACTACTTTCTCGTACATTTCATCGTCTGTATTAAACTTCCAGGTTGATGGGTCCTCAGGGGCCTCAGACTGTCGCAGCAGCACCTGCCCGATAGTGGAGAAGGGAGGCTCCGTGATGAATTTTATTGTGGAATCCTCCGAGTCGATGTCTGCTGCACTGAGCATGAGCGAGGAGACCGGCATCATTTGGTTTTTGAATAAAACCAAACCAGTGTTGGCATTTATTATGGGAGGCTCGTCATCGGTTGGCACAACAGTGATGGGAAACAGAAACTCCACCTCATTTGTGCCATCTGTCATTCTGAAGATGATATTATCACTGTACGTGTCACTGCCGTCATGCTGATAAATCACTACTCCAGCGTCCAGGTCAGTCGGGGTGAAGAATTTCCTCCTCGAGCCCAGAACAGCTAATTCTCCGTGCCTCAGCCCATCGATGACACTGATTCTGACTTTGTCTAAATTGTCCTCGTCGCTGATTTCCAGATTGTGTGAGCTGGACAGAGGCCTGGACTGACCCTCATACAGTAACTGGCCGGCGTTCCTTGTCACCACGGGGGCCAATGTGTTCATGGGCTTAACAACAATCATGAAAGCAAAGGGGTCTGACACAGCCCCCTCTGTGTCCACAACCGCAAACTCAATCTGGAAAATCCGCTCAGTGTCTGAATCCACAGCGGGGGGTTTGTAGGCGATTTTCAAGTCTTTGAGGTCCCCCTGGTAAAAAGAAGTGATTGGTAAATTCCTATCATCTGTGCTGACTATGTAGCCCTCCTCAAAGGATAGAGGGGAGGTGATGTTGAAAATTAATTCATCAGCTCTAGATTCAACATCCTCCGCTGCCAGCATGTCTGTGGTTATAGCCGTCATTACAAACTGGTCCACTTCCATCATCATCATTGCCACAAAGCTGGGTTTAGGGGCCATGTTATCCTCTCCCTCTTTAATCCGGACTAAAATTTGGAAAAATTCCTGCTTGAGCAAATTGCCCTCCTTATCGTGCAACTCCACAAGCATTGGAATGTAATCTCTGTTCGGCGACTTCAAAGCAAAAGTGTGTTGATAGCGGATGTTCATTTTAATAAATTCATCACAGTCCACCATTGCTCCAAGTCTGTCCTCATCCACAAGTTTCCCATACCTGGGCATCACACTGCCCCTGGAGAGGGAGGCTATCTTGCATTGTTGTGCATTTCTATCATAGGTGAACTCTAAGATTCGTCTGTCAATGGGGTTACTTGTGCCCAGCAGCCTCTCAACAGTGAGTGGCATGTTTTTGGTGAGTACCTCCAACTGTGTGAAGACGACTTCCACCTCCATCATGAAAGGTATGATAACAGTGTCAGTCTGGGTGTCATACCTGAGCTGTAATCTCACTCTGTCCCTCGAGGGACTCCTGGAGCCGAAGTGGGAATACTTCACGTCGTTGGGGCCAAATTCGCAGGGAAACTTTTTCGGGGAGAGGTGCCCGGGCCTCTGGGACAGCGGGTCATTGTCCAGGACCGTGATGCTACATCTGTCGCCGGGCTGAACTTGGGTCACCAAATCGTTGATGGGATCCACGAAGACGGATCTCCCGAAAGGCACGCGGATCCCATTATTGGCAACCAGGATGGTGTCCTCCGACAACTCGGATCTGAGGGCGTAGGATAATCCGTAGCTGTCAAAACCCTGCGCGACTGCATCACCTGTCAGGATCACGGCGAGCACGAGCAGAGCGGTGCCAGACGCGTGCAGATGCGGGGGGATAATCCGAGCCATTTGTGGTGTGTGGAGCCGCAGAGGACACGCGTGGAACTTTGCGCATAGACGCGCCGTGCCAAACTACGCACCGCGGTTAAAGTTGCGAAGAAATAAAAGGAGAGTTGGGTGATATCACGCGTCTGTGCGCGCCGAGGTGCACCATTCTCCCCACACAGCAGCTGTACACTGATTACTCAAACTTCACTCTCCTGCTTTGTTGGAGTAAAGGAGAGTTACGCCCTCCCCGCAGCCCATTGGCTCACATCTCCGCAGGAATTCGTTTGTCAGGCTCTAAATGGACGTGGCCCCTGTCATTCTGGGCACGCGAGACGATTCAGCGTGGGCTGGACCTCATCAGGTCGAATAATAAAGAGAAAAATAAAATACATGGACAAGGAAATGTTTGGGTGTGAGGTGCCACTCGCAGATTGGGTAGCCTGGAATGGATCCGAAAGTGTTTTAAAATATTCCTTTTTGCAGGTTTCTACTTTTGCATTCCTCTAATCAGAGCTGCTCAATCACTCCACACTGTTACTCACAATGAGGGAACCACAAGTGCAGATGTATGAGAGTCTTGAGTGACAGTCTGTCTTGAGAAAAGCTTTGTCTCCCTCTTGTGGTTCATGTCACTGAGGTGGAAGGATTCTTTGCACACACGCCCATCATCTCAATGGATAACCACACACACCCTCACTCCTATATTTCCTGATAAAAAATCCTGTTTTTGTCATGGAACACGTGTCAGACACACATCATCACAGTGGTTAATCACACACACGCTTCCATATTGTTTCCTTCCTTTCTCCCTGATAAAATCCTTTTGTTTACTTTTGCTGTGCTGGTTATTAGTTTTGGATTGTTTGACAATGTCCACTTAAAGAAGAAAGGTCACTGTAAATGTTTTATTTCATGTGAAACACTGCATAGATAGAGCAGGTGTGGAGGAAAAATTGAATCTAGGATTTATAGGGGACATATAGGAGCCACAATTCACACAGAGGGTGTCCAACATCCATGCACATCCTCTCCTCACATTTTATATCCAATATCCAGCTTTACAAGCATGAGTCAAAACGTCGATTCACCAGAGTCATGCACAACGACACTGTTCTGGTTCTTGAGACGCCGCTCCCATCACACTCTGGTCCTCCAGGTGTCAGAGCTTCTCTCCGAGCAGAGCGTCTGTCCTCTGACTTCCTGAGAAGGCCGGTCATGAACCCGGCTGCTCTCTGTGCCACTCATCAGGCAAACCATGTGCTGATTGAGAGGACACCCACACAGGCATTGTGCAGCACAGCAGGGCGGGTCAACATGACTCAATTATATTGAAAGTCAGGTTGATTCTTGCCACAAAGGGCACAGCTACACATTTGTCCTAACATTACAGAATGTAAATCAGTTAGAAAAAGTTAAGATTTGTGTTTTTGCTGTTTTCTCATTTACTTGGAGGATTTTTGTGGCATTTGGCTTCAGACACAGCTGCTCTCTATGTTTGATTTACCCCACACGACCTTTGTGTAAATCAGATGTACACACATGCCGATGCTCCCATGCTGGTGACTCTAAACATTGAGCTTTGTACTGCTTGGAAGAATTTGACTTCCCCTCTGATCCCTTTCAGTTGATTTTCATTCCATGCACGAGCCCGTGGGTGCAACCTTTGTGTTCGCACCTACCTATAGCTGTACATTAGTGACATAGAAACCGTCTCACAGATGGCATGTGTTGAAATCAGTGCACAGTAGCTGCCATAACAAACCGGTGCAGTTGAGCTGCACTGGACAGTGTTGACAGAGTGCAATTATAAACATAGCCAAGCAAAAGGCAAGGCATGGCAAAGCCCCTCGGCCCTGACAGTTCCTAGTTACAAGAGAAAATGAAAAAGAAGATGAATAGAACTTTCTGACAGCAGCAATGGCAGTGAGGGAATTGAATCATACCCAAACCTTCAGGCTGATTTTAGGGGGCGAGGGGAAATTTGATGATATTCTGTCATATCACATTTGTGTCAAATTTATTGTAAATGACCAATCCTTCGCAGAAGATGGAAACGTCAGTCTAAAAAGGAAGTGGAGCTCCCAGTTCGCCCTCCTCGTGTGCAGGTGATTTATTGTAGGGCAAAGATACAGTTTATGTGGTGCAGACAGGGTTTAGAAATATCAGTTCAGTTCAGTGTTTATTGGAATATCAGTAGATTGTTTTACTTTGCTCATTCATTGAAAGTTTCAGGCTGCTAAATGCTGACAGGAAAATATTCAAAGCTGTTTGTTCAGGAGCTCTTTCAGTTTTTCTTTATGGCCACAGACTCAGTGTGTTTCTCTTTGTGGAGACAGATGAATGTGCTTCTCTCAGCAGTTCAAAGACACCGACTGTGAGGAAGTAAAGAATAAAAGTATATTTACATTGGATGCATCCATAAATGAAAATGATTCTGTTTGGCCTGCCTCGGCTGACTTTCAGTTTCCTCTCAACTCTTCGTCCTGCAGTGTCACTAACACACACACACACACACACACACACACACACACACACACACACACACACACACACACACACATGCACCAACATGTCAAACACTGGTATGCTTATTTCCCCACTGCCAGTGCCACCACTGTTATTGTAGCCGTGTTAACAGAGATCTACATCACGCCTGGAGGTCTGAGAAGTGACATCATCAAGTCAACCTGAACACGGATAATGAGATGCAGTGGGATGAACCATCTGTTCGTTCAATCTCTGAACAGCTGTTGTATTGTTTCTATATTTGCAGAGTCTTTATTAACGTCAACCACAATATTTCCTCTGTTTGCTCGTATGATATTTTTCCAGCATAATTTGAGGATGACTATGGAACTACAGATCTGTATCTGTCTGTGTTAAATCAGCCAATAATTGCACTCAAGAGTGTTTACCGTCAATCAAGACACACCAAATTCCACCACTCATAATTATCAGTTCCCTGTCAAAAAAATGCTCTCTCGCAATGTTAAACATACTTTTTTAACTGGTTATGAAATCATTTTAATATTGCTTTATGACCTACATACGGTGGCAGAGAGAGCTCAACGCAGTGCAAATTAAAGGTCCAGTGTGTAAGATTTAGGTGAAAGGGATCTATTGGCAGAAATTTAATGTAGAATAATCCTCAAGATGTTTTCACTAGTTCATTTCATCTAAATTGTATGAATTGTAGTTTTCTTTACCCCAGAAAAGACCCTTTATATTTAAATACTTTATATTTACATCAAGGGGACCCTCTCTACGGAGGCTGCCATGTTTTTTACATTAGTCCAGACTGGACAAACTAACCGCCTTTTGAGTTTTTATGACAACTGAAGCTACAACAGGTTATTTTTCATGTTTGGAAGGAGAGGGTGAGGTGAGGGGTGTTCAGCTGCAACATGCAACTTCAACACTAGATATCACTACATTCTACACACTGTACCTTTAGAAAACACATGCTTAAAAAACATCTGCAAATTATGAAAACAACTTCATCAATTTGACCAAATTATTTACAGGCAAAAACCCTTATGTGTACATATCATAACGGAAAACTGTGAGTAGCATGCTAGCCGGTTAAAAGGAGGCTGGAGCAGACTTGTCTTGTCAGGACCAGCAAAGTGACAAAGAGAAAGGGCAGAATCCATTCATCCACACATACATCTATTTATTTGACAGAGATACACATTAAATATAATAGTTCATATCAAACATTTTCTGGATAAAATATAAATTTAGACTTTGTTTATCTATTTATTACAAATAACAACTTCCATAATGCAAAGTTTCATGAAGCTCAATCAGTTCATTATTGGGATCATCACTGTTTGTTCTCTACATTGTGACAACAGTGTTGCTCATAATTGTCTTCTTTAGTTTCACCCCACTGTTTGGCTCAGTGTTGCTAAAGTGACTCCATTCTAACAATTGCCAGGAGTTAACAGATCTATTTATGTTGGGGCTTATTCCCCGGGGACAATGCAACCCCGGCCTCACTGATCTCATCAAGGCTATTTTAGTTCATTACGTATCTGTCAGGAACAATTCTTCTGATGATTGAAGCTGGAATGCTGGGCAGCAGCTCCTCTGATGTCCTCCCCTATATAAGCAAATTGCTCAACGCATAGAAAACACGATCCACAGCCTGTCAGGCACCCAAATCCATCTTCGTCAGCTTACGTGTCTCTCGGGACACAGCAGAACAAAAAAGGCATCACAACCAGTCGACTTGAATCATATTCTTTATTTGCTCTCATGTATTCCCCAGGTGTACGTGGACCCGTGTACCAAGACGATAATATATGGCCACGGCAATCACACTGCTTATGTGTCCAGAAAGATTTATTCACAACGAGCGTACACAACAAATAAGTTCATTGTAAAGTGCTCGGCAGAAAACAAAGAGGAAAAACATTTACGAAATCCAAGGATAATCAAAAGTGGAGAAGGACCAAGTGTGTGTGTGTGTGCGCGTGTGCGTGTGTGTTTGTGGTTCTGATGTGACTGATTCATTCAAAGTTGTCTCGTTTCAAACCACAGAAACACTTTCCCTTGTAGAGTACTCAAAGTGCACACAGTACAACCCACATTTGCCCCTTCACCCACATTCATATATTCCTCTATCAGGCACAGCCGTCAGGGCCAATTTGGGGTTCAGGGTCTTGCCTAGGAAACTTTTGCATGCTTGGTGGACGACCCGCTGTACGTCCTGAGCCACACCTGAAACTTGAAATCACTGAAATTCAGAAATCCAAAGGGTCACGTACATCTTTTTTCAATTAAATGCTGTAAGACAAAAAACAGGAGATATTTTAATGAAGTCTGTCACAGTTTATATAGTAAATACAACATCATCAGGTGATGATCGGTTGCTAAATGTAGATTTTAAATTGTAATGGAAATAACAGTCAGTCCTAGCACTGTGAAAAAAACTGCATGATGGCATGAAGTATTATTTCACTGAGCTGGAGGTGTAAAACACATGGATATCATTTTATTTTGATAGCACTGAAGTATTTGTTATCTTGGTTTTCCATGACTGACAGAAGAACTGCAGTATTTTAATCATGTGCTATGGTTTTTATCTGTTGTTCACCCTCCTGACTGATCCGTCAAAAACATGGTTTTAAAATGTGATCAACTGATAACACTCCCTTTTATTTAAAACATCAACTTGAACCTGAATTTTTATTTTGGAACTGATGGTAATGTCCCTCAGATAAAGTTGATAATAATGTGGTAAAACAACAACCAAACATATGGAAGTTAGTGAATGGCTGTGGCATAAAACTATTCTAACATTAAAATATTATTTTCAAATAATGTAAATTGATAATCAATTCGAGTTCATTTATAATTTATTGTTGTTGCATAAAGTGAATACATGTTTCCATTTCTCCAACAGCCCATGAAGAAGTGCTGCTGCTACAGAAATCAAGGATTCTGTCGGTGGGAGCAATTAACTGCCTGATGTTGTTGCACTCTTGTAAGGGCACCGTGTTACAGAGAGATTTTAATGAAGTACGATGTGCAATGCTGCGGCCGAAAGCCTCTAATGGCGCAAAAGCAATTGTAGGGGCACCGGGGCACAGTCACAACTGCCTTCATTATATTCTAACTAACCTGACTGATACGGTGGCAGTTAAGGACACCAGCACACATTTATCCATTCATCCATAACTACAAACTGTGTCTTTGACTTCAGACTTTCATATGTTATTAAAAAACTCAAATCTCTTGGCTCCCTGCGGAGACGTGGTCGCCTACAGGCCAAAGGTTACATCATTTAATCGGATTGCTGGCAGATACCCCGCAGGCCTTCCTTCTCCTGATGAGTTTTAAAACTGAGAGGCACTTAAAATGTATGCCCACCCTGCGGGCTGAACTCATTTATACCGAGCCAAAGGAAATAAGAATGAGACTTCAACTGGTGGGAGCCACTGTGTGACATCTGCACATTGTTATGGCACCAGCGGGAGAATTGATTATGAGATTTCAGACGTGATTATTACAAAACAAAAGTCCAAACTGTGCAGAGTGTGACCTTTAGCACCGACAAATATTTATTTCAGGAGAGTCAGCCACAAACATTTTAAAATTCCATTATTTATTTATGAACTCAGTATTATGTTCGCAAGTTAATGATTGTTTCATGTTGTTTTCGTAAACCCTTTTTAATATCTTATGTGTGCCTGTTTTTAGACCAGTCAAATATCAAATAATAAAATACTTCAAATAATAAATCAAATCTAATTGTTTATAGATTAGTTATTTAATGTGCAAACTAATTAATTTAAGACTCTTTTTGTTGTTTAAGACAATTAGTTATTAATTAGTGAAATGCTTCATCATTCTTTCCATGTCGCTTGTGATCCTCCCTCGTCTGCAGCAGGAAACAAAAACAGCAGCATAAAAGCAGTTTAATACTAGACAATAAGAATGATGAAACCAAGTGTTTCCATTAAATCTAAGTATTTAAATCTTGTGATGTAGTGTTTTATTAGCGGCTGCTAATTTCTTTCTTTGTGTGTTGGGTTTTATCCTCCTCAACACTTTGTGTTCCCAGTTTTGTGCTGATCTGAATGAATCTTCCTTCTGCTCTGTTTGATCTAAAGTTGGGAACCAAGTCAGCAACAATATCACGGAGCTCAGACAGAGCACACGCACCGGATGCTCATGAAAAAGCTGCACACACTGCACATGAGGGGACAGTAATGCCTCCTCTTGCAGTGCGTTTCACTGTTATCATTATGTTTTTATCAAGATTTATGCTGTAGAGACAGAGCCGAGCACATTCTGTCGGAATTAGTTTGACATAATGACATTGGCTGCCTCGGACTGACAGCGTCTGTGTGGGTGCCTATTGTTCCAGTGTTCCAAGGGAATGTCTCAAATATTTCCAAGTCCCCCTGCCAGGCTGTAATTGACTTAATCTTACCATTAGCCCCAAGTCGCCAAAGTCAGCTGTCATCTGTTGGAGTTAAGTGCTGTAACAAGGTGCTTTTGATGCTTCTTGATAGATGTGAGTTTTAGCTATGAGGCTCAGGGCTGATTTTTAACCCCCTAGCGCCCAGCACTGCACACAAACACACACGCACACAGACCAAAACACACACACCGCCTGCTGACAGCAATAATGAGCACCGGCACACACACACTGACAAACTCTGGCTCATTTTTGTCAGGTGATGGGATGTTGCTGATCTCATGGAGTTTGGTGAATATACCCAGATAAACAGAACCTATAACCTCCACGCATCATCACCTCTCCACAGGTAGCACACCCAGATGACAAATCCCCACAGTGTTTGGATATAAACCTAATTGTGCCTATCCTGCAGTTTCTTTATTTGACAGAGAGCCAGCTATTTAGACCTTATAAATTCTAACTGCTGTAGAAATCATATATCTGATACTTCTGCCACTGCCAGAAGGTGGCAACATCACATTAGACTTCTGTTTGTTGGCTGTTATACATGACAGAGGTTTATTATTTATTTATCATATTATGACAACAGCTGCATGAAGGTATGAGTCTAAAAACAAAAAGCAAGACAGGATGTGCAAAAAAACAATTCAATTCGGATACTGTAGTGGATTATTAACGGATTTGACATTTCATATCTTTTAAGCTTGATAAATGAATATGAATCTAACAAAAAATAGCAATTATACAAAAACAACCTTACCCTAAAAACATATATAAACAACAATTATCTGTAGCTTTAGGTAAACCTTTCAGTTGTGCTGAGTCTGGGTGAAGTCGTCGAGCTTTATCGTGCCGCTGTGTTGTCTCTCCGCTGAAAGACTGGCAGCTCTAATTAGTTCAAGACCACATCTAATGACTTTGAATTTCTACTGCCAGCTTGACTATTGCATCAGTGTACATTTTTAGAAGCAGGGAAGAAACCTGGCCAATGCTCACCACATCAATTTGACTGAGAGCTGGACCGTAATGCCCAATGAGTTCCCACACCCACATGCTTAGTAAAAGACAGAAGACCTCCTGTGTAGCCGGAACATGTAGCCAGTTAATGCAAAATACTGAGTCTGAGGAAAAACTTTTATACACAGCAGCCATTTCTTGATCATCTTGTTCGTTCTAACTCTTAAATGTTTTGTCTTATTTTTAATATATTTTATTTGTGTCTATATTTTTGTGCCGCGTTGTTGGAAAAATGTCGATACATTTTATTTAAATTGTCACACAAAATTGTTGTGCTCATAATCTCTTGCTTAAAAACATAAAAACATTTTATCTCAACCAACATCATCATCATTTATCATAGTGCCAACGTGGCTCAGTAAACCAAGTCGTATCTTATACAAACAAATTAATATAAATTCACGCTTCTGTAAGTGTCTGCAGTACAAGCTGGCAGCTGAAACCTCAGAAACCTGATCTGATGTTTTCCACTGAGAATTCACAAACTTTATTTTTCTTGGGTAAATGCACTGCAGTTACTTTATTAGCGCTGGCACGACAAAGTGAAAGTCATCGCATCCTTAAGAAGAAGTGAGCGCAGTTATCAACACGCCAGGAAATGGGTCAGAGGACTCGCTGGCAAACAGCAAACATCATTAACAAACATTTGGCCCAGATTTTTCTAACCCTCACTGAACATAAACCTTTGTAAGAAGTTTATATGATTCACAAACAGCTTCCCCACTTATTCCAAGAGAATCCTCTTAGGGAGTTTTTTCTTTCCTAATATGGGGAAGAGTCAGGATTATTTTCCAAGTCTACAGCGGCCACCAAACAGTGGCTACTACAGATGATGGTAAGAAGAAATGCTAATAGTTGTCTAGGTGTCCTTAAAAATCTGATGGCACTCCTCAGTGTTTTTGGACAGGAGGAAATCTCTCTCTGCCCTCTAGTGGCATCTGAGTCAATTACTGTGTCATTATTATTTAAAGCTAAATCAGATTTGTGACTGTGTTTGCAGATATCACATAAGAAATATCATGAGGCTATAGGACATATTTTGTTTGTGTCTGTAAAACTGTTGTGATTGTGGATTCACCACATCCAGCTCTCAGAGGCTTTGCCACGAAACCCCACATTCATAGCAGATGCATTGGTTGCGTTACTGTCTGAGGCAGGAGAAGGAAATATGCTGCAAGAGAGGTCACACTCTGCAGTCTGGTGTCAGTTCACTCTATTAAAACACTCTCCTGCAACAGGCATCAGAAATCAAAATGCATTACATGAGCTGAGGATATAAGTGTGACCTGACAGGGCAGTGTTGTGGCCGGCGATTCAACCAACAAGAGTGTTTCCTCTCAGAATAAACAGGTTATATCAGAACAACGGTCACTTCGAGGCCTGTCGTGTTTCACAATAAATAAAGAAGACTTGATGCTCCTTCGGGCAAAACACTGCACAACAGCTGCTTCACCTTTATATATTCTCTGAATTAGAAAAGCAACATGGGACAAGTTATTTTTATCATCATACTGGATGAATTCCTCATTTGAATCGTTTTTATAGTATTTTAATTATTCATTCATGTTTGGCTTCAATGTAGATTGATGGTAAAAACTCTTAATCGAATTTATGTTATTTTTCCAAACGAAACAACAGGTTCATTCATATTTCATTGGCCATGACATTTCAGAATGTGACCTTTCTTTAAAAAAAAAAAATTCTCTAATGATAAAAATAATCTTTATCAAAGAAATGGCGAACAAGTTGCTGAGAAAGATCATGAATAAATACTCTGTAGACCAAAGAACTCTGAAATGTAATCATCTTTACTGAAGTGGTAGGACATTTAATCAATCTACAAAATGACATGAGTTATGTTATTATGAATCAAACTGATCGAGACATTTGGTGCAGCTGTATAAAACCATGATGACCCATGTAAGACTATTCATATTTCCAACTTGAAACACATACACACACACACACATCTCAACACATGTTCAGGACAATGAATACAGCAGACAGGAGGAAATGCTGAATGTGATTCATGCATCATGGCACACTTGGTGAAGCAGTGTGTCTTTACAATGACAGCAACTGATGGACGTTAATTCAAAACAGTGGAAATGTCAAAATGCTGGAAACAGAAAAAGGTCCCGTCTCCGACAGATTAAAATCAGGCCAGAAAAGTTTTTCCTTTCTAAAGAATTATCATGTATCAAACCTGCAACACTGGAATCAAAAGGAGTAAAAATGTCTGTACACATGTTTCTTCTTCCCTCAGAAAACTCTTTCAGGATGATCACAGCCCACCAGCAAACTACAGACATGAAACAAACGGTTTCCAATGTAAACTCAGCTGTAACCTACTGTGTTAGTTTTGCCCATAGATGTGGGGAAAAGAGACTTAGTTTCTTAGCAACTGTGCACGCTGGTCAGCTTAAGACTGGAAACATCACATGACTGTTTCCCCTACTATTCCCTCCCTGCTACAGATGACTGGGAAATACATTAGGAGTAAAGTGGTTTCACGTGTTATATCTGTAGTAACAATCTTCTGGTAAGTTATAACTCAGATAAAAACAAAAAAACGGACTTGCGGTGCAATAATGCAAAATCCAGAAAGCTAACAAAGGTTGAATAGTTATTCAGGGGATGTTGGACTCGTAGAAGACCCTTGAGGATGATACAGTGGGAAAGAGGTGTGTAAATGTGGGAATGAATTAGTACAGTTCATCTATTGCATTACTAAAAGGCACATCAATGGTTCCATATGACAGTGAAGAGGGCCCCTGTGTGTTTGTATCCTCTCTGCACTATGCAATGAAGTGTATGTCTTGTGGTTCCCAACAGACATCTATTGATATCCATGCAATGTTGTGTAAGTTCCTGAATGCTAAAGCCTGTTTATCTGGAGCCTCCATCGCTGCATCTCCTCCTAACCTGCACAAAAGTTAGTGACATAGTTTTTTGTCAATCTATTTCTTCACATTTTCTGAATCACTCCACAACATTACAGTTTATCAAACTGGTTTTATCTTGTATTTTTGCAAAACTTCTCCTCCTCTCGTTGAAGCCAAAATATTCTGCATGTGTGCGCTGCCATCTTGTACTTTTCAAGACATTTGAAGCCAGAGTCTGTGCAGTAGTGGTCGCTGAGTGGAGCCGTGGTATTAACGCTCTATGGAGCTCTATTATTTTCAATTATAGCACCAGATCTGATCCAATGAGAATCAGCACCCAACTTCGGTTGCTTGTAATTTTCCAGCCAACCAACCTTGAACTGTTTACCCTGGTGACCAGTGTAACCCCGCCTCTCGCCCAGGGTCAGATGGGATTGGCCCCAGCCCTCCTGCGACCTTCAAAGAACAAGAGACATAGGGTTTAAAATGCAACTCCTATCAACATAAACCACTACAGCCATTTTTCCTCATAAATGTAGAGGGAATAAGTGACAAAGTCACTGAAGTCAAGCTGAGATCATGGATTCATGTTGTTACTTCAAGCAGGAATTACAGGAGAGAGAGCAGTGCAGCGGTCTTGTACATCTAACTCTTATCTGTCCTGCCCTTTAGCGCTGAGGAGGGACAGCTGATCAGCAGGTGGTTGCAGTTAATATATGACACACCAGACATAAATGAGTTATAGTTTCGTTGAAGGAAGCCCTTACATTGCTGTCCCTAGAGGACTGCAGTTGTGTTAGGCAACTTTAAAATACGCAAAACTGAAACACAAATCGATCAAATGTTGCAGATTTGAAAATATTTCTGCAATGTCTCAAAATCATATTGTGAACATGTTGCTTACCTGCATCTATATCTGATGTCGGGAAAATCCAGTAGATAGATAGACAGATAGATAGATAGATAGATAGATAGATAGATAGATAGATAGATAGATAGATAGATAGATAGATAGATAGATAGATAGATAGATAGATAAATATCAGAATCAGAATCAGAATCAGAATCCTTCATTGTCATTGTTTAACATTGTCACCAACATTCAACATTGAAAATTATTTTTGCAGCTCTTCTTGTTCCAGCAGTGATCGAAAGATTTTAGCAATCAGACATAATCAAGAAGTAAAATAAGTAAAAAAAATTCAAATGTACAGTATTTTTTTCTTTTCTTTATAAAAACCCAGCTATTAGATATAATAATAATGACAGTGCAAATAGTACAGTGTACAGTAGGACAGTCAGTCTGACTAACTGTCCACCTGAGTAGTAGTGCAAAAGTATTGATTTTGTGCAAGAATTACAGTTCCAGAATTATAAATAAAAGATTCACATTGAATACCCATGGGATAGAGAGTGTGTGTGCATGTGTGTGTGTGTGTGTGTGTTGTTTACAGTTCTTGGGTAGAATGGGAGAGGGGGGTAGGTATGTGTTTGATTGTTAACAGTCCTTGGAAGGTGGGGGTGGGGTGATGGCTTTAACGGCCTGAGGATAAAAGCTGTTTAAGAGTCTTGTGGTTCTGGCTTTGAGAGAGCGGTATCTCTTACCAGAGGGGAGGGGGGCGAATAGGGCATGTCCGGGGTGTGTGGGGTCCGTGCTAATGTTAATGGCCTTCTTATGGAGTCGGCTAGTGTAGATGTCTTCGAGGGGGGGTAGTGTGGTCCCTATGATTCTTTCAGCTACCCTCACCACCCTTTGCAGGTCCCACCTTTCCTTGACGGTGCAGCTGGCAAACCACACTGCACAGCAGCAGGTCAGGATGGACTCTATGGTGGCCCTGTAGAAGTTGACCAGCAGGGGGCGGGGTAGGTGGGCTTGCTTCAGCTTCCTGAGGAAAGTAAAGGCGTTGACGCGCCTTCCCCACCTGATTCGAGGTGTGGACGGACCAGGTGAGGTCGGCTGTGATGTGGACTCCAAGGAATTTGAAGCTCTCCACCCTCTCAACCTCCTGTCCATCAATGGAGAGGGTGGGGAGCACAGTTCTCTTGGATTTCCTAAAATCCACGATTATTTCTTTTGTTTTGTTTGTGTTTAGATCCAGGTTATTATGGGAGCACCAGTCTGTCAGGCGTCTGACCTCCTCTCTGTAGGCTGACTCGTCGTTGTTGTTTATCAGTCCTACGATGGTGGTGTCGTCGGCAAACTTGACGATGGTGTTTGTGGGGTGGATGGGGTAGCAGTCGTGGGTGAAGAGGGAGAAGAGGAGGGGGCTGAGGACGCAACCCTGTGGGGTTCCTGTGTTCAGGATGAGAGTGGAGGAAGTGCGTTCTCCCATCCTGACACGCTGAGGTCTGTTGCTGAGAAAGTCCATAATCCATGTACACAGTGAACCATGTACACAGTGAACTATAGATAGATAGATATCACACGAGTGAAGTGTCTTCACCGACAAAATACGGTGAAACTTAAAGTAATAAAATAGTTTGTGCCTGATAATGTGCTGTAGATTCGTTGCGGGGCTGGAGATGCGTGTGTTCATCCGAGTTTTACGCGCGCACTTTGTGCACCAGGACTCCATCGCCCCTCGTCCACCTGACACACAACATGTAAACCAGAGAGCGGAGGGAGGAACGAGGGAGAAAGGAGGGAGGGAGGAGAGGAGATAACATGACAGGACAGCGTCTTGAGAGGAGACGCCAGCGATGAGGAAGATAAGGACCCGACCTCCAGGCTGCAGCAGCCTCCACTTCTGCTGCGCGTAAATCACAAGTACAAATCAACAGGAGGACGGTAAAGTTTTCTCTTTCTTTTGTCGTCGGTATTCGATTATATCTTCTTACAAAGATTCATCAACTGCTGTCATCTGAACTGCTGATGTGTTTTTATTTCCTGCGATAAGGAGATTGGATGTTTCAGATTATATTTAACACTAACTGTTATATACATTAACAAGAAGAGTGTTTTAATCTCTGTACCAACGTACAGTCAATAAACTAATCATTCAATCATTTACTTCAGTTATTGTTATTGTTTTGCTCTGTAGATGGAGGGAGAAGAGGTTAGGGATTTATTTATTGGTATTTATTATTTTTATTCTGAAAAGCATTTTGTGTTACATTGTATACAAAGTAATAGTAATACAAATAATGCTTGATTGACATTTTGACAGTTTTTAATTAAGCCATTATCCACTTTTGTTGTACTGCAAGTTATTTTAATTTAAGATTTTAAATCATATTGCATTGCTCAGATTGTTGAACCCTAACATGATCATTAAAGTTACAGACAATTCAAATCCCAACAAAGTGCAGTTTCCCTCTGTGTCAGAAACTTCTCTGATGACCTCATATTTCCATATTTCCTCTTTATTTCTAAAGCTGACTCTGGGAAACAGAATGTCACAGCTGTATTACGGCAAAACTGACAACTCCCCGTACAGGGACTCCATCCCCCTGCGGATCGTGAGGGCCGAGTCCGAGCTCTCTGCCCTGGAGAGGGCCTACTTGGTGGCAGTCGAGAAGGGGGACTACGCCAGCGTTAAAGAAGACCTGGAGGATGCTGAGATTTATTTCAGGATCAACATCAACTGCGTCGACCCCCTGGGACGCACTGCCTTACTCATTGCCATCGAAAACGAGAACCTGGAGATCATCGAGCTGCTGCTCAGCTTTAACGTGTATGTGGGTGATGCCCTGCTGCACGCCATCCGCAAAGAGGTGTTGGGGGCTGTGGAGCTGCTGCTCAACCACAAGAAGCGAGGGGACAAACAGGTAGCCTCCACCATTAAGACATCCCTTGTGCAGTGTTTCCATTTAACGAGTGGAAACAGAACCTCATGTGATAACTGTTGCTACAATACTACATGTTCACTTTGTATTCTCTAACCTGTGTATAGAGTTTCCACGATCTTCTCCCAGTGGTGCCATAGTGTCCCACTGTCAGTATAAAGTCATTTATGTGATGTTTTCTGTTTAACTATCTTACTCATATATAATGTGATCCTCCTTATGCTGTGATATCCTCCTTATGCTGAAATGCACATGCAAATATGTGCCCATTGCCTTTAATTTTCAAGATAAATGATAAATAATTTTTGACTGTCCTGTTTAGCAGCCAGTAAACAACTGTGACGTCTCCCATCAGTCAATTCACCTCAAAATTTCGCAATTGATGTACATTTTTCAGACTATTACTCTCCAGATAAGTTTGCTTTTACAGTTACTTCCTTCACTGTTTTAAAGTTATTACCAGTGTATTTATGTTGATTGGATTGTGTCCTTGCAATAGACTGGTATACACTGCTCTTTAATCCTACTCTGCAAATCTTAAGACCTTGTTCATAAGATAGAATTGAAATTCTGCCAACATGTTACAGTATGAAAGGTATGGTTGTGTTTAGTTCTCTTGTTTTTGCATGAAAGTCTGTTTGATGTGCTGTAATTTTGTTGTTTTTATTTTTGACACCGCTGGGTCTGCCTGTAATGGTCTTGATTCTGTGAGGAGAAGAAAAAAAGAACAGAGGGTATAGTTGCCTCCAACCAGAAAAGTATTTTGAGGGCAGCTGAACCACAAGCCATTAGCTGTGTGTTTACTGTTATACAAGATGGTCAGACTCCTAAGACTGATGAAATTAGATCCATTCAAACTATTTCAAACTAACTGTTCAGGCCCTGTGAGGGGTTTAAAAAGCTGCTATTGTTTACTGTGAATTTATTCTTTTTTAAATTTGTTTGTTTCCTCTCTTGGTTTCCCGTACAGGTTCCACCAATCCTGCTGGACAGGCAGTTTTCAGACTTCACCCCAGACATCACTCCAATCATCCTCGCAGCCCACACCAACAACTACCAGATCATCAAACTGCTCGTGCAGCGAGGAGTTTCCATCCCTCAGCCGCATGCCGTACGCTGCAACTGCGTGGAGTGCGTCTCCAGCTCAGACGTGGACAGCCTGCGTCACTCACGCTCCCGTCTGAACATCTACAAGGCCCTCTCCAGCCCCTCCCTCATCGCCCTCTCCAGCGAGGATCCCTTCCTCACAGCTTTCCAGCTCAGCTGGGAGCTGAAGGAGCTCAGCACAGTGGAGAATGAGTTCAAGTCAGAGTACGAGGAGCTGTCCCATACGTGTAAACAATTTGCAAAAGACCTCTTGGACCAAACCCGGAGCTCTAGAGAGTTGGAGATAATCCTCAACTACCGAGATGACATCAATCCCCTGCTGGATGAGAACACTAATGATCTGGCACGACTGAAGCTGGCAATCAAATACAGCCAGAAAGAGGTAAGTTCTTAATTCACCATCATCACCCTCTTTTTTTATAACACAAGATCAGAAAACTACTTCAATGTCTTGGTAACACAGGTACACAAACCGCCTGGACAGAGTTTTACAGTCTTGTGTTGAAGCAACATGGACTAGATATGAAGAACGATACCAAGATGAGCCGCAAATGGCCTGAAGAGGGTGGAGATGTCCTCTGGGAGGTTAGAGCTACATGTAATTGCCAGGCTGGCTCTTAGAAATGCATTACAGTGGCCCTTTTAGACGGTCCCATGACATTTAGATAATTGGCGATAATGATGGAATAAGTGATGAGCATTTCCCTGAAATACAAACTCATAATATTATAATTAGGGAGGGAACCTTTTACTGTCTTTTAACATATTCTGTGGGAGTATTTTGCCCCAGGATGCAACAACGACTTCCTGTCATTTATCATGAAGTAGTGCGATTTAAAATTACACGTGGTGATCACACAGTGGCTGCAGGAGAATAAGATGCACAAGAAAATTCAGTTTGGGATTACACATGTGAACGCATGTGTAATGAGGATGAAAACATTAAGCATATAAGTGGGTTGAATTTGAAGCCTTTGGTCTCAGTCTACCACATCAAATGTAAATATCCTCATATAAATCCAGGTCTGCTTTATTTGTTTTGTGGTCTCCTGCACAACAGGCTACAACATAACCTAAACACTGTGTTTCAGTGAGTTCATTGTATTCATAGTTCATAGTATTGTAAAATCCAACGACAACCAGATGAATGAGAGAAGTTACACAGTTAGATTAGATTATATTAGATATACTTTATTCATCCCACAACGGGGAAATTTACATGTTACAGCAGTAGAGAGAAAGTGTAGTATACACTACAGAAATTAAAATGGAAAAGGCAATAACACAAAAAAACAGACAGAAATATCTGTAACCTACACAGTAAAAAAGAAAACAATAAAAAAGAAAACAATCGACCTGCAAACAGACAATGTGCAAAAGGGTACTGAGGATAAAAATAGTGGCATGATGTAAAAAGTATTGTAATTTAAACTATATAAGTAATATTGCCAAAGAAAGTTATCATGATATACATTGTTATTGTTATGGTTAGCCTTGATTTTGATGGTGCCAAATTGTTACCGGTCTCTCTCTCCACCTCATCTCTCTCTTCTCTCCCCCGCTTTCCACCCATCTCTCCTTTCCTCCCCCCTTACTTTTCTTTCCTCACCCCAACCGGTCGAGGCAGATGACCGCCCACACTGAGCCTGGTTCTGCCAGAGGTTTCTCCCTGTTAATGAGGGAGTTTTTCCTCTCCACAGTCGCCTGTGCTTGCTCATTGTGGGAACTGTTGGGTTTCTCTATGTTACTATTGTTTTAAGGTCTTGACCTTTAAATGTAAAGTGCCTTGAGATAATGTAAATTATGAATTGGCGCTATACAAATAAAATTGAATTGAATTGAATTGATATAAAAAATATTCCAAAAGAAGGTGACCATGATATAAATAATATTGCAAAAAGTAAGTGACTATAATATAAATAATATTGCAAAAAGTAAGTGACCATGACATGAATAGTACAGCAAGGCATAAATGAAATAAAATGAAATAAGAAAATACAGCAATGTAAAGTGACCATGATATAAGTACTATGGTAAGGTAAGTCAGACATTGTAAGTGGTAAATGTAAATATTGAAAATATTTGAAATTTTAGAAATGTAAATGCGGATAAATAAAAATAAAAATACAGCCATGGTGAGCAGTAGTGAGTAGAGACATTAACAGGAAACTACTACATTATCAAGTGGTGCAGGTGTTGTAGAGCCTGACAGCAGCCGGGATGAAGGACCTGCGGAACCTTTCCTTCTTACACCGTGGGTGTAACAGTCTGCAGCTGAAGGAGCTGCTCAGGGACCCCACAGTGTCATGTAGGGGTCGAGAGGTGAGGTCCATGATGGATCTCAGCTTAGTTAACATCCTTAACAACATCCCATAGTTAGGTCCATATAAGACTAATCCCACTGGAATTGGACCCTAAACTCAAGTCAAAAACACTCCACAATGGAAACATTATGAAGTAAGTGGGGCTGTTAAGTGCCTTTCCCTTCCCTAAGAGCGTAGATGTGGCCAGAAAGAAGTTGCACACATTTCCATTGTTCATGTGTCCACTAATGTTTACAGCCAGACAAATAACACACTTCTTCAAGATGGGCTCTTCTAAGGAGATTTCATTCTAAAGAAAATGCATCAAAGTGGTGCAGTTTAATCGACTGCATAGACCACCAGCACTTACACACTAAGAAATGTGACCAGTGGTTACTTAAAGAAATTATGGCAAAAAAGTTACATATAATACAAGTGAGTAGATTTTAAGTACTACAACTTTGATGAAGAAGTATTGAATAAATTAACTACATTTAAACAAAAAAAAGATTTATATTTACTAAGTATCCAAGCAAAAATAATTTATATTTACTGGATGAATGATTTGGATTCACTTAATAAAATAAACAAAATCAACTCATATTTTAGCACATTGTTGGTTAATTCAATACAATTACACTGCTAATCTTATTTATCTGTACCTAAATTAAATATTTTAATTCAAGTTTAAATGAATCACAATTAAATTATTAAATCATTATTAATTTAAATCTATTCAATAATATTGAATGTCCCTTTTCTGCCATTTTTCTATGTCTATTCCATTCAATACCAGGCATTTTGGTGCCACAGTTTACTTAAGTAGGATCAACAGATCACCATGCATAACAAGAACAGCAGGTAAGCATATATTTGTGCAACTGTGTTTAAACATGTGCAGATGCCAAAATACAATAAAAAGTGAATCCATGTATGCATATGCAGAGACAGAGTAGCTGTTTCCCCCCTTTTACAGATTTTAGCTGTGAACCAGATAATACACATTCTAGATGTAAACACACACATATGTAGCACGTTATTTGTGGTCGATCACAGCAGACCTTCTTAATAATCATAAGCATCATGTGCTTCAAAAGGCTGTTAATCACAACCATTGCAGGTTGAGGGGTTTGGTATCGACAAAGTGAAACAGAATCAGTCATCTCAAATCAATGTATACTCAGTGGCCGCTTACGACTAGTTCACCTGTTCAATTTAATTTAATAATTCAATCAAATTGTCCTGTCAGAGGTTTTACTTTTATGATGGCTGTAATGTTCAGTTTTTGTTGAAACTGTCATAAAAGTGTTTTAATAGAGTACATACGTTTTTTTGCATATTTTTTTAGCAGAAGTCATTTTAATGAAGATGTTGTACTGGACTATCCTATATTTGGAGTTTTCTCTTGACCCCCACATATCTAAACATGGACTGCGAAGAATTAGAAACAACCTTTAGATCAATGCAGTTCAGCACCACTTAGCTGTGACCTCAATAACCAACATATAATTGAATATACACTCTTCTGACAATGTCAACAAAAACTGAACATTTTAACTTGAATAATATTGCATCTAATAAAGTGACCACTGAGTGTATGCTAACTATTGAATTTCCTTCCGGATCAAAAAAGTATCTATCTATCTATCTATCTATCTATCTATCTATCTATCTATCTATTTAAAAACGTATGCAATTATTTCAGATTCTTATTGTAGTGAGAATCACAGGCCAACAATATCAGCAAATATTATACTAATTGAAGGATACCTTGAGTAGGATAGCCTGCAACCTCAACCCCATGGTTCGTCCCTTGGACTGGAAGAGGTTCAGAAGCTTGGGAGTGTATTCATCCAGCTTGGACATGAACTTTGATTCAATGTGCACCACTGTGATTCTGTGAAACTCATCCTCTAAAAGACAAATAATGAAACCAGCTTTAAAGCCAAAACAATTACAATTGTACATATTGTTCTTGAAAAAAGTGGCACACCTCTGTCTTGTTCCAGTTCCCTTTACTTTAGGTGCAGGTGATCAATAGGTTTAATGACTGGAATTGGAATTACAAATCATCAAATTTAATGATCAAGCACAGTAAAAATACCATTGACCAATAATTAGTTTTTCTATGTACAGTATGCATGTAAAATGACATTTGCAAAGATTGCAGCATAGCAATATTATATTATTTATATAATATTTATTTATGGTTTTCATCATGTTACATTTAAATACTGTGCAATAATTATAATATTTATCATATGACTTAAATACAGTCATTCAATTATTTAATTATTTAGCATACTTTTTTTAATGTTCTATATTTCTTTTGTAAATAATTATAACAGGCACACTTTGATTTGAGGATGACACAATCTTTTGTAACAATGACGTTCTTGAAAGTTAAAAGTATTTTGAAAATATTTATTTAGATGTATAGATTAAATACTATTAATTGTGGCTGTGACAAGTAATCGAGAAGCTGCCCTCAGACCAAATTTGGTCATGCCAGATGCCACCATTTTGCCTCCAGTCATGTCAACGACTCATGAGCACAAAAAGGAAACGTTAAAGATATCAGATTCTGCTTTGCTACATGACCTCATCCTCATCACCACAATTTGTAGAGATCCATTTGACTATAATGTGGTCAGGCTAAAATGATCTTCCATCACCAGCCACAGATGTCCAGCAGATGTTTATATTAAATCCCAAGGGGCAGAGAAGATGCGTATGGGAGACAGATTTGACAATCATTTCTTGACAGGGGATCACAGAACAGAGGATCTCTAATGTTTTTTTTCCACTTTTAACATCTTGAATGCTTCTTGCTTGGGGTGAAGAACGGTGAACCATTCCTCAATATTACCTTTTTTTTAGATTTTATCGTTACATCATGTCTGCAGCAGTTTGAGACTATGGGGAAAAACATGGATTTTACATTTGTCTAATGGAGAGCTGTTTTTGTCAAAGCATGTCCTTCCAGTGCATGTAGGAAATGTCGGCCTCCACTCTAATTTTACATGGCTGATGGGCGTGCCTGACGCTTGATGTAATTGTCCCGACAACAAGCACACCACATTAGCCAACTGCCTCCGCTTTCACATTAACACTTTTTGATTGGCTGGAGCTCTGCACAATGTGGCTCAATGGAACCCCAATCCAGTTCGGCAACATTTGACGTCGCCCCATTCAAAGCTCGAAGGTCGAATGACTGACGAGTCATTTCAGGAGCTCCAGGTGCAGAGTTTTCTGTAGTACTTTAACTTTTCGGACGTTTTACATTTACACAAAAAAACCCTATAGCACACTAGAGGAAGGACACACGGAAAAAGCATCACATGCCTCCTTTAACTTCATTTATCTTTCTTCCTCTCAGTTTATCGCTCAGCCCAACTGTCAACAGCTGCTGGCGTCTCGGTGGTACGATCAGTTCCCGGGCTGGAGGAGGCGTCACTGGGCAGCAAAGCTCATCACGTGCATCTTCATCGGCCTCATGTTTCCGCTGCTGTCCATCTTCTACCTGATCTCCCCAAAGAGCTGCTATGGCTTATTCATCCGCAGGCCTTTCATCAAGTTCATCTGTCACACGGCCTCCTACCTGACCTTCCTCTTCCTGCTCTTCTTGGCCTCGCAGCACATATCCTCTCCACAACGGAACTTTCAGGGCCCAGCACCCACCATTGTGGAGTGGATGATCCTGCCTTGGGTGCTTGGTAACAATAACACATGTACACTAACACTAACCGACTTGTCCTCATGATAGCATGCATTGTTGTGCCTCTGCACAGAGTCGTTACACACATTTGAGGAAAGTCAATTAGAGGCCCTTACTGTTGCTCGCTGATAATCGTTGACCACTTTTGTTTTCCTGTTTGAGGTTTTATATGGACGGAGATCAAACAGATGTGGGATAATGGTTTCAAAGACTACATAGACGACTGGTGGAACCTCGTGGACTTCATAATGAACTCCTTGTATCTTGTAACCATTTCTCTGAAGATCGTTGCCTATGTGAAGGTACTGTATATGTCAGAAAGTAATTCATTAGTCGAGCTATCAATTAAAAAAAGCTCTGATCTGCACAGTCTATGAAAGATTTCAGCATTTATATTTCATTAAGAAGACAAATCCTTCGATCACACCGTTTAAAGCAATACCATGTAACTTTGACCTTCAAATAATTTGCTTCAGCTTCAAAATGAGTTTGATGGTTTGCCAATTTGGAATAAGTAGAATGGTGCTGTTTTAATTCCCACTCCTTACCCTGAACATTTATTTAGTGAGCGGGCATGACATCCTGCAAGTGGAGCATAACTGCCTGACGGTCACAGCTTAAGGTCTTCTCTACACCACTGTGAATATTATTTAAACAATGTTTTAAAAAAATCTCCATTTAACAGAATCAGGGCCGTCAAGAGTTATGCTGAACTGATCAGATAAAAAAAGACGTCATTAAAAAACAGCGTTTATCTCCAATATTCAGGGAGGAAACTTTGTTAAATGAATAACTGTAAACAGATTGATTTAAATAGATCATGGGTAATATCCATCATTCAGCTGTGTTTCAATTTAGTGGGCAGGACTATAAAGTCAGAGTTAATCAGAATTACTCATTATCATGAGTGACTGCAGAGGGCGCTCTTGCTAAGTCAAAGTTACATTGTTAACTTATCAGTCAAAATTAGGAAAATGAAAATAAATGGGATTGCTGTGTATTCTTGTATTTTGAAATAGAAATATAAGCTTTGTTACCTGTAATTATCATGGTAGCCTGCATCATCCTCAATATAACATTTTTTTTACAGTACAGTGGGAAAAAAAGCAGAGACACCTGGGAAATGTGGCACCCGACTCTGGTGGCAGAGGCGTCGTTCGCCATTGCCAACATCTTCAGCTCACTGCGCCTCATCTGCCTTTTTACTGCCAACTCCCATCTGGGGCCCTTACAGATCTCGCTGGGTCGAATGCTTCTGGACATCCTCAAGTTCCTCTTCATCTACTGCCTGGTGCTTGCAGCGTTCGCCAACGGCCTCAACCAGCTGTACTTTTACTACGAAACAGATGAGGGCAAAAACTGCACAGGGATTCGCTGCTCCAACCAGAACAACGCCTTCTCAACGCAAGTCCTTAAACAAATTGCTCCTGACAAATCTGCAATATTAATATTAAATCTAATTTTCTTTCAGCGATGCACAATGTGATGTATGGTTGTTTGCTTTTCAGGCTGTTCGAGACGCTGCAGTCGTTATTTTGGTCCGTGTTTGGCCTGATTTCTCTCTACGTGACCAATGTGAAGCCAGATCATGAATTCACTGAGTTTGTGGGCAGCACCATGTTTGGCACATACAACGTGATCTCCCTGGTCGTGCTTCTGAACATGCTCATTGCAATGATGAACAACTCCTACCAGCACATAGCTGTGAGCGCAGTAGCCGCTGGTTTCACCACATTCATTTGTCTTGTGTTCCTTCGCAAAAGGTTCTGATGAATTGTTTGTTTGCTTCTGTTCTCAGGATCATGCAGATATAGAATGGAAATTTGCAAGAACAAAATTATGGATGAGCTACTTTGAAGAAGGGGGGACTTTGCCGTCTCCGTTTAACATAATACCCAGTCCAAAGTCCGTTTTTTATCTGATGAAATGGATAAAGAAATGTTTGTTCAGGAAACTGAGCACGAAAAGGCTTGACACCTTCGAAACACTGGGGGTGAGGAGTTTTCAGAGATCTGATCTGTATTGTCACCACTGTATCGAATACATGTATTTACCGACCAATCTCTCTGATATTAAACTGAATACGTTTATATGCCTTGTAAAGACAAACTCATCCTGCCATTGAAAACAAGAATATATGCCATTTTTTTCCTTTACTTTCAGAGACGTGCAGCTAAAAATGTAAGATCAAACCATGAATACCAGGTACTACTGTCTTTTTAAACAAATAAATGCAGGCACATTTTCACCCAACTCTATTTTGAAAACAAATCTGTATTTTTATCTTTAAAATTCTATGTGTTTTTCAGGAGGTTTTAAGGAACCTTGTGAAGAGATATGTGGCTGCGTTGATCAGAGATGTCAAAACAGCGGAAGGTTTGACAGAAGAGAATTTCAAGGTAGTACTACGCAGTCCCTCAAACAGTGTTTTTCCACTGCTATGTTGTTTAATTCGGGTTCTCAATATATTACAGGAGCTGAAGCAGGATATCTCCAGCTTCCGATATGAAGTCCTTGGAATGATGAAGGGTAAATCTCATAGAAGGGGAAGCTCCTGCTTGGCTTATCCTGGAAACCCGTTCATATATTCTCCCAAATTCCCCAATGATGAGCCGGAACAGAAGCTGAGCATGTTTGATGTGGTCACCACTGCCCTACAGAGCGGAGCTTCCGACAACACCGGCTCTGACAGGCTATCCAACGGTACAGCTGTTATGTCTGCTACAAGACAGACTCAGGATGAGCTGTCCAAGAATGTCTCAGATGCTGAGTCTCAAAAATGTGAAAAAATGTCATCGTCAACAAAAGATTCAAAGGGATCTGGGGGCAAAAAACGAGTTCAGACTGAGAAAGTGACTGTGGAGGTCATCCAGATAAGGCAGAAGAACAAACGCAAGATTTAAAATTCTCACAAAAACCAGGGCATTAAGGAGGTGAAAAATGGGCCAAAAATAAAAAATAAGTAAGTCATTCAAAAAACTGAGTTGACAGAGGTGCTGCACAGTAGAAAACAAGAGAAGTACAAGAATCGAAAGAGCAAACCCCGCCATGTTAAGGAAATGGTCCCCTAAATTTCAATCAAGCAATTGTGCATTTATTTTCGATTTATAGACACTCAAAAACTGGTACAAATTTGAGTTTTAAATTGTATGTCTACTGAAGATGTGCTCTTAACCTAATTGTAGACTTAATGGAAAACTTACAAAACTTTGGGGTGGCTACAGCAGATGCATAATGGGCCGTTCCCCTCAGCCGGGACCAAGGGACAGCCAGGAACAGCTGGTAATATCCCAGAGTATCTGAAACATCTGGGAGTGGAGAGGAGCTATGAGACGTGTTAGTGGAGCCAGGTCTTAAAAAAAATGAATAAATCAACCTTATGCTCAGTCCTGTTCTGGAGCAGTGCAGGGATGAGGTGAGATGGTGTCTCAGTGAGCGACAGCGTCCTGCAGCAGCTGCAAAAGAGACAGTGACGAAAACATATTAGTGCAACATCTTTCAATCATCTTTTTTGGAGATTTCATTCTTTCTCTTACCAGTTTTTAAAAGAACATATATTGAAATAAACTCATTTCTCAAGGTAAAGAATATTGTAGTTACCTGTCATATTCAGTTTATTCCTTGTATCCTGTCGTGTATACAACATATGTTATTTCACAATATATCACATGCATTCCTTTCTGAAAGGAGGAATATGCCGACTTGATGCTCAGGGAATTTGACTCAGGTCGGTAATTCATGATTTACTTTGAGCAACTAAATCCAAAGAGTGAAGACACCCTGTTGCCTATCCTCAGCTCTTGTACCTTGAGCTGTTCTCTTACTGCCATATGCAAAAATTACTCTGTTTCTAAAAAAAATATTACTCCGCATACACTGGCAGTATCCAATTTTTTATTGATTATACAGTAAGAAAGAACCCTGAGTGAAAACATGTTAATTTGTATATGTGTGAACTAATTAAATATGTAACTTGGATACATTATCCAACTGATAAATAAGCAAAGCAACACCAGGCTAATTAAAAAATGTCTCATTGGTGGAACCTTTACTCCACAGCGATCTCCTTTTCTAGAGTGAGAAAAGTTTTGTTGCAAGATTTATTCCTCAACCTCCGCTAGTATACTTTACAACCTTAAATGCATAAGAGCCCCGTGGCAATGCGCTGCTGCTGTTGAACAAACTTGTGACATGTATTGACATTACTCTCTGATCAAATAAAAATCAATGCTGATGTAAAAAGGGTGTCTAACTGTATTGTCTCATGGTTCTCAGCAGCTTGTCCTCCTTTCTCTCTTCTTCCCATTTCTTCCAGTTCAAAACAATGCATAGTGACGCTAGAAACTCACATTTGAACTGAGAGTTGAGGTGAAGAATGAGGTCAGGAGGTGAAAGTTAAACTTCCCTCATCACTGGAGCAAAGATTTGGGGTAAACAGTTTACTGGCCTTTTGCTGTTTACATAGTTCTCAGTAGATGCACAGTTTATATCAACATCCTCCCTCTGAGAGATTTCTCTCATATGTAGTGACTAGTTCATGGAAGAAGCACAACTCAATGATTTTATTTACTGTTACTCTCATCTTGTCCTTCCTGTCAGGTTGAAGTATAAAGCATTAACATAAAATGGACATGGAAAAAAGTAAGGACAGTATTTACAAACTCCCTGTAGTTAGTCTTTCACTGCTCCTTAGTTTTAAGAAAAAGTTGTTTAAAAGCCTGTTGTTAATAAGTAAGTTCAGACGTAATAAGTAATTTAGACATAAAGAGTCAGTTTCACCCTGACTACATCTCAACAGCAGATTCAGCAGTTTTTGCTTCCTTAACAAAAGCTATAACTGTTATAGAATATATTCCTTTTTTATGGACCATATATAGGTGATAGCTAATCCCGATGAGGAAGAGGTGGGATGCCCCCAAGTCGTCAGTCCATCACAGGCTGACATACACACAACCATTCACAATCACAGCTAGAGTCAATCTGGAGTCTCCAATTATCCCAACCCCTCATCTACATATTGGACTGTGGGAGGAAGGCGTATCCAGAGAACATGTGGACATGGGAAGAACATGCAAATCTTCACATGTAGTCCCAGACTGAACCGTGAGTCCAATGAAGAACCTTCATGCCATGCTTAATAACAAAATCCAAAAGGTGCAGAGCAGGGAAAAGTGGGAATTTAAAGATGACGAATTAAAACTACAGAAAGATGATACGTTCAGAAAACAGAGAAAAATTAAATGTTGCTTGAAAAATATATAAATATATGTCTAACACTTTTTTCTGATAAAAAATGTTTTACATCAAGATTACTTGGGATGTTTCGGAGCCTCTAACAGCAAAAGCCTGGTCCCCCTGCATGGAATAACCAGCGGAGCTCCACCTACAGATGTAAGTCAGAACCCATTAAAATTCAGTTTCCATATTAATGCATCACAAACGATGATCCACTAATATAACACTGGCAGGCCTTGTTCTGCATGAGTGTAACGTGTGACCAGAATAAAGTCACAACAATTTTCATTTCATTGGCCTAAAATACAAAAAACTGATGAAATAAAACAATAATTTATATATTTTTTGATTCATGAGCTCTACTCCTGATACAATATAATACTCACTGATGATGTCTGTTCCAGCTCTCTTCAATTATTTGGTGAGTCTGTGTTCATGAGGAGAATAATTCTGTGTGGACTGTTTTCCTACTTATCAGGCATCAAGCACCCTCTAGTGATGTGTGAGCAAAAGACCAGTGCGGTGCTGTGGGCTTCATAGAGAAGTGTGAACGCTGGCATCAGTGTATCCACTGTGCACCCAGCTGTGCTCATACTCTTAAAACACTGAGTTTACTTGTGATGCAGTAATAATATACTGCTGCAAGCACACTATAAACAGTAGTAACAGTTATCCAGTTTATTAAAGGTGTCCAATTGAATTCAGTCGTGCTGAGTACTTGCACAGATATTCAACTTCACACATTCATGGCTCGATGCTGCAGGCAACCTGGGGGTGCCAGCTGAAGACTTCAGGTTTCTGTTACCATAGCAGCCACGAGCAAATCACACGATCTTTAGAAAAGCCAATCACAGGCTGTTTTGGTTTTTGTCACCACTATATCTGTAGAGCCCAATTTAGACTGAGCGGTGGCATTCTCCCTTTCATTTCAACTTAAAAGCAGCTCAGTAGCAAGATACAAAGACAGGAATCCATACGTGGGATCAAAAGATATTTCATCCATTGTCTGTGGCACAAGCAGTGTGTGTGTGTGTCTGTGTCTGTGTGTGTGTGTGTGTGTGTGTGTCTGAGAAAGTGACTGATTCAGACAAAGACAGTTCCCATTCAAAGTGTTAATGTCACATTGCATTTATTAAATCACTGCTGTGAGTTTGCCAGTGCAAATATTTGTAGATGCAAGCGAATGAAGACTCTTCACTTTGAGAATTGGCTGCTCGCTGGATTCTTGAGATATTAAAGTTAATGTATTCCAGTCTCTGGGATTTTAGGAGAGATGAAAAGCCTTGGTGGGGATTTTATGCATAAGCGCTTTTCTAAAGGCCTTGACGAATCCAGTTCTTAAGAAGCTTGCTGCATTGAATAGGTGTCACTTGTTCAAGAAGGACGAGATTCACTTAATGATCCACTTTCTGATATTTTATATTTTTCAATTTCAGCTCACAGGTTAAAAATAAATCTACTAAATACAACACACAAACATGAGTGAGGGCTGTGATGTTCAGTGCTGCAGGAGCTCCCTGTTTTTTTTTACAGTCCACTGACTCTGCAGGCCAGGAGGACATTTTACTTCTGCTAAGTTCTGAGTTCTGATCAGCACCCCCTGCTAAAGCCTAACTAGTTACACTTTTAGAAACTTTTAAGGCTGAAAACTGAATAAACTAAATCAAGTAATATTTTATTTATCAAACTTTGGCTATTTTGCTGTAGGTATAAGGACTAATCATTTTTAAAAGAAATGACAGGACAACACATTATTAAGTAGATTCTTATGAAATTCATAAGTTGCAGCCTATTATCATTTTCTTGTAGCTATTCTAGGATTTCACATTTTGCATGTCTGAGTCATTTCACAAGTAGTGTTTTTCTGAGGTTTTCACTTCCCAGGAACTGTGAAACTGTTTTGTTCCTGTTAGTGTTTGTGTTTTAAGTGTTTCCAGTCAGAGTCTGATTCATGGCGCAGGTTTTCTAGATTTCAAAGGAATTGGGATACATGCAATTGATATTTAGGAAACAAGTTCAATGTTTTCTGATAAAGAAATGAAAATATAACCTGTCTTCAACCTGCTTTTAAATAGTCCACTGTCAATTTTTCTTTTTTGGGTCTTGTAAAGCACTTTGTAACTGTGTTCTGAAAGGTACTTCGAATAGTTGTGTTATAGAAATTATCATGTGCTAGTATCCATATAATGGTGTGAGATTCAGTATCATGTGGCAGTTTAATCCAGATAGAATGGTAATGCTTTGAGACCCACTGCCTGTAGTCCGTGCTTCCACTAGGTGGTGCAAACTACATTCGGAAAAATATACTATCAGTGCTCTGGCATTTGTTCAGAGTAAAGATTATGTAATGTTTCTTTGTTTTCGGTCCAAATAAATGACACTTTAAGAGACAAGATACAGCTTGATTCCATCTGCTTACTATACATAACTGATGTGGCAGCCTGCTTCAGGGCTCCAAAAAAAAGCCAAGCTACTTTGTGCCCTGAGAAATAGATCAAATCAAGCAGTTTGCTCAAAGCATATGATTAATAATAATTGAGCCTTTAGACACTGAGCCTTTCAAACTAAATGTGCACTAATGAGTGCAAAACAGTATTTAAAAAAAAAATCCATATTACAAAAACACAAGGAAATCAGGGAAAGCAAGTGACAATGTCTTCATGCTGACGTTGTAATATGGATTTTTAAATTTATACCGAAAATATTAAAACCAAACATCTTTTGTGAGAAATCTGTGCACATATAATCTGCATAAACGACAACACATTTTGTAAATGTCATCGTGGTCCCACTTTTTAAAAGTGTCTCCGAATAAATAATCAAATATATATAAAACATTTACAGACTCAAAATTCATTGCACACAAGTGGTAAATCCTTTCCGTATAGACGTATAGTAAAGAAATGTAGTTTTGGGAGGTCCTGGGTGGTCCATACATGCATTCAATCCTGCCATCCTCCTTGAGTGGAGGGAGAGACTCCTGCTATAAAAACTCCCACTCTGAAGCTGCAGCCGTTACTCTGGGTCTGGGGGAGTTAGCTGAGAAATCCAAGATGAAGCTCCTGTTCGTGGCTGCCTTTGCACTCTTTGTGCTGTCGACGTTGGACCGGGCTGACTCCTCAGCTTATGACAAAATAGTCGCCCACAGTCGCATCAGGGCAAGAAAAGAGGGGTAAGCTCATTAATATTTTCTCATGATTATTTTCTTGTGTGTTATTTTTTGTTGCAAGGAGTAGTATTGAACTTTGAGTATCAGTATTTCATATTATTTCTGCACATGCTATATTATTTAGTCACATTAGTTTCACATCAAGTGTTTCTTAAAAAAAATAAGTTTTATACTTCAGTCAGAAAAGAGGTAAAGCTGCAGAGATCTATTTAAATCCTTCTTCGCATCTGACAAACTAATCTCATAACCAGCAGGCAGAGATGTCATTATTCACATTTGACAAGCAGCAGGGGACAGTTGCTGAGTAATGATTCACAGTCTGTTGACTCACAATGTTCTACATGCAAATAACTTTCTAACAAATCCGAATTTAAGTGTTTTACCTGCTGATTCATGCTTCGTCCCCTTTTCACCTTCAACTCTCTCCAGACCCAATGTCTGCGCTCTCCAGCAGGTCATGGGGACCAAGAAGAAGTACTTCAGCACTTGTCGTAATTGGTACCAAGGGGCCATCTGTGGAAAGAAAGCGTAAGTGTTGCTTCGTGTTTCCAACCTGTTACATACAAATCCACTTACTCAAAATGTATTTGAAAGTGTAATTTCTCTTCAGTGTCTGCCTCCTCTTCTTTAACTTTTCCTTTAAGGATTTAATGGAAACTTCAGTGTTTCCATAGAGGCAGACATCTGTTATTGTACTTTGAATTTAACTATTGCATTAAATGAAAAACACATTTAAAGATGCAGTCCTAATCTCTTTGTGTTGAAGGCGATCCCATTGCCTCCAATAAACTGTAAGTCAGGGTTTTCATAGGTTTCATAAGCCCGGGGTGTCGTTGGATGCCACTGTGGTGAACCACTGATTCCAACATGTGATGTGGCTGCACTGTGTTCATGAATGGAAAAGCGTTCACCTCAATCATTCGAGACAACCCCTCTTTTTTTCTGTTGTTGTTCCAGCGCTCTCAGCACTTTTCGGTTTTTTAACATGGATCTGAGCCATCCCTGTTTTACGGTCTCTCTCACACACACACTGAGTTTGTCCTCTATGCTTGCATCATGTCAGAATCATGCCGAGCACTCTAAACAGGCTGAGGTTATCCATGATGAAAGCAGACTGCTCCCTAAACAGCCCAAAGCATTTTATCTGATTCAATGGACGTCTGACAAGGGACCATGGAATCAATCAAAACATGACCGGGCCAAGAAGTTGAAATTCAGACACTGATTTATGGTTAGCGACATTTTGCTGATGCAAGATCTCCTTAAAAACTGTGGGTTACGTAATATTCCATCAAAGCGGAGCTACACTGGAGCCAGAAATATTTATATTTGTTAATAAAACTCCCTGAATCCTTCCACCCTGTGTTTTGTTTCCAGCACAAAAAACTAAACCATTTCTTAATTTCCTGATAATTTTTCAGTCAAAATGTATTTTTATGTTATTTAAATTGGACTTAAATTTTGCTTGTCGCACCTCTCTATACATGTTTGACATCTCCCAACACCCCCCTTAAATTCAATCAAGCTGCAACAAATTTCTGATCAAATACCACTTCCCTATATGTGTCAAGATCCATAAATTATTTTGTTGGAAATTGATGAAAAAGTTTAAAAAACCCTATTGCAGTGTTAAAGAAAGTGACAAAAAACAACCTTGGATCGACACCAAAATTGTCCTAACATAAATCTCATCCTTCCACCAAGGTTTATAGAAATCTGTTCTGGTATTTTTGTATAATCTTGCTCACAAACAAAGGACAGGGAGGTTAAGGTGTGACAGAGTTCCTAGATTTAAACACAGAAACTACTTGAGTTTAAGGGAAATTAGGGAAATAAGTACTTAAAATAAGAACTTCCTTAAGGTCAGTGGCTCTTTGTCATTGCGGTTACTATAACAAACACACTGTTAAGGTGGCGGCATGGTCATAAAAATATCGTACTGATGGTCGGTTTCACACAGGAAATGAACAACAGCCGCCTGTGAGTAAGTCCTGTGTTTTGTTGAGCGTTCAAACACCAACCTCTGTGCAGTGCAGACTTTTTTGTTTTATGTTCGAGGCCACCGAGAGGTTACCGAACAATAAAACGTTACTAGGGTTTATTATAAGCTTCCTGCATAGACAACTTCTGCTCATTTCTACATGAGCAAAGTCTCCATCAGGAGCAGAGAGTTTAATCTATAGGTATTTCTGCTGCTGAGGTTTAATCCAAAAAACAAGAATATTATTTCTGTTTCTATAGCAGCCCTGTCTCCAAGTAAATTTCGTACAACCAAACTGCCCATTAGCAATTGGTTGAATTGGAGTGAAACCACAGAGGCCATATATTATGTTTGACATACCTATCTCGATTCTCAGCGGAACAGTTCTTTCGTCGAGATGCTGACAAGTCAAAAGTTTCCAGCCTCAGGGCCCAGCCACAAGTCACTTTGTGTGGGAAAGCAATGCAGCGCGGCTTTTCTGCTGACACTGCCCCATTGGGGCTCGTGTGATCTCATCCCAGTCGCTCCAGCTCCATTCAGTTTGCATTCAAACGCAGCGGTGAAAGAGTTTCAATTAGCCATGAACCAGGAGCCCTGATGTAACCCTGTCTGGGACATCAGCAGAGCATAAATGCAACAAACAACCCTCTATATTTCTCCCATTAGTACATTCGTGCATCACAATGAAGTTTGAAACAACAATTCTATCCATGCACAAACTACGACAGATCTCCTAAAAGAGACTTTTCGTTGAGCACACCACAGGAAAAAGAATATCACCTTACAGGACTTAAGGACTTTAGGGAATCTGTAGCGACACCTTGTTTTTGTTAAGTGCAACTACTGCACGTGAAGCAACGACTTACATCAGATCTTTTGTCCTTAAGTGTCCTGACAAAATCCCTATTGTTCATATCTAATTTATGGCACATTTATGCAGCTAAATCTTGATAAAGATAAACTGCTAAAATTAGAAAATCCCACACAGTTTGTAGCTGACTAATTGCAGAACCAGTGAACCCATACACACGCACAGCGTTATATTATAAAGTGAACAAGTTGTTAACCACGAGGACTCGATAACTTTCGTACTATTGACATGATTACTTTATTCACACAGAGTGGAAAAACTGGTGAAAAAGCCGTTTCGCTGTTTTATAACCAGAAAAGCAGAGGCAGTCTACAGTAATGAACTTCCCATGCAGCCAACTCAGGACACATGTGGTATTATTTATCCTTAATATGGACATATATGGTTCTTTATGCCTTGTGGGTCTTTTTTATTGTTACATACCTTTTAGTTATTTGAAGTGAAAATGATATCTCCAAATGGCAGGAGCTGGAAACAATACGATGGTTCCAACATGTTCAAACCCGCTGACGGTAGGGGTATAGGCATGTTTATATCTGGCAGCTGCACACTGAATTTTATTGTTTTACTGCAGACTATGAGGTCCAGTGCTGTTTAAGTGGAGCAGAGACGTTGCTCCTCTCTTGTATTTCAAGCAGCAAGTGAATATTTTCTCATTCATATCTACATTGTTTAAAAAAGCGTGTTTAAAAAAAGCAGATTTGCTCCGTTTCTTTAATGCATGCTGTCACAACCTTTAAATTCTTCTTGTGTCAACCAAAATTTCCTAAAACTCAACTCTAATTATCCTGCATTTTTTCAAGACCAGATTGTAAATGTTCCTGAGGTTAACCAAATGTCAAGTCAAGTCCAAACTAATTGTTTAGCTTCAAAGAGGAGGTCTGGGCAACACAGACCCACTACTGTAATGGCAGCGTAATCCTCACGGCACCCTTTCCATTAGGTTTTGGCTGAAGCTGCAGGATCACATGGACTGTTTGGGTAATGAAACAGATAATGAGCAACATCTGGAAATGCTGAATAGACCAAAGAATGATTCAGCTAAGAACAGGGCAGCCATAGAAAATACACATTTCTCCTATCTTCTTTGAGGTGGTACCCATCATTTGTGTTCTGTGTGTTTTTCCTGCAGGACTGTGCTTTATGAGTGTTGTCCTGGGTACATGAAGATGGAAGGCATGCTTGGTTGCCCTGCAGGTACGGTGTGTTAAGTGCAGTCGATGTATGAAGGTTAGACGAGGACATGCCAACCAACTGTAGAGCAGCTGTGTGCTATTTTTGAAATCAGACCAAATAAACTACTAGAGGATGCTGGGGCATATTGTCAGCACATGCAGGATCTGTCTTTCAATGCCCCGCACACATGTTTCTTATCTCTATGTCTAAAAAGACAGGCTGACATCTACTAAAACTTATCGTTAATGTCCTTCTCAGTGGCTCCTATTGACCATGTGTATGGCACCTTGGGTCTGGTGAAAGCCAGCTCAACCCAGAATTACGCTGATATTTCAAAGTTGAGGCCTGAGATCGAGGGATCTGGATCTTTTACCATATTTGCCCCAAGCAACGAGGCCTGGGAGAAATTGGATGAGGTAAGAAAACAAGTTAAAAGCTACACCTCTCTTCCTGTGATGTATTAACATCTTATTTTTCCTCACCTAACAGTCAGTGAGGAGTGCACTGGTCAGCAATGTCAACATTGAGCTGTACAACGCGCTGCATTACCACATGGTCAACAAACGCCTCTTTACCAAAGATTTAAGGAATGGAATGACAGTCAACTCCATGTACAATGATCTTGGTCTCTTTATTAACCATTACTCCAATGGGGTGAGTGTGATTATTATTCAGTGCCTTCATAGTTCTACTCACATCACGTTTCAGTGGTTTGACATGATAACAATTGTGCCTTATGAGCAGGTGGTGACAGTGAACTGCGCCAGGCTTATCCAAGCCAACCAGGTTGCCACCAACGGAGTTGTGCACGTCGTCGACCGCGTGATCAGCGCTGTTGGAAGCACCATTCAGGACGTCATTGAGGTTGATGAGGACCTGGCAACACTGAGCGTGAGTACACATGGTGGGAGAAAATATAAACACCAAAAAACATAGTTAGAGACAGCAGGAAATTTAACTTTTTGCATTATCCCCTAAAAATTTAACAAATAAATGGTTCATCCTTCAATCTGAATCTGCACACAAACGTAATCAGTTCTTCCCAATCCTTCCATTTTGTGGAAAGCGGTTAAGTGATTTTTGCATAATCCAGCTAACAAATAAACCAACAAACAGACGAGGATGATAACCTCCTTGCTGCTGGTAACTAACATTTACAGGAGCATCTGAAGAACACATGCAGAAGTTTGCAAATGTTGATTTAGGGGCTTTAAAATTAATTTTTTCACGGGATTATGATGTCTACATCCTGCAAATGTTTCACTGAACATAACCCTGATGATATCACCGTCTAGGATGTGGCTCACAGCGCTGGGATGCTGGAGAAGCTGGGCCAGCCAGGACATTACACTCTCTTTGCCCCCACCAACGAGGCCTTTGAGAGCCTCGGCACCGATGTGTTGGAGAGACTTCAGAGCGACAAGCAGGCCATCCAAGGTAACCCTGACTCAGGGCCATTTACAACACTGCAGCAGCAACAGAGGTTTATATTAACCATAGTAAACAGGGACTATATTTATATTTAATGATGAAACAGAATGTAGGAGAGGGACTGCAATCGTTTGCTGGCGGCATGTTTGCCAGACTCAGTCCCTATTAAATTTTTTTTTCAACGTCTTCCAATATAAAAACATGAAACCGCAATGGATCCGGAGCTCACACACTTTTGGCAAACTGTGCATAACAAAGCTGTGTTGAATAAAAATACAAATAATAGTTTTAAGTAATGCGTCATGCTCTGTGGATGGAAAGTCAAACAATGCAACACATTATTTAACACTTGAGGGATAACTGTATGTTTTGAGAGTAAGTCATTATCAATTTACATTGGCCACATTTGCAAGAACTGTATCATTATATTCATCAATGAGAAGAAGTTAAAACATAAAAAAGAATACATAAAAGTGAAGGAGAAACCAACAAGAAACTACAGAATCTCAGCATTTTTAACTTTTGATTATTTTTGCGGGAAGCAGCTGCTTCATTGGGCAAGCTGGTCAAATTGGCCATGAAACAACCTTTTTTATTAGCCCCCAGCTTGCCGTGTGATACAAGATCAGAACGTTTCACACAAAGGTTAACAGAGCTGTGAAGAAATCACGAGTCTTCTCAGTCAAGGACCCAAGGGACCCAAAGGATGTTCAGGTTCTCAGGATGTTACAGCCTCAGCTGCATAGCGTAACATGGGAAAGATCATAAAACAGCCCATGCAGTGCAAATGAGCTACATTGAGCCAAACATCTATCTACTGTTTACCTGAACCACACATTTATTTAAAACTCTGCCTCATTCTTTCAGCTCTTCTGAAATTCCACATGCTGGACTCCGTGCAGTGCTCTGAGGCTATCATGGCCGGCAGCTCCTATGAGACTCTGGAGGGCAACAACATTGAGATTGGCTGTGACGGTGAAAGTCTGACTATCAACGGTGTCAAGTTGGTGCGCAAGAAGGACATCGTCACCACCAATGGTGTCATCCACCTCATCGACAAAGTGCTCATGCCAGACTCAGGTTTCCATCTCCTCTCTCTTCAAATTTAAAGGGCTTTCACATTTTCCTTGTTTAATCTGGACCTTCAGACTTTATAAGAGGTGTAAAATGTTCCTCAGACCACTGTATAGAACAATGGAGCAACATTTTTTGTCGTTGAAAAACATACTTTTGGACCAATTGCAGGAAGTTGTGACAGCAATTAAACAATAGAAGAAGAAAAAGAAGGGGAAGTGGCTTGCAGGATGTCTTGCAGTCTTCTTCTCGATGATATAATGTTTGAACAAAATTAGCAAAGTGAACTAATAAGTGAACTAGACACAGGCCCGTGATAGCAAAGAAGTACATATGTCACACAAATTTCTCAAGTCTGCTCTCTAAATTACAATGTCAAATAAAAACCGGATTAAGTGCTACAAAGACATGAACCATGGTTCGGACTTTCAGGTGTGAAATGGCCCTTCACCTGGTTTACCGTATACAAAAGTAGCCTAGATGTTTTCCTGAAAGTCATATTTTAACAGAGCAAATCTCCTGTGAACTTTTAGCTAAGCAGGTGATGGACTTGGTGGGAAGTACCCAGTCGACCTTCTTGGATATGATGTCGGAGCTGGGCCTTTCAGCCGCGATGAGACCTGAGGCTGAGTACACGCTGCTGGCTCCTCTCAACGCTGCCTTCACTGGTGAGTGAACCAGAAGCCGGAGCCAGAAGCCAGTCATGCAGACTCATATGGGAATAGATATCTAATATGTGGAACTGCAGGGAAGTTATGGATTTACTGAAAGAGCCTTTATGGCATGTAACACCAATGCCAACGCCCAAGAGAACATTCCTGGACTTCACTCAAAGGGAGTGGAGGTGTTGTTTTGTGTCTTAACAAGAATGTGCATTTAATCAAGGCAGAATACTTTTGTCTCTCTAACTGTTTGGCTCTCTGGGTGTGAGGAATGCACGAGGAGGCAACAGCTGGATTTAACAAGCATGCATTGAAACCATATAATCCTTTATGTCTGGTAACAGGTTATTGTACACGGTCCATCTACAGAAATGTGCTGTAAATCAAGCCTCTGATAGCAGATGTTTTCTAACAGGTGGTAATATGGTTGCTGCTCCTGGGATATGGTGGCCAAAATAACTGGAATAAGAACATAAGTCAAATTTATCTTGCTGAGGAGTTTGATATAAAAACTGTAAAATGTTGGTGGTACAAGGGGAAATATAAGCCTGTGCCTTTCCTCTATAGATGAAGTGATGTTCATGGACCAGAGGTTGCTCAAGATTATTCTGGAGAGTCACATCCTGAAGAAGAAGATTGTTCTGGGAGAGCTGTACAATGGCCAGCGGCTGGAGACCATCGGCGGAAAACTCCTGCGAGTCTTCATCTATCGCACGGTGTGGCTGGGTGCCAACACACACACACACTACATGCATTATCGTTGTCATTTGACAATCAATCTTCAAATCTTAGACATAACATTAATCCCTGTTGCCTTTAACTCATGGATTATTTCTGCAGGCTGTGTGCATTGAGAATTCCTGTCTGATCAGGGGAAGTAAAGAAGGAAGCAACGGGGCCCTTCATCTCATGAGGACTCTGTTGAAACCGGCAGAAAAAACCATGTTTGAGATTCTGACAGAAAAAGGAGGGTTCAAGTACGTACAAAGCGACGTTGAGTCAAAAATCCAGTGTGGTATTGAATTGCAGCCTCACACTCAGACCATGTTTTTTCTACATCTTTTCATTGAATCCACATGGCATACATGCAGGGGAATAAGAAAGTGCTGTTGTTGCAGGATGTCAGCCCTAGGTGGTTCTTGCAACAGCTGAGTTACTGTTTTCTTCTCCTTTCTGCAGGATCTTTTTGTCTCTCATGGAAACTGCCGGCTTGACTGACCTGCTGAAACAGGAGGGAGACTTCACTCTGTTTGCCCCGAGCGATGCAGCCTTCGCTAGTCTGAGCGAGAGGGATTTGGCCTTGTTGAAGGGTAAGTCTCCTACACTCCCTTTATCCTTTTGATGGGTTTCAAGTTGCCAGTTGAAAAATCACACAGTTTGCTGTTTTTAATTTCAGGCGACATGAATGCTCTCAGAACTATCCTTCTGTACCACATCAATAACGGTGTCTTCATCGGCGGGGGTTTGGAGACGGGGGTGACGAACCTCCTTAAGTCTCTTCAGGGCAGTAACCTCAGATTGATGTTTGTGAGTATTTATTGCTGCAACACTTCTAAAGGAATACAAAAGCTGTAAATTCATTATTCTGTCAAATTATTCTTTAGAGTTGTCATCTGATAATATCTCCTCACTTCTGAAACTCAGTGACCTCAGCAAGCTAATAACTAAATTATTCACCATGAAGAGTAACTCATATTTATACAGGTTCATTCAAGCTTCTCATTTTGTGGTGTTCTTGTCTGTAATTGTTTTAAAACTGTCGCCCCGCAGGCAAACAACAGCATGCTTGTGAATTCTGTCCAAGTCCCTGAATCTGATATCATGGCCACAAACGGAGTCGTTCACTTCGTCAACCAAGTTTTGTATCCCGGAGGTATAATATCCCCCTTTTCGTTTGTAAATATGTCTGGAGATGCACTGTGCTGTGTTTGAGGTTAACACCCTATGCTTTCTTTCACAGATATCCCAGTTGGAAGCCAGGATTTGCTCATGATGTTGAAGAGGCTCATCACGTACATGCAAATCAAGGTGTTGTATAAAAAGATATATAGTAGTTGTTATGAAAGCTGAGAGACTTATTAAAGACATGTTTTTTTTCTTTAAAGAATCTACAACTTGCTTTCAGACATGCACTTAAGTCAGGATATCTTCCTGAAATTTTCCAGAGGGGATGTATGTGACTTTTTCCTCTGACTTTTTCTGCTTGCCCCCCCCCCAGTAAAATGAACCCGTACAGCAGGAAAATGTCTTAACGAACGTGTTGATGACTTTTCTAACTTGCCACAGATGCGAAAACCGACAGAATGCAAATATCGCAAGATGAAAAAGAGCAAGAGCTTTTTGCAATAAGCTGGTGTCAGTGTACTGTAAACACAAACACTGTCATGTCCTCCTGCATGCTCTACCAAGACCAAACCTCTGGCCTGAATGATCCGGACATTTTTCAGTTCTGACCTGATCTCCAGCTGTGTACTTCATGCATGGAATCCAAACAGAAGAAAATGTCCAGACCCAATTTTTATGGAGGACATTTCTGAAAGCAGCTTTTGTGGGGAGTTGATCTCATATTTTTAATCAAGGGAGTCATGGTGCAATGGATCAACAGTTGGTTTAGTTTGCTGTTTTCTGTAATTGAATTAAAATATATTTTTTCTTTTTTACAGTACATTTCCGGATACAGATATCAGGAGATTCCTCTCACATTTATGAGTAAGTTACAATAAAACAGAGTTTATTCTGTTTTTTGTGTGCTACTTTATTTTTTGCCACATTTGATATGTTCTTTTATCACATTATTTAATGTCATTAATGGCTTTGTATCTCCTGTTGTCATTAGAGAGGATCGTCACTCGCGTCATCCAGGAAGGTACAGTAATGATGAGTGTATCATCATCGTGTGATTCCTAATCAGCACAGCTGCACAGATTTGATGCGGTTAATGAAACAGTTGCATGGTTAAAAGTGCTATCAAATCTGGAGGAGGCTGGTAAATTACAACAAATACAGATGCATCTGCATTTTTGTCAATCCTAATAATTTCATGCCCACATGCACAGATAAGGGGATCAACATCTTAAGTAGCGTTAATCAGAGAGAAGAAAGTTTCTTCTCAACTAATGGAATGGAACATTTTCAAAAGATACATTTATACAAATAAAACAGTCGTGCAAAAATTATATTTATAGATTAACAGAATTTCTTTGATTATGAATCACATTTTCTGTCATAGCAACCTTTCTGATCCAGTGAAAGGTCCATTAGTTTTGTTGCCTGCAAACAAATGGAGGATTCTCTGTATCGAGGGGCAATGCTGTGCTACCTGTAATCTCAGTGTAGTGAAACGTGTCTTTTGTTCTTTTAAAGCTCCTGAGGTGACCAAAGTGACGCGGGTCATTGAAAGTAAGCCCTCCGTCACCAAAGTCACCAGGGTCATCGAAGCCAAGCCCTCCATCACCAAGGTCACCAGGGTTATCGAAGGGGCGCCCTCAGTCACCAAGGTGACACGGGTAATCGAGAGTAACCCGACCATCACCAAAGTCACCAGGGTTGTCCCAGGTAAATATGTCTCACCTGAATCAGTGAGTCTTTTTAAAAAGAATCAATCAGTGTAAACACTAATGGATGCTGTCGTTTCCAGGCTCTGAGTTCTCAGTCAGCAGTGGAACCACCAAAATCAGTCTAGAAGGTCAGTGAAACAAACTGAGACTTGAACAGAGAAATGTCCAGTGGTATATGTGGTTGGAAAATATTTCCCACCACAAAATATAAAATAATATATTATCTTTAATATTATTCTAAATTCTATGTTTTCCTATGACCCTGGGAATGAAGAAACAATATAATTGGAAATAATGGGTGGTTTGATGTTGATTTAAAATAATTATTAAGCTGCAAACCCACAGCTGTTTGAACACATACTTGTCAGTACGGCAAAGGCAACGTCTCATAGAGTACAATGAACAGCACAATGGGCTTAGGGGCGGTCGTGGCTCAGTTGGTACAACGGGTTGTCCATTAATCAGAGGGTTATTGGTTTGATCTCTGGCTCCTCCGACCTGCATTCCGAAGATACTGAACCTAAACCACCCCCACCCCACCCCCCACCCCGGGAAAAGATTAAAAAAGTGAAAGAGAAATACAGTCCATCCACTTTTACCATTTACAATGTAGAAAATGATTCAGTTCCACTTTAATCTTTTCTTTCATTTTCCCCTCAGGCGGTGACTTTTCAGAATTCGACCCTGAAACGCTTTCCAAAGTCATCCAAGGTGAGTTTCATCATCAGTGTGGACGTCTGAGGGAATCATTCGTAAACAATCTGTGATTCATATTGTTTGTTTGACTTTATAGAAAGTGGTTCGAGAAGAACCAGCACCAGGAGAGTTATACGTAGGTAAAAGGAGGAGAAAAAAAAAAGAATCCTGCATTTTTAGTAAATGCAGTGAGGCATGTGAGATTGCTCAGGCAGTCAACCGAGCCTGTTGCTACACTTACATGGCACAGGCCTGTACTCTCCTCCCTGCAGCCCTATGGGCGGCGTAGGCCATCGGTGCATTGCCATAAGTGTTGTTAACAAGCAGGAAAGAGTTGACGGACCTGCTGCATTAGGAGCGTCTCTCATGCCTCAACTCTGCATGAAGGCTATCGCTCGGTGAACTGTTCCAGCTCGCAGGCATTTGTGTTTATATGTGTGTCCACACTGCTGCTGCTGAGGCTACTGTCAGCCCCACATTTATTCAGTGACTTCTACAGTGAGTTGGAGAAAGTTTTAATCACATAGAAATGACCTGATGTTTGAGAGAGAGAGAGAGAGTGAGAGCACACTGGAAACTATTGGCCCTTGAAGTTAAGGTTTTATCAGGCTAACTTTTATAATATGATTATAAGCTTCATTCGGTAGCCTACACATGCTTAATTCTATTTGACATCATATCTATAATTGACACATTTATTTATCAGCCAAAATTCTTTTGTATTTGGACTTTGTAACTTGAGCCACCTTTATAACTACAGTGGTACTCCATAGAGAAAATGACTCCACTAAGGCAGTCCTCTACATTATTCCTCAAAAAAATGCCTCACAATGTTACAGAGTGGAAAAAAGAATCCTGGATCCACCCCCTGATTCAGATCCACACCAGAATTCACTGTGTTCTTCATTGGATCCATGCCCCAAGTCGATTTTGCGTATACTTGCGAACAAACAAGCAAACAGACACAACTACTATTTTGTTAGTTTAATCCACATTAAAAAAACTAAGCATCCAGCTTTCATGTGGGGTTTGATGTAGTGGAATAGTTCTTCACATGCAGGGCAGAAAATGGCCAAAAATCAGTGATCCCCAATGATCAGATACACAAAGGTTATAATTTTTTCATTAAGATGCTGCATTTTTGTCTGTTTACACTGTGCTGCTGTAGCTTAATCAAACAGAAGGGACTGGTGTCAGTGTCCTCGTTTAACTCTCTACGTTTTCCACAATGTCAAAGCCATGTGTGGGCCGCTGACTCTCTTGCTACCATGCTTGCCACCACATCGCTCACCTGAATGCTACGCCGACGTCCACCTCTTGGCTCTGGGTCTATATGCTCCCCGTAGAGGGGAGGAAGTTATAATTATCACTCACCGCTCCCTGCTGCGCTGGGCTTTGTTGCTTCCTTGTGGGGGGAGTGATGAGATCAGAGCCTAGATGTTCAACTTGAAAACATATTTCATGTTCCACATGAGCTGGCTGACTGACGTGTATTTATGTTTCCACGCTTTTTTCCCAGCTGGCAACAGGAGGAGAGGAAGGGACTGAGCGTGGATGGATGAAAATGTCGATCTCGTAAAGGCAGAGTGAGACTCCAAACCCAGGAGGTTGAGATGCTGCGTTTCAGTGCAGGGGATACACTTAAAATGTCAATAATTTCAAATATACTGTAAAAGGTGTATAGGCCTAACTGACCAAAATAAAAACTATTCTCATAAACAAGTTAATGGTGCTTCGAATGTATATCTAATGTGTGCAATGTCTGACAGGAGTCTTTTTGGTTCAGATTGTGCGTTGGAATGAATATTTTGGCGTGACTTTAAAGACAGAGCAAGTCAGGGTAACAATAAAATGTTTAATAAGCCATTAGGGGAGCAGTACAAACTTTTCAATTCAAATATATGACTTTGCTGGAGGTGATGGTTGAAGCAAGATGATTTTTACAGGCTGTTTGGGAAGATTTACAAATCTCAGCATGATAGAGATTAAAATTTGTCCATGTTAAGGTGTATTTTTTGTTTTTGTTTTTTACTTTCTCTGGCTGTAAGTTGCTTTAAGAATCGTGTGAGTTTGTATCATTTGGAACAATGTTGACAATGGCAAGTTTTCTCCGTTCTGTTTTCCAAACATCTTTCAATAAAAACATCTTTCTTGGGTATAAATATGTGGATTTTTTTTAAAAGAGCATCTGAAGCAATTGTTAGGTAATGTTCGCCATTAGGTAATGGTAGTCATAGAAAAAACTCACCCACACAATCCAGTGTAGAAAAGTAACACTTAACTTTATGATTTTTTTTACATGAAATGAACAACAATGGCTTTATGTTGTTTGTTGGAGGAATATAAATCATATCTAAGCTGCTGTTTGTAACAATGCCGACAGTGGAAATATTTGCCTTGAGGTTTCTGCGACATTGTATGCACAGACGTTTGAATCAGGCCCAGCTCTGTTATTTGGCTCATGAGCGCGACTCATTGCGATTTACGATCTCTTGGACGAATTAAATAGGTTAAAAACTCAGAGCAGCTGCCAACAGAAACACAAACATAGTAAAATGCACAAAGCTTCTATTTTTTTATTGTTTATCTGTAATTTCACAATAAATATAATTCACAGAAATGGGCTTTATAGAGCCAGACAGCTGGTTCACCCCTGTTTGAAGAAGTGTTGTCTATAACAATTACTAGTGTGGTGCATTTGTCTGCTAATGAAAATAATAACTTGCCACAAAACATTGCTTTAGCATTAAGGATTATCAACCAATGCAAAATAGGTAATAAGCTTTAAATCCTTGTTTTCATAATATACATACCCCACATAATAAAAGCTGCTCAGTTTGGTTTCTTTTAAATCTGCGCGCCATGTTCTTCTTACATCTTGATAAAAATGAAAACAGTTCACATCATGTTACTGATATAAAACAGCTGTTAAATAGTTCAGTGTACATAAGAAAAGAAAGTCTGCAGTATTTCTTTATAGCTGCTTTTAGTAGCTATTTTGTCCTGATGTGTAATTAAGGACATGTTACAATTGAAATTTTATATCAGACTGAAGATATTAGTGCTATTGAAATGTCTATTTTTAATTTGGAGGTAGACGGGGAATCAAATCTCCAATAACATTAGAAGAATAAACAATTTCTCCCCCTGTTGGTTTGTTTTTTTTTCTAATCTTATTTCCTCTTTATGTTGAGGCAGCAGTGCATTAGATCTACCACCAGTAAGAACGCAGACTTCTACAGAAACATGCAGACCTTTCTACACAGAGAGTGAATATCTTCTGCAGTCAGCAACACACAGCCGGCAATATTTTATACCTTTACAGCACCGTCTGAGAATTGAGAAAACATCTGCTGCTGGATCTTATTGCTTTTCCATGTGGCTTTGGATTTTCCACACTGTATTCAGCCATGATCTCCCAATCTATTATCGAGTCATTTATGAGGCAGCTGATATCACCGACATCGGACTCAGATTTCAGCTTCTGGCGTGACGGCTTCTACGGCTCCTCACTATCACCAACATGCAGCTTGTCTAATTGTGCTTCAGTGAATCCACTAGGGTGGGATACTGGTTAACAGCCTCTTATTGCTGAAAGACATTTTGCCTTATCTTATCTTGTTGTTTTTAATTTTATAGAGCACCATACATTGTATACTCACATCAGACATTTATGTAAGACAGTGTCTTAGTGAAATTAGTTTAATCTGCTTGAAATAATTATAATAATAAGAAGAAACATAGATTTGCATGTGAAATTTTTGAATAAAAATGCCTTAATTTCTGCACACACAGAACAAGATGAGGAATTCCACAATTCAACAATCAATTAAATATGCATTAGTATTGGCTATAGAAGAGAGAGAGTGTCATATTCATTTGTCAGGCGTCATTTATGCAAATGAATAATTGAAATATCTGATAAAACTGCAACCTGCGGGAGGTTTACATATATATTATGACAGAGAGTATGATGTTCTTGATGTAGTATACAAGTATACCTCATCTGACCTACAAGTGTAGGAGTTCAGGGAGCATCTTGGTCTGTTTTTAATTAGTCCACATCAATCAAGCATACCAGAAGACACATCTGGCTCTGGAAATGCTTCGGATGCAGCTGTGTGAAAGCAACTCGTCATCTGGATGCAACATTGACTCCACAGGGGCTGACATGTTCCTGGCTCAGGGGCTCCGGCACAGGCTTGGATGAGTCTCCAGTGCAGTGCCATCATGTATAGACTTGGCCATATTAAAAAATAATATATGTCCTTCTGCACATAAGATGGCGGAGGATAATGGCACCTCGTGTTAAGCGGTAAACAGTTAAAAAAAATGTGTACTGAAGCAAACACAGAGCGTCCTTCAGAGCTCCGAGTGACATTTTCAGGTCAGGGAAGTGTTATAATACGTTATATGACTGCAGAACCATAAATGCTCACCTCAGGCAACAAAATGTTTACCTTTCACAAACTCACATTCCAGCCTGTCAGCCCCTCTCCACTCCTGAGTGATGTTATACCTTTCATTAGACACCCAATAATGACAACAAGTTTTAGAATCCACTTGGATCATTGTTCTGATCTGTCTCACTTCAATGTAAACGTGGATTTATAGTTTGTCATTTCTGAGTGGAGATATGCACTTGTTATCAGGTTTGCTATCAAATGAGCTGTTATTGAAACTAACATTATTTTATTTTTACAAAGATAATTCACAACTTTAATAATGCAGGATTGAAGTAGTGAACCATATTTCCGTCTATCCATGCAGTCTGTAATCATCTCGTTTCCAGCAAAGAACCAATATGGAGAATGTTTCTTAAAAATGTACAGTTATGTTAATCAGGTTGTGAAGCGGTGGCTTTGAATATTTCGTGTTTCTTGAAATGTTGACTATTATTCAGTATTTCCATGGCAACAAACTGACTTACAGTAGCTTCCAGGGTAGAAAACCATTTAGATAACCATTCTGTATTTCACAAAACTGAACAGTAATATTTATCAGGTTGCAAAAACTGCCTTTTGATATTTGGGGTTTCTTGAAATCTTAATTATTTCTGTATTTCCACGGCAATGGGTTTGATTTAAAAACTGTCTGTACTTCTTTAAGAATATTTAAATAAACAGAAATGTTGATCAGGTAGTGAAGTGAGGAATTTTGACATTTTGCATTTATTAGCTTGGGTTTTTTAAAATTTAATTTCTTTCTGTATTTCCATGGCAAGAAGAGTGATTTAGTCTAATTGAGAGTAAAACATAAAGACTGTCTGGAATTTTGACTTTACAGAAATATTCATCTGGTTTGAAGCAATAACTTTTGATATTTCTGGTCTCTTAAAATTCGATTTTTTTCTGTAGTTTGAGTGATAGTATAACCTCTTGACCTCAACAGACGAGTGTGAGCTGTTATGTCATCAAAGTAATTGAGACCATGTCCTTCAAGTCTACTCTGCTCGTGTTACAGGAGAGCAGAGAGCAGCTGCTCCAGATGTGAGCTGTTGTGTCCCAAAACTGATGTACTTTATTGGACTCAAATGATCACTGTTAACTGGGAATTGATTCTGAGAGTCTATAACCTGTTTCCAGTAAAAAAAAAAACAACAACTGGTACAATATTACTTTGTGAAAGGAGAGAAAACATGTCTGAAAGTAGAAATGTAATGCTTTAATTTTCAGTATCTAAAAAAAAACTATATACAATATAAATTATGTTTTAAATCATGTGATCTCCTGGTGAGTCCTGTTATATAATCGGTTAGAAATAATAAAGCCCATCAATTGTAGTTTTCCATCTCTGGGCTATGTGTCATGTTACATAATCTGCCAGGAATTAATGTGTGAGTGACATAAATGGATCATTCTTTGCCAAGAATGTATATATATATATATATATATGTGTGTGTGTGTGTGTGTTATGCATTCATTTCCACATATATGTATTTCATTAGCATAAAATAATAATGATTATCAGTCATAATAAAGCTGGCTCTGTCAGACACGCCTCATCTTAGAGCTTCATCCAAAACTTACAGACTTTACATTTTGTTCAACTATTTCCACCCATGAATATCAAGACATTATGTAAGAAAAAAGACATTAGAAAAAAATGCAGTGGAATCCTATCAACTCCTAGTTGATTTTATTGTAAAAGAAAAGGTTCTCGTATCACTGCTGATAATATAGGGGTTCACTTAAAGTAATGAACCAGGAGAAAATATAAGCAGCTGTTAGCTAATAAATTCGATATATCGGTTTAAATGTTGATACGTCAATGTTGTGTTCCCCAGGCAGCCGATATTGCAGCTTTAAAAAACATTATAGTTTTATGAACAATGGGTTCTTTGGTCCTACATTTAATTCCAGCATTTCTAGTCTTCATGAGCACTTTACATCATAGCTGCGCACAATTTCAGGGGCTGCATAAGCTGAAAAGGCAGCAATGGCCGAACCGAACATGTCCGTGATTTGCGTCACTGGCTTGTCCCGCATTTGCCTAGCAACAGAGCTTGATACTTGCATTTGAAAATGTAAGAATTAGATGTTTTGGTCTTGTCACCGTCTTTAAGTACAATGAACCCTGGGAAAGGATGCATTTCTCAGCTGTATTTAAAGGAGCCTTCGAAATGGGAGAGCCACTCGCACTGCTGTGATGCAATCAGTCTTTAAATGCATCCCCGGATTTGAGATACAGTCCACGTCTCATTCACCCACGGACATACACTCATACTTCTACATGCTGCACTTCACTATCACAAATCGTCAACACTTTGGGTTTAGCTGTAATGGTCAGGTGTCTAACCCAAGGACACATCAACACAAAGACTGAGGATACAGACTGTTATGATTTTTTGGTTAGCGGATGACCCGCTCTACCTCCTGAACCACAGCTGCCCATGGACTTTGCAGACAAATCACGAAACTCATCGACCTTTTATGCAAAGACCCGAACTTTTAAATGTTCTTCACAATCATGACTGAAATAAATTTGTTTGTTAAAATCATTGTTTTTACACCAACCTGTAACATGACGTGCTAACCCATTATTCCCAAAAACCTGCAGGAAATTGACCACAGCCTTTGTAGAGCATCATCTTTTTATCTTATTATGATTTTTGTTTCCACTATTTCACCAACTGAAGCGAAACACAGCAGTAAAGAAGATGGTCTTCAGTTTAGCCACTATGCTGAGGATATGAACATTTACAGCTTGGACACTTCATCCTGAACTTGAATCTTTCATAATGTTGCCCGAAAGTGATACTTTGATTCATAACATGATTCGTTTTCCCCCCTCGTCTTTTACTCTGAACTGTAATTTAAGTATTTGTGGAGTTTAACAATTTCCAGCTTGACAGAGTCCGGTGGTAGAATCAAAAATTTGAAATGCAGCAAATAGCGATGGAAGACGATAACAGGGAAGAACCACTTTTCCACTTCTATTTTTAATTGCATTAAAAGATTTTCCACAAAAGAAACTTACTCAATTTAAATGTCAAGCCCAGTTTCTATGGTATAAAACAAAAATTATGAGCTTTATTATCATGCAAAAACCAGACTTCAGAGATTTTCCATAACAGTTTTAACAACGTTGCCTTCATATAGATAATTCTTCAGAAATGTTATATATTACTCTATGCAGCTCCAAAATACAGATCATCTGGCTTCAGTGAAGATAATGACCATACAAAGCAATAAAAAAACACATATGGGTTACATTATTTCTTGATTCTGACAAATAAATTTGATAACTTTATCTGTTCATAAATCTCAGTCTATTCTTTTGAAGAGCATGCACCTGCCAAATTCACCTCCCAAAAAAGCTAAACGTTCACAGCAGCCTGCGCAGTTGCCTTACCCACCAATTCTCAAGTGCTCAATGGAGATCAGGTCATATCACCGTAACAAATGAGGAATTCACGGGACTGTTGCCACACGGAAGCAATAACTCAGTACATAATATTTCAAGAACAAGCTATTCCTGGACCTGTTTCTGCTGCTGGATTAAAGTTTTCACATAAGTATGGCTGCTGTGACTTAGCCTGATAGTAAATAACCAAACAAGTATTGCCCCCAGAGGCTAATTCATCGTCAGACGATTTTCAATGGGTTCTGAGATTGAAAGAAGTCAAACTACTAAATGCCTACATGGAACCTGATATCAATTCCTTCATAAGATTGATATGGTTTCATTTGTTTTTTGTCTAATTCTATGCAGATTTTATTTTGTTGTGTGTATTTTCATCATACTTTATGATTTTTAATTAATAGTTAATGTTTATCTGTCTCTGTCAGACCTGTGGTCACAGAACTAAATGGTATCACATAACTTCATCCTGATCTTAATCACTGTATATCTTGATGAATATCTTGCACAGCCAAGTATATATTATATATATATACTTCTAAATTCATCTGTACTGTTTTTATATTATGGTGTGTTATATCATATCGTAGTATATGGTATTTTTTCTGAAAAATATCATGGTATGTCTTTTTATTATGTCATTAGTCTACCTGCTGCTATGACAACTTAATTTCCCCCATGGGGGATTAATAAAGTCATCTATCTATCTATCTATCTATCTATCTATCTATCTATCTATCTATCTATCTATCTATCTATCTATCTATCTATCTATGTTTTTATAGCGTGCATTAAAAATTGAAATAAAATGACTGTAATCTGGACATGATTTTGGTATTTGAGTCGTTAACAACAAAATAGCTGGAAATCACAGATGTATACTGAACACGCAATGACTTGCACTGACTTAGAGTGCATTGCACAACATGCAAATATGACATAATTTGTTTTTGCAGTGTGTTTTCAGTGCAATATCCCTAAAGTTTCCACATAACTGTAAGACAGACCATGTGCTTTTAGACAGCTTCTTTTCTAACTTTCAGAGAAGATTGTGTTAATCATATGTTTTTCCTGAAACTGAGCCTTTTATCCACAGATAATTCACTTTTTCCCCCTCATCTCCTTTTTCCCAAACTGTACTTTCCAACTCTCAGCTCCGCTGTGTTAGAATCCTGTCGAAGATGTCACATTGAGATTTCCTGTCATATAATGGCACATCTAAATAGTCAAAACTCAATACTGAGCTGAGCATTTGGAATCTCAACAACTGAACCACTAAGATAACAAAAAAAGAAACACATTACAGTTGGACCACCAGCAGCTGCAGTCTCGTGTTTTTCCCAAATTCCATGGCTCGCTGAAAGCACAAGAGAGATCAACAGCTTCCCAAAAACTTCGTCCAACTCAGGCAGGTGGATCGAAAAAAATATGTTCTCTGATAGTCAGAACACTGGGATCCAGGAACTGGATTATCCTCTTAGTTTTGACAAATATGAGAATTCTAACGTCAGTTAAACCTCAGCACCACCCGACACAACATCAATCTTGTTTTCACTTTTATTTTTTACCTTTGAACCTTTATAATGTGCAGTCGTACAATTGGCCTGGTGACTTTCGTTTTGAATTATGGCTCCGACAGCTAACAGCTCCTGCGTGCTGATGAAAGGACAATAACAAATTATTCTTGTTTAAAGCAATTGCCTTCAGGTTCAACACCTTTCACAGGCTGAGACAACCCAAATGCTCTGAGTTGCCTTCCTTATAAGCCCTGGCTTGCAGGACAGCTTGCATGACACAATGAGGATTTTAACTCTTTCAGAACAGCACAACAACGAGAGGAGACATGGAACTGTGATGTAAGTCATTTCCACGAAGATATGACCCTGTTGGCAACTGGATTTACTTATTATTTACCTTTCTATTTCACCCAGAAACCAAATCAACTATTTGGAAGTGTTTTCCAGTTCAACTGGAATAAAAAGGAGTCCAGGAAGTCTCGGAAAAAGTCTCTGGTGCACTGTGCTCTTATACTGCACACATATATCAGACAGTGGTCTCATAGCACTTTATTTTTACTGGATATTTACTTGAGCACCTTTGGCTTAAGTGACAACTCAGAGAATATTTAATATTACTGGGTAAGAACAACTTTAGCAGCTTTAATTGTACTTTGTACCCAACAGATCCTGCACAGGTTTGGCTTCGTCTCTACCCGGTGGAAACAAAAAAAACAACACCCCAGATGTTTCCCACTGTTCCAAAGGAGGACACGTAGCGTAGTGTTCAAGTCTGTACTGAATCCAAATTCTGTGTGGTTATTTGTCAGTGATGCAACTCATAGGTTCAATGCCAGTGGTTCACAATTCTGTAATGGCAGCAAACGTGTTGCTAAGGAAACAGAAAGATCATGGGGACAGCGAATAAATCATGACTAAGGTATTACAGGTGTTGCTTAACCAGATGGTGAAACATCTGGTTAAGGTCACAGAAAGATTAGCATCAGGATGCAGAGTTACGGTTGGATGTGAGGTGAGTATTGCAGGTCAAAGTTCACCACTCCACTTGAAGCCACACTGCGATTTGTCTTACTGCAGGAAACACAGATAGGAAGTGATCGGAGTCGCCTCTGATATATTCGCTTTTGTGTGACCAGGCCCGGAAAGCCTAGTTATCCATCACACCTCCACATCCTCAGAATCATCCAGTAAACATGTAATATACTTGAATTCTGGCCCGACTCTTTCTCTGCTTTGTGTGGTGTGAGAAGAACCTGAGTGACAATGACTGCAGGGTTATTTCCGTTTGGAAGCTGCAGATTCTTAACACAAAGCCAAGATTGCGTCTGGAGGAACCAGCGGAGTGGAGAAACCAACAGGCTCCAACAAAAGACTATAATTTTTGAATTATTCAAAATGCATTCTGCACCCTTGGAGCCAAGGGGACTAAAGTTGAGATATCTCGCCCTCTCGTCCATCAAACCTGACTATTCTTTTTCTGTTGCTGGTGGGTCCCTATACCTTCAAAGAAGCTTTTTAAGTACAGCTATTTAATTTACTTAATCATTAAATCTGTGGCCCAAACCAGTTGTAAAATACATCTCCCTTGCGATCACTTATGTTCTGAAGGATCCAAGTATTCAGTGTTTTTCACCATGACAATGCATCAGAATTGATTTATGAACAAATGTACAGCACTGAGCAGAGCAAACTCTGAATTATGTTACCACGGGGAGCTGAAAACTATCAACCACATGTGCCATTAGCACATAGATTCACAGTGTAATCATTGTGCATTGTAGGCTACCACACAAGTTTGGTTAGTGCTGCTGCTCACAGGAGTGGGGAGGCCATACCTCACTCTTTTCAACGGATATCAGATGGCCTGCAGCCCCATTCCCTTTCCCCTCCTCCATGCAGACGCTTCTATGAGCCATGAGCCACGTAGATGGGATTCCCTGTGTATTCATGCTCCAGATTTCTTCTCTGCTGGTTCCTCTCTGTCCAGCCAGTGATAGTATGATGGTAGGAGATTTTGCTTAGTACGTTTCCTCATTACTACATGTAGATAAAGTCCAAAGTTGCGCACACGAAACAATATAATATTTCAGAAGGCTAAGACATGGAATCATTAACTATATTCAATTACATAGTATAGTAAGTAAATAAATGTTATTTTCTCTGGAAGGAAAGCTGTTTTGTAGTGAAGTCCAGCTTTTTATCGAGGTCTTATACCTTAACTCAGCTATAAACCTCACCGCTGTTTGTTGGTCTGACTGTTAATAAGCAATAATACTGAACCGATTTCAATGATATTTTGTGGAGGGGTGGGGTATGACCCAAGATAGAAGCCATCAAACTTTAGAGTGGATCCAGATAAACGGGCCATGATAAAATCTGGATCCAGTTCATCTAAATGTGGTTTCACAATGGAACTGTTGGGCCTTGGCAGAGGTATGCAATCTCCTGAGTGCGCCATTGTTATTCATGTTCCTGAGCCCCAAGCTTCTTGATAGGTGTTAGTCCCAATGTCCTAGAATGATTTCTTCAAAACTAGCAGAATGGCAAGTTACCAACCTGGTAACTTCTGCCACATCAAATGATGACCAATCAACCTTCAAATGATGCAGGAGTTATTTAATAAATGTTCATGTGATAGTATTTTATAAAAGAAAACAAAACACTGGTATTTCACTCTTGTTTGATGAGCTCAAACAGCAGTAAGAGTTTGCAAAACTCCCCCTCAGACTGATTTTAAGATACAGAACTGAACTATTTGGTCCTGCTGTCTGGACACTTTAAGTTTGCTCATCACACTAATGTAGGATGCATGTTTGACAGTGATTTACTGCCATGCTGATTGTAATTGTCACAAAGCCCTGCTCATATGCACATGCCTTCTGCACATCTGAATTCAGATTTAAGGTGAGCGCACAGAAAACGTTCCGCCTTCGGCAGATCAAACTGTCAAACTGTGCATAGATCATTCTGCACAATTACGGTCTAACAGCCATGTGAATTAACGCTAAGCAAAATACTTCAGTCATTTGAGAGGAGCTTAAATCAAACTTTAAAGGTTTGTGGAAAATTTGAAGAGATAACTGACAATGTAAAGTTCAAGAGGTTGATCGTAACATTGATAGTTTCCGAAGTAAATTATGGAAAAATGTAATTTAAATAATTTTTTCTGGTTTGAGAGATGAGCTGAGTTGCAGCACCTCACAGGATAACGGCTAAAAAGATCACCTCATGTGACCTAGAAAAGCTACATGTTTATGGTTCACTATGACAAGTGGGACAATAGGGTCGTATGGTTTGTACTGAGTTGTATATGTCAAAACTAGGAATTTATTAGATTTATAAACGTCAAGTTCTCCAGACCCTAAAAAGAGAATTGATTGTTTCGTCCATAGCCTTGAGATAAGACAGCATGGCAGAGCCACACTTAAATGCAGCCGATGAATTCCTCTCTCTGTGCTGGCATGCTGAACACATCCCTGTTCCCCACACCTCGCCAAGAGTGCTCTGAGCCATGATGCATTGTGTTAAAAGAGAGATTGAAAGATTATGCGTTGGCGTCGTACCTTCATTGTGAATTATTTTGCACAAGTGAATACATTAATTGGCGTTAAAACATTTTTAATATAAAATCCATCTTGTGTTTTTTGCGATTTTATCCAAGGGCCATTAGAGAACTTAACCAAGTACAATATCAACCTTTGAAATATAACTTGTGCAATCTTTCTTCATACCCCCATATTTAATTTTACCTATTGTTTGTTTTCCTATTTATTTATTAGACTGTAACGTGTCTATGTGTCTGCATGTTACTACCATTGGGACTCTAAATGTTGCTGTACATTGTGCAATGACTATAAAGGCTTTGAATGGGATTGATTAATGTGACTCTAACATTTTTATTACCATGCATTTCAACCACTGCACGTCATTAATCATGTGTTTTTAACACTCACTTTACAAATCTTGTGTTGATCATTATAATATCTTTTCTCTCTCTGGGATTCTTTGCTTCTTGGAAATGTTTTAACTGCGTCCTTAGATTTCAGCCGTTTACCCCCATTCGATGGTTTCTGCTTTACACATTTTATATAGCATCTTTCAAAACGTCACGTCATTGATGATTGAAAAAGATCTTAGCACCTTAATAAAGTTTACCACCGATTTTCAAACAGCACAACACTCGATATGTTCCCCATTTTTTTTGTCTCTCAGATCTGTGGCTGGCTGTTCTGATGTTGATGCAGTGGACCCAATATGTTTGGCCTCCCCCCACACTTTCCTGCCAGTGATATTTTACTGTCTTGGGAAAGCACAGCGATGATGTTTGCATGTGTTTGCGAGTGTTCCATTGCTGGCTTTGTCATTAGTACGGCTCAGTCACTTGATGTTCTTCTCAAATGTGGTCGGTGACTTAAGGTTCAGTCGCGTGACAATAAACATGCAGATATAGTACGATACATTTGACCTTACTCAATTGTCCTGGATCACGATGATCGGTAGGTCAGGCAAAACCATCAAAATTGGTCTGACAAAGACAGAACGTCACTCAGAAGTACAATACATTATATTTGTACACTCATATTAGTCCCATAACCATGTCTGATTTTTTTCCATCAAGATCCATAAATTATATTGCCAGAAATGTGTAAAAACACACTATCACAACCCATTCTGCATCCTTTCACTGAATTATTTGGCAAACTGTCCAGTAGTTTTAGTGGAATCCTGCTAACTGACTGAAAATCTAACAAACATGCACAGATGAAAACAACCTCGTGGGTTTTGTACACTCAATGGCGCACATACCTCTGCCAAGGCCCAACAGTCCCCTTATGAAACCACATTTAAATCTGCAAGATCTAGATTTGGATCCGCACCAAATTGCACACACTCATATATGAGGGTGCCGTCAATGATTATTCCCTTGGATATCTCGTCATGCTAGAGAAAGTGATGGAAAATTCCTGAATCCAAGCAAAAATTCAATAGCTTCTTTTTCGGCCCGTGTCCCATCCCTCCACCAAGTCTCATGGAAAACTGTTTCAAAAGTTTTTGCATAATTCTGCAGACAAACATTCATTCCTTCCCTGACAGAGGCAATGACAACTGGTAAAGTTCGCCAAATGGTTTATCAGACTTGCTGGGAAAAAAGCCATTACATTTGTTTGTACAGTTCTAGCAAAACACGTAATGTAGTTTTTAACTTTTAACCATTTCCAGTGAAGAAAAAAAATATATAAGAAGAAAGGAAAATAGGGACAGAAGACAAACTGGGATTTTTACAGTGCTAAATATCTTGACCTTAAAAATACGTCCAGGCACAACAACGTCCATGTGGAGGTTTATAGGAAACATACCTTAGTTTAGTGCAAATGACATCAGTTATCTCTGAGTCATTTCTCCTGTGGAGAAGTGTATATACATGCAGTGCTGTCAGATCGCTGGAGGACTTAACTGTAGCCCCTGGTGAGCTAATAACTTTTTAACAGCTGAGTGATTTATTGAAGAACTTTTTTTTTCTTCTTTACGGTGAGCGAGTACTTAAAGTTTACCTTCATGTTACACTTTATCACTCCCGGTATAAGACTGCTTCAGATTAGTTGTAACCCGCTCCATATTTAGCCCACTTACAAACAGACCCGTGCAGTTCAACTGGGAACAGAGTGTTTTTCCAAATATCAGATCCTTGTTTCACCTCGCAGATGACGGCTCAAGACCCTGCAGCTTCTCGGAGCCAAAAGAACAGGATCTCTCGGCCCATAAATCACCGGGCCCCAGACAGGTTTTACAAGGGGCTGTGATTCAGTCCCGTTTTCTTCATCCACCATTTGGGGAGAGCTTCTCTGCAAAAAATCAACCTCACAAGTGCAATTAACATTTGTAAAAGAAGAGATTAGAATTGACACATGCAGACTTAATGAAGGTTTTTCAATACAATACTAGCGGATGCATATTATAAATCAAACTTAAGACGCTTATTGATATGATCTCACACCTACTGACCACTTCCCCTCACAGTACATATGATTAATGACATGACACCTGAGCCATTACTTCTATGAAATTAGGAGTTATTTCATCTTGATAATTACCTTCACCAATGAGGTTGTGGTTTCACCTTTGTTCATTTGTTTGTTTCTGATCGAGATGACAAAAACAAATACCGGTCAGATTACCACGAAACTTGGGAAGTTTGTTTTTTTGGTTTGGATTCAGGAATTTCTTTCACATCCTTAAGCTTTTTGACATTTTCATAGATTTCTCAGGTAATAATTTGTGAATCTCAACAAAAACAGTCCAACACGTTGGGAACTGATATCTCTGAGTGCTTGCAATACGTGGATCGAGTGAATTTAAATGTGGTTCCACTGTTGGGCCTTGGCGAACATGTGTTGTATCCTGATAATATAATAACAAATAATTTCTAGATTTTGTCCTGTAATCAATATGAATATGAACAGTTGTTGTGACACTTTACTTGAAACCAGACCACATTTTCGGTGCCTGATCCTGAGACGTTAACTGCCGCCAGTATACTGTGCGCACTGTGGGGACGGTAACTCACCAATTATGAGCCTCAGTGTTGGACTGAGGGGAAACTGTGACTTAAGGTTCTGATGTCTGTTCAGAACGCTATTGATTCATATGGCTTTTATTAGGATCCTGCATCCGTGCCCCAAAAAACAATATGTGAGACACTGGATGCAGCTGGCCTGGTTTTTTTTTGGTCCTCTTTTATTTTTTACAGCAGGAAAAGACAGACATTGTGAGTTTTGACAGTTGCGTTGCTGAATTCAAATGTTTTTCACCCTCTGTCCCGGTTGCGTACCTTCCAACTGGTTCTGTTTATAGTTGAGGCAGCCTTTGTTCCATCAACATCTAATAAATATGTTTATCTTAAGAACAGGAAATTAAATAAGCTGCACATTTTTATGTTATTCATTAATTTTTGTGATGGTGACAGCATTCATTGTTTTGTATCAATTTCTCATAGTTGCCTGTCGTTTCTTATGAATTTCCACCACATTGCATTGTAGTGACATGCCTGACATATTCTAGTCCTTCTAAGGAGGAACACTGGCAACATTAATCATCTAAAGTACACAAATAAGCTATTTACACATGCTAAATCTTTATTTATTCTTCAGATTAAACACAAATACTATAATTTGTAGATTTGCTGATGTTTTTTGATCAAGAAAAAATGCATTTATGATGATTTCCACAGCTCCACTCTGTGTTGACAGTGTTGTATATAGCAGCTCAATAAATTAAGGAGAAGCTCCTGATTTTGTAAAAAAAAAGCTGCAGCATGTTTACACAGTTGAGAGGAATACATTAGTAAACTGTAAACTCATCTCCAGACCAGAGCTGTGCCTATGTTCTCCTGATCTGGTTCTGATTTCAAAGGCATACCAAACACATCATTAGGTGACATCATCATCCATCACTTTTGACCACCATTATTCCATTTGTTGTTATACTAAAGTCATAAATAATAAGTTCTGGAACATATGTAGACATGTGTGTAGTAAACAAAGGGGAAAAAACTGTGTTGAACCCAAAATAACCGATAACATTAAATTATTTAGGTTTTTTTTTTTGTTTTAAATATGTCCCTGGCCTGAGCCCACTGAATTGGGGACTGGGCTCCTGATCCTCAAATGCAGACCCTGCACACCTTAGACCTGTGCCTGGGCCCTCAACACCCTAACCATCACCCAGAGACCCTGCACACCTCCCGGACCCAAGCCACTGAAACACGGACCAGGCCCTCTACCCCTGAACATCACCCAGAGACCCTTGCATTGTAAAAGCTTACTGTGAAAGAGATCCTGTAAAAATGAGCAGAGCTGTACGTCCATCGCAAGCAATCACTGAATTTTTCTAAAATTGAAATTAAACCAACAAACTATTTTATTTTGAGTCATATTTTTCTTTCACCACACATCCTTTGAATGCTAGATGAGTTTTGATTATTCCATATTATAACACTGACTCCTTCTGTATGAAGAATGCAAACAGGCTGTTTTATGTAATATAAAAGTTTAATGGGGCGTCTCAGCATGCAGCAGCTATTGACCTATGACTCCATTGATTTAAGGCAAAATAGTAAACAATGTAAATACATGCAATATGCTTGTACTCAATACAACTCTGATACATTCACTTCTATGCTTGACTGCAACTTCAAACAAGGAGAATTAATTCTGAGTGTGATATACTGAGATGCATAATAAGCCTAAGTACTGTGCAATGTTTTTATACATTTATTTAAAGGAGAATCATTTCTTTTACTTACTTTGATTGAAGTTATGATATTATGCACAGCAGTAAACAGAATAAGCATCTGAGGTTTAAGGACAAGAGCTGAAATGATTGAAAAAGTACATTGTATGTGACTTAAAATGACAACTATCATTGAGTATGACAGTTAACCAGGATATGAAGGTGAGCTATTACCTCACACCTAAGTGTGTGAAAACCGTGTCCAGTCTGATCCCTGTGTTGTGATGCAAGATAACCATAATGGTTATCACACGACTGTCTTTACAATCACAAAGTGGAATCCTGCAGAAACTGGCAGCAGTCAGAACAACAAAACAGGGACATGAAAGAATGATTAACTCCTCTGATTCTCACCACTGGCTTTTAAGCCTCCTCTGTTTAATCCCCATTTTCTTAAAATAGCCAATTTAATGGTCATTAGTGGTACATTTATACCAAGCTGGAGGCCTAATCATTTCCATGCTAAGACAAAAAGCTTTAATTATGAGGGTTATAAAAACTTTTGATGAACTTGAAACCACAGCAGTATAAGCAACACCCAGTTTTCCCCACTTACATGTCTTACCAGGAGTTTCCATGTTACAAAATATTTGGCGCCCTCTGCAGGTGATAGTCTGTATTTCTTTACCATTAAAGCCCATTTGTACACAGAGTTATGATACTAGTATTGGTTGACTGTAAACAAAACTACAAGCAGACATTCAGAGTTTCCATCACTATGGAGCTCACTGTTTTAATGATATAGTAAAGTCTTTAACATGGAAGCCATTATGTTAAGAGCTTCAGTCATTTTATGCTTTTTGTGTTTAGCGGTCAATTTCCTACATTGCATGAAAGGGCGCCACTTGCTGGTCATGCCCTGAGCCACAGGCTTATGCAAACTTCACATGATGATACAGTTGTTCCCAGATACAATAAGAATCACCTGCATCTGCTTACAAATACATTATAGGAGCTCTAAAGCATTTCTCCAGTATTTATAAATGTGTTTTAGGTGATTTGACACCAAGTAGCTGAAGTTGTCCTGGAATAGTTATCTGGCTCTGTATCAATCAGAGGGAAATAAGAACTGCATGGGAGACAAAATCTGACAAAAAAAACCACATTTAATATACAAAAACACACACAAAAAACACAAATAGAATTATTTTACATTGATTACTCTTTGTATAAACACTGGACTGATGGTTAACCAGGCTCCAGCTTCAAAGTGGCTCCTTGTCCTCCAAACTCAGGACAAAGTCAAACTCCTCTGCAGAGACAAAAACAAGCTGTAGTCACAACAAGTCCATGACTTTGTGATGAATTAAAGTGCACATTTCTTTACATACCAGTGGTGAGCGGCTGCACAGAGAGCCTGGCCCTTGTAAAAAGCGCCATGTCCTTCAGAGGCCCTCCCTTGGCGCGTTGCTGCAGGTGGTAATATTTGAGCTCAGACAGAGGAAGATAACGCTTCAGCATTCTTTGATACTGGACGTCCACCTGAGAGAGGACGACAAGTTCGAACATTATGCTCATATATAATCAGTTATTGTACTTTATGAACAGAGTCAAGTCAAATTAATTTATGGTGCATTAAAAAAAAAAACAGAACTGTTTTATAATTTATGGATTAAAAGAATAAGTAGTTTAATGTGAGAATCAAAATCAATGCAACATATTCATGTGTTTGCTTTACATTAATGTTAGAGTCACTTTACCATGCTCCACTTTGGATTGTCTGGTTTGCTGCTTGCATCATAATGGGCATCTTTCCTGTCAAACTGAGTGTGGTCCACATAAGCTTCCTTCACAATCTAAAGAGCACAAACGGCTGAATATCACACTTTGGCTGTAGCTTTGATGACATTATTAAAAAAATTATCCGCCTGAGAAATAGAAGGACTTACTTTCAGGATTCCTGCAATCCCCGGTTCCTTACAGTTGCTGTGATAAAAGAAGGCCAACTGCCCCTCTTTCATCTGCCTCATAAAATTGCGTGCCTGTGTAGATGATCGATAATGTCAATTCAGACAGAGAAATAAAAAAACAAACGTATCCATTCTTAGAATTTGCAGACGGATGGTGAAGAAAAGATGGCAAAGAGCCTCTTTAGTGTGGTTTTGTGCTGACCGCTTATTTCAAGTCTTTTCATTACAGGAGTCAGTAGCTCTACCTGATAATTGCGGACCCCATCCCAGCAGCTGGTCTGATCAGGCAGAGCCTTCAGATCCTCGATCCCAAACTTTCAAAAGAACCAGAAGCGTGAGAAGATGGCAGCACACTCACATTTTACAACATGTACAGACTGTGCTGATGAGGCCGTCACTGCTCCGTACCTTCATATCAATGCCGTTCTCAAAGCGGCTGTCGGGCTCAGACTTCATCAGCCAGTAGCAGAACTCTGGAGAGCCAGGTGACTTGGAGCTCTCCTTTGCCACCTTCCTCTTCCCACCAGATGAGGCTGGTTCACTTTCGTCTGTTTTATCTGTGTGGTTGAGGCAGAAATATTTACCAAATTCAAAATAACATCAGACTGGAACTTTGCATTGCTGCTTACTGGGAGTTCAGTATTTAGATTTTCTGACTTTGCTTACCTGACTTTGCTGGTCTTTTAGCCACTCTGGCATTTTTCTTTGGTGGCATCTCTCAAAGGCTGTAAAGAGATATGTGTTCATATGTTTTTTCAGTTTTGGGTGATATGATGATATCTAAGATTGTCCACCATAAGAGATGTTTTTCCCACAGTATTCACACCATGGAAAACAACACTTTAAGCTACAGTCAACAGCATAAAGCACATAATCTCAAACATATTTATCAAATAGAAAAATGCCAACCCCTCAGCCTGCGTGTGCTGAGCCAACAATCAATCCTGTGTTTGACATATTCTCATGGACTCATGATACATTACTATTACTACATGCTTAAAATATTTGGACTTTTTCTTCTGTCTTTGCTTAATTCATTGTTTTATATGCTGTCATTGTATCACATGACTCAACTCGACAACCTGCAGGGTGCGAGGCCGATGGTTTTAAAGGAGAGAATTGTGTAGAGAACAGGAACAGCTGTGTAACAGTTGTCATACAATTAAAATAATGACAACTGCCAATGTTTTTAATAATAACAGCACCAATAAGTAATAATCATAATAAACAATAGGCTAGCATATGCTGTTGGTGCTACTAATACCTGTAGAATGAGGATAAAGACGAAACCATGTTTAACACTGAATAAAATCTAGGGTTTCAACCATTACTCTGAATGAAATGAATGCATTTTTGTTGATTTTGACTTAATTGAAATATTTCAATAACTAACAACCAGAAACCAAACCATTTACACAACACTTAAGTTGGACACAATCACAAGATGTAAGTACAAAACTTGGAAAAATGTGTAAAAGGACATTTTAAACATTTCCGGTGGAATTAACTCATGGAAGTACTTAAAAATATGCCAAAGAATATTTATACAAAAGTGGGTGACATATAGTCTGATCAACATCTAGCTTGTGGAACTTAGAGCAATCACTATTAATAATTATTAAGTTTCTTCTTCAACATGGCCGCGAGAAGAAATGTTAAAAAGCACACTAAACAAACACCATTCGGTGCATCAAATTCGAATCTAGTGAGCATCCTAACAAAACTGTACACGATCTCTGGTAATGTCTCTGGTCGGTACAGTAGAGTTTGTCTTCAGTGAAAGCTCACGTCAATATAGGATCTCTGACCAGGAAGTAACCTCTCACCTCCTGAGGCGGTGAATTTCTGCAGGAACGAAAACCACGAGGAGACAAAGTCAAGACAACAGTCACCGGAACCGATACACTGCAGAAGAGCCCGAAGATCTCAGCCTCTTCAGCAGCGGAGAGACTCCGCCGTATTTACATGTCGTCCATATTTAAAATGAAGGCGGGTTTTTTCTCTTCTTTTTCCTCTTCCGGGTGGCAGTCAGCCTCATAGGGATGTGATGAAGAAGATAAAGAGCCCGTTACTCATTATAATGACAAACCTTTTCGTTATCATGACTTAGTATCTTATTATGCTATGAAGTACTTAAACTGGGAATCTACTGTGGTTTAAGTAATCGTAATAGTTGCATCTCACTCCGATGTTCAGCAGCTATTATTATAAAAACAAATGAAAACTAACTTTTATTTAGCTTCTCTCATTTTTAGAAAATGCAACTGGCTCCTGTGCAGAATGAAGAATGAAGAAGTAAGTTATAATATTGAGATATAAGGAAATTGAAATAGCTGGTCTGTGTTAGCTTGAGAGGCAATGCTAAAGTGATCAACTGAAACAAGGGACTGAGAAAATACTTGAATGACTCCTATCTCATGCTACACCTGACAATGGAATGGGGTTAGGCAAGGCAATGCATGCATTACCTGACAGTACAACAACAACAATAATTATAATAATACAAAGCAGTAACATCTTTCGGGGATAACAAATAAAATGACTTAATTTGGTGTTTTAATTGGACCAATGAGTTGGAAGAGATAAGGAGGGGATGAGTAAGTTATAATATTGAAATACTGAGACAGTAAGTTATAATATTGAGATACTGAGATAGTAAGTTATAATATTGAGATACTGAGTGATAATCATCAGATAGTAAGTTATAATATTGAAATACTGAGACAGTAAGTTATAATATTGAGATACTGAGACAGTAAGTTATAATATTGAGATACTGAGATAGTAAGTTATAATATTGAGATACTGAGATAGTAAGTTATAATATTGAGATACTGAGACAGTAAGTTATAATATTGAGATACTGAGACAGTAAGTTATAATATTGAGATACTGAGACAGTAAGTTATAATATTGAGATACTGAGACAGTAAGTTATAATATTGAGATACTGAGACAGTAAGTTATAATATTGAGATACTGAGACAGTAAGTTATAATATTGAGATACTGAGATAGTAAGTTATAATATTGAGATACTGAGACAGTAAGTTATAATATTGAGATACTGAGATAGTAAGTTATAATATTGAGATACTGAGATAGTAAGTTATAATATTGAGATACTGAGATAGTAAGTTATAATATTGAGATACTGAGACAGTAAGTTATAATATTGAGATACTGAGACAGTAAGTTATAATATTGAGATACTGAGATAGTAAGTTATAATATTGAGATACTGAGTGATAATCATCAGATAGTAAGTTATAATATTGAGATACTGACTCATAATAAGGAGATACTAAGTCATAATTATGAGATACTAATTGATGATAATCAGATACTAAGTGATTATTTTGAGAAAGTTTCTCATTATAATGACTTACAGGATCTTTATTTTCTTCATCACAGCGGTGGAAATGGTCTTCCATAGCATTGCTATTAAGTGAGTAAATAATTACTATGTTTTGTTAGTATTTTATATGATATTATTTCCTCGCGCAGTAACATTTGTATCCTTTTTAGAAAAAACAGACTTTGCGACAGTCCAGTCAATGGCGCACGGATCGGAATACGGCAGCGAGAAGAAGATGGCGGAGGTTGGAAATGATGCAGAGCTACTCAAGGAGAAGGCGAATAAGTACTTTAAAGGTAATTTGGATAACTTGTCAGGTCTGTGACTTTTGTCGGTGGTTCGTATCGGACACGGGTGTGACCGTGAATCACGGGAGGACTCGGGTCGTGTCGCTTCAAGCTCCAACCGGAGCCGGGAGCTAACGTCAGGCTAAGCTAACAGCGCTCAGAAAGCATGCTAGCTGTAAACCCCATTCATTGGATTAGCTGCTTTGGCTAAGCGCTGAAGCAGCAATGCTAACTCATGCTGCCCCCCCCCCGTGTCTTAAACACCTGCTGGGGTTCGATTCCCTCTGATCTGTGCGAACATTTCGTTCCTCGTGGAATAGTGTAGTTTTCTGCGCAACAACTGGAAATGAACGTCAAGCAGCGATGCATGTGGGGAGCTGCAACCAGGCTCATGATGCTCTGTTGCTTTTCATGCAGTTTTCCCCCCCAAACACTCTTACATCTTATCGTGGAGTTTTCTCGTCTTTTCAGACGTAATTTCACTTTGTGATTAATTGATAAAAGTCTTATTTTGCTTCCATTTCAGTTAAAGGTACAGTGTGTAGAATGTAGTGATGTCTAGTGTTGAAGTTGCATGTTGCAGCTGAACACCCCTCACCTCACCCTCTCCTCCCAAACATGAACAAGAACCTGTGGTAGCCTTTAATTGTCATAAAAACTCAAAAGGTGTTTTGTTTGTAAGGAGGACCCCGTCGATGTTAATATAAAGTATTTAAATATAAAGGGCCTTTTCTGGGGTAAAGAAAACTACAGTTCATACAATTTAGATGAAACGGACTACTGAAAACATCATGAGGATTATTCTACATTAAATATCTGCCAATAGATCCCTTACACTTAAATCTTACACACTGGACCTTTAAAGAATCAAAAAGAAATGTAGTTTGACCTGCAATCTCATTTAAGCACATTTCAGCCCAAAGAAATACAGAGACTTTAACTATTGTTAGGTTATGAGTGAACCTTCCTGTAGAGTGAAGTTTGGGTTTTTCTAAATGACTTAACCAAGGCTGATGACTCTCTGATGACTGTAAAACAAAGAGTGTCTGTTTTACTTCCTTCTGTTTGAAGGAGTCCTGAACAAAAGTAATCAACAGGACAAAGTTAGTTATTCAGCCATAATCATGTGGAGCAATTGTAATGTCAAACTAGAAAACTGTGCCACGAGTTACGTGTTTGCTATCTCATTGTCAAACCATCACATACTCTGGAAAGGATGATTGTCTACAAAGACAAATGGGGCTGGAAAATATGGTAATCATAATGATAAATATTATCATTTAATATCATTAATTTTTTATAAATGTCCCTTTGTTTCTTTTAACTTTAATGACTGACCTTTGACCCTATGAAACAGCACAAAATGATAAGCACTTGCCAAAGGGCAAAACGTTTACTCAATCCTCGCTTGCACTGTAGAAGCATTATATATTTTGTTTTATTGCCATTTTTATTGGGATGACATGGAGACCAGTATATCATCTGCCCATGAAGTTGTTGTAACTAAATTATTGTATTTAAATTAGATCAAGTACCAAGTGGCTAGAAGCCAACACTGTAGATTGATTTAAAGCATCATGAGTTCATATTATGTTTCTTTTATTTTTAAACTCCAGGCTCTTTTTATTCAGCAAATTTGTGAAGTTGTGTTCTGTTTTGTAAACAATAGCAAATGTTAAATTTAGCATTTTCTTCTGCCATGAAGCTTTCACTTGTGTTGAGTGGCAATAATAATAGCATGCGTCATGGCTGTGATTGGCCTTTAAGCCATTGCAGGATTTCCATCACATCACAGCGGCTCACAAGGAACTAGGCTAGACAGCTGTTTAGCCTGGGTGTACTAAATTACTAACTTACTCCCAGTTTGCTCACTAATGGGATTAAAGAATGATTTTCAGTGTCTCATAACTTCCCCCTAGATCTAAAATATTGTGTTACAAAACTATTTATAAGCTGCAAATACAGTTTATGTTGTTTAGCCTGTCAATGTATAAAGTCTTTTGGATTAATAACATAAATGTCATTCACATTCAATTTCAAACTTAGAATACCAGACACATGATACCAGAACCCTGAGTGATGTCTACATTTACCTCAATGTGTCTCTTATGAATACAGAACAATAAAACATTTGTACTCTTTCTTCACTCCTACTGTTGGTACACTAATCGACTGACTGAGCACTGATATTATCTTGTCAGAAACTCAGTGTGTGCTCGTTGAAAATGTGATATTTGCTTTTTCAGAGAAAGACTATGAAAATGCTATCAAGTACTACTCCGAGGCCTTGGAGGTCAACCCATCCAATGCCATCTACTACAGCAACCGAAGCCTGGCATACCTACGCACAGAGTGCTATGGCTATGCCCTGGGAGATGCTACAAAGGCCCTGGAGATAGACAAGAACTACATTAAAGGGTATTACCGGCGCGCCACCTCCAACATGGCACTGGGCAAGTTTAAAGCAGCACTTAAGGACTATGAGACGGTAAGATGTTTTGCTTTTGTGTCTATTAGTGGCAGCACACTTTAAGCTGCCATATGGTCTGCAACAAGCATCTATAGGAAACCTGCAATTTGTACACTATACATGTGTTTGCCTATACATTTTCTCTAAGGAAAAGAGCTCTCCTGTTCCATCTGTTGGTCTGTCACCAAGTGTTAGGCTCTTTGTGTTGCTTTAACAGCCCAAAATAGGGATTATCCTTAAATCCAGCCATGATGCCAATTAGATCCAGTGTATAGGCTCTCATACCGCAGCTAATTTAGTTTCTATTGTTGTTCATGATGTTCTCATAACGGGCAATTTAAATATACCAGGGCTGTGGCAACAAAGACCTCTAAAGCTCAGCCGTCTCAATTTAATGCACAAACTCGAACAAGCACCATGATGACAAAAAAAGAGTTAATCCTCATGAAGCTTTGAGAGGTTGGAACAAGATTTATATGTATTTATAGAATCCTACTGATATTATAAATGCCATATAGTTTGTTCACATGTATAGTCAAGAACAGGGTTGACTGTGTTTAAAAACCAAATTATGTTTCCTCCAGGAGAAACTGTTTGCATAATTTATTGAAAAGAAAAAAAAAACTTGATGTACTGTTATTTACTTTACATAAAATTCTCTGCGGCTAAACTGTGTGAAAATTCTAATATCTGCTTTGTTGTCAGTTTATTTTAATTAACCAGTGTGTTCATGTTGTGTCTTCCTCTTCTCTTGCTCTGGTTACAGGTAGTAAGGGTTCGACCAAATGACAAGGATGCGAAGATGAAGTATCAGGAATGTAATAAGATTGTGAAACAGAAGGCTTTTGAAAGAGCCATTGCCAGCGATGAGATAAGAAAATCTGTTGTTGACTCTCTGGACATTGAAAACATGAGTAAGTTTCCTTACATAAAAATAAGTTATTTCTAATTACTGACCTAACATTTCATGTAAAACAGGAACTAAGGCTAACATAAAGGCTAAGATAATCCACTTTGATGCTTCATTAGACATTAAGCTGACCTTGTTTTGCAGCGATTGAGGACGACTATGTAGGCCCCAAACTTGAAGATGGTAAGGTCACTTCTCAGTTCATGAATGAGATGATGGATTGGTTCAAAGACCAGAAGAAACTGCACAGAAAGTGTGCTTATCAGGTAACGAGTTTGTTCATATGAAACACAGGATGCCCACAAAGGGAATCGTAAGTGCATCTGTAAATTAAACTGTTTTTGTACTCTTTCAGATTTTGGTACAAGTTAAAGATCTTCTGTCAAAGCTTCCAAGTCTTGTTGAAATCTCATTAAAAGAGGTGAGCAGCACAAAACTGAAATTGTTTTATTGTCTCATTTAGTGTCATTACCATTTATTTATTAAACCATAATATAAGATGTTTTTATCTGTAATCATCTTGTGTTTGGACTTAATTTAAGTTTTTCTGTTTCTCTTTGCCACAGACAGAAAAAATAACTATTTGTGGTGACACCCATGGGCAATACTACGATCTCCTGAACATCTTCAAGTTGAACGGCTTACCCTCAGAGACCAACCCTTATGTATCCTATCTTATTGCAAACATCTGGTTTTAAATTTGTGATCAATGTAGTTATCCTACTTGTTTTATGTAATTTTATGGCTTACAAAAAAGCTGTCAAAAGGTTTGAATCCAAAACTTGTGCGGCAAAGTCCTTAACCACAGAATTCAGCTGTTCAATGGGGACTTTGTGGACCGTGGCTCATTCTCCGTTGAGGTCATTCTCACTCTCTTTGGCTTCAAGTTGCTCTACCCCGACAACTTCCACTTGCTCAGGGGTGAGAACGCTCTCTTAGCCTGTGTCTGGATGCATGTTTAATATCTGCACATGTCCTGTCCATGTTATATTAATTTGTCACAACTAACGCATTTGTTATCATAAAGGTCAATCATTTTTGATTGCATTTGTTGTATTCACTTTCATAGTTGTTCAAACAGGAAGATACATTATACAATAACCAGGCTTGTACCTGCAGGTAACCATGAGACCGACAACATGAACCAGATGTATGGATTTGAAGGGGAGGTGAAGGCCAAGTACACAGCCCAGATGTTCCAGCTGTTCAGCGAGGTCTTCCAGTGGCTGCCTCTGGCTCAATGTATCAACAGCAAAATACTGGTAAGCAGTGGAAGCTATTAGCTGAAAGCAGTTGAAGAGATGTGCAACTTGTTTTGTTGTTCACCAGGGCCCTGCCCTCAAAACCAGTTGCTATTCTTTGTATAATAGAACAACAGCCATAATTTACCTGAATCTTACAGACAACTGCTGTTGTTATTAATGATTTTTGAAGGGGTTTCATGTTTTGTTCCGTTTCACGCACAGTCCTAACAACATTGTCCCTCTCAGGTTATGCATGGGGGGCTATTCAGTGAAGATGGCGTCACATTGGAGGACCTCAGGAAGATTGAACGGAACAGACAGCCTCCTGACTCAGGTAGGGTCCGAAAAATCAGTATGAAACTTCCTCTTAGAAAAAATCTCTAAAGAGGAAACGAATTAAACCTTTTATCCTTCCTCTTTTTCACAGGTCCCATGTGTGACCTCCTCTGGTCAGATCCACAGCCTCAGGTTAGTTTTCACCCACTCAGATTATTCACTCATATATTTCAGAGCAGCATCGTCTCCACCTCTATCTTTTTTTTTTTAAATTAGCTTGACCACTTATCTCTCTCTCGTGCAGAACGGCCGGTCGATCAGCAAGCGAGGCGTGAGTTGTCAGTTCGGGCCTGATGTGACAGAGCGCTTCCTGGAACAGAACAAGCTCGACTTTATTGTGCGTAGTCATGAGGTCAAAGCTGAGGGCTACGAGGTCACTCACTCAGGGAAGTGCATCACCGTGTTCTCAGCGCCCAACTACTGGTATGTAATTGTTTCGGCTGACTAGAAGTGTTGAATCAGCTTTTATTCCACTGCTTCACTTCCATTCTTGTTTGATGTATTCCTCCAGTGATCAGATGGGAAACAAAGGAGCATATATCCACCTCAGGGGATCAGACCTCAAGCCAGAATTTCACCAGTTCACTGCTGTGGTCAGTATACAGAACTCCAGTCTGCAATGTTCATTGGAACTTTTGGAAATGGTGTTATCAATAACAACTATAAAACTTTTTAATTTAAATAATCTTTTTGTACAAAGATGGGTCCTGTTTTAACAACTTTAATAATCTGTAGTAATTGGCGGATTTCTTTCATAACGATCCATAAATTATTCTTTGGGAAATTGGTGAAAATTGTCCTATCTACCAATGTTAAAGAGAGTGACATAAAACATTTACTGGATCTGCTCCAAAGTGTAATGGCACCTGTCCAGTAAGTTTCCTGGAAATCCATTTACTAGTTTTTGCATAATCCTGTTGACAAACGACTGGACAGGGGCAAACATAAAGTCCTTGGTGGAGGTAATAATTACCACTGACTTGTTTAATAAATTAACATTACAACAGGCTAACAATGACTCACTTTGCAGCCTACCGAGCAAATCTTCTAAAAAGCGTGTGATTTTATGTTTTTCTTCTACAGCCTCATCCGAATGTTAAGCCCATGGCGTACGCCAACTCGCTAATGCAGATGGGGATGATGTAGAGGCCACGCTGATCCATCTGTGACACTGACGACCTCCCATCTGACCTGAACCATCCCGGCCACCTCACTCCCTCCAGTGCTCGGACATGCTCTCATTCATGCTTAGCCTATGGGATCCCTCTCCCTGACAAACGTCCGCTTGTTGTATGCAGAAAAAAATACCTGGTGTAGTTCAGATAGGGAGAGATCACTCGTACCAGCCCAACCCAGTTCAGAACTGGGCACGTCTGACCATGTTATCCGTTATAACTGGAAAAAATCCTGTTTCCATTATCCATTAGTCTGCTCATGAGTTCCGTCACCGGGTAAAGAAACCGACCGTGAGAAATTCAGGCGAATCTCTTCAGAGCTGCTTGGTTTTTAAATATTTGACACACTTAGCAGATGGGATCAAGTAGATAGTATGAACCAAAGATCTGTGATAAAAAAAATGATTGTTCAGGTTGTACAAGGAGCATCTTGTGACTCTGAAATCCTAGTGTTGCACTGTAGGCATGTGTACACAGCTAAGAGCATTGTAAGCTGGGTTAAGAGCAGCATGTTGATCAGTGTTTCCCAAACCACCCTGCAGTATGTCAGTCATTACCAACTAGAATTACATGTATGATCCCAGTCTGTCATGTATCACTGGGTACACTCTTCAAGGTGCTGTTTGCCATTAGTGGTGTAATTAGCTGGTTCCGTCATATAGCTGGTAACATTTCTTTTTGCACTGCTTCCTGCTCGGGAAGATATTGCTGCTCTTCATGTTTTCATCCCTGACTGTCATCGTGCCACTCACCTGGCAGCTCCTGCACACTCTACTCTCCAAACTTAGCTTTGGTGTAACACTGATGGCACTCGATCACTGGTAACTTCTGACCCACCACTACCATCTCCGTTCTGTGGATGTCTTCAGTACACAAACGTCCAAAATGCAATCCTGTCTTGAAACGCACAGCTGCATTGTCCAACGGCCCTCAACTTTTTAGATAAAGAAATACACTGATGTGTATGTATATATACTGTATCATTTAAAGATTCCGTGTAATGTTTGGAGAAAACTATTGAATAAAAAAATCCAGTCCTGTGATTTTAGGAACAAGCTGGTATCTTTATTTATGTTGGTCCATATTGTCTTTGTTTGTTTTGTAATTCTGTGTTCTCTGTGGATGGATGTTTAGAACATATTTCTATACCTCTGTGCCCGTGACAGCAAGTGACCGGAGGTCAATATATCCGTCTGTACTTCTGATTCTTGTGAACACATTATCTTAGATTTGGATCAAAGGTTTAGCATCAACTAGATTGGATGAAAATAACATTGTGACCTCACAAAACAATAGTATTTGCGTTGTAAATAATATGACCCAGGAATTAGGTTTAGTGAAATGACATTCCTTTTTTCAATAACAGAAAAGTGGATTTATTTCCCTCAATTTGGATGTAAATTATAACCAGGATTATCAGTTCATTTAATATTAGATCACTCTTGTGAGAGGAGCCTCAGAATACGCATGTTTTTTAAAACAGCATTAGTGAAGTGTATTGTGGATCAAAAACAATATAAGTTTATTAAGGCAGTCGCTCAGCCTATAATCATGAGTCATAGATCTGCATCCTCAGCTTTTTGTTAATAAACATGGTCTCATCTAAAATTCGGTTGTATTTTATTTTTATTTTCCAATCCTATTATTGTATGTCTTACTTTTCTCTCCACATGGTTTAGTGGCTGGTCTGTGGTCTCACAATCTGTGCAGCACATTGTGTGTCCGCCTGGAATAAAATGTTATATAAATTAAAACAGTGCTTTGCTCATTACAGGATCTTAGAGACACAGCTTGATTCATTTTAATTAATTTTAAACACATTTTTCATTTAACTTTATGAGCCAGTTTTTTAATGAAACCCAACATGAAGTCCCTGAAATTAAAAATTCAAAGAAATTCAAATGCACCATTGTCCACAGATCTTTTATTTTTATTTTATCCAGCTTGTGGTACTTTTCTCTCCTACTCAATATCTCTGCATGGTTTAAATAATTGTCAGTCCAACGATAAATGTGTTGTATGTCCTTACTCTTATTCATTTCAGTGAAAACAACGTGCTCACCACCCTGTGAGTCGCGTGTGTGTGACGTCACTCTGGTGAACAGCTGATGTTGTGACGTCTCCAGGGCGCCGCCAGCTGACAGCGCTCAGAACACGCGTTTCCGGTTGAAGTGGAGCGATCTGGAGTCGCGGAGCCGAGAGATGCCGAAGTACTGTTCGGTCCTGAGCTGCAAGAACGAGTCCTGCAGCGGCACGAAGAGCTTCTACAGGTCAGACCCCAGCGGAGGGTTTATTTATTTCTCTTGCTCTTGCTCTGCCTGAAGTTAAGAAGCTCAATCTCTGAGGAAACTCCGCTGCGGTTTATTGATCTTTGTAGAAAGTCCTGATTGAAGCATGGAGTTTCTCCTGACAGGGAAACTGAAGAGAAACCATCGGATGTTTATCCGTGAAACACAACTGTCTTCCTCCGTGAAGGAATTATCCGATTTCAGATACCAAGATTAACATCTTTCGATTTGTTTTATATCGATAATTATCAAGATTAATGTTCCATTGTTATTTATTTGGTGGTTTAAAGACTGATTTCTCCTCCTGAGTGAAGGTTGTGGTTTGTCTTAATGAGCAGAGAATGACAAACAAAATATTTCACAATCAGATCAATTATACCTCCTCACTGTGCTTACACAACAATAATCAGTATATTAGTGTACAGTATATTGGACTTTAGTGATATTATCAGTAGTGTGTTTGTTCCATTTAACCAAAAACAAAACACTAGACATTTCAACTGTTCGCCCCATGAAGCAATATTCAGATTCAGATATCAAGATTTACATTTTCATTTCAATTTATATAAATTATTATCAGGATAAATTATTTCTTAGAGGTTGCTTAGAAGTAAAGACAGATTTTTTCTCTAGAGTGGTAGTAAGGATCATTCATGTGTTTTATCTCTTCACTGTGTTTTCACAATGCTTAAACATTATATTGATGTACAGTATATTGGACATTTGTGATATTGATTTTACTATAACTCCCCTGAAGTTGAACTCTCAGTCATTTAGGTCCCATTGAACTAAAACAGTTTAATACAAGTATCTTCCGTCATGAAGGCAATAGTCAGATAAAGTACTGGACAGTAAGGCTGATAATGGGTTTGAGATGAGATGAACATTTTCACGTCAGTCGATATTGATGATTATTGATCCTGAGTGAAGGTTTGGTTTTCAAGAATGAGGTAGATCAATTATGTGTTACATCATTTTATCAATATATATTATTGGTCATATTGCTTTTGATGAAATTGATATTGAGATAAGAGTTGTATTATTTATTTACCATTTCTTAACCTGATTTTTCTTCTTGAAAGTTACTTTATTTTTATTTACTTAGTTAATGGTCACGTTGGAGGCTGAATTTTGTGATGCTGGTGTTTGGAGTTTATTTTAATTGATCTCACACAACACAAGCAGAAAATCCATTTGTGTAGAAAGCAGTAACAGGAACCAACACCCATGGGTGTAGTTGCCATGTATAAGAGAAACTTGTTTATTACGTAAACGCCACCACTGACTATAAAAACACCGCAGGTGAGTTAGATTACACGCTGTGGTATAATGTGACAAGCTACAATGTGATGTCACATGATCACGGCGTCAGTGCTCAGATTTCCATGTTTTCTTTGCATTTTCATGTTTCTAGTTTGATATTAAACCGTTGACAGTATTTCATTTGTAGTCAATCTTATATTCCAGGTTCCCTCTGCAGGACCCGGCACGGCTGCAGCAGTGGCTGAGGAACATGGGACGTGAGAACTGGACTCCCTCTAGACACCAGTACATCTGCCACCAACATTTTGCACCGTCGTGCTTCAGGGTGCGGTGGGGGATCCGTTACCTGGAGAGCGACGCCGTGCCCACAGTCTTCCAGGAGGTCGAGGTAAAACACAAAGCACACAGTCTCGTACAGAAGAGTCAGGGCTGCACATTATCGGCAAGTAATTATATTACCATTGTTTACATGAGTCATTTAGAAGTTGCTGTATGATAAACATTTTATTTATTTGGCTCATTAACAAGGAAAAGCAGAAAAGTTGTGGATTAGTTTCTTTTCGTAATTTAAGTTTTATATACTACGTTGTGTTTTATTTGTATTTATATTTATTTTATAGTTTTTATGGTTAAACTGTAAAATCCTTCAATTACATTTCCTTGTGATAAGAACATCTTGGGAAACTTTTTTTTTGTTTGTTTGTTTGTTTATTGTGTGCAGATAAATCAGAAATCGTTTCACTCCTAAACCTGGGTATTTCCATCAGGCTTTTGTTTTTTTGAGATTCACTAAATCCTACACACTCAACGTTTACTGTTTAGAAAACAGTTGTGCAGTGTTTTGTGATAAATCACTGAAAATCTTTGCACATGTATTGACTAAACGTCCCGTGTTGCTTTTGATGAACACACACTTCTGCTTCCTTCTAGAAAAGAAAAGTTGCCGATCAAAGTGAGAAGATGCCGAAACGTCTGCGCCTGCACAGTGATCACAACATCTCACTGACAGACGACAGGACGTCGGCTGTGGACGGGGTCGAGATGGAAAACACTCTGCACACGGTGCACCTGTATGAGATCACTGTCGACCCGTCGCAGTGCGGTGAAACCAGCCTGGTGGAGTCGAGCGATGCTATAAATTCGGACTGTTTCCTCCACACAGACCTGAACACGCTGACATCAGTGGATGGGTTCCAAACAGGGACAAGCTTCCCTTTAACTTTATTCCAGACAGTAGATGACGTAAGAGAGAACACGGAGGTGGTAGTGATGTCTGAAGGCTCTGCTGCTGAAGGGCAAGAAGAGCTTGTGAATGGAATCACTGCCTCCATTTTAACTCAGGGCTGCTACTCCACACTGGGTCGCACAGACAAGGCTGCAGCGTCCCTCTCTGCTGAAGATGTGACGTGCTCCACAGAGGAGACCATCGAAGGATGCCAGGAAGTCATCGCCTACTTCGAGACCATACCAAGCGTTCTCCCCAGTGGAACCTCGACCCCGTTCGTCTTCACCCCGGACACAGTGCTGTCGTCCGCTCTGAGCTCCAAGCCCATCTCATCCACGGTGCCCATAGTGTCCAAGCACGCATCACCTAACCCTGCGTCGCTGGTTCTCACGGTGGAAAGACTGGACACAGATGAGGTAGATGATGGGAAGTCTGACGAAGACAGCACCGAGCAGCAGGATCACCAGCTGGAGGAGCACTGGTGAGAACTTCAGGAGAAACGCTTCAAGATTTATTCAGAATCTTTACTGAGAAAAGCCAAAGGTGCTGGCCTGAGAGTTCAGGGTTAAAAATGGGAACGGGAAAAGTCAAGATTCAATCTTGTGCACAGATGCAGCAAAGAGTCAGAAGGATTTATCTCCGCCAAGACCCAACAATCTCCTTATGAGTAATAATAATCATTAATGTTATTCCTGAATTCTTGAAGTACATTTTGGATAAAATTAAATCAAAATAGGTGCTTACAAAGATAAAAATAGGATAAAATGTGGCCACAAGGAAAATGTGTTGAATTAAAGCAGGTACAAAATAAATATGTAAATATGTTTTTTTTATCAAGATCCATGAATCATTTTTTTCTGGGAAGTTGATGAAAATGTCAAAAAACAACAGTCATATTTCACAATGTAGTAAAAAAGTAAAAAAATATTCCTGGATCCACCAAGTTTCATGAAAATCAGCCCTCAGCACGAGAGTTTTACACTTTGTTTTCCAGCTACCACAGGAGCAGTCTGAGTAAAGAGCAGCTGGAGGCGATCGTCGCTGAGCTGCAGAAAAAGGTGAAGGTGCTGCAGCAGCGTCACCGCCGTCACTTGGAGAAGCTCCTGGGTCTGGAGAACACCGTGAATCAGCTGAGACAAAGCAACCTGCTGAACGAGGAGCGGCTGCAGCTGCTCGAGAGGGTACCTCCGTGGGCACGAGTGAATAAATATGTTACTGTTGTGTACGTATGTGAAACGCTCACTCCTCGTTGTCTGCCGCAGGCGTACGTACAGACCAGCACAGCAGTGACGGACGCCGGAGAGACTGTGGCCATCATCTATGAGGAGGACGCGGCTGCATTCTTGTACACGCCACTGGATGACGCTGAGGAGAAGCTGTGACTGTGCACATCCTGTGTGTGTGTCTGTGTCTGTCTGTGTGTCCCATGACACGGTTGATGCTGTTGAGAACAAAACACTACCTACAGTAACTGAATTGTTTTTTAGTTTCCTGATGTGTGTGGGTGTTTGTGTATGTGTGTGTGTGTGGGTGTGGTGTTGGGTCAGCTGTGAGCTTTGCACAAACACAGATGAGGAATAAGGGACAATGGTGAATGTTGTGTTTTATAAACCTAGAGCCCGCCCTCCTCTCCAACCCTCCCTTTGTTTGTGATTTGTTTGTGATACTGTACGTTTTGCGTCTGTGCTTCGTGTCTGTAGCTGCTGTAAATCTGTTCAGTTGTCGACAGAAGCAAAGTTTACTCATGAGAAAGAGTTTGTTTTCTGTTGCACGATGGAATAAAGGGAATGAAACAATGCAGTCGTCTCGTCACACCCTGTTTTGTTGTGTGACTGTAACAGTTGCAGGTTTGGTTGGGGGAAAGTTTGTTTGTCTTTCTGCATAATGACTCAATGCAGCAGTTAATTTAGAGTTATTTAAATATATAAAATGACTTAGAAGTTGTGCAATAGTCAATGTGATATTGTATTTTTCTTTATAGTCTTTATTTTTCATTCCAGGAAATGTAACTTTACACTAAGGCCACATGGTTACCGAGGAATGAACCAGATACTCAACCTGTCAAAGGTACCTGTGCCTCTTGAATGTTTACTAAGCTATTTTCTAGTGATAATTAAAACCAGAATATATCACTCTACGTCCATTTTCAAGGACTGAGGTAGATCTGGAAAATTATCCAGAAATATACTTTTATAGTTTGGTGCTTCTGTTTGAACTGTGTGCTGTCTCTGTCTCCACTAGATGGCAGCAGAATAAGATTAAGATTCCTTTATTATCCCACAGTCCTGCACACACAGCACTACATGCCAATGGGGACATTTGACCTCTGCTTTTAACCCATCTGTGTGAACAGAGTAAGGTGCCTCCCTCAGGGGCACTTAGACAGTGGGACAGGGTGAGTCCATCTGTCCTCTTGGACTCTAGCAGATCCAGGTCTGGTCCACCCTATGGTCCAGATATGTTTGTCAGTCTATGGACTCGGACCGGCCACCGCTGTGGCAGCTGTATCACACTAAAACTCACCACAGGAATTTTAAATGTAATTTTTTTTAGTAAATTGGTGGAAGAACATCAAAAATCTTTTTATTATTTTTACACATCATTTTATTTACACATTATTGTATTTATTGAATTCATTTACATGTTTGGCTTTTTCATCTGAGCATAAACTTATTTTGTGTCCCTGATAATTTAGAAAATGAACTTTTGAAATGCTTTTAATGTTCTATAGTTGATTTTCAGGGGAAATTATGGAATATGGAAATTCAACATTGTAAATTAAGATGAAGAAAAAATTTGCTGCATGAGAAAAAAAAGATTGATTTACTTTCATTTATAAAGTTTATTTCCAGGGCCAGTGTATATTGATAACACTGTAAATATGCCAGAATGAACAAAAAGACTCATTTTCACCTTTGGATTCTGATCAAGTGTGAAGTTTGCAGCCTAAAAAGTTAGATGTTTAAAGCAGTTATAATGATGTAGATAATATCAAGTAAATAATAGTCGAGATGAAGCATTAGAAGACAATTACAGAAAGTTCAAGGAACCAAAATTGAAATCTTGCGTTATTCCACAGTAAATGTTCCAGGTTTTTAGTTTGACCACACGAGAGCAGCAGAATATGTTTCTCTGGTTGGTTCTTTGGATGAATTGCTCTCATTGAGTCTGTGACAGGTTGTTTTCACTGCGCTCTGCTCTTCATGCAGTTTCCTGCAGAATCAGGAATCATGTGATCCTATCTGTGTCAGGATCTGATGTTTGCACTCTCGTATCATTTTAAAGTTCCTCACTCAGCTTTCTTGGCTTTTCTCTTTCTCCTTTTACCAAACGTGTTGTTCTATCGTTGCCTTTTGAGACCGGAACCTTCCATGTCCACTGATTCTCTTCTCTCGTTTGGCCGGTGTCTCTCCAAACACCAAACATTAACCTTGGTCATTCAATCACAACACTGAGCAGTGATGCTGAGAGGGAGACTTTCTTATCTGAGCTCAGCCGGACAGACACACTGCTGGAATGTACAGGGAGGGATCCCGATTTATCAGCAAGTACATTTGCACATAAATCTGCTTCACCAATGAACTAATACACACACACCGCCAGCACGACCTGACCTCAGTGAAACTGGCCCATCCCTCTCATGCTGGTTTTCCTCTGTTAACTTTCCCTCAGTAGTTTGGTGAAGACTCAGCATGATCACCACTTTAGAGATTTGATGGAGCGTTAACCTTCATCCTGCAGCTGCTGCTGGATCCTCAACTTGTCCCTTTTCAACAGATGATATTCTACTTTTTAGATATTTTAGGAAAATAAATTGTATATTCATTTGTATGGTGGCCCTGAAGTGCAAATCACAATAACAGATCATGAAAGTTGCAAAACACATGTATGAGATATGAGATATCATGTCTGTTATACCTTTAACTGTATTCTTTAAATCGAATGAAAAATACAACTTATAAGACTTATTTAAGAGTTGACCCAGAATGAACAAGATCAGTGAACCATGAGCTAAAGAATTGGGAATTAACTACAAGGGTGATATTTTTATTTAAGAGAGCCTTTTAGAGAAATAGAGGAAAATGAATAATTATAAAGTTATTGTGAACAGCAGAATAGACTGGGGGAAGTAGAGCAACATGGAAGCATTTAATGAAGTTGATAGTTTGGTGATGATGAGGTACGAAGTTGGTTCGTCTCACGAGGGCGTCTGATTGGACAGTTTGAAGGGAGATGATCCAGAGTTGAGGTCATTGAACTTTCAGCTGAATAAAAGGCGGGGAGATTGAACATTTCAAACTTTGACAGCTCACAGGTGATTGGCACAAGGCGAGCCGTCGCGCTGTGATTGGATAAAGAGAGAGAGAGTGAGCAGGTGGAGCTGAGCGGGAGCGGGAACTGTGCATGAAGGAATGAAGACTGACTGAACTTTAGAGTCATAAAGATCATTTCATTGTGTGAGAATGAATGAATGACAGTGAATGGAAACATCATTTTAATTGTTAAACTTGATTCAATCTCATAACAACAAACAGAAAACCACAAATTTAAAGATGATCATGGAATAAGGTAACTGTGGATCACTGTCTTTGTTGTGAGTCTGTTGTGTTAAGTTTGACACACACAACTTTGTGAATTAACAGATTTAAATAAAAACTTTTGCAGATAATAATCATATGATAATAATAAACCTTATCTATTTAGCATCTTTGAATTTAATTTTGTGTTATTGACTGGTTTTGTTTGTGTCTGTCCTGTCACACCTGTTTTAAATCTGTGCAGCACTTTGTAACTTTGATTTGAAAAGTGCTGTATGAATACAGTTGATTATTATTAAGTATTAATATCTAAATGTAAAGCACACACGAGAGGGGAAACAAAGAGCTGGGGGTTTTTTCCTCCACAGGTAAGAAACTCAGTGAGATTCCGTTCCCACTGACTGGACACAGTGAGTCTGTGTTATTCCCAGTGGGTGTGGGGGATGGAAGCCTTTCTCTTTCTGACTTCAGGTGCCAGGAAACCTCTCTGCCCTTCACATTCCCCAGTATCGGTCATGTGACCACAGTTTGACCAGAGCCAGCGGAGCGAGACCACAGAGACTCAGAAAGCTCCTCGGCCGTTTATTTCATGAGAGTCAGTTTCTACCTGGTTTTCTTCATAATTGTGTTTATTAATGATTGACAGGTTTCTTGTTCAAATTTAGTTTTCTCTAAAAAAACTCAAAACAACAACAAAACATCCATAATAACCACAGGATCTTACACTTTCAACATTATAAAGATAATGTGGGTGAACTAATTGTTTATTTAGGGGAATATATGTTATCCAATCAGCAAATAAATAATTAGCATCATAAAAGACAAAAAAATGCACAGAATGCTGCAATTCTAACCCACATTTGGGATTACATGTATTTATCATGACATATATTACAGCTTGATGGAATCTAACCTCACCCGTATAGTGTCCCTTGTGAAAATATCAAACCATTTCTCCCAACAGAAACTCAAAGCAGCAACAAAACAACACATAGAACTACAGGATGTTAAAATAACAGCAGCAGAGGTATGAAAGTGTTTTAGTTTGTTTAATTTTTTAATCAGTAAATAAAAAATCTTGTCTTAAACAGAAATTAAATTCACAGAATGATGTAAATGTATGTATTTTATGGTCTGACAATGTTTCACAACAGGCCAGTGTTTTTGCATTATCTGGATTTATCATGAAATATGTAATACTAATCTAAACTTCAATTTGTTAAATGCACAAACTGAAAGATATTTGGGTGACCACAGAAATATAACGTATATTATGTGTACTCCATCCATTATGAATAATCCATAAGTAAATTGTGGGATGTATTTAAGGCATTTTAAACTCCCTCTAGTTTACCTTCATGAAAGCAGGACAAACAAAATTGAACAACAACAATAATGAAAAACCTCTTGAATACTCCTTACAATATAAACTGAGCTGTAATCTGTAGTTACTGTAACTGTGACTCATCGTGACCAGATGTTGAGCCGTCGTCCTTTGTCCGAGGTGACACTGATCCTACAGAGTAATGTGATAGATGCATGGAGGCTCCTTTCCCATATTTACTATGGTCATGAATTTTTCAAGAGGGCTCCGTCACCAGGTGTGACTCCACAAACACTGAAAGACTCTGGACTCATGGAAACTGTTACTGATTGGATAGAGAATGTTTTCACCCCTCTAAGTTTGTTCTGTTTGTTTGTTTGCTTGCAAGATTACGCAAAAACTGACGGATTACTACGAAACAAGGTAAAAAGATGTGGAATGGGTTAGAGAAGAAATTTTGATCAGGGGTGGATCCAGGAGGGATTTTTTCTTTTCCTTTAATGTTGCGAAATTTGGCTTTTTTTTGGTCATTTTCACTGATAAGAATTGACGGATCTTGATGAAAAAGTGAAACGTTTTTGCAGTTTCGTTGACTTTAAGAGGATTTCTGGGCCTCGGTGAAGTTTTAAAAGGTAACAGCTCAGGACAGTGGACGAGTGCAGAGGGAGGTGGATGCATTCAGGAATCTGCCACAAGGACTTAAAGCTTCACTCGCCTGGAAGACACAAAACCCTCAAGAGGAAAGTGCTGTTACAAGACTCTTCTACATTCATCCGGCTCATCGGAACAACAGCAGGAGAATGTTGCTACACAGTGGCTCCCACCAACAAACTGTGTAACTGTGTAAATATGTGGCAAGGTTTTTGGAAAGGAGTGTGACCAACAAATCATGCAACCTGTGGAGAATGACTTCCACTCCTCTGAGCTCACAGCTTCTCACCTCCGCCCGTTAGCTGATCCTGCGGCTAATTGTTGGAAGCGCCTGTGGTTATATTGCCAGGTAACGTTGGCCTGGGGATCAAATGTCAGGGTTCTGTTACAAAGGCACCTGGCACCATCTTACTGACTCACGCTGTGGAGTGTGTGATGTTACAAACCTTTAATGCAGCATAAGCATATAAACAAATAGTGAAGTAAGATAATAAGAAAAGACGAGCAATAACTTAAAAAAAGTCATGTTTATTTAAAAAACACTACAGCTGTGGAATATAAGACACAAAGACAGTAATAAACATTCAAAGACCTCTGCCACGTATTCACCCCCACCCCCACCCCCACCCTTAACCACACTGCACAAAAAGCTTAATACAGTTACCACAAGTCGTTACAGGTTATTCATGATTTTCACACAGTATTTACAACATGCGAACCTGTCGATGAACATTTAACATGTGAAGTTCTTCCATTTAGTTCCCAGAAGTGCTTTATAATGAAGGTGGCGACACATGAAGCAGTAATGGTTATAAAAATATTCAGTCGTAAACATGAAGGAGCCTGGACTCTGTTAAAAAAATAGGTGATTGTACAATTGTCGTAGTTTTTTTATTGTGTTGATATAAAAAAGGCACTGAGGATATTTATTTAGTTTTGAAGCTAAAAAAAACAATTCCACTCAAATGTCCTTTGCAAACTTTTGCAGCCTCAGAAAAACAAAGAGCCTCACGCACAGATTATTAAACATTACAGGTGAATTCGAACACATCCTTCATCGTGGAGTCTCCTTGTTTCCTTGTTTCCTCTGCGCTGCTTCAGTTCGAGCTGGCGTGAGATTCAGTAAAGTCTCTTCCTTTTCGACTGTCATTCATACGTAGTCTTTCCTCTCTAACCCGGGGCCTCCAGCGGACCGTGGGGCGGAGTACGCCATCCTCGACGGGTTGTACCTGGTCTCATGTGGAGGACAGGAGCAGCAGAGGAGTCCGCCACCGAGAATCAGAAGGGCAGCAGCCGCCCAGCCAATGTAGAGCGCTGCCCCCAGCTCCCTTCGCTGAGCATCGGTGAGCAATGGGTTGTAGAAGTCCCTGATGATGGTGTTGGCTGACCAGGAGAGGGGAATGAGCTGCATGACGCCGGAGACGATGAAGAAGACCCCTGAGATGATCATCACCTTGGCCTTGGACGCCTCGTCCTCAATGCAGTTGGTGCACTTGGCCCCGGCGATGGCGATGAGCACGGCGAGGATGGCCAACAGGATGGAGATGACGGTGAGGGCGCGGGCGGCCTGCAGGTCTTGAGAGAGAGAGAGCATGGAGTCGTAGACCTTACACTGCATCTGTCCCGTGCTCTGGACCACGCAGGTCATCCACAGGCCCTCCCAGATGACCTGCGCCGTCACAATGTTGCTGCCGATGAAGGCCGTCACCCTCCACATGGGGAGGGCACATGCCACAATGGCAATAATCCATCCCAGAATGCACAGGGAGATGCCAATCAACTCCAGCCCTATAGACATCCTGAAATGTCTTCTTCTGCTGCTGCTGTGAGGAGGTCACAGAAAAACTAAATCTGCAAACAGGGGGAAGAGTCAACCTGAGACACAACCTGCAATTAAGATAATTTCAGCCTTCGCATCTGTGATGATCTGTCTCTCCTCAACTTCACCAGTATCCTTTATAAGGCGGATCAGGCCGAGGGGAGGAGTCCTTGAAGAAGCTGACATCATGAAAAAGGGGAGGAAGGACCTGAAGTAGCCTCTGCTATCAGTTTACATGGCCGACTTCCCGATGGGCCTGTCTGCTAAGAATCCCTGGGCAGCGAAAAGGGCACGAGTGGGGAGTTAGAATCAGAGAAACGGTGGATGAAGATTGAAAATATGAGTTGTTCATATGATCTAACAGGGAGTGGCTCATGTATTTCTACACTCCTCTTTTTACCTTTGTCTTTATCTTGATATCAACGGTTTTCTTTTGAAACGGGCAGTAAACGAACTTGTGTATAAGATCACTTTTGTTCGAGGTCTCGGTCGTAGATAAACTTCACCAGGTGTCTTTCTGCAGCTCCAGTGAGGCTCCTTACGAACAAAGAATGCCTGACCTCCATTTCTCTGCCTCCTTATCATCACTCTGTGGTGAAAACCTTTCGCTCCATCCAAAATACCAGCGTGTCAGAAAACCTCTCCCTTTCAGGTTGACTGCGGTGTTGATGAGGTCATGCAGAGGGTTTGAAAAAGGTTTTATAAGAACAAGGAACTTTCTTAAACTTTCCTCCTCCAGTGGGAGTCAGAGTTGGAGTATTATCTCTGACGGGCTCTAATGATCTTACCTGTCTGCAGACTGCCCTTGAAATTCTTCGAGGCAGGGTCCATCCTCCCCCTCCACCACCCTCCTTTGGCATTCTGTGGCCCTGGTGTTGACAATGCCCCCCCCCCCCCCCCCCCGGTGCAGCCCCCCCCCCCCCTCTCACATGAAACGGGTCCATTGTCTGGGAGCAGAGAGCCGAGTGTGGGGAAGCCGACAAAGCAGCGGTTCATGTTATCACGGAGCAGCACAGACATGTGGGAGACAGTGCAGGTGAAAAGATGCTGTGATAGAAACTCCCACTCGACTTCAGGGTGAAACCAGTTAAACACTTTTCTCGGTAAAGATTAAATCTGGATTCATTTTTAATATGCTTTATTAATATTCCACAGTTTAGACTGAAGACCAAAGGCGACGGGGCCTGTGAGATCAGGAACATTTGACTTATCTTAACCCAACATCACTCGAGTTTTACTTGATTGCTTATTGCTTTTTTTTGTCCCTCTTGCCAATACTTAAAAAATTCAGTTTGTGAACATGACAATAACAATTTTTTTTTCGCCTTTGAGCCTCAAATACTTACGAAACTGACACATTCAGTCAAAATCAAGAACTTTAATGAAAAAACATGTCAACCACACAGATAAGGAGATTTACAACAGGTGCAGGTAACAAAGATGCATCATGTACAGTAGCTTCACACAAATAATTCTGAAGGTTTTTCATGAAACATAGTTAAAACAACAGAAGCATGTTCCTATAAATGTAAGAAACAAAGCATACAAGTAATTATATAAAGTATAAAATAAAAACCTATGACACAAAAAACTTTGACAGACTGCATCTCAACACGACGACAGATCTATGTCCGTGATGGTAAAGTGTGAGAAAAGCAGCAGATGTGAGTTCAGACATAGTCTCTCCTGTCGTAGCCACCTGGGGCGATCGACCTGGTTTGCGAGTACATCATCCTGGATGGCGGCCCGTACTTTTTCTCCGGTTGCGGGGGGCAACTGGAGCAGAGGATGCTGCCTCCGATGAGCAGAAACGCAGCCGCGGCCCAGCCCAGGTACAGAGCCGCACCGATCTCCCTCTTCTGCGCCTCGGGTATGATGGGGTTGTAGAACTCCATGATGATGGTGTTGGCGGACCAGGAGACGGGGATGAGCTGGGTTAGAGAGGCCAAGATGAAGGCCACACCAGCAGCTATCATCACCCGAGCTTTGGCCGTCTCCTCGTCCACGCAGTTGGTGCACTTCGCCCCCATGATGGCCACCAGGACCCCCAGGACCCCCAGCACGATGGAGATGATGGTGAGGGCCCGTGCCGCCTGGAGGTCAGCGCTCAGAGCCAGCATGGAGTCGTGGATTTTACACTGCATCTGCCCGGTGCTCTGGACCACGCAGTTCATCCAGATGCCCTCCCAGGTGACCTGAGCGGTGACTATGTTCACCCCGATGAAAGCGGACACTCTCCACATGGGCAGGGCGCAGGACACGATGGCTGAGATCCATCCCAGGACGGCCAGAGCCACTCCGAGTATCTCCAGTCCCAGTGAAGGCATGTCTGAACTGTGTGGCTCCTCGGTATCAGACAGAAGGGGGTTGAGGGAGTGTGCTCCTGGAAGCTGATCACACATATAAACACAACATTTCTCCAGAGCAGAAGGTGGGGTTTCGTTGGTTATTGGCCAGGGAAGAGTTCAGATTATCTTGTGCCCCACCTCGTTTGAACGGCCAAAAAAAGAAAGGAAAAAAAACAGCCTTGGCATGTGAATGTCCTCGGCTTAATCATTCAACTTCGTCGGCCCCGGTAGCGCTCCCACCTGTTTGGGTGAGGGGAGAGTAAACAGAAGGCCTGGATCTCAGGTCTGCAGAAGTTAAAGGATAACAGACACAGTAAAGGCCTGTGGATGAATGATTGAAAGTGGAAGGAACCAGCGTTCTCTTTACACTCGTATCCGAGGAGATTAAAGCTTCAGGATTCACAATTCTGACCTGCAATCGTTTTGTTATGAAGACTTTAACCTGTACACACATGCATTAATTAAACTTTATTAAGGTTAGGTTATGTTTTCATCAGAGTCTGTTTGTTAGTGTGCAGTGTTTCTCAAAAACTACTGAACTAACCAAAACATGGAGGAAAAACGAATCCATTAAATTTTGGTACATTTATTTTCACTTTCATAAACATTGTTATTTTTGATGTTGTCACGAATCTTGATGGAAAAAATCTGGATATTTTGAGGACCTGATATCTGTGAGTGTGTGAAATTAGTTGCAGCTTGAAATGAAGGGGGCTGCTGGGGCTTGGCAGAGGTTTGTGCTCTCATGAGTGCTATGAACTATGTTTAATGAAGCTTTGGAAGAGGGAACGAGGGGTAAAATGATAATTCTTTGGCTATAACTCTGATTATTCGATAAAACTATGTGTCTCAATGCTTAATTTCCTGTGTGAATAACAGATAATAAGAGAACCCAGATGTTGCAATGAGGCGGTGAGGAATTATAGAAAACCATAGAGAGAGAGACAATGCTCAAAATGTTCCTCATGACAGTTCTTGGCCATTTATAAAGCATTTAACTTCTCTAATTGTGTTTCTTTTTGTTTAGAAACTACAAGATGATCAAATATTATATAATAACATCTGGTTGTGTTCCGCTATGTGCTTTTTATTGCTTCCCTGACAGTGTTCTGAAATGAATCTGTTTCACTGGTGACCGTGGGAGGTTAATGACAGAGACCACATGTGGGAGCTGCAATGCAAACAACACAGACCCTCTGTAAATATGCAGCATGTGCATGTAGAGCTGATAAAACATAATTTATGAACAGCAGTGTGTATTTCTGTCAGGAATCAAACATGTTTCCAGTGATACAAAGAGTGTGGGTCATTGTCTTACAGCTGAAACAATAGCTGGTGTGCCTGTGTGTGCAGATGGGTGGCGGGGTTCTTATCAGTGTCCTTGCTCTGAAGGTCACAGTGCATCAGGGGTTTCAGCCTCACTTTAACTGTTGCACGTGCCACAGAAAAAGACCCTCCTATATTTACACTCCCACCTCCTGTAGCTTCAGGAGTCATTAATCGTTCTTAGAGCTTTGAATCTTCTCTGCATCCTTATTCATCTGTAAAACAGCTTCAAAGAAAGAAAGAGACTGGAAATAAAAAGAAGCTGATTTATCAACATCATGCAATTATTGTGGTAAAACCTTTCCCTGTTAGGGCCTTGGCTCACATACGTGAATCACGTGACAGAACATATATGTCCCAAAAATGGTGAAATACGACCCACACTCCTTGCATTGTGTGCATGAGCGGGCACATATCCAGCAACACAGAGTAGAGGGCTGCTTGAGCGAGCACAGATTCACATTAGAGGAGGGGAAAGTGCAGTTCACTGAACGCACACACACACACACACACACACACACATGCATTTGAGGAAAATTGTTTTTGAAAGAACAATCAAAGTGACTTGTGGTGCACTAAATACTTTTAATGGAAAACAGGTAGAGATGTTATTAATGTACAACTGCTAGACAATCTGCAGTTACTTGTATTATTGTGCATAATCACACATCTCACTGAACAAAAGCTAGAAACGCCTCGAGTGTATTTTATGAGCGTTTGCAAACATGCAAATCATCATGTAGTTAAACATTTGCAACCAGACGTTGCACTGAAGCCAGTCAAATAATTATCTTAATGAATTCTGCAGAGTCGACAGGTGACCCCACGACTCAAAGCAACTAAAACTTAGATGAAACCAAAATGTGACGACTGCATTAGCAATGAACAATATCCACTGAGACCGGGAGCCATCCTGGGGAAAACAGACCATGCATTTAACAGTTAAAACTGTTTCAAAATAAAATGTCCCCTTTAACAGGGGAACAAAAAGCAGCAGCAGTCTCCAGGGTTGAAGGAGGTCACAACAACCTTCTACATATGGTCGCTCATGCAGTTTGACCCCGTGAGAACAAAAGACAGCACATCTCTCAGCAGCTGGTGGCTCAGATATCACATCGTCTTCATCATCAGCGTCAAACACTGTGTTGTCCTCTGCTCTTCTGCTGAGGATGTTGAAGATCTGATCTGCAGGAAACATCCAGCACAGATCTATAGAACTGGTTGTGGATAGCTCGACTTTCATAACCTTGACCCACTCTCTACTCTGGCACCATTAAAACTGCAGATTGCTCCACGTCAGCCAGAAGCTCTTCAGATGTCTCTTATGGTTTTTATCTTTGCAGACTTCCTCCCATTGTCTTCAGTATATTACATTATGAGCTGGTGCGGTTCATTAAATCAGCCACTTTAAATGCTGTGTCATTATTCTTCACTTTGGAAATAATAATGTACATGGTGCTTATTATTTCTGTATTTCTTATTTCACTTTGTCAACATGGTTTTGTTGTCATTAAATAATATTTAATATTCCATTTTTAAAAAACTGGTTCATCCTAAGAGGCATTTTTTTCGACAGCACCTGCTTTTATTTTGTACATTTAGAGCTGAAGCATCTTTGAGAGTTTCGATACCAGTGACTGTAATTCAGGAAGCAAAGTGAACAGCTGTTCAATAGGGTTTTTGTGGCTCAGATGCAGTCTGGGTTACATTTGCTCTCAGATACAGACTTTTATCTCTGACTCAGTTTCACCCTCACAAATGGAGAACAGGCTACAATGGAAGGGAAGCAGAGGTTGATCTTCTGAAACAAGCCGTCCATTGTTCCTTTCGACCATTTGCATTGAAATGAAATACCTAATTTTTGTGTGCGCCAGTACAGCGCTCATTGGTTGAAGCCCTTCAGCTGCCACATACCCCCTGTTCCTGCATACCATAGTGCTGATTATGTTACACTTCATTTTAGCATCAACTGACTCTGTGGCAAAGTTACAAACTGCAAAACAACTTGAAGAGGTTTGAAAAATGAATTTGTGCTCTTTTATATATAATCTCGTCAAAAGCTTTTAAAAGTTTTAATCTGAGGTGATCTGCATAGGAACTGCAGCGAGATCTGAAAATCAAAGATCAAACGTGCAAAACAAACTGATGCTCCGATTAGATTACAGTGACAAATGTGAAACTCGGTTGGGGAAACACCATAAATAAAATGCTGCAGCTTTGAAGATTTTTTTTTGGAGATTATTTTTTTTCAGCCTATATTAAAACATTATGCTTCAAACTTAGTTTCAATCATGCAAAACCTTTTTTTATTAGATTTTAAGCTTTCAATGCCTTTCTTCAGTTTCAGAATATGACATGACGTTTACTCCATATAAAATGTATTGATGTTTTTAACACAAAAATGAAAGAAACTTAAGAAAAATGGCATCAATGTCCAAACCCAACATGCTGCAGTGAAATCAATGTCATCATCCACACACTGAGCACAGACGTGTTAGTGTTGGTTATTGTTTCCTCATCTGCACTCACAAATGATTACACATAGTCTCTTCTGGTGTATCCGTTCACTGACATGGTTTTGACAGCTGAGTAGTCCACATGCGGCGGCACAGGGCCACCTCCCCTCGGCGCTGCAGCTGACCTGGGGGGGCAGGAGCAACATAACAGGACCCCCCCAACAATCAGCAGGCAGGACGCAGCCCAGCCAAAGTACAGAGCGTTGCCAAACTCTCTCTTCCCCGTCTCCTCCAGCAGCGGGTCGTAGAACCCCAGGACGATGGCGTGGGCCGTCCAGGACACTGCGACCAGCAGCAGCAGTCCGGCCACCACAAAGGTTCCTCCAGCAGCTACCACCAGCTTCGGTTTGCTGCTCACGTCCCGGCTGCAGTTGGTGCACTTGGCCCCGGCCACCGACAGGCCGATGCCCACAATGCACAGCACCATGGAGACGATGACCAAGGCACGAGCAGCCTGCAGGTCTTCCGGTAGCCCCAGCATGGAGTCATGCACCCTGCAGTGCATCTGACCCGTGCTCTGCACCGAGCAGTTCATCCACAAGCCCTCCCAGATCACCTGGGAGATGACGATGTTCTGACCGATGAAGGCAGCCACCCGCCACATGGGCAGGCCACAGGCCACCATCACCCCCAGCCAACCGGCCACAGCCAGGATCATGCCGAGGATCTCCACACCTGCGGAGTACATGGTTGAAGCTGGGGATGAGGAAGGAGCTGAACACGACTGTCTGCCAGGTCTCTGTGGATAGAAGGCCCTCTGTGTCCGCAGGCTCAACCCTCCTGAGATGAAGGCGATATCGGATCTCGTTGACTCAAAGTCCTGCGTAAGAGTTTTAGTGAGGGTGAGAGAGGGGGGAGAACAGATTCTACCTTCTTTATACAGCTTAGACGACTGAAGGTGGAGTCAGTTTAAGGTGGCATCATGTTTACCTTCAAACTACACGTGTGACCTTTAAATGTATGTATGAAAATCAGTCGTCCGGCTGAAAACATTTTGTGAAGAACAGTAAAATGTTAAACATGGTCTCTGGAGGAACATGCTTCCTTTTCCTTACATCATTTACACAGATTACACAAATACCTTTTGTAATCGGTTCTGAATATACTGTGATACAAGAGATTCTTTAAGTATTTTGAATTTGAGGAAGAGGACATGTCTGTAACGTGTGACAACCTTGAAGAAAACTGCGGAGTCACCTCCTGAATGAGATCTCCATGCAAGATAAAAAAAAGCAACAATGACAGGCCTTGTTTTTGTTGGTCAGCTCCATAATCCCACCTGAGAGGAGAAAAATACACAGGGGGTCATTATCCTTAAATCCTGTCCTCAAACCTGAGGCTGTGTGGTTACACATCCAAATAAACAAGATGCACTGAGAACATCAGTGACCTAGCATGAGCAGATAATACTCTCAATCTCCACTGGAAACATAATGACGTAACATTAAACCATAAATACACACCTGGGAATTCATGCTTGGTTATCTGTGTAGGTAAATGTCCCCTTTGTACAGTATGTGATCATTTATTGGGAATCTCAATAAGGTTTTAGGAAACTGTTCTTTCTGAGCAAGGCAATTAAAATCTAACTCCACAAAAAGAGAAATTAAGATGCTACAGGCCCCAAAAATTAGAGAGGTATTCATACCTCTGTCAGGGGCAGTTTTTCCTTCTTTTTTTTTTGTCAAAGTAATTATTATTCTCTGAGAAATCAGTGAAAATGTCAAAAATCATTGCGGTGTCAAAGAATGTTATAAAAACTTCCTGGATCTGCCCCCTGATCTGGATCTGCACCAAAATATAACAGGGTCTTTCCTGATCTTTATCCTTAAGTTTTGTGGTCATCCGTTCAATTGTTTTACGTAATCTTGCTCTCAAACTAGCAAACACACAGAATCTAGAATAGCTCCTTTGTGAGAATGCAGGTGAGCGCTCTGTCATTACAGGCTTTTCTCTAATTAACAGGGGTCACCTGGGGTCAGTGGTCAGAATGATCACTGCTGCTATCTTGTGAGTAACCTCCTCCACACACAGACACACACACAGACACACACTAACACACACCCACACCCTCCCGTCCTCCCGCACCAACACACAGACACACCTGACAGAAACTGGTTAGTCAGAGGAATGCTATCCAAAAACATTGGCTGCTCCGTTTTTCTTAAAGTTTATTTCTGTCATTTTAGGGATGAGGCGTCATGACTGACAGTTGCAATCATAATTGACGAAGATATCTAATATATTTGAGATCATTTGGATGTGGACAGTGGTGGAGGAAGTACTCAAATATTGTACTTGGTAAAACAATAGATATACTATTTTTCAAGTTAAAGTACCACATCATTTTCTGCTTGAGTGAAAATAAGCCATTGCTTTAGTATATTCTTAAAGTATTCAAAGTACTTGCAGATTGTAGCCTATTCCTTAATGCAACGACCCTACTACTATCATTATCTGTGTCTTCTGTGTATTTTGTTTAATTCAAAAATAACATTAAAGAATGAAGCTAATGAAAACACAACTCAATTACTGTCATTGGAAACATTTACTGGAGAGAAAACTACAAATATTTCCTTATATAACTAGCAGAGTAAAAGTAAAAGTATCCAAATATAAATCTCAAGTGCAGATACATGAAACATGTAGTGATGCAGAAAACGTACCTTGTTACATCATCCATCTTTAACAGTCCCATTTCAGGTTATTAAGAGGTTAAAAAACGAAACCAGGAACCACTTTGGAGAAATAATATTTGTTTTGAAGATTACATTTGTAGCTTTGTGTGCATTATATTGTCAACTTGTGTTTTTACAAGCAGAGGGAGCCAATATCTCATTATATCCTTGTTGTGTTGATTATATTTGTCTGGGAGAAAACGCCCTGCATGGGAACATGGTGGAGTCTGCTCCGTTAGTGTGTATTACTCATCCAAATGTGTTACTGTTTACACACAAAACTCAGGTTGGCTGAGAACATCATCTTTATCTCATCTTATAAAATACATTTGTCAAAAACATTATCCTGAGTTTGTTATAATAATATGAATTATCCTTGGTTTGTTTTATTTCTTTTTCATTGCTTTTCTTTTATATTACTGGGAATGTTTTTATTTGGTTTGATCCTCTGATTTTATTGTACTATTAGTGAAAAGCAACACCTATATACAGATTGTGATTATTATTAGGATTCATTCCTCAGCTCTTTCCGAAGTGTCAACTGAGGTCTTCATTTCAGACAAATGTTGTTCCTTGGCTTTAAATCCCTCCTGGCAGCCGGCCCTGGACGAGGAGGGCCAAGGAAAAATATTTTTATGTCTTGGAACCTCTAACCCTGAAACACAGTGAAACTGTGTGGATCAACAGATAAGCTCAGATAAAACAACTTGAATCATCACATGTGATTGGTTAATGCTTCTGGAAAACATTCACATATTTCAGCGTTCACAGACTCTGGTTTTTCAGTAGCTGTAAACTGACCATGCATCTTTCACCACACCCTGATAACAACTGTCTCCACAATGTGTCTAAACACATGAGGACTTGAGATACAAGTATGCGAATTGTTTAATAAATGAACTGAGACAAAACCATTCTTGCCCCATAAGTTTAGCTGGCAGCAGTGGGAGTAAACGTTGATTCTGGCATTTACTGCTCATCATCTAATACAAATATATCACATGCAGAACAAAGGATGTGCAGATACTGTGTTGTAATAGTTTGCGCAACAAATATATCACACGCAGATCAAATGATGTGCAGTTACTGTGCTGTAATAGTTTGCACAACAAATATGTGACACGCAGAACAAGGGATATGTTACTCAAAAAGTTTGGATATTGTTGTAGACAATTGATAAGTTTCCAAACTATTCAAAATAAGAAAGACCACATTGAGACCTTGTCTTAGGTGAAATTAATGTGGAGGCTTCACTGTAAAAAAATGCTGAGTTGAATCACTGGTAAAGATGTTGAAAACTAAGTTATTTAAGTCTTTACAATTTTATAACAAGTTCAAAATGACTTTCATTAAAATATATATATATTTAAAATTTTAGGAAACAAAATGATTTCAAAACAAGGAAAAATGACAACTCTCTTAAATATGTTTTATTTCAAAATTACAAGATATACAAACACACTGTGTAGAGTGTACAAACCTCGTATTATAAACTTGTTTTGAGTGAAAACATGCTTCGATCAGGACAGTTTCAGGAACAGCCGGTTGCATTTTTACATTAACTTTCCTTTATGAAAGTTTCTTGTGACTCTGTGTGAAGCAAATATGTTTTTTCTCACATGTGATGAGCATTTTCAGATTGAACTAAACCCCCTGTTTTAGTTTCAGTCCACCGAACATCACAATATATCTATTGTGAGTCATGGTGCACATACAGTATGTTATGTTATGTTATGTTGTTTACGTGATACAGTAAATGTCTCTAAAGGCTGTTGTGTGATGTTGTTATCCAAACCAAACATTATTTAGGGAGTGCACCACGTCTGAGACAGGTGCACATACCTGATTACAACAATTTCCCAGAAAAAAACATGTTCCTACTTGCAGAGCACCTTGCTAAACATTCCCGTGAGTGGGAGCCAGTCGGACCGGTTTCTACAGGTGCTGGTGTCTAGTGCGGCTTGTTATTTCTTCACATTAAACCTTTGTCAATCCAAACTATCAGAATAGGATTTGTCGACATAACTCAAACATGTCTTTCTTTAAAAGTTCTCGCCACTTATGTGTGTTGCATGCATGTTTAAAGAAATACAGGCCATGTTTTTAAGGCCCAGAGAGAGAGAGGTGTTGCGAACCACAAAGAGCACGCATTAGGAAGTCCAACAACAAGTTACAAAAGAAGGAAGCTTCAGTTGCGACTGTGTTTTGTGTAAAGTCAACAAAGGCATCATCACTAACATACACAAATGGAGCAGAACATTTTCACAGGCCAAAAAACAAACGCTGAATCCCTCCCTATTTCACAACCTGACACGCTCACCAGTATAAACTGACATTCAGCAGCTAAAGCACAAATGTATATTTCACATATTTGCTGTTACATTTTTATAAAGACATTCAATGAGATTTGCGGCTGAAACGTTCTTCATAAGCAAAATATCAAGAAAATCAACTCTTAAAAGAAAAAAAGATCTGAGCCTTTGTGTCCTGGAAAGAGAAAATGACTCAAATGACAATATTTAGTTTGACGTTTTGAGATATTTACACTTGACTTCATCAGATCTTCTCTAAAAGATCTTGGAATTTCTCTCTCATCACTTTGTGCAGAGTCTTTCCGGTTTGTGTCATGTGATTACATGTCAGGCTGGAACATGCATGAGTCACTGAAGATCCCGCAGAGATACTGGCTGTGCTTAAATTATCCACTGAAACTGTGACTGTACTGGAACAATGGCCTCAGGGCTCGCAGTGATGACATCACACACACACACACACACACACACACACACACACACACACACACACACATACACACACTTCCCAGTCGGATGCATGAAACTTCTGTTTTATTTTAATTTCCTGAAAAACACAAACAAACAAGACCAAATCTCATTACATCACACAATATTCATATTTCACGTCACTGCTCAAAACTGATTTTTTTTATTCTTTCACATGGATAAATACATAAATAAAACATTACACTTTCTGAGCTAAATATGTTTAATCCTGGCTCAGAAAATGTCTGCTCCCTGAACCAAGATATTTTTGGTTAAAATGACAAAATTCCAACTTCACCTTGTTTGGAAAAAAGGAAACATGTCCACAGCTGCTGTTTTCTACCACAATGCATGCAATATTGGCTCATTAGAAAAGATACATATGAGTGACAATTGTGTATCTTACTAGAAATAAAATACATTTCTAATAATATATATATATATAGAAAAAGAAAAGATATGGCAATTTGCATTTTAGGCCATTAGCTGGCCAACTAGCGATCTATACTTCACTTTTCTCCACACACGTTTAAGGCATCATGAGTCATTATTTATCCTACCTTTGCTACCCTTGCTAATTTTTAACTGCAAATCTATGAACTGGTCATTTGGCCGCTCCCCAAAAGTGAACCTGAAGTGGTGAAGAATAAAAGTCGTATTCAATTTTTTTCAAAGATGGTTTCTTTCATTTTAAGTAGTTCTCATCACTCTGGTGTTTCCTAAAGTGTTTCTTTGGTTTTTTAATTAAGAATTTGATGTTGTGAGAACGGGCTGAGATGACATGATTGACAGCTGAGACTCACGATAAGTCGACCATCCCCCGATCACTACTGCACTCACTCTGCTACAAATACACATAATGGCAGCTTTGGTTTGTGGGTTATTTTGGAAAAATGACTGTGGTGAAAAAAGCTGCCTGATAGAATATGTTTATCTTAAATTCACACAGTGGCCCAGCCTGTTTAACTGAAGGGTTGAACAAGTGGGTGAAAGCAGGAGCCGTTACTGTGAAATCTGGGCTTGCCTCAGACAACCTGCTGATACTTGTCCCTTCAGCTCCCTCTGGCACTTTCTCACGGCTGCTTTTTGTCACGTTACTGCAAAAATATGAACTTGTCCCCTTTTGCAAATAAGTTGCCTCAATGAGTAGCGTGTGCAGCGTTACTTTCAAAATTGTAAACTATCCGCACTTTGTATGTGTGACTTGATTTGAATCGGTCGAGGAATATGCACGTACTGTATAGGATTATTCAGTGTCTGATAAATTGTTGCATGCTTGTATGTGAAATGAGGCATGTTCTTGTCCGAGGCCTATCAGGACGCACACATCAGGACTAATCTCACCCTGAAACCATCTCTCCTCAGAGTCTTAATTGTGGAAATTCCTCTGAGCCTCCTTGTGTGTGGAACCCAATCTCCATAGCCAGGCCAAAGTCTCTTTAATGATCTTACCTTGGATAAAATAGAGGCATTATAGTCCTAACGGTAGTTTTGGCTCTCAAACACTGCCTCTATTCATTTCTGAAACAATCTGATTCTCTCTCTACCTCTCGTTGCCCCTTCTCACTATCCCCTCTCTCTTTTTGCATCAGTTTGTCAACTGGGATCACTTGGCATGGTATTTGCCAGCTCCCCAACATCTCCCTCCTGATGTCTTCTCGCTGCTGTGGACGACTGTTGATGATTCAGGTGGGACGTGGGCTGCAGAGAGCACTCTTTTCTCCAAAGACAAACTGCAGTGAGAAGAAGGCTGGAACCCTGCCCAGCCTTCAAGGACTGACAACACTGAAAGGTCAGCCATGTTTTATTCTTCATATTTTCTCTTTATGTGTGGACATAAAAGTTTAAAATATAAACCTTTGTGATTGATATTATAAGTGTTGTTTGAAAAAAAACAACATTATCAGTCATTTCCACACCCTTGTTTTGTTTTGTCTTTTTCCTGTTACACTACTGTATAAATAGGTCTTTTAAAATCTGTGCAGGACTTAATATGTACTTTATCTGTTGCATTGGGGCAAATACCTGAGGTTGCAGAGACTGATAAACACACATTTACTCTGTAGTCACTTATTTATCATTAACAATGCACAGTTTGGATTGAACTATAAAAACTGTGAATATTGTTATATTCTGTGGTCTAAGTATTTCAATCTAATACCAAATAAAAGTGAAGTAAGGGAATGGTAATTTGATGCACTCCTGGATAGATGTTTTTTTTCACTTGAACACTTGTTGTAACTTGTACAATTTCCATTGAGAACGATTGTGCATCTGCAAACAAAAGCATGTGTGTTCTACCCTCAACCTGAAACTCCCTCAGCTGAAAAGATCAGACACCAAAGATCAAATGTTAACACACGACATCAAAATCTCAACAAGAACTTTTGTTGTCTCCTAAGAATCAAAACCTGACACTTCCTCCTTTTACATACAGCTTTTTGTTCAGATCACAATAACTGACTGCAACCCTAAACCTCTTCAATCAGGAAACATTTTAGAGGAAACTAAAAACGCAAAGTAAGCAGAGTTCCTCAAACACAGACTTGTTATAATTTCAGCAGTTACAGAAAAGATGCTGAAATAAAAAAAGAACACGAAAGCGTCATAACAGACAAAAAAGAGAGAAAGATGAGTTTGAGGGTATGGCTGATGGTTTATTTCAGAGACAACTGAATTGATCTCAGTTGCTGTTAGTCACCGTCATCGTAGCTGATTCACCTGCAATGATCACGAAAACTGGCATGATGACACACGTCCAGGGCTGAGAGGGGGGAGGTGAAGGTAGTCATCACGTCACAGCTGTGTGTGTGTGTGACAAGCCCCTCCCGGGTTAAGTGTATATAAGACCCACTCCAACCTTCTCCAAACAAACTCCCTTGGGGATCTCTCAAGCAAAACTTAACTGACTTCCAGAGACTCAACTGTTGGACCTTTTTCTTTTTGGACGTCTGTGCAAGAATCTTTCTGAGGAGACATGGTGGCAGCCGCTTTACAGATGTTGGGCATTGCCCTGTGCATTATTGGCTGGATCGGGGCCATCGTTGCCTGTGCTCTGCCACAGTGGAAAGTGACGGCCTTCATCGGACAGAACATTGTCACGGCTCAAACCACTTGGGAGGGCATCTGGATGACCTGCGTGGTGCAGAGCACAGGTCAGATGCAGTGCAAGGTGTACGACTCCATGTTGAACCTCTCCTCCGACCTCCAGGCCGCCCGCGCCCTCCTCATCGTCGCTATACTGTTGGCCATCATCGGCGTCCTCCTGTCCATCGCTGGGGGCAAATGCACGAACTGCGTGGAGGACGAAGTCTCCAAAGCCAAAATCGGCATGGCATCAGGTGTGATATTCATCATTTCTGGCATTTTGTGCCTCATCCCCGTGTCCTGGACCGCAAACACCGTCATACAGGACTTCTATAACCCACTGATGATTGGCTCCCAGAAGAGGGAGCTGGGAGCGGCACTCTTCATCGGCTGGGGGGCCTCGGCCCTCCTCATCCTAGGAGGTGCATTCCTTTGTGCCAACTGCCCTCCCAAGGATAACTACTCTGCCAAGTACTCAGCCGCCCATTCATCTAAACCCAGGGACTACGTGTGAGGAGAGAGGAGCCACATGGGAAGAGACTGAAAAAAAGACTTTGCGGTCCATGAGATGGATTCATAGTCCCACATCATGTATGATTTGAATTTCACATTGATTTTATAGAGCTCTATGTTCAGTTTAATGGTTTCATGTTGAGTTACAGCCCTTTTTTTTTTTTTTTCCATCTGTGCCAAAATAAAGACTTGAGCACCACACCCAGGCAACTGCTTGTGTGGACCAAGTAAAAAAAGATGGAACGACACAAACATGTTACTGTGCTTTGCTTACTTAATTCTCCTCTGTTGTTGTCATTTGTCATCATTTCATTTTAATGTTCTGAAACTGTAAATAAAGATTTTTTATTCCATTTTCATGTTTTTGCTGTTCTTGTCATTAACTTATTTAAAGACTATAGATTATAGAGTAGATTTTAATTTATGGATATTTAATATCTATGATACATAAAATTCTTCATATCAACTTGTCTCATGATAAATATTCATTATATTACATTTAAAAAACTCTTTCTTTTACCAGCCCTGAAAAGAAGCTTTCTACAGAGACTTAGTGTTAGTCTAAATATTATAGGCTTATTAAACGACATACTCACCTACAAACACAACAAACTACAAATAAAATAATAAATATAATACAATATAACAGTTTATAACACTTGTGAATTATGAGATTATGTAGATTTGTTTACAAGAATTCATATTTTCCTAATATGCCGAAAACCAAGAAGTTGTATTATAATAATGAAAATAGTTCGTATTAGCTCCAAAATGGGAACTTTTAAAACTTTAAAAAAGTTTTCATGTTCTCTGTGTAATTTTGCATCTAAGTAATTACCTGTTCAACACTGCCCCCTGCTGTAAAGAAAAATAGAACATCTTAAATTTCCTCATGCTCAAGTAAACAACAGTAATCTCATCATTTAATTGTCTTTTAATTAAGATTCAACTGTAATCAACCCATACTTAAATTTGAATTCACGATACAGTAGTTTTGTCCAGTTTTCCTGTTGAACAGTTTGTATATTTTACTGTTTAGAGTTTATAGATAAAGTTATTAAAGTTTGTAAGTTGCTCATCTGTCATATAACTGAATGAGTAAGAGAATAAAAGGTTAATTACACTTTAAAGTTATATTTCTGTATCTGACCTTGAAGCAGGTGATTTCTGGCAGGTCAGCACTACTAAAGGTCACTGGATCTGTGTTTGTGTGTAAACTCCTTCCAGCCAATAGGAGCTGTGGACTGTGGTATCACATACCCTCATGTCTCTGCACCTTCTCCTCTCTATAAATACGAACTGGCACCGTCCCACTCGTCCTTCTCTTTGGATTTTAATGTGCGAGGAGGAAAATGGTTTCCCAGGGGATCCAGATGACTGGCATAGCGATGGCCGTGATCGGCTGGTTCATGGTCGTGGTGGTGTGCGCCTTGCCCACGTGGAAGGTCACTGCTTTCATCGGCGCCAACATCATCACGGCTCAGACCATCTGGCAGGGCATGTGGATGAACTGCGTGGTGCAGAGCACGGGCCAGATGCAGTGCAAAATGTACGACTCCATGCTGGCTCTGCCCCAGGACCTGCAGGCCGCCCGCGCCATGATCATCATCTCCATCCTGACGGGGATCTTTGGAGTGGTCTTGTCCATCGCTGGCGGGAAATGCACCAACTGCATCGAGGAGGAGCGATCCAAGGCGAAGGCTTGCATCCTGTCTGGAGTTTTGTTCATCGTCGCAGGGTTGCTGTGCCTCATTCCGGTCTCCTGGTCGGCCAACACCATCGTCAGCAACTTCTACAACCCGCTGCTGATAGAGGCCCAGAGGTACGAGCTAGGGACGGCGCTGTACATCGGTTGGGCCGCTGCAGCTCTCCTGCTGATGGGAGGGGGACTGCTGTGCTGGAACTGCCCTCCCAAACACGAACACCACCACTACGTCCCCAAATTCACGCCTGTGAAGTCGGTCTCCACATCCAGAGAATACGTATAAGATAGTTTGACCTTCCTACACGGACTCTCAAGGTCACAGGAACAGGAAATTATAGTTTGCTTTAGGACTTAGAGCATATATGAAATCACAAGTTGACTAATGAGCTTTAATTGAAGTTTGTGTTCCCTGTGTCTGCTTGTGCTGGTGTTCACACCTCGATGAAACAACATCACTTTATTTTTCCCGCTGTCAACACCAAAACTTAACTCGTGATTATATTTTATTTTAAATGTCTAAACTTGACGTCACATTGATGAACAACGAAGATTTTCTTAAGATTATAATTTGGTTTTGTAAATATTCAGTAAGATTATCGATCATTAACATCTCAACAACTTAGAGTAAATAGATGAATAACTTCTACTTACACCAGATTTGCAATGAAAATATTTGCTTTAATAACAAAAGGATGTTTAATTAGTTGCTCTCTCACTTCTCTGGAGTTTAGCATAATATGTAAATGATTTTATTATTGTCCTTTTCCTTGAATTTCCACATTCAGGCCTATGAACCTCTTGATATTTCTGTTTGCTTGTGAAGGTTGTACTTTTCTATCGCTGTAAATAAAGTATATTCTGAATGGATGGTTATCGTTTGACTCATATTATTTCACTCACCATCAGAACATGAGTTAAGGAAATGAGTGCACAGCAAACATAAACATAGGAGCAGGTTAAATAAGTCATATTTGCTGCACTTGTTTGCACAGTAAACAGGAGTTTTACGTCCACAGAGTCAGTTGCACTTCCTTTGTCTCTTAGTTAGCAGAATTATGCAAAAACTACTCGACACATTGTCACAAAACTTAGTAAAAGGATGTGGTATAGGTTAGGAGAGAACCCATTCAATTTTGATGTTGCTCAAGGGGTTATACTAATAAACCATTTCTAGGATGATATTTATGACTGTGTGCAAATAAAAATCTGTACATAGTGAATTTTAAATGTGGCTCATTGGGGGACTGTTAGGTCCAGAATTGTCCACAAGTTATATTGCAAGAAACAAACACGACATATTTTTGATTCGTCCATCGTGAAAATTCACCTGTTCATTAACGACGCTGACATTTAAACTAGTGTTCATGTCAAGTAGGTGAAAAACATTATAAACAAAGAGGAGTTAAGTTATTTTAAACAATAGTAAAAGGCTGACAATTTGGATTGGATCTTTACAATGCTGTGCTGTGGGTTTCTGTCTCCGCCCTCGTCAGCTTCCTGTAAACAGACTTCCCTCCCCAGTGGAGATGAGAGTGATCGGGCTCGGTATCAGGTTACTGAGGTGTTGACAGGTTCTTTGCACAACACGTGTGTGTAAATTGCACTTAGGGGCGTGATTAGGGTTAGGATAAGGGACGAAAACCCATTGGAGATATTCTTGCTTAATTTTTCTTCTGAAGGTCATAGAGACTTGGAAGTTGGTTCCATCTGAACTAATGTGGGTATGCCCGATCAATTGGTACCATCCCCAAGCTTCTATGACCTTCGTAAGGGGTCAAACCACCAAATCTAAAAAAAAGTACAAGATATTATGGAATAACTTTTTTTCTGAAGGTTGTAGAGACTTGGTTAATAAAGGGGAGCCTGCCATGCACCCACAACGAATTTCAGCACGTTTCCAGCAAGGGGCTTGGAGTTATGCACCCTAGGATGAATATGGGTTAGGGTCGAAATTAGGGTTAGGGTTGCAAGCACAGGGTGAAACAGAGTGGAACACAGGAGAGGGACACAGGAGAGGGACACAGAGTGGGACACAGGAGGGGGACACAGGGAGCAAAACTTAAAACATTAATCCAAACGTAAGAAAAACACAATCCATACTTAAAATGAAAACTCTCTTATATAAAATAGGACCAAAAACACAGGAGACATGACACAGCAGCTGAAGATAAGAGAGTTCATGTCGCTCTGTTTGTTGTGGGTTAGATCTGTTTTTGATTAGTCACAAATGTTTTCACCCCTGTTTGTGTGTTTGTTTGTTTGTGTGTTTGTTTTGAAGCAAGATTACACGAAAAAGTTTTTTTTATCACTTTCTTTATTCTTTTGAGATATTTTGACCTTTTCACTGATTTTCCAGAGAATAATTCATGGATATGGATTCAAATGAAATCAGACATATTTTTTCCATTTGAGTGTGAGCAATGTGGTCCAGCTTGATTGAATTTGATGGGACTGTTGGACCTTGGTGGAGATGTCCGTCTCTCTGAGTGCCTCATTGTTCATAGTGCTTTTAACCTTTTTAAAAAAGTAAATCAGTATGATAACCTCTGCTACGAAACAGGGCCGCTACAACAGGATAGGCAAGGGCTCGGGGCCCTGAGTGAAGGCCCCTGACATTGTTGGTCCACAGCAGCAACAATTTTGTGAGAACGACCTAACAAGGCCCCATGCCACAAACTTACTACTTCATAGTTTTATTGTTTGGCTGAAGGCTGGGATGTCTAATTGTTTGTGTATGATGTGTGTGTGGGCAGGTTGCACTTAAAATGTACCACTTTACTCATATTTAACTGTATGCAAAGTCTGCAGTTTGTGAATAAATTAAAAGACAAATATGAAGATTGGAATGATGTGATCAGTTTCATTTGATGTAGGGCCCCCAGGTCTTTTTGTCTGGACCCCTGAAGTCCCTTGAAACACTCCTGGCTGTGATTAAATCGTAATTACGAGCACAATTAACATGAAGAGAAGCAAAAAGAAGTGAAAAGTACAAATTCCTGTCTTGCTTCTTTTGTCTCTTTAGACTTTAGACACTAAAATAATACAATTACATGGTAAATATCAGCTAAACATATATAGAGAAAATAAAATAGCACTAGCAACTTCATAATGAAATCATCATTAGCTCATAGTTGTGTGTGGGTGGGGGTTCAGACGTCCCTCCAATGCTCTCATTTCAAATTAGCACAATAAAGAGGCTGTTGGTGAAATCAAGGACCTTTGAAGAGTTGTTGTAACTCCACCTCCGTCCTTCCTCCAGCAGAGAAATGCACATAAGGGTTTGTTTTTCAAGGACAAAAAAAAGCAGTGTTTAAAAAAAAGTGCCACTCCTCTAGCTCCAGGATCAGGAATCTTGTTTGTCCAGAAGAACTCCCCTGACAATCGACCAACCTTCCTCCTGCCGCACATTCTCTGACGCAAGGGAAGGAGAGCTGTATCACTCCGAGAGAGAAACAGACGTCTGTGTCCAAACGCTTCTCTCTCCTGCCGTGGACAAAACCTCTTCACCATGGGGAGGATTGGCAAGGAAGTGGCAGGTCAGATCATTAGCTTCGTGGGCCTGGTCGGGGTGGCGGTGACCTGTGGTGTCCCCATGTGGAGAGTGACCACTTACATCGGAGCCAACATTGTGACGGGCCAGATCGTGTGGGACGGCCTGTGGATGAACTGCGTGATGCAGAGCACGGGACAGATGCAGTGCAAGCTGAACGAGTCTGTGATGAAGCTGTCCCCGGATCTGCAAGCCGCCCGAGCTCTGGTCATCATCTCCCTCATCTGTGGCTTCATCGGCTTCATAGTCACCTTCATCGGAGCCAGGTGCACCGGCTGCCTGAAGAAAGAGGCATCACAGGCCAATGTGGTGATCATAAGCGGCTGCCTCCTCATCCTGGCCGCCATCCTGGTTCTCATCCCCGTCTGCTGGTCCGCAACCATCACCATCACAGACTTTCAGAGCACCCTGATCGTCCAGACACAGAAGAGAGAAATCGGAGCGTCCATCTACATCGGCTGGGCCTCGGCTGCCATCCTCCTGATCGGCGGGATCATCCTGACCACCTCATGTCCTCCTCAAAAGCCCATGTATGGATACCCAGGCTACCCACCAGCACCAATGTACCCGTACACAGGCCCAGGGGCAAACCCAGCAACATACGGCCCAGTGTACGCGCCTGCATCCAGCGGACCATACACAGCAACAGGGTCGTATGCACCCACCAAACCGTACGCAGCACCCCCCACATACTCTCCTAGACAGTACCTCTAGAAGCTGAGAGACTTCAGGGAAATCAAAACAGACTTTGTATTTCTAGAGGCTGGTAGGTTTTCCAATAAACTGTTGGAATAAATTCACTCAAGCCATCGATGCAATGTTTGTTTATTGTGAATTTTTCATCGAATGTTTCTCTGTTTTTTTTTGATTCATCGTGCTCTAAAGTAGAAATCCAGTCGAGTCACATCGTGTGAGAAATGTTGCATCAACATGCCTGTGTGCACTGTGGTTGGAAACGTTTAGCAGTTAATATATTTATTTACTTGTCATACAGAGAATATTTTGTACATAGTGATGATTTGTGATTTGTTTGTTTGCTGCCACTTCCTTTTTTTTTGTGATTATTCAAAATAAAACGTTTGTACAACATTCACGTATCTCTTTGTGGAGTCACAACCATCACGACTGATCATCTGTCAATAAGATCAACGTACTTGATTGATCATAAACATAAACGTAAGATTTCAAAAATATAAGTACAAAACTAGACCCAATATGAGAAATAAAAACACAAATAATGTACAAAATATATATATTTTACCAGTTTCTATTAAAATCTAAGCAGGTCTTGTCCCTAAATGGTAGAAAGGTATAAATGGTAAAAGATTAGAAAAGAAAAGTGTGAACAAAAACTCTGGTTTCTGTTTTCTTCCGGTGTTATTAGGAAACAAACAGTTTCCCTGCAGCAATGGAAGCAATGAAGCTTTGAACATTAAGACAAACAATTCCACGTCCAAACCCTCTTCACTGAAGAGGAAGTGCTGGTGTTACTCAAACCTCTGATGCTTTGTCAGCACGATACTGTGTCACGGCAGGAAGTGGTGATGTTTGTTTCTATCAGCATGATACAATGAAAGAAAAGAAAAAGTTAATGACCCAAAACATTAGTAACAATGATAACGACGGTAAATGTGATTTCTATTGTGCATTTCAAGGATTTGACAATATCAAAGGCTGCTGTACAGAAATAGGAAATGAGAAAACATTCGAAGAAAAGAACCAGCAGGTGATATAACACGATGAAGAGCAACAGTTTAAATTCAGTCGAGCGGTTTCAGGATGAGCTGAACAGAAGGTGAAAGCAAAACAAACCAGTGCAACACATTCTTCTGCAGCAGTGTTAATGGAACGTGCTTCACAGTTAAAAAAACACCATTAAAAATACAAAACAAATAGAAAAACAGTTAATTAATAATAAAAAGACTAAACGTGTGACAGAAATTGAACCACCCATTACAATAATCTGTGTTTTAATATCAGAAATGTTAAATCATAAAGCGTGAGATGAGTAGAGAGAGTGGGGTGACGAGGAACAAAGGGTCGGAACCAAACCTGGAAATTTTAGATTTAAATAACGTGAACAAATGAATAATGAATCAATCTTTTGACCAGTTGTGTATTTTATTCAACATAGTGAAATAGCCGAGTCAGAACCCATCTGCTGGTGAAGAAAACAGCAAACACAAAGTTTTTTTATAAATCTAAAGTAACTATAATTGAATATCTTTACTTTAATCTAAAGTGGTGGAAATGTTAATGCAGAGGAGTTGTTAACATCTTTATAAAAGCTTTTTGTGTGATCTAATCAACTGCAACGTTGATCAGTGTGATTCTTTCATTCAAAGTGGAAATCAAACATAAATGCAGCATTATGTTACCGTCTGACATCCGGTGATACTCCCCCATCATGTTGGTGCTTTTTCTGAACTGAAACCAGTGACCGGACCTGATCTTCCAGTCACTGGACCAATCAAAGTTTAGCCACTGGCTCTGCATTGTTTGAATAAGGAATGCGGGGCGTCTCCACAGCTTCATTTACATAGAGTCACTGATGTTCATCTCGTCGAAACTGCTCCGGCTCCCCATACAGATGATGCGAAGAATCTGGTCGGACAGGTAGGTTGTTCAACACACAGGTTTCAGGTCAGAGGGGAAGGACATTGAGACTCCGCCTTCATGAAAGACATCCTTAAAACTGAAGAACATGTGCCACGGACTTTATTCAACTTTACACACCGAGCTGAGCCTCAGAGACACTGCGCCTGCTTCTGAAAGAAAAGAAAGACCTCATCATGGTGTCTATGGGACGACAGATGCTGGGCTTTGCCCTCGCCATCATCGGCTTCCTGGGGACCATCATCGTGTGCGCCCTGCCCATGTGGAAGGTCACGGCCTTCATTGGAGCCAACATTGTAACGGCACAGGTCATCTGGGAAGGCTTATGGATGAACTGTGTCACGCAGAGTACTGGTCAGATGCAGTGCAAGATCTACGATTCTCTCCTGGCTCTGCCTCAGGACCTCCAAGCCGCCAGGTCTCTCGTGGTCATCGCCATCATCGTCGCCGCCTTAGGGGTCATCCTGGGCATCGCTGGGGGCAAGTGCACCAACTTCATTGAGGACCCAAGCTCCAAAGCCAAGGTGGCCATCGCTGCGGGGATTGTCTTCATCTGTGCCGGCGTTCTTGTTCTCATCCCAGTCTGCTGGTCGGCCAACACCATCATCAGGGATTTCTACAACCCCATTATGACCAACGCTCAGAGGAGAGAGCTGGGGGCCGCGCTGTACATCGGCTGGGGCACGGCTGCACTCCTCCTCCTGGGGGGTGCCCTCCTCTGCAGCTCCTGCCCGCCAAAAGAGAGCCCAGAGTATCCTGTCAAGTACTCCGGCGCCAGGTCAGCAGCCACCAGCCGAGCCTACGTCTGAGAGCCCCCTTGCTCTGACAGACTTCAAACTATTTTACCTTTCTTGAGTAACCCTCCATCGTTGTGAGTTACTGAAAGCGCCACGAGTTGTGTGTCTCTTTTTTAATGAAGAGAGTGAGAACTGATTTTCTGGGAAATTCAGATTTCTCTGGTGAAGGCAAGAGAGAGACAGTTTCTTAAAGAACGAGGAACACGCCACACAGGCCAAACTCCAGAAGTGGCAGGAAAATCTTCCAACAGTGTGACGACTGGACTTTTAAAGCTATTCTGTATTCAGCTTGTATCAAACCTAATTTTCCTCTGAATGTTTGGCAAATCTAAGCTGTGCGAGAAAACCGTTTATGGTCAGAAAGAGTTACGATGAAAGAAACTTTGTACAGTGGCGATAATATATTGTGAATTTATTGTGTGAGATTTTCTACTGTCGTCTTTGTGCATTATGAAAAAGACTATGTTTATTGAAATCACTGATTTCTAATAAAACGTTTACTTAACTGATGTCTAAGTGTCTTTTTAACTCCTCCACAGTTGACCATGTTCACAAGTTTTTAATACAAAGTCATCAGTCAGAGCAAATTAAAATGAATGCAAGGGAAGAATCACATATTTCACGATATTTCTGTAAAGTGAGGTAAAGACAACTTTAAAAAAGGAAATTAAAAGCACAGCATGTTTAATATTCGTAAGCAGGAAGCTCACTTAAGATTTACTTAAGATCATGCCATGAGGCAAAGAAAAGGGGAAGAATCCAGTTCTGACTGATTGCTCATGTAATAACACAGTGAATGTTCAAAGCATCCATTTTGTTTGAGCTCTCACAGTAGACGTCAAACCAGTTCCACCAGTTTTACAGTGACAGGTGGTAATCAAAGCTGTGGATGAGATACAGTGGATTAGTTTTAGCATTTAAACATCTGAAAGAAATCTTTGAATGAAGAGAAGTCGACTAATCATTATAAACATCTCAGACAAGTCCCATAGCAACTCAGTCCTCTGTAGAAACATTTTTTTTTTTGATCAACAAATCTGCAACAGCAAATATGTTTTGTAGGAAACACAATCGCTTCTAATGACCTACGTTCCCTGAAAATGTTATCAAGCGGCACCAGATTACACACACTCATAGATATATCAGTGCTCTTAATATGCCAGATCTTTTCATCAAGATTCATGAATTATTTTGGTTTATTTTCAGTGAGCATTGAAAGCAGCAGTGAAGTATACATGGTATAACTCAAAAATGATTAATAATCGAATAAAATCTACTCTAGAGATGTTTACGAATCCGTATAAAACTGCTTATCCGCCACGATCTGAAACACACACATGACGTCAGGCAGCGCACACCCTGTTCCTACTAGGTATCACATTCCTCTGTGGTGACAGAAAGAATCTACCTCAACCAGTGATTAATTTATGACCTAATGACAAGGAAACCTTTAGACATTTTAGCTTGGTCTATGTCCCGTCCACTGACAAAGAGGAGGCGGGGTTCATGACCTATACTGTAGCCAGGCACCAGGGGGCAATCAGATGCTGTGGCTGTCACATCCTTCATTCCTGTAGTCTTTCTTCACAACCAGGAGGGATTTATTTCTGGTTCATTTGTCATCACTCTTATTGTTGTGCACGTAGACGTGTGCAGAGACAAACCCCTGTTCGCCTGGTGACTGTGTCGTGAATGATTCCTTTAGTTTAGTCTCAGTTTGCAGACTTGTGTCTCTGTCTTTTGTTTAAACGTCGACACTCAGCGTTCTGTCCGTCAAACACTCTGGCGCCTTTTCTATCGCATACATCCTCTCCCTCGCTGAGAGAATCGACCAAACCTTGTGTAACACAACCCTCACATCCATCCAGAAGAAACCCAAACCTTCATTGTCCTTTTGCACAAAGAATCCTGCATGGCTGGTATTCTTTGGCAGAGCCTCTGTTCTGTTCTTAATAGCCAGGCTTTCACGCCTTCCTTTCTTCAGTTTCATTCTGCCTTGGATGCACTTAAACACACGGCTCTGGATATTTTCTCAGAAACTCCCAGAGAGCGAAGACGATGACTTCAATGGGGATGCAGATGGCGGGCTGCGCTCTCGGCCTCTTTGGCTGGATCGGGGTGATCATCGTCTGCGCCGCGCCCATGTGGCGGGTCTCTGCTTTCATCGGCAGCAACATAGTGACTTCACAGATCATATGGGAGGGCATCTGGATGAACTGTGTGGTCCAGAGTACAGGCCAGATGCAGTGCAAGGTCTACGACTCCATGTTGGCTCTGAGCACAGATCTCCAGGCGGCCCGGGCTCTGGTGGTTGTCTCCATCGTCACAGGCATCGTGGGGCTCCTCATCGCCTTCGCTGGTGGAAAGTGCACCAACTTCATTCCGGAGCAGAGGGCCAAGGCGAGGGCCTCGGTGGCCGCAGGCGTGATGCTGATCATCAGTGGATTCCTCTGCATCATCCCCGTCTCCTGGACTGCCAGCGTGCTCGTAAGGGACTTCTACAACCCCATGCTGGTGGACGCCCAGAAACGAGAGCTCGGGGCCTCTCTTTACATCGGCTGGGGCGCCGGGGCTCTGCTGGTGCTGGGAGGGGGGCTGCTGTGTGCCACCTGCCCTCCCAAGGAAGATAGCACCCCGTCTGTGAAGTACCTCCTGAACAAGCCAGGAGGAAACAGCAAAGTGGATTCATTTCGATCTCTCACACCAACCAAGACGTACATTTGAAGTCTGGTTCCTGACTCTTGTCTTTGAGAAGAAACAGAATCTTGGAGTTTATTCGAGAAACATTTGTGGACGTTTATGAAACATGAAGAAAACGGACAAGATGAAGGAAATCTGAACTTTATCGTCATGAAGGAATCAAACTGTGAAGATTTCTTTAAATCTGAATGTTACTCATGACATCCTCTGTACACGGGAATAATTTCAAGTATAGAAAGTATGTATACAGGTTTGGGAATTGATTTGTTTCAGCACTATGCAACTTTGGATATTCATGGTTCTATTTTTCACAATAAATGAACTTCTGTTGTTAGTTGTGTGTCTCTCATGCTTCTTGTTTACAATGTACCTACAAAAATGCCCCTGTGGTAATTTAAACCAGAGAGAAGTGAGAGAACCTGTTATTCAGGTTTCTACCACACAGGTGACTCAGGGACTCACACTCCTGTTGGCTGGAGGATGACACACTTTTTAAAGTTTCGTCCGACACCAATAATCTGCACTAAGGGAAGGGAACTAGATTTATTTATTCAGAGGTTGTCGTCTACAGAGAACATATGTGTGTTTGAAAAAGGATTATAATGTTCCTTTTTACAACCAATTCCTCAAATCAAAGATAATGGGTTCTAAATTGAATCATGTCAATGTTATAGATGAGTTACCAAAAATCCAGCTCATGTTTTGCTCATGTTATTAGATGGCAGATGGCAGATGAGAGATGAGATCAAATGATTCAGATGTCATAGGAAAAGTCAGAAAGCAGAGATGTTCCAAACAGGTTTCTCCCTGCTTTTTTCAGTGATTCACTTTTCTCCACAGTGACGTTCTGTACAAGAGGAAAAAAGATGGATGTTGATGAGGATCTCTGAGGTCCAGATTTGTTCAAATCAATAATATCAATACCCCTACATATTAATGTTAATATCAGTGGTGAATTCCTGAATTCAGTATTTCAGTTTTTCCAGGCCTGTCAGTCATGAGTCCCACCTTTTCACTTTGATAATGAAAAAATCAAACATTTAAGTTTTCCTGCTCAAATTCCCATATGAAGTTATTATTATCACATATAGTAAACCATGTAAAAATATCATACATATAACACTAACAATCCATTCTATAGAAAAAGTATATGTTCATAACATTTCTACGTAAAACATATCTTTAAAAGGAAGAAAAATAAGGTTGATGCCAGTTTAACACTCACAACTCACTATTTGTGAGGAAAAGTGATGCCAAACTTCAATATAAAAATTTTATGTCAGTAGTTACTCTATAACAAAAGATGGAGTAGGGTTAGTCAAATAGATTCTTACATTCTTCACCTCACCTCCAGAAATACGTGACCTGATTTTTGGAGGGATGTGTTATCGGTCAGGGAAGAACCTATTACATTTTAGGGCAGATCTAGATCAGCGGGCAGAACCAGGATTTTATTTTGACGTTCTTTAACATAAATAGAACATTCTTCAGCATTATCTTTCAGAGAACAGTTCTTAGATATATTCATGAATAAAATCAGGCTTATTTAAAGGACTGATATTTGTGAGTGTGAGTAGTGTAGTGCAGAAATAAAAATCATAAATGTGTTGTTGTTTCTTGGTGTGCACTGTGTTATGTGTGCAAATTACTCCGTCATTGTGTTTCAGGTGACATGCTGCTACCTAGTGGCCATTTGAAAATCTGTATATTTCTATTTAGAACAACCTCAAATTTACAGAAAACATTGATATTTTCCTCCTTTATTTCTCACCACACTATTTCAAATTTAGTATATGATTATTTTATTTGTTTTAAAAGCTTAAATTTACTCTGCTCCACCTTTCACAATGACGTGTTGCCTCTTCGTTGTCGTATTTAAGGTGAAACTGAAGTCCTGCATATTCTCTCAGGCTTTTGACTGTCATTGCTTGTTTTGAATCAACTTTTTAGCCTTTTAGGTTTATGTTATGATATCTTGTTTTATTCTATTTCATTCTTGTATATAGTTTTTTATTTATTGCACAGAACAAGTTTGCATGATCCCTTGCAGTAGCTTGGAAATAAAAAAACATTCACTTTGTGTCGTATCATTTTCAGTTTTATATTAATTAAACATCTCAGAGCAAATGACTGCCCTGCATCAGCTGAGCACTTTCACAATCAAAATGTCAGGATGTGAGTAAGAGAGAATAGAATCTGTCCATTCTGAATAAATCAAATAAAACATCATCTCTTGTTTTTCTTTCAGGGTGTGAGTGAGTGTCCACTGTTCCATGGCTCTACAGGAGCTGGGCATCAGCCTGTCCATGATAGGTGTCGCTGGGACCATCCTGATCTGCGCCCTGCCCATGTGGAAGGTGACGGCCTTCATCGGCACACACCTGGTGGTCATGCAGGTGTTCTGGGAGGGTCTGTGGATGACCTGTGTGAGTGAGTACACGGGTCAGCTGCAGTGCAAGCTCTACGATGCCCTGCTGGACCTGGCGCCCGACCTGCAGGCTGCTCGAGGCCTCATCTGTATCAGCCTGGTTCTGGGATGTTTGGGATTCCTCATCTTCCTCCTGGGAGCACGCTGCACCAACTGCCTGAGCCACCCGGGGATAAAGGCCCGGGTGGTGCTGAGCTCCGGGGCCATCTTCTGCCTGTCGTCGCTGACCACCATAGTGGCCGTTTCCTGGACAGCCAACTCCGTCATCCGTGACTTCCACAACCCACGCGTCCCTGAGGTGCTGAAGAGAGAGCTTGGAGCGGCCATATACATCGGCTTTGTAACCTCTGGGCTGCTGTTCTGTGGGGGAGCCATTCTGTGCACCAGCTGCCCACCTCAGAGGCCCAGGTTCCCCTCCAGTGGGTACACCCGTGCCAGGAGCCCCCCGCAAGGCAGCTATGCCATCAAAAACTATGTCTGAAGTAAGGACCAATGGAGTGATAAACACATCTTGAACTGTAATATAATGGCCAAACATATAATCACAATTTTAGAAAGGACTTCACTTTACAATACATTTCAGTTTGTTGTATTTTTTTTCTTTGGGTAAGAAAACTGGATTTTAAGAATATTACCAGTACAGTTATTTTAATTCTTGTTTAATCTTTGTGCACATTCAAAGAGTTGTAATGGAACATGCAGCTAAATTATTAGAGGCTTATTACAGGAGATAGATTTCACTGTTTGTCTGATACAGCTATAGCAAACTGGCATTACTGCTTTTAAAATAGCTGCTAACTGCCCCTGTGAATTATTATATGTCCGATTGTTTTTCATGTGTAAAAATGTCCTATCCAACCATTAAAGAGAAATAAACATGTCCGGATTTCCAGAATGTAATGGGTTCTTCCCTGACCTCACATCATTCTATTTTTGTGTCATCCTGCCAACATTTGCCTCTCTGAAAACCTGTCAAATGTTTCCATCAAAGATTTCAAAAATAAACACAGCAGACTTAACAGGTGCCAATTGAATTACTCTTCTGCTGTGAGAACACAAAGCTTCAGTTCAGTTTCAAGTTGTGGCTCTTTAAATCAAATTTCCTCTTAGAAGCACAACAGCGCCTGAAAAACACTGAGCACAGTGGAACCTTTGTTTCTCCCTCTCGGCAAAAACTGGGAGGAAGGGATTGTTTTGAAACCATAGCAGAGCTAACAGAGGGATTCCCCATCTCCACCCAGCTGCAGCCTGTGCCTTCTTCTTTTCATGAATACCAGAGAACTGGTTTGTCCTTTCTGCACGCACACACACACACACACACACACACACACACACACACACAAATTGTCTATGCCTGACTCATGGACGCACACGTTAAAACAACACCCCACCCCAATGTGCTCCGCTGCCAGCTGTTTCTGGTCAGACAGTGAAGAGGAGGAGCAGGCAGGCCTGGAGTCATGAGGCGGCAGCTGGAGCTCGCTGCCCTCGGCCTGGCCTTCATGGGGTGGATTTGTGCCATTCTGACACGCTGCCTGGCCCTGTGGAAGGTGAGTGGCACCCTGGACAACAACACGGCCACCCTGCCGGCCTACTGGGACGGGGTGTGGCTGGAATGGGATCACTGGGACTTGGCCCACGATGGCAGCCTGCACTGCTCCTTCTACCAGTCTCTCCTGTCTCTTTCTGGAAGTTTTCGTACGTGGAGAGCCCTCATCATGGCAGCCGTCGGGGCCGGGGCTTTTGCTGTGGGGATTAGTGCAGTGGGGGCGGTGTGGTTCCCTCAGCGTGGCCAGGTCAAAGTGTTTTCTGGTGTTCTCTTTGTTTTGTCTGGGATCCTGCTGCTGGTTCCTACAGCCTGGACGTCCCATCACACCAGTCAGCCACTGGATGGCGCTGAGTTGCTGAGAAGAGACTGGGGACCGGCTCTGTACCTAGGATGGATCTCTGTTGCTCTGCTGCTGGTCGGAGGTGTGCTCCTCACCACCAGGTGCATCACTAGAGAGAGTCAGACACAGCAGCCTAAAGAGGGCCGGTACCCGACTGCACCGGATGAGAGTAATCACCCTCTGAGCAGGATCAACAGAACTACGTTCACAAACAGCCAGTATGAACACAGGTCAGAGCCCATCTGATGGACGGTAATGGAATAAGTGAGAGTGAATGATTCAGCTGGAAAATCATTAATGTGTGAAACGACCGTGGATAGATTTAACAGCAGACGTGAAACTCTGGCTGCACGTGTTGGGTAACGAAACACTGGTTTAACTTAGCATGAATTTAACATTAAAAAGCACAAGGGTGTGTGTCATTGTGTTATTTAACTGGGTTTAGTGATAGAGGTGTGGAAAGCATATTTAACAAGAGTTGTGTTTCTTTAATGCCAACACACTGAATATACCACAAAACATATTTTACATTCATCCCTATTTACCCAAAACATAACACCACTGTAACTTGATACTTCTGAGTTCTGATGAAGTTACTGATACTGAATCATATAACACGGTCCAACACTGATCACTGCCCTCGATACTTCTAATATATTGTGATGCTTTAAATGTGACTGAGTTCATACTGATCCTAAAACCAGATACTGTATTGCATGGTATTAAGAGTCATGCAGTTTCATCTTTGTTTGGCTTGTTGAGAGTAAAAAAAATGTTTACACCTGAGATGAGGACACTGTGGAATAAAGCATTGCAAGGAGCATTTGATTTTAATTGTTGCTTGTTCCATCTATTGAAAGAAGAGGACGCATGATGGAAAAGAGAAGGCCAGGGTTTTATATGCTGTACGCTTTATAATGATCAGATGTGAAACTGGACTTTTATTTGCAGTTTAATACCAATGTTAAATTGGAGGGTCGGAACTAAACACTTTCTAAAACAGAGAACATGATTCTGAACTTGCTCTTCTACTTTTATGCCCAATTTTAAAGTGAAACTCAAAGATAAAACTGACATGAAAACATCTGTTCTACTTTTGCGTTCAGTGGCTGAAACAACAGCTCCAGTTTTCTTTATTTAAATGCTAATGTAACACATTTCTAATTCAGACTCAATTCTTCCAAGCTTTTGATTGTGAGATTAAGTTTATTCAAAACCGTCTTATCATTTTCTGATTGTCTTTAATAAAATACCCTTTTTGTTACTGTGACCTCAAACCCAGGGTCTTTGTGATCATTTGTCTCAAGTCAAACCATCTGGACCTTGTTGTTTTGTTGTGTGTGTGTGTGTGTGTGTGTGTTTCCTGCTTTTCTTTTGCAAATAAAAACACTTTCAAGCTTTTTTGATGTTTCAGAGCCTTCCAGCTGCAGTACATCATGTATCATATCAGTGATGTCATATTTCAAATTTCGTCTGTGAAAAAAGTACTACTATCATAGTACTATCATCGTAATTTATTGTACTATTGAAATATTCAAGATAAATAATTCTGTATTATGCTCTGTTCTGCACTTGATGGTGGAAGTATTTTTCATTTACTTGGTTTGGATATAATGCTTTTCTGTTCTAAAAGCTAAAGTGTGATTTCCTTTGTTTGCAAAACTGAGTGTCATGAAAAATCACAGAGAATTTACAAAGGAGAAAATGTTCTTGTTAAATATTTATTTGCTACAGAGCAACTCATTTCTTATGACAAAATATTAATTATTGGGTTTATGTAATTATCCATATAATTGGGATATGAGCATGTCTACATGGCACGCAAAGTCTGATGAAAGGCAGAAACAATAATGTAGTAGACATAAGGAAAAAAATAAAATAAAAAAATAATTCAATGTAAGCAGTCAGATTTTTACTGACCTGTAATTTATGTATTTTCAAATACATTCCAGTAGAAATGCAAATGAAACAAAACACTGTGAATCTGATGATAAATATATTCTCTTTAAGGAGTTTGTGTGCTGCAGTGAAGCATGTTAGTGTGGATAAGGTGCAGAATCCTGACTGGTTGGTTTCCTATAATTTCTCTTCTCCCTCCTCCACATCCTTCAGACTGAGAACCTCTAGAGAGCCGCGGCCTTTAGTCTCACAGCGGATCAGCTCATCCATCTCCCTGTAGCAGCCGGGATCCACCAGACACACCTGAGGAGGAGGAGGGGTGGAGGGAAACACAAAGGCGTCAGTTAGCACAGGAAAAAACAGTAGTGAAAAACCTGATCGTATAATTCAGTGACTGTAGAGTTTGCTCTGTGACGTTCACAGACAAGCCTTCATGTTCCTCACCATTTCCAGCTCCTCGACAAAGTCTTCACTCTCCACGACCTGCAGGAGCGGCTTCAGCTTCTCCTTCAGCCTCTTGGCCTCTTTGGCTGGCAGCACCAACCGCAGCCTCATGTGGGCTCTCTGGATGTCCATGGTCTCCTTCAACTGCCTGATCACCTCCAGAGCCTGGGGACAGGACAAAAGTACAAACTGATCGTAACTGTCAAGAGAAAAAACACAGACTCTCACAGTTTGATTCTCCAGCATAAAGAACTTACAGTAGTTGGTAGTGATGCCTTCATGAAAGAGCAAACCTGTGTTTTTCCTCACCTGCTGCTTCGTGCTCTTATTGGCCTTGACAGAGTAGTGGATGTCCTTCATCGCCCGCTCAATCAGAATGACTGTGTAGGGCCTCTTAGTCTCTGGGTTGACGCACTTCTCTGCCACTATAGTTGCAATGTCCCTGAACATGGTCTCCAGCTGACTGTGCCTCTCCTTGTCTGACACTTGGAGCTCTCCTTTGGCCAGGATCTGTCCACAACATAAACAACAGGCAAAGAAAGCAGCAGGATAAAGGTCAGGGGGTGACAGTGGATATCCTTTCGCCTCCAGTCTGGCACATTTTGCACTTCATTTTTAAGTTTTACTGCCAGTTTTTGTTTTTCATCTTTTACGAGTTATATCCTTTAAGTGTTTTATCCTATCACGTGTTTAAGGGTAGGTGCAATATTCAACTCACTTTTATTCTGCATTACTATTCTGGGTCATGATATGTCCTTTTGCGGTTGTTTCCCCTTAGGGACAATAAAGTATATTTGATTTGACCGCTTCCATCTGGATGATGGTTTGTCCACCTCTGCAGCTTAAAGGTTCAATGTAAGAGAAAGTGTCTTGTGTGGGGAAATACCCTGCGATTAATGCTGCAAACCAATTTCCCTACAGGAGAAAATAAAGAATCAACCCATCCGAATGTATAGTAAATATTATTAAACATTCAGGACGAGTTTCTCACCTGTTTGCAAATGTCTGTCAGATCATCTGTCCCAAAAGCTTTGGTCAGATCGTCCTTCTTCGCCACCTGACCCTTGGACACATTGACGAAAACGGACTGAGTCTGAAGAACCTCATCCAGATCTTTCTCTCTGGAGGAAAACACGATGTCAGAACAATTTGCTCTAACTTGTTTTGATCATATTTTAGCTAATGGGTCGTGTAGGTGAATCCAACCAACAGATCAGAGCTACTCTGACGTTTAAAAGGAGTTAGTTGAAGTTCATTCCAATGTTTTGGTAGCTAAACATGTGGGTGTTGACACTTTACTCACGCTCCTGATCTCCAGCTCATTACTTTATTCTTGTAACAGGCGATTTCAAAGCGCTTCCCTCCTTTCTTCATCCTCACCACCGCCACATTCGTGAGTCGTATTTGATTCGTTGGAGTGAATATCGACATGTTTACAGGTGAGTCTGAAAACTGCGCCACTGACGAAGAGGAGTGTCCGAGTGCGCTGTCTATCGCTGTCCCCTGCGACACACCGACGGCCACAATGGTTCCGCTTAAAATAATAAAACAAAAAAACAGTCGAAATACTTAAAAATCGACTTCATTTTTCGTTTTACCTGAAAAATAATAGATGTTGACAAAAAAAACTAAACGTGGACACGAAACTTAAAAAAAGTGAGTCTCAAAGTAGACATTCCGGTAAAGAAAAAAGAAATACAACTTTCAAATAGCCAGACACACAGCTGCACAGTGACTGAAGCTTTCGTAACACCACCAGGAAAAATAGTGTGTTTTATTATTATTTATTAAGGCTTGGTTTCATTTTATTTTGCTGCGAATCGTCCGCAACACGAAAGAACTGCACTTCCCAGCATGCTCAGCGGCCAAACAACATGGTGGTGCACAGTTTCAGGTGCCGAGGATTGTTCAGGTTCAATCTGCAGAGATGCTGAGCCTCATCTTTATCGTTTTACTCTTCACGGGGCGCGCGTCTGCCCCGGATGCTAAAGGTGACTTTGTTATTTTCACATCCCGACTCCACGCTAGCTTTGAGCTAGCGCTGCTAACATTGCTAGCTAGCATGTATTGCTAGCCAGGCAGTCGCCTTTCTAACCTGCTGCAGGTGACCTGAGGTGAACAGGATGGAACCGGGGTTGTGTTCGGGATCGGCCGCTGCCTGATGAAGCCTGTGAATTGCTTTGTTGCCTGTGTGCTGTAAGCATCGTTTGCTCGCATATATTCTCTGTGAAACACAGTTTGATGTCGTCTCTCCCTCCAGTTTCTCAGAATGAACACAGACCCCCCGAGAGCTTCTTCACGTCCATGTGGCACAACAGACTCTACTTGTACTCAGCTGCTGCTCTGGTCTTTGGGATCTGGTTCTCCCTGAAGGTGGCCCTGAAGAAGGTGGGTTCTCTCTTCCTCTTACCCCACCCCTTCAGTCATGATGGTCAGTTATTTAAGACAAGATGAGACTTTATTTGTCCCACAATGGGGACATTTGCAGTGTCAAAATAGGCATCAGCAACTAAGGGATATAAAGTAATATAGAAACTATGAATGTAATTGAGCTAAATGCAGTGTAAAGACAGGAAAATGTGTGCAGTGTGAAAATATGAATATGGATTACTCATGAACCGTTGATATTGCACATACACATCACAGTTAAGAGTTAAAGCATTACAGTTCAGTCCACAATGGTGGTGCATGTAGTTTTTACCAGGGGCAGAGCTGGTTGTACAGTCTTACTGCTGCAGGAAGGAACGACCTGCAATGCCGCTCCTTCAGTCTGTTGCTGAAGGAGCTGCCCAGTGCAGTGACGGTGTCCTGCAGGTGGTGGGACTGGTTGTCCATCATCCTCCTCTGTCCCACCACCTCCACTGGTTCGAGTGGGTATCCCAGAACGGAGCAGGCCCTCCTAATCACTCTATCCAGTCTCGTCCTGTCAGCAGTTGAAATGTCTTGTTGATGTTCCATCTTTAACTGCTATTTACTACATCCTGTGAATGCACATTACAAAAACCGTCTTACAACCGTCTTACATTTCCCATGAAGTATTTTTGCACTCTCAATCATACTATGTTTTGAGTATTTATTATGTTGCATACTTCTTCTGTTTTTGCATACTTGTATGTTCTGTCTACTTATATGTTTACTGCGGAGATCAGAGAGAAGCTCAGAATTCACAGTCAAGTTGACTTTGACTAGTCTGTCTAAAGGTGGAGATTAGTGTGAAACTGTTCTGTCAAGAGCTGCCGCTTTTCTCTTGTTTCCAACTTTAAGATCCTTCGTTTCTTCCTCTGTGTGTTTCCAGAAGAGCTTCTCCAAGGATGTTGGTCCGTGGGTCTACAAATCTGTGCAGAACAACGACCGCTCTGACACTGTGGAGTATGTGTCAGGAGTTAAAATCTTCTACGGTTCACAAACTGGAACAGCAAAGGTAGAGATGTTCACTGAAACCAACGTCTCTGGCTCATAGTGTTTACATTAAAGACAAGATGATCCTTTGCTTGCACTCCTACACTCTAAATATATATAGTACTGTATTTGATTTATATTGAGCTCTCTGTTTATTTATTTTCATTCTGTTTCTTGTTCATATGTTCTATTACATTGCCCCTTTTGCCATCATCTCACCTCCTCTTCTCATCCAACACCTTTTCATTGTACTGTTGACCCTGTGTTAACTTACATATGACAAATTAAACTGGAAACTTCAGGATATAATCAGTCACGGACGCGATGCTAAAGAATCAAAAGAAGTTTTACATAAATAGGGTTTAAAAGTGCTTTAAAAACCAACCTGGTGCACCATAATCATCTATATATGACCAGAATTTCACACAAAATATAAAAGTAAAATTCCAGCTGAGATTAATTAATCACACACAATATATTTATAATTCTGTCTGAGAAGCATCATCTGACACTTTTCATCATTTCTCAGGGTTTTGCAAACGAGCTGTTGGAAGAAGTGAAGACTTTGGGAATACCAGCGGAGGTGACTGACATGAAAGACTACGATCCAGATGATCAACTTGCTGATGAGGTAAAATTGCTAAACTTTATTAATATAGTAAACATATAAAAAATCCAAAGAGTTAATGGTAAAAACTAAAAACAGTACAATAAAAACAAATAGTTGAATCTTAAGATAACAACTAATTAAATAATTTAAATAATTAAATATTAAATACCACAAGTTAGGAAAAAAAAAATATAATAAAATGAGGACACTGAGTTTGCCTGCCTGGGATCTTCTGGTTCAAGGTTCTGTGGCCTAGACGTTGGAGACTCCATCACTTTTGTTATGTCTCGTTAAGACAGTGATCAGGCTCATAGGAAATCAGCAGATTGCAGCTGTAGGAAGGAACCAGACCATTTAAAGGCTTTAATATCGAGCAGTTAAATATTAAAATCAAATATAAATCTCACAGGAAGCAAGTGAAGTGCAGCATGGACTTGTGTAATGTGACTTGCCTGCCCATTCATTACAGTAGTCATGTCGGGAAGATATACATAATGACCTGATATGTCTGAAGCAGTACAGCAACACTTAAATCACTTCAAAGTACAACTCTGAAATTTAAAAAAAGGGCTACGTGGGCCTCTTTCCAAATGTTATTAGATAAAGTGCCCAGACTAGAGGAGAGATTAGTAAAGCCTTTAGTGCCCGGGCCTCAGGGGATAATTACAGTCACCTCTAATTAGGTGTCATTCAACTGCAGGAGGTTTTTGGACTTTCAATTTTTAATTTCCGCAACGCAGAACATGATAGAGAGATGAATAAGCGATTCTAGGCTTTCACAGGAAGGATAATTTGCTGTCAACAGAAAGCAGTGTCATGGCTATTTGCCCCAATGGCGACCCCAACTTGACCCACGTGGGATACCACAAAATAAAGTAGAAGGAGGCATCTCTTCATTATAGAAAAGGACCTCTCAGATAAGAGATTAGACACTTCAGAGCCACATCACTGACGCTAACATAATTCTTCAGATGGCTGAGTATGATATTATGGTCAACTGTATCAAAGGCTGAAGTGAGGTCAAGGGACTGGCCTGAGTCGGCTTCAAGCAGTACTCCATGGGTGACCTCGACCGGGGATTTTTCTGGGTCTGCAAGAGAGAAAAAAACAGATTATACATTTTTAAAGATTTTGTTGTTTTACATAATGGAAATTAGAAAAATGTCAGCTTGGAGAGGGTCCTAAAATGACCTTAAACAGGTAATATAGAAATTCCTCACATGTCTCTGGGGAGGATTCAGCTGTCTGCCTGGGCAGAGGACCAATAGCATAATTCACAGTTTAAAATGGATTCTGGGAGTGTGACCCTTTTTAGCATTCTGATTTGAAAAATCGGTGTTCTTCGCCGCTTTGATTGTTGGCTGATAAGTGGACAATACATCTCTTTGGGAGGCAAAGGAAACACTGTGTTTATCATCTCTGCTCTGCATTCTTCCATTGTAATCCTTTAGCCACAGCAGAGAAGAAGGGCTGAGCGTTTTTATATCTGATTGAAGATACATAATCTAAATTGCTTGAGCAAAAGCTATTAAAAAAGCAAAGACAAGCTTATTTACAGGCTTCTCTGTTCTCTGGTAGTAATGTGTTTGATGCTGTAAAATTCTGACAAGCGGGAAACAGACAATGACTTTCCTGGGGAAGGTGAGTCCAAAGAGAAGATGCTTTGTCTCTGTCTAATAAAGGTCAGACGGATGATAAAAATACAATTGTGTGATGAGGTATTTGGCCCTGAAACCTGAGAATGTAATTTAAAAAAACTGTCATTGAACAAGAACCTAAACACCTGCAAACATAAGAGCTGCTCCTCTTAACCCTTAACTTCAGCCTTTCATAGATTAGGTGAGTAATTTATGCATCAGTTAATTGTTGCAGTGCTGTTAAGAGGATAAGGATGTACTGATGTGTGTTTGCTCTGGGCTGTCAATTCAATCTAATTCTAAAATTCAACTTCAAGCAGATAAGACCTGGAAACGTGCATTTACACACAAGGCTCAATTAGAACAGAAAAAATATAAATTATTAATTTAAAGCCGAACAACAAACAGCTTTTAATGTTCCGTAATGTTGCAGCTCAGCCTTTCCTTCGGTTTTTTCACTGATTTGATTCTTCAGACGACAGGCACGGAGGAAAATGTGTTACACTAATCCTGCTCAAGAAAGATGGATTATTCTCATCAGTGTTGCCTTTTTATTTTGTGGGCACTGTGCACTTCGGCTGCGAGATGAATATGAGATTAGTTGACTGCTGCACGGCAGGAGAGAAAATAGCCATTTATTCAACAGGGCAGTAATATAGTTTTCTATGATGGAAAGAGAAATGAGAAGGAAAAAGGCGGCAGGCAACAGTCGCTCCCTGGATTCAGCTGAACCTCGGTGCACTGGCTCTGACTGACTCTGGATACAACACAGCTGCTTCACTTCAGAAGTTTTCTGGTTATTTATACATGGACAAGGAGACAATATTCACCCACGTTAGAGTCAATCTAGACTGATTTTCTGCTGTCCTTTTTGTCCCCTTTGTGTATTTATTCATCACATAGCTTCCCAAAGTTATAAATGCTGAAAATATGGTCAGGTGTTCCAGCTGGAGCAAGTTGTTCATGGTGCTGTGGTGGATTCTTCTTCAAAGTTATTTCCCCAAGCTCGTTTTAGTGTTTTCTTTCTGCTCCATATTGTTCAGAGTTAATCCATTATTTGTTTTTCCTCAAATCCAAATTAACAACAAAAAAGTCGTTGTCACAAGAAACCCTTTGTTTATAGACATGCACTGTGCTGTATATGAGAAAGCACATTTATTATCAGTTGCTCTGGAATTTTTTGAAAATGTCAGAGTGAGCCCAGGTGAGAATACAGCAGGAAAATGTCCAGAAATATTCCCAGCGAGTGAGTGGACGTGTTTATGATGTTCGTGATGGACATGAAACTGGAGGAGTCACACATGTAGCTGACGCAGACTTGGAAAGATGAAGGGATTTGAGAGCATTGGCCGACTCCGGTGTCGATGTTCTGGAAATAAATACACACTGAGCTTTTCGCAACAGAATTTATATATCATGTCCTGCTTCTCTACCCAGGCACCATCCCTTGCCTTAATGTTCCAGAAATGTTCCTGTTGTTATGGATGACTCTGACCCAAATGGTCTCCTGTTGTGTTCTAAGGCCAAACTCCTCTTCATGTGTGATAACAGCTTTACAAATGTCTTACTGCACTGTTTCACTGTCCTCAGTGCGCCAGTAAGTCAGTCTGCGTGTTCCTTGTGGCCACGTACACTGATGGACAGCCCACAGAGAACGCAGCGTGGTTCTGTAAGTGGCTGGAGGAGGCGTCCACTGATTTCCGATATGGGAAGACCTACCTCAAAGGCCTCAGATACGCAGTATTTGGTCTGGGCAACTCTGTCTATGAAGGCCACTACAACACGGTGAGAAATAGTTTCTGTCAGAATAATGATAATACTGCTTTATAATCAGTTGAAGACATTTCACAACTGCAGTTCAGACAGTGGGAAACATAATCTTTTCCTTTTCCAACTCCAGGTGGGTACCAATGTGGATAAGTGGCTCTGGATGCTGAGTGGCATGCGCGTCATGACCCGAGGAGAGGGCGACTGTAATGTGGTGAAAAGCCGTAATGGCAGCGTCCAGGCCGACTTTCAGGCCTGGAAGGCGAAGTTCCTGAACCGGCTACAGGCCCTGGCCAAGGGAGAGAAGAAGAACTGCAGCCAGGACTGTAAAACTGGAGGCTCCTGTAGGAATCAGAAAAAAGATGGACACGTGGTAGAGGAACAGGAGGAGGAGAAGGCAGCTCCGCAGGATGCCAGCTCCGAGGTAATGATATGGAATGACACAATGATTAAATATCAGTCTTTCAAACTGTAAAATCCACAACTGCTTCATCATAAATCTAATCAAAAGTTTTATTTGTTAGATGTTTTGTGAACTGAAAGGCCTAAGAGCAAAACATTACTCAACAATTTAGTCCAGATATAGTGTCCATGTGTTCAGAGACAGATAATGGGGGGATCCTGGATTTGGTATCTTGTTCTCTCTGTTCTTTGTGTAGCTTCAGTCTCCTGTGCACGCAACACACGTCATGTGATTCTTGGACAAACAACCTGTTGATTTTCTCTCCTGACCTCTGCCTGGAGTTGTAATCATTAACAGTTTTAACAACATACTGATTCCTCTTTCTTGTATCATCATTAGATTATAAAATATAATATTGTAAACCTGTCTTTTAACAGAAAGGATTTACATGGCCCAGTTTGAGTGGCTCCTCAGTAGATGGTGTATAACTCACCCAAGGATCTTAGGGTCAGATTGAAAATGTGTAACTGATATTTGAACAGGAAAATGTCCAATGACTTAAAATAGACTGATGATCACTGGCTGGGCTAACTGCTCCCAACACCGTGAATAAAATCAGAGGACAGGAAGAAGAGGAGTGTTACTCTCACTTTATTCTCAGTTGTGTTACTCTGTTTTTCCTTTTTTTAATGACACTGATGTTTTTCAACGGCAGCATGATATCGGGAGAAGATTCATCTCTGTCAACACTGTCAATCATTTTGAAATTCGAAAATTGCGGCACTTGCTTAAAATGGAGATTTCACAAAAACGTTATATATACACACATGCACAGCTTTAACACCGATCACAGTGCACGCAGATGACCAGTTGTCATGGTAGCGGGCTCCTCTTAGCGCCAACTCTTGCTGAGACTTCTTCCCCTCGGTCTACAACACTCAACACTTTCTGTGCACTCAGTGGAGGTGACATTCAACCGGAACAGAGAGCAGCTGAGAACTTTGGCGAGGTAACAACCATCACCGTGTTTTAACGGCTCAGGCACTGCTGCTGCACATGTGGGCATGAATTATGACAAATTCTGTGAAACTCCATATACATGCCTAAGGTTTTGTTCTTCAATCTGGCAGCATGAGAGAGGATAATCATGTACAATGAGTACTTCCCATATGGACTCCCCCTGCTCAATGAAGTTTTTAATTGGTTACGGGTTGAATGTGACTCTCTGTGGTCAGGAGGATAATTTGCATTCTCCATTCAGTCTTCTGTCTCCTCATGTCCTTGACCTTTTTTCCCGAAAACGTTTTTCAATCCATTATGGAGCGTTTTTTTCTTGTTTCAGGAGGAACTGATGGAATCCAGCAGTGATGAGGATGAGACAGCGCTGCATGATGAGAAGAAATCCAGTTCAGTGGTGGACATGGAGGATCTGGGCAACATTATGAACAGCATCAAGAAAGCCAAGGTCAGACTCTTAAACATTGTCCAAGTCACCCAAGACCTTTAAATAATCCCACTTACCATCATACCACCTTTCCCATTCCTCAGTACATCTGAAGGTGCCTCAGGCATGTTTCTGCTTCTAGATATGAGGCTGATGTAGAGCACTGAGTTGTCTACATGTCTCATCATGCAGCAGGTTTATTTTCAGTGTTTCTGTGTCAAGGTCTACAAACAGGCATTCAGCTTCCTCCACGTTAATCCAATCTAAGTGTTGAGTGAGGTGGAAAAAGTGGTGTCACCGAGGGAGAGATGGCAGATGGGTTGATAGACACCAGACCCCGGCAGGCGAGAAGCGGAGGCTTGCGTAATAGTGAGGACGCCCACCTCACAGACATGTGAGGAGCGGGTGACTCAAGGAAAGCAGAGTTGGTTGAGGAAGAGGCATTATCAATCTCCTTTTTATAAACCGGGGCAAAAAGAAGTGAGCGTTAAAAGAAAAAGAAAATATAGGTATTAAACACACTAATATTTAAATCGCATTGCATGAATGTGTAATAGTATTCGATCAACCTATAAGTCTATTTATTGCTTTGGTAGATATAATACATTTCTTGTTTCTTAACAATCATTACCACTTTAAAATACACTCCATCTGCATTCTTTTGCACTCAGGTGAAAATATCAGGTCATATCAATAAGATGTATTTATATTTTGGCTGCAACAAAATCACAAGCTGCTTTGAGAGTTGAAATGAAACTTTTAAGGAAGATTTGCCTTTCTGAATATTTTCTTTTCAGTTTAGTGTAAAATACATTATCAGTCACTAAAGGGACCACCGTAGACGAAACATTTCATTTGACTGCAGTTGACGTGAGCCGTTCTGGTTCCTCAATTTTGTTCTCATGAATGAATAATGCTTTACGACAGTTACTGTTGTACAAACAGTAGCCGGAAAGCAGTCAACGTGTTCATGTCTCACACAGGATTGTCCCTTGTTTTGTGGCATAAATATTACAGTGTATAGTGTTGTACGTTTCAGGAGGTTTGGACAGATGTATTTGTAAGAGCCCTACATTACTTAGACTCACCAAACCTGGTCCTGCTCAGTACTGATCAGTTATGTCTGTCACCGTGAGGAGAGCCAGACTTTGTTTTGTTTTTATTGTCATTCTCTTCCAGTGTGTTCCTGTAGATTTGTGGCCGAACACAAACCTTCCCATTGACTCCCATCCCTCCTATTCACCTGCTGCAAATATATTTTTATTCAACCTATAACTTGTCTTATAACATTCTAATTATTTGCTGCGATGACTCGTATCATAGCGCTGAGATTTCATGAAGACAAGTTTGCTGTGCGAAGAGGAAACTAATTAGTGTTGTCTTTGCATAATTTGGTCACAAAGAGCAGGCAGCACAAGATGTAATTAGGTTTTTTTTTTTTTACATTAAACATTTGCTCTTGCCAAGAATCGGCGAGTATTTAGCCAAGCTACAAATTAAGTGTGAAGAAGGAAATTAGCTAATTTACAACGGAGCAGTAGCTTAGATTCAGGGTTCAATCTGTTTTGTGCGACTCGCTCTTAATAATTCTGAATGCTGAAATTGGAGTTGATCTTTTACAATTGAGTCTCCAGTTATTAATGACAGGCTGAATAATTAACTCTGTGTATTTAACAAGAAGCTGAAGATCAGCCGTGGTTTTGAACTGCTTGAGATGCGTCTCTTTATAACTGAACTCAGGCTGTGTTTGACCACTAGGTGATGGCAGAGACTCAGTTAACTTGGGCTCAGATCTGAGTGAACCATTGTTCTCAGGCTGATATTCAACACAATGCTGTTGTTTCACTTCTGCAAAAGATATTTACATGAATTCTCTTTGCACATCAACAAGATCGACACTTCTTTTTATTAATTCCCACTGTTTATACAACAAAACTGAAACTAGACTTCATTTATATCTGAGTCTGTATTCATGTGCTTTGAGTCACTGGTGGTAAATGCTTTTTAAGTGAATTGTTCTGGAGTAAGTCAAACTCACAGACACAATTTAAAACTTTCATTTACTTCAGAGGAACCCGTCATGTTTGTGTCCCCACAGCGCAGGTTACCGGCTCTCACCCAGATCACATCGGGAGAGAGCCAGGGTTCATCTGTATATTGCTGGGCTATTATAAAGAGACACAGATTACCCACAGAAAACCCACATAAACACAGGGAGAACATGCAAAGACCCTAGATGAACTGGGATTTGAACCAGAAACCTTCGTGGTGTGAAGCAAACCACTGCAACACTCACAGACTGAAATGTCAACATATTTTGGTTTCTATCATAGGATAAGAAATTATATTAACCTACCTTTGACTTATTCATTTTTCTTTTATCGAATGATCCAGACTGTTTTTATGGATCTTGTCTGAACTTAAATTCAAAACATGTTGTCTTTAAAACTAATTTCAGAAAAGAACCTGCAGCATTAATTCTTGAAATGTTATTAGATTATTGATTAATTAATTAATGTGGGCTGAAAGTGTCGGCAGCTTCAGCTTTCTTCACAAATCACCTCTCAACTTGAACAAGTTACTTCATTCAACCGTAAATCCGAATGAAGAGCTAAATATGTTACGGTTGTAGCCAGGAAGGCTTGAGAAACACTGAATCACTGCTGAACTTCATGATAAGTTTATGTCTCTGTGATTAGCTTCCAGATCGCCAGTCTCATATTGCCCAATTTTAGTGTATGTCACTCTTTGGCTGTAGATTTATTCATATTCTGATGAGCTTCATTTCCATTGTTGCTCTAACTGATTTTGCACCTTTGCATTGTTAATTAAAATTTGTCCCAGGAGACGTCTGTTTCTGCCAGTTAGAAGTTAGTGTAGAACGGATCAATAATAATCTTGAGCAGCTGCAAAGTGTAATGGCTTTTGTTGCTCTACAATGTCAAAGTCAAATATTTGTCATCTTCTTAAGGTGATACAGTGGCTGTGATATACATATTTAATATATTATTGTTTGTCTCCACTGAAATGTAGATGTATACATATTAAGGCTTTTGCTTACTTCTTTTAGTATAATAATTAAAATGGCACTGAGACATGGGTAATTGAGGTTCTTTATACAGTATTCATCACATCCTAAATTGTACGTGTGTAGCTGAAGACCTGGGCGCTGATATTTTATTGGGTTTTTCTTATTCCCAGGTCTTCTTTCCCTTATTCTTATTCTCTTTCGCGTCTCTGAGCCTTTGGGTTTTTCTGTTGATCACCTGCCCTCTCTGTGTGTTGTTGATGCACTGTCCAGCTGCATCAGCCTCATTTGGTGTCACGGTTCCAGAGCTCAGTTCAATGCTGTGAGATGTCCCAGTTCTGTTTGTCCGGACAGGCCCGGTCATGACTGGATGTCTGTAGGCTCTCAGGCGAGGGTGAAGGCTGAGCAGTGGGGATCAGAGACCGGGGCCAGATGAATCACAAGGGCCGCACGCAAAACACCACAGGGACAGATTGTTGCGCTGTCGGCTACATGTTGTGTATGTTTTCTGAATTTTTCAGTATGTGGAAGTGGACATTTGTGCTGCCTGAGAGTGGAAAACTAGTCTTCTCATGATCTGCGATTTAAAACATTTTTTTTTTTACATCATTTTCATCTCTGGTTCAAATACCTGGAATCTTAAACAGCTTTTTGAGTCACATCCTTGTGATAATGTATCTCCGCTATCCCTGATTGACTGTCTGTGTGGTTTACCACAGACCAGCACTGATAACTGGAATAGAGCATGACTTATAGCATCCATTAAACCACCAACAGCAAAGCAGCACCCCACACAATTTGCAGAAAGATAAATCACGTCTCCCAATGTCCATCCAGCTCAGTACCTAATCTTTTTCAACCACGAGAATGAGATGTTGGTGGATTCTGACACAGCGTAATGGCTTGCTTATTTACTGCATCCCCTGCTGACAAAAGAGCTGCTCATGTTAGGGACCGTTGCTGCTGCGCTGTTAGTAATGTGCCATGGACCTTAGCTCCTAAATGGCGAGACATACGTGGCCTCAGCTGCAGAGAGCACGTAGAGCTGCTGTGGGCTTCGATTTTTCCGGGTGGAAGGTGAAAGTACACCATTGTCTGGTTTGTAAGCAGAAACAGATGGGCTCTGAACACCTGAGGTCATGCTCAGATGCACAATCCATAGGCTGTGTTTTCACACCACTAATGTTTAAGCTTGGTCTCTTCTATATGATATTCAGCATCATAGGCTGTGTCCGAAATCAGTCATTCACTAACCTGTACAATAAAATAGGGTCTCCTTACGTCATTGTTGCAGGGTTATGGTGTACAGCATCAGCTGCCAGTGGAAAATACCACAATAGATTTAAAATGTTTATTTGACACTTCGTTTTAATACTTTTAGGTGAATAACATGTTGGAATGAACTTGTGCTAAACATTCAGACACCACTACAAAATTACTTTTTTGGCTTCATTTTTAGCTGCAGCAGACACCACTCAATACTATACCTGGTTTGAACCCAACGGACATGGTTGGCTGCTTCATGTCTGCTGGATATGTAAATAAGCAGCATTGTCAGCAAAACTGTCAAGTCATTGCTATTTCAAGTTTTCAGTATGCTCTTGTGATATTTGTCCCCGAGCACAGATTCAAATGGAATTATTAAGAAAAGGACAGAGCTGCCACTTTAATACGACTGGTGGATTTTGGGTAAATAGGGATGGTGCTCACACTACTCGAGTGGTAATCACACTGGCTTGGCTGAAGCACTTATAGAACTCGTGTGCCTACATTTCTCAGAGCCATTTTCAAGACTCAGTGGCACATTTCTGTAGCATTTATAGCCATGTGAGCAATGAACAGGACCCAGGGGAATGTCTCTGTTCTTCAGGAATGCACAAATACAAACACTTGTCAGTGTTTGCTGACAGCATATTGGCCCCTTATGAGTGCTGCTGTGCTGAGAGGGGGACATATACCATATCCTGATACAAACCCAAGCAGAGGCACCATTAGAGTAATTGTGTGGAGCTGTCACATGAACATTGACAGATCGAACAGCACTTCACTTTCTGAAGAGTAATACCTACTCTCAGCGCTGGGACAACTTTTCTAGCAGAACTTAATCTCCTGTTCTATCTGTAAACAGCATCTCTAAGATTTTTAGATTTACATACAAATGCTGTGCACAGCACAAATGCAATCCGAGCCTGAAGCAAGCTGTTAATCTTTGAAAGGAAAAGGCTTCAGTGGCTTTGTTGATGAAAAGCTGTTATAAATAAAGTCCAAGAATTGTCTTTTCAAGCTCAAGTCACTTTGTAGCATTTTACTGGGCCCCGGAAGGACCTTAAGACAACTATACTGTCTAGACTAAAGGCTCCTTTTCAAAAACACATTGCTAAATGGTTATTTTACACACAAAGTTATGTAAGAACTGCTCAATCGCAGCCCTTGATTTTCACTTACTTCCAACATCTAATGCTTTATAGACTTATTTTCTTAAAGTCTTAGCTTTTAAAAAGCCTTTCTGAATAAGTAGTAGCTGCTTCCTTAAGATTTGTTGCCTGCACCTTGAAAACAAACAACACTCTTGGACTCTTTGTTTCTTTGTGTGATGTTAAAACATTTAAGAAATTGGAACCTCGGATCCTGCAGTTATTCAAACTGGCTGTTCGGGACTCTGTTTGCTGCAGTGACGGGTTTGATTAAGTTGCAGCTTTCAGAACAATGTCCTAACACATCTCCCCATTTGTCAGCATTGTTCTGTAGGCAACACAAAATCCCTCAATGTTCGCCAGTGACTCATTGCAAACCAGGATGGTTCTTGAGCAAGTTAGCAGAGGAACAGTGAGCTGTTGTGCCACCAGGTCGGCCCACGTCAAACTGCATAACCTTGACTTCTCTAACTAATGCCAGTGTCAGGTGATGACAGTGTGGTCAAATAGACACTTATTCTTTTATAACTCCTATATCTGAGTCTTGGGAGCAGGTGTCAGGTAGAAGTGAAATTGCCAATGGTTTTAAATCAAGATCATGAATTTAATATGACTGATTGTGCTGCCCTGTGTGGTAGATGATATTTGACTATACTATTTCTGTATTTACTTTGTTCTCATCTTGACGCTTTTATAAGTTAAATTACTGATTTAAAGATGTATGCAGCTGTCAAAGTCTGATATTTCAAGATTGTGGTTTAAAACAATGACTGATTGTGAGTTCTATGTCTACAGGGCAAAGAGGAGGGTCGAGTAGGTGGACAGCTGGTGAAGCTATCGAAGCTGAATGGAGTGAAGAAGACTGAGGATGAAGAGGAGAGAAGAGAGATGATCACCCCGGCCCTGAGAGAGGCACTGACCAAACAAGGTGAGGAATTATTGAGTAAAAAAAAAACATGTTCTGAATGTGTATATATGAAATATACAGCCACTTTGGGAGGGACATCTGCAAGGTATCACTGGTGACTGTCTAATATATGCATATAATTTAGATGCATTACTTGGCAATAAAAAAACACTTAACAAACCGAGCACACCAGCTGCTGTACTGCATATCTTTAACCTTGCCAATGTCACACGGGCGGCAAAGATGTAATTCACTTTGGAACAGAAATTAGTTTTTATTTCAGCACTATGCATAACAAGCATATACAAATTGCCGGAGACAAATTAAGTTTGATTTTTTTTCCCCCCTAATTCCTAAACAGAGGTGTCAGTTTTCTCAAAGTCAAGTTACATCAAGTTCTTAATGATGTTTTCTTCCGAATGATTGCGCATCAGTTCAGGCCTCAAACACTGATGCTCCATGTAGAAAGAGCGAATATGTCAGTATTCAGTAGCTCAAGGTGCGTCTTTTTTTCTGGTGGAATATGTGTTGTCTAATGGCTCTGAAAATATGCTCTGCAGTCCAATTACCCTCTCTGCCTCCTCCTGTCCTCAGGGTGCAGTCCCAGGTCATCTATGCTCCCACACTGAAACCTCAGCAAAACTGCTCTTAGCTTGTGTCATCATGGCACTGATATTAATGTTCCTAATTCAATGACCAGCAGTAACGATATCCTCTAAAAATTATCGTATAAAGAAAAAAAAACAATGCATTTATGGATAAAAAGAAATTGAATGACAGCATTAAAAACTATGCAAGAGGAAAATGCAATAAAAGATGCAGAAGATCATATAAAACTTAATTAGAAAAATGACAATTAACTAAATCATGATGCTGAATTAAAAGAAAGATTTCAAGTGTAGAACTTTACATTAGATAATAATTTATATATGGTGGGAGAGGACCATATATGGGATGGGGGACTTTCATTTTCATATTTATTTTACTATTCTAATATTTCAATTTTAAATTCAGGCAAGTCACTTTACTGACCCCCCCCACTGTTAGCTTACACAACACTCTATAAATAGGACTCTGAGCAAGACTTCACTCCATTTGACCAAATGTTGGCCTATTTCATGGTGTGTATGTTGGCAAAGTTCTGTCCCAGTGGACGGTTTGTTTTATTCGCAGTGAAAGAACGAAGGATGAAAGTTTTGGCTTTGTTTTAATTAGACTGGGTCTTGGATGGCTGTTTATAGCTGATTTTTCTGGCATGACATTGAAGCAAAAGTCATACCACTTAAATGCCCAAGAAAGTTTTGACATAGAGCTCCATATTTCAAGCATATCATGTGCCAATTACTTTCAGATGTAGTCAAACCTGTACACTGTAACTCTATAATCAAAACCCTGAAAAGTTATTGTAAAGGTTTAGTTTCTTATGATAGAAGAATTTGCACAAATGTGTGTTGTTTATTTTTGCTCCAACAACACTACTGGGTTATTGGTCACTGTTGTCTTTTAGGTGGACTCCACAAAATGTTATCTTTGATGTAGCTGCAGTTTTTTAAATTAGGCGATATTGTAAATTCATGGAGTTTAACAAGTGTGGCAATAAACATCATAAATGTGTTCTCTATAATACAAGCAACTACAGAAACAGCAATCAATTTCCATGAAACTTGGTGGATAGACAGAACCTGTTGAATTTTGGGGCAGGATTTGGACAATGCGGTGAATCCAGAGCTTTTTTCCTAATTTTTGCAAAATTTCCCAGCAAATAGTTCATGGATCTGGATGAAAAGAAATCTGGCATATTTAAGGGAGTGATACTATGAATATGTGAAATTTGGTGCAGCTTGATTGAATTTAAGAGGACTGTTGGGCCTTGGTGGAAATTTTTGCTATACTTGGTACCATTCTAGTTTTTTTGATTAAACAAAGCTTCTCCCTGCTCATTTTATTTCCCCCCAGGTGGCTCAGTCAATAATGTTTATCTTGTCAATAATGTTGCACCCAAATTGCTTTCATTTCAAGTCATTTAGTTTCACAGTTTGCTCAGTCGAGAGACCACCACTCTTAGACCCAAAAATCTGATTGGGTTCAGAAGCAGTCTCAAACCATGAAATCTAAAGTCTAGATAAAGGGAATTTCTTTAAAATTTCACCAGTTGTCACTTGAACTCAGAGATGAACTAATAACTTATATCAGTCTGGAAAAAAATGTATGTAGACAGAAACTGCACTGGTTGCCAGAGGAATACAAGCTCTGGATCATCAGTCTGAACTACTGATGTAAGATTATTAATATCAGATGTTCGTATTTAGCAGACACCATTCCCCCAGAGAAAGAAGAAATTGCAAACTTTTCTCTCCATCTACCACCCCCTCACTTTGGCTCCATCTCCACTGACACATTCGATTCACTGGAAATCGATTTCTCTAACAAACACAAGTGGGGAAACTTTGTTCCCATTAGGACTATTAATAATAGTTAAATAAACTGTCAGCAGGTGCAGGGTCCCTACTGTGGTTTCCACTGGGAACTTTTATTTCTATGTGCCTTGCAGTAACTAGGAATGAGGTTAGACGAGGACATGCTCAGGTATTTTTAAGGACAAGAATCAATTGCCGGTCAGAGCGCCACTGCAAACAATAGGTGAAGAAATTCAATTCTGTGTGTGTGTGCCTTTGGTTCCTCATTTGTAAGAGGAGTGTTTTTTTCTACTGGTCAAGGACATCATTGACCAGCAGCAGGCAGTTTCATTCAGGTGGTAAATCAAAGTAAGAGTGTGTGAGCATTTCTTCAGATATAATCATAAATAGCTGTGACTAATGATGAATGAGTTTGATTTGACTCATCAAGCATCAAACCTGAGATGCGTTGAAGCTGTTAGAGCTCATCTCCGTCTTGACTCAAGTTTCCCGCTGTGTTTTATTTAGACATTTAATCTACAAGGGTTAAGTAGCAGCTAAATCACATTACAGGTTTCAAAATGAAAAGTCACCACTGGAATTCCTCATCAGGCTGTTGTGGAGCAGCACGGTCTAATTAAAAAGTGTCTTAAAACTTCAGGACTTAAAGGTTCAGTGTGTAAGATTTTGATGAAAGCGATCTATCGACACAAATTTAATATAAAATAAAATTCATGATATTTCATCTCAATTGTATAATTATTATTTTCTTTACCCTAGAATGGGCCCTTTATAATTAAATAATTTATATTTACTTTAGTAGCGGGTCCTCTCTACGGAGGCTGCCATGTTTCTAACAGTAGTCCAGACTGGACAAACTAAACACCTTTTGAGTTTTTATAACAACTGAAGCTACCACAGGTTCTCTGTCATGTTTGGAAGGAGAGGGTGAGGTGAGGGGTGTTCAGCTGAAACATGCAACTTCACCACTAGATGTCACTAAATTCTACACACTGTACCTTTAACAAACAAACCATTCTTGATTCCCCTTTAAAGCAAATTCAGGATCTGTAAAATCAACTGAAGCCTGCAGCAATGACTCTCCCAACATGGCTGTTTGTATCAGGTGGTATGTCACACTTCTTCTTCCTTTATAGGGAGTTGGAAATCCTCTCCTCCTCTTCCCCCTCTCCTTCCTACTGTTAACTTGTCCTTGAGCACTTGCTCATGGATTTACTGAGATAGCTTTGAGCAAAGAACTGCGAATGAACAGGATTTTGTGCAAACTGAGCATGACTTTATAGATGTGCCACTCAAACATAATGTAATCTCCACTTTTCTGTGTATTAGTTTTATAAAAGATGAACTCATACCTTATATATACAGTATATATGTCTTAAATGGATTTGTGTGGAAGTCGTGCATACTGATGTGATTTTTATCTCCTCACATGCTGTTTTTCTTTCTATGCAGGCTACAAACTAATTGGAAGTCACTCAGGAGTGAAGCTTTGTCGATGGACCAAGGTATCAGATTTAACTCTTCATAATAGAGCATTCCACAAACTTACATACTGTATGATTTTCATTGACTGTGTCTCTTCTGTTTTTAGTCTATGTTGCGAGGGAGAGGAGGCTGCTACAAACACACTTTCTATGGAATCGAGTCCCACCGCTGCATGGAAACGACCCCCAGCCTCGCCTGTGCTAACAAGTGTGTCTTCTGCTGGAGGTATGAACCCTACACATAAATCCACCACAGACTACCAGGGAATCTGTTTCATCACATTTGAGTGATATTAGTAGAGCTGGACTGACTTTACTCCCCATTGGAAAGCAAAAATTCTCAGTTATATTTCCAAAAGTTTGAGCAAATTTGAAATGTCATACAATTCTTAGCAATTGCGTGTTCATGCATGCAATCAGGTGAAGTTGAAGACTTGATGTCGCTCCACCGCAGCTGATTTGTTTTGAAGAGCAAGGCGGTTGCATGGTACATGTCGTCATTGCTTACCAGCATCCTCATCCTTTTTTCATTGCAAAACAACATAACATTACTGATTTGCTTAACTGATATAAGAGTGCACACAGTAGGTCAAGTTGATGTTAAGTGCTGCCCCTGCTGGATCACGAGGCAAACGACTTCAGACAGTCTGATGAGCTTCTTGTCCTTTTTCGACAGCCTTCATCAATACTGATGCTGACACAACTGTGAGGGGCTTTTCTGCATTTTTAGTTTTCATGTTTAGAAAAGAGGTAAACTTTATGTCATGAAGCATCACTGAGCAATGTTCTCTTTGTGGCACACAAGTTTATTATTAATGTGCAGAAGACGAATGGCGAGCATAACTGCGAGGCCTAAAGGTGGACATTGATTCATCATGACACTGGTGAGAGACTGGGCCCTCTCCACCCCTCAAGATCCATTTGAAAAGGCGAGTTTTAGGTTGAGCAGTGAAAGGTCGCTGTCAGAATGTGCTGCGGTGAACCGCTTCCCTGTCGACACAGATATGCCAGTCTCTCTGTAGGCAGATATGTGAGATGACGGGGAGTCAGCAGTTTCAGGGCACAGATGTATCGTTGCTGCTGCCCTTGCCATCCGTCTCTGTGCAACAACAGGTGGAAGTGACTGTGAGGGACAAGGCCAGAACGTGTGGTGTGTGTGCATATGCACGCAACAGACTGTCTGAAATTTGTTATGCCTCAGGATTAGTTTTTGCACCCAGACATCACACTTGTACAGTGAATAGGTGTCATTAACACTTGAGGAGGTGCAATTTTTAGAGTAGGATGGATTCTTTCACTTTATGGATTTTTATAGGGTGAGAATTCACATGACCAGTTTGTTTCACTTTCAGATTGTGAATATATGTTTATTAACTGTGTTAAATGACTCCAGTTTAATGACCCGAATCTGTCTCAATCAGATAAATACATCAAGAGAGATACCGGCTGCCAGTTGATGCTTAGTTCAGCCTCTGTTATGTAACAATAAGGGCTACAAACCTGTAAATACCACCAGTGTGTAGCTGAGATAACAAAACATATTTTTTTTAATCTGTGTATTTGTCTGCGCCACTAACAGACATCACACCAACCCAGTGGGCACAGAGTGGCGCTGGAAGATGGACCCAGCAGAGAAAATCCTGCAGGAGGCCGTGGAGAAGCACCAGAGCATGATTCGACAGTTCAGAGGTTTGTGCAAAAATTACTTTTTTTTACGTTCCATTGCTACGATCATCTCTGTTTCGACATTGTCTATCTGGCTATTTATTTATCGATCGGAAGATCAAAATGCAAATTGTTTGTCTGTTGTTTCGTCACCCTTGCTATAGTAGTTCATCAATCACTCCTCAAACCACATACACACACACACACACGGACAGACACACAAAACAATGTAATTTCCTCATTTGTCTCCTTCACTGCGTCCTATTTGTCCCAACCCTCTGTATTTTCTCACTCAACAGTTTTGCTATAACCACAAAGGGTTCTACAGAAAGAACAGGAATTACACTGGGTATTATTTTGTAACAGAAGAATTAACCTCGTCTGTATCCACAGTTTTTGGATCCATTTGTACGACTTGTACTTGATACTGTTTTCATGTGGGATTTGATTCCCTGGCTTTCACCAACATTGGCTGAGGACGTCTGGTTAGGCGCCCAAAGCTCAGGCAAAACAGAATTTCGTGATCATTCTGTGAGTATTCCCTGAGCAGATTCTCTTTTGAGAAATGTAGTCAAAACAAAGTGGTGACACATAAATCAGATATTTATCAAAGCAAACAAGCACTGATTAGAAAATTGTTTGTGTTACACACGGATTTTAAGCTTAAAAACAAGATCTTCACCAGTTCAGAATTAAGATTTGAACAGAAGTTGCAGCCAACTGAACATCATCTGTCTTATTGATTTGTCTGTTTTTGACTTTTTTAATTAAAAAAAAATAATAATTTAATTCAGAAGATAAATAAAAAAAGTACCTAGTTTCCTCAGGTGAACTAGTTTTTTCCAAAATAGAAATACATTTAATTTACCATGATGTTTGACAGAATAGTAATAGACTCTTGCATTGCTCCAGTACAAACAGATTCCTGTCCATTCTATCACAGGTGTACTGATATGTTCTTGGTATAACTCCTTGTATGCAGCCCATTGAAACTAAAGACATATTTACTCTGCAGACCTCTTTCAGCACAGCCACATCAACTGTTACAAGCTGTTTCCAGACATGAACTCCTGAGAGTGGCTGCTCAGTTGGGCCTAGACATGGAGATTATCTGAGTCAGACACGTTCACAACAACGAGGAAATGTCCAGAACATTTAAGCAAGGGGTGGCTTGTAAGAGACAGGACATAACATATAGATTCAACTGTGGAAAATCAAGTGTTTTTGCCCATCGACAACGGCTTTGGTCCTCATTATCAAAAGCTCTCAGGTGTTCTGAATGTCACACACCCAGAGCCTGTGGTGGATTTTATAATCTTGTTGCATTGATTTTTTTTTGCTTCAGCTTGCTCTTAGGGTGAATCGATGCTTTGATTAGATGCAGCCATATTGCATACAACGCGTCGACGCACGTTGTGCTAATTGACGTATTTATGTTATCGATGATGAAGGTTACACAGACACAAAGCCCCAGCCCTACTTCTGGATAATTTGAGGAGATTATTCAGAAGTCAGTGCTTCTCTGACAGCAGCTTTACAAACATGCAAAGACCACCCCCATTTTTTCCAAACTCAGCTGGCATGGTGGATTTATTTTCTGTTTTAGGTTTTAATTCAAACTCTCTAACTTTTTACAATAAGCCTGTTTCCACACTTTCTCTTAGCATCCAAAGTCCACTGGCTCTTAGTTTTCAAAATATGCAAAATCCACAGTACGTTGACAGGCATGACTGTACCTCCAGCTAAAGTGTCCTTAAAGCCCGGTTTGATTCTGTGACCATCAGAGTCGGATGATCGCTTCTCTAACCTCAAAGCCAATGCTGATCCTATTATAAAAATAACAAGGTCATTGTAGTGAAATGATGTAGATGCCAAATGCTAAAAACTTCTGAGACTTATCATCTTTAAATGCCCACCTTTACACCTAATATCATTCTTGTGTTATTTCTAATGAACTATCAGGCATTTTGTCATTCAAAGTGTAAAATGTCCTGATGTGATTATAATGGAACAATTGTGCACACAGGCTTATGTTGACAGTAAGCTGCTCTTTAGTCCACTCAGAGTGAAAAACACATTTGTCACTAAATGGATTACAACTATAATGTTCTGTGCTGAAAAAAACGTACATTTTTAGATGCTTTGACAAAGCAAAGCTTTGCAGTTGAAATAACAAGTATAATGGAGCAAAGTGCAATCCCATATTGTCATTATAGTCTATAATTTCCTTTCCAGTTGTGCCATAAAATCAAATTTGGCAGCGTTCAAGTCCATTTGCCGTCCACAGTGATGCATTGGTGAATGTGTTACACAATGAGTTATCCAGATGACTCCTCTGAACCCCTCTCTATGATTTAATATATTGGATTCTGTTCTGACTACTTGATAATCTTCTGCCTAAAAGGTCTCATCGAACAGCAGCTTTTAATACCATGTTACAGTTTATTATGTCAAGTTGTCTAGTGTGAATACATGCTGTTTAATGAGCTGCCACTTTTCACCTAAGTGTTTTATATCAGGTTCTTCTCCGCTGAGTTTTGTGTCCAGTGATACTCTGTGTAGATGTATTTCTGTTGTAACAGAGTGTTGTGACAGGATATACAATAACAATTTTTCGGGACCATTTGAAACTATAAACAACTAGAATGGCACTCAACAGTGTGAACAACCAAGGCCAAACAACCCTGATCCATACTGTACACAGTCATAAATATCAGCCCACTACCTAGTTCCAACGAAATTGTTGAAAAATGCCTGATGTTTCAATGTTAACAAAAAATTGAAAACACTCCAAAATATTGTGGATTCCTCTCAGGGCCAGTCCCAACTCCTCCACCTAGTTTGGTTGAATAGTGTTTTAGTAATCCTGCCTACAAATAAACCAACAAACACGTGTGCAAACCTACCTACAGATCTGTTTAAAGTGCCTGATGATCTAAATGGAAGGTTGGATAGTGTCTGTTTTCTGTCTCTAGATGTGATCCTCAGGATACACGGTTACAGAAGCTATGCAGTGGTTTATTGAGGTTTGAACTTGTTCCCTGTTTAGTTTATTCTGTATTTTACATTTAGCCCTTTGCTCTGACCCTTCTACATGAGTGTGCGCTCGAGGCACCAAATGACTTAATGTCACCGTGTGGCACATTTGCATAAGTGGAAGAAGCTCGGTGATGTTCTGACTTTCACAGCCAAGTCAGTGCATGAATTAAACATTTTGCTCTGTCATTCTCTTAGCTAAAACATCACAGCACTTTAAAAAATTTAAAAAGACTCACTCCCGTCATGAATTCTGTACTTAACCGCCCCCTTCCATCCAATGACCTACATGTATGAACTTTTAATTTCATGTCTATTGATTAAAAAATGCCAAAGTGTTCGGTAAGAATGAGAAAGCCAATTAAACATGGATAAGAAGTCTGCAAGGACGGGATAATGATTTCCTCACCATCCTCCATGAGTGTTGGTGTCTCAACAAAGAAAGTGTAGGTCAAGTCCAGAACTAATCGAAGGCCTTTGATAATAGCTGTCATCTCTTGAATCAATTCACTGGCTTCTAATAGAGTCCCATGTCCTCGCTGATAGACCTGATTCCACTCTCTGCCCCAAGAGGGTGAACTATGTGAGACTTTAATGGAATTTCACATAACTAATTCCACAAGATGCATACATTTAATGATGTTTCAGACACACACACACTCATACACTCACCATCAGCCTCAGCTGGCTTTTATGAACAGAGTTAAGTGGGATTTCTCCTGGGGGGGACAGCTTGCCTTTCTGATGTCTTTGCATTTGTCCTGCGATGTAATTTGTCCTTGAAAGGCAGCACAGTAACAGTTGCTCTCTGTGGTTCAACCATAAAGAATTTTGATAGCTTATCAATAATTCATAGACATTTTCATAAGGCATATGGAGGCAACTGTCCAATTTTGTATTTAATTAAGATTCCCTGCTTGTAGCCTTAAATGAAATGGCATCTGCTGTAGCTACATCAATATGACATCACATCCCAGTGAAACTGGTTTTTATTCCCTGAATATCAATCCACTTTTTGCTGTGTTATATGGCATTTACGTCTTCATACTGCCAACCATAGTTTGGATATGAAGATGGACGACATCACAGTTGAAGCCAAACCATCTTGATCACACCCTGGGGGCTCATAAACCCAGCGACCTCCATGTTAGCAGTTAGGCCATGGACCAATTAAAAAATTGTATTATATGTCATATCAGGTTATTGTTTTTTTTTTCAAGTGCTAATTTTCCAGTAAATCTGGTTTTATTCAATTATTTGATGCAATAAAAATGTGCCGTAATGGTTTGGTTGAAATGACACCAAAGCTCAAGTTGCCGTCACCTGTATCTCGGAAGTTATAGCTCCATTTTTGTACAGTGAGAGGAAGCTGAGACGTGTCGTCCATCTATATTTACAGTCTATTCTGTCAACAGAAAACAGACATATGATGTTTCATATATGCCTGTTTTATGATATTATACTTAATAAATTCACAGATGCTACATGTTAAAATTGTACCAGGTGGTTTAGTAAATCAAATTTGGCCAATTTATCTAATTAATGTCAAATTGTGTGAATTTAGTACCATATGGTTGTAATCCTAATGTGGACAACTATAATTTCCTTAAGCAAAACTCTAACTAATGGAAATGAAGACTTTGTACTTTCATTTACCCTTCCTTTTCAAACCACCACTGAGCATATTTTTTACTGCACCTTGCATTTTCTCCTTGCATATCCACTGAACAGTGAGAGGAGCCAAGACCACCCGGCGGAAAGAAAGAAGAAGAGAGATGCTCTGGGCCGAACTCCCAAAGCTCAAACTTAATATACTGTGTCTTCCCTTCCTTCCCCCTCCCATTCTCTCCCTCCATTTTTAGTGAGCAGCACACACACACACACATAGTTTCACCTCACTTTAAAGTCTGACCTCAAGCAGTTGTTTTTCAACTTTGCACTGTCGGTCCTTCCATTTGTGAGGCCCTTCATTTGACTGTTGAGAGACAATGATGAAGTCAAAGGTGGAATCCAGTTTACAACCATTATCTATTCAGCCGCTGACCTCTCTCTCCCTGCAGGTGTTCCTGGAGTGAAGCCCGAGCGGTACGAGGAGGGCTTGGCAGTCAAGCACTGTGCCCTCTCCCTGGTGGGCGAGCCAATCATGTACCCTGAAATCAACGCCTTTATCCGCCTCCTCCACTCCCAACGCATCTCCAGTTTCCTGGTCACAAATGCACAGTTTCCAGAGGAAATCAGGTAAGCGCTGAACGGAGATGCATTCCTTGTTTTTTTGGGTTATTATACTCTTTCATCGTCTCTTTCATGTTTTTAAAGTTCTCCTGCCTTTCTCTTTTATGTCAGGGAGGAGGAATTGGAAAGTAGGGAACATCTTAGCAGTTAAATTGGTTCCTGGAAGGTGGAGTCAAATTTTAATGTGGATACTGTCCAGTTTCTCTATGATTTTTAAGATCTCAACCTTACTATGTGAAGTGGCTTGAAATAATGTGTGTTATGATTTGGCACAATCCAAATTAAATGGATTTGAATTAAATTTTCACAATAAGGGCATTTTCACACCTAAAAATCTGAACTAGAGTTCATGTCTTTGTTACATTATTTTCAGATCGGGTGAGTTTTGGTTTCACATTGTTTTAAATAATTTTATAAGACATATGTTCTTCCACCTATACTTGACATTGAGTGGTTTGTAGTCAGATGTACAAATGCATGTCATATATTGTCAGAGGTGAAGACTGCAGCCATCCTTTGAGCTGCTCCCTCTTTTTCTTCTTCTTGTATTGATTATACTGTCTCAACTCCCTGCAATTATTCCAAAAGTCAGAGATTACCTAAAAAACAAACAAACCGGACCATGGTTCAGTTTGATCCAGTCCAAGGTCAGTGTGAAAGTGTTTTGTGTCCTTTAACAGTATGCCAGTGTTGATAAATTATTTTATTTATAATGCACATAATTATTTAAAAAAGAAATAGTGCTTTGTTGTCAAATTACACCCCTTGGTGCTTCGGGCAGGATGAGTAAAACTCAATTAGCTTCAGTTGTGTGAGAAGATTTTGTTTCAGGGGCGGACATGTCAAAAACTTGGCTCATCAAGCCAAAACTGTCTACAACGCCAGGTGGCAGGAAGGAATAAGGGAGATATTTTCTCACCAATTTGGATGAACTCTCCCTTTACACCATCATTGCTGAATATTGAAACTGGTGCTGGAGTGCTGAAAGAGTCATTCTCTCTAATGACCACATGCTGCTGAAGTGATCAAGGAATCTCAAGGCATCTTTCAAAAAATAAAAAGCATTTTCTCATAAGATGTAGGATCTCAAGTTCACCTGTGGTCCACACATGCTATGCTCATTTTGTGCTGTCTGTGAAATGAATTATGCCCAGTGTGACTCCCCTGAAAGGCTGCATTGCCAGTAGTAATGCAGGTAGAAGAGTTCCTGTCTGTACTTTCTTCATCAAAGTTTCTTTGACAGAGCAGTTCACTACAGACACATCTCCTACAGAAACATTGCCTCTGCACCTACAGTCACTATGAAACATTCATAAAAAACAACTCAACCTCAGTTGGAGCAGGTGGACGCTTTTACAAATACACACACTTTGTTTTTTAGGTGCAGTAGTGTGTGTGTGAGTGTCAACATGAAAAGTGAAAGTGTCTGGGGAGGAAACACTGAAGTGACCTCTAAGTGTTATTATTCAACACTGCAGCTTCTCCTATGCTCTGTCAACACAGCCCTGTGGCGTGGTGCCTCTCTGACATCCCTTTGTGCAGAAGATAAATAAAACAAAACATGTACAGTGTTAGAAGAACTCACTAAACAGCATAAGACGGCATGTTGAAGCAGATGTCTACTGCAATTTTAATTTAACTCACCTACCCACATGGTCTAGTTAATTATTGGGAAACACTGCATATAACTGCACTGCAATAGTGAGACTAAAACATTAAAGATCTGTGTCAGATCCACAGATGCTGAGCAGATGCACATTTTTTCTGTAAAATGTCCAGATTTAATACTGGTGTTGTCACCGGTAGAAAAATGTCCACACCTAGGCAACCAAAGTTGCCAGTCTCTAGACAGAAAATTATGTATGCCTGTGCGGACCTGCTTGACATAAACATTAATCTTTTATGTCCAGATGTTTACCCTGGTTTCTGTCACTCTCTGTGTCCTTTAACCTCCCATCAAGAGATGCCACTCTGTCTTGAGACCTTGCAACTTGTCACAGAGACATATAGTGACACATTGGATATGTCGGCTAACTAGACTGTCACAGGCCGACTTATCTTGTCCTCATTGAGCAGGTTGAAGGCAAGGACAGCAAGCGTCAGCTAATTCTTTATCCTGTCTGCCAGAGCCACATGGTTGGAGATGAGCTGTTTCAGTTTATTGGCTCTGTATCTCAGTACAGCAATGGAAGGGATTCTTCAGAAGCAGAAGAATTTCTTTGTTGATGCTCACTCGGTTAATTTCTTATTTATCTGGCTAATTGGTTATTTTTGCATCTTTACATAATTGCCTGTCTTTATACATCATCTAAAAACACTTGAAAGTGTGGTGCTCTTTTTGTTGCAGGGTTAATCTTTTAGTTTTCTGGTTCTGTTTACTACTCGGATGCTTCCTCCTGCTTTTAAAAGGTTGTGCAGCTACATTCAAATAAATTAACTTATTTTAATAGTAATGAGAAGCACTCATTAGTTTTCAACAACTAACTTTTTCTCCAACCCCCTTCCATTTTGCCTTCATCCCCCCTTTAGCTGCAATGTTTCTTTCAGTAGAAGTGTTTGACTTCATGTTATTGAATCAAAACAAAAAGAGAAATATATTCTGAACGGACCTGAGCAACAAATTTATATTCAGCCCAAATGTTTACTTTCTTGTACCTGACTGAACTGCAGAGAAGTATTGTTTGTATAGTTTTTAATCAAATGCACCTAGGTTTTTCAATGATTTTTCCAATCAGACTTTCTTTATCATCCAAACTCTGTCATTCTTATCTTCCCCCCTCTGGTCATTTCCAGGAGCCTGGTGCCAGTCACCCAGTTATATGTGAGTGTGGACGCAAGCACCAAAGATAGTCTGAAGAAGATTGACCGGCCACTTTTCAAGGACTTCTGGCCACGCTTCCTGGACAGCCTCAAGGCCCTAGGAGAGAAGGTACATTGTCCACGATGGTAGTTTGATTTCCAGCCATGAGATAGGAGACGTGAGTATGTGAACAAGAAGTTGAAGTGGATACAAGTTAAGTGCTACTCAATTATTCACATGAATAGGGAAAATGCAAACGGTAAGCATCTGTGCTTGTGTTAGGGAGTTGGACTAAACCTAGGACTTGGATCTCGTCTTGTGCTTCTAGAATTGAAATGCCACTGCCACATCCAAAGAGGTTCCTGCACATACCCACACAGCAGTTGCAGAGAAAAGGACATCCAATAACTAGCAGTCCTGTTCATCATCACAGATAGAGGGAAAGTCTGTCATCACAGCCTGCATCTAAGCGCTATGCTGCATGTGCAAATCAATTCTTTTGGTTCGTGTGCTTTTCCAATAAACCAAAATGAGAAAAAAAATCCCACTGCCAAAAAGAGCCTGAGAAACATGTGGGCTGTGAAGTTTCTCAGAGGGAGCCACTCTGACACCTATCTGTAATGAGCCGGCTTCCTCTTGTTTAATGCTTTAGCAAACAATGGACAAATTCATTAGCACTTAGCCTGAGGTGCTGGTGACTTGCTCGGCTCGAGGCAAATCACTGGTGTTGGATCATTGCACTCTAATTGCATCTAGATCGCTATTTTCACCACAGGCACACAAGCAAGCACCAGTGTAACAAAAATAACCTAACAGTTAAGATAATCAGTAGCCTTACATTAAACACCAGCCTCTGAGGCTAAGATGTTGAATTCCAGTCAAGTCTGTGGTCATTTAAAGGTCATTACTGTAAATGATCCCATCCACATTAATTCCTGAATGGACTGTATTCACTTTTAAACAGCCTCCTCAATCTAGACTATAATTACTGTAAATGATATTTGTTGATGAGCCAAAACCTTCATCAATTAAGCTAATTAACTTAACCTGCATGTCTTTGGTATATGGCTGGAAGCCAAAGTACCGAGCACAGTGAAGTGGGGAAAACATGCAAACTCCACACAGAAGTAACTTTTAGGTTCAAAGCAAGTTCTTCTTGCTGTGAGGCACCAGCGTGCGGCACTAAGCCTAATTCCAGCTGAATTCTGGAAAGAAAAGCACATGTGGAAGTGCCTGCAAACCTGAAATCTCTTGAATGACCAGCAGAAACAGTTTCTATAGAGAGCTTACTTCTCACTTGATTTATATTGTCAGTAAATAAATCTTCAATACAGCATGATCATTTTGTAAATAATGGTCCATTCAAAAAGACGATGAAGCACTGTATGTGTTGGGGCGTGTTTGCCGTGCGATTGAGAGCTAGCACTGACCAATGAGTGTGCTCCACCCCCCCACTTCACCCGATATACCACATAAAAACCTAAATGGCACTGGACAAAATGCCAAACGCGATGCTTCAGTACGGCAGTTCACAAACCAAGTGACTTCACATGAGTTGACACTAAACATAATGTTGATATTCCTTTAACTCAATGTTATTACTGTCTCAACTTCCAGCAATCGGTCCAAAAGTCCAAACTATCCACAAAAATGATTTGGACATTGACCAATAACAAACCCATAAACATTTGGGGCATTGTCACCAATTTACAAGGGAATGATTTTATGGATCTTGATGAAAAAATCAGGCACATTTAAGGAACTCAAATCTATGCAGTACGTTCTAGTTATGCTCGTCCAAGAGGGAAGTGCGTTTAATTGAATGTATGTATGTGTACACCTCACTTTGACAATATGTCGTAGCGTATGGGTACCTTTCCAGCTTCTAAAAATAAACTGTTCCCATCACCTCCGGTCTGCTCCAGACGTTTCCATTTCATTTTCATGGTGGGCTCTGTCTCCATCCTTCTTAAGCGTTTATCCCTCTCTCTTCTCCTTTTGCCAGTTCTCCTCCACCTGGCCTCGCTGCCGCGTTTCAGTGGGACTGATAGAGTTGTCCCTCTGTGTCAGATTTTGAAAATAGGGAGCTTGAAATACATCCCCTTTCTGCTTCCACTGGCCAATTATCCCCCCCACTCTGCTGGGCAGGGGACCTAGTGTTATAGATAACCTTCCAGTGAGAGGGACAAAGAGAGAGAGGGGGAACAAATGAGGGAAAGAGAACACTCTCTTCTCCCACTGTCATTTATTAGTTTCTTTACCTCATCCATTTTTCATGTCCTCTCCCCTCACAATCCTCCGTCTTTCATCTCCTCTGCTTGTCTTTTCATGCCTTTCCCTCTCTCAGTCACATTCTCAATAATCCTCTTTCTCGTGCCACACAGCAACAACAGTATCCTGAATCCACACCACTGAGCTGTGAGCAGGGATCTATTCAGTCCTTTTATTTACCCGGGGAAAGTTGACTGGGCTAATATAAGAGGGATGTCCAGACTATCTTTTCTTGGCCTTGTTTCAGATCTGTATATATTAAGTATCTCCCAATAAACACTCCTTACTACTAAAGATACTTTAATATCTTTTTATGTAAAGCCTCATACATTATACTTGCATTAACCTGTTGGTTTCACTGTAATAATATAGCCTAGGGTCCTATAATGTTTGTCAGTTTGGATCTATTGCAGTAAGGATAAAATAATTTAAATAGCATCTCCTCAGAAGGAAGAAAACCATAAAGTTCCTTTGCGTTCATGAACTTGAAGGGCACTCGGAGAGCGCATACCTCTGCCAAGGCCAACGTCCTAATTCAACCATGTTAAGGAAAATGGAATCTGGACTTGTTTATCTGGATGCACTCCAAAAGTTTATGGGTTCTTCCTTGGCTCATGCCGCACCCCTCCATGAAATGTCATGTTTAGTAGTTTTTACGTGACCCTGCTTATAAACAAACAAGCACCAATGAAAAGATACACAACCACAGTGTGGTAAGTTTGTGATTTGTTGTTAGTTTTCAGTTGTTTGCTGAGAGGAGATATTAAATGGATCATCAACATCTAACAAATGTAATTCTTTTTTATTACAGCGGCTTCAAAACAGTGTGAATTCAGTGTAAAGATGGAGTTTGTGACTACGACTTAGGATTTATGTTGTCATGTTTCTATCTGAATTATTTGATTGATAAAATGGAAGTGACTTAATCGAATGTGGTGGTTTTAAGAAGAGGACGATATAGTATGACACATTAAAAATGCAACACATGTCAATGCTCTTAATTTCCATCACTGTCCACCTCCTGTCCCCTCCGTGCAGAGACAGAGGACGGTGTACAGACTGACGCTGGTGAAGGCCTGGAACGTGGAGGAGATGCTGGCGTACTCGGAGCTCATTTCTTTGGGTCAGCCGGACTTCATTGAGGTCAAGGTAGGGTTCATCACCATGTACATTTTTTCTGCCCGTGTTTCCCCTCTCAGTTTATGTCTCATATTCTAGTAAACATCACGCAGTGATAAAATCTCTTTGTCTCTGTGCCACATTTCTTTAAATTTCGTGTCTTTGTTCCCGTTATTTTTTTCTTCCCAGCTTTGATGTGTGTCTGGAGTAAATCCTCCTAAATCAAAGCTTGTCACACTTGTTCCTTGTTTAATTGAGTTTTCTAAAAACTAAATGAATCAGTAACTTTGGCACCCCACCAGTTTAAACACCAAGGGAACAGGCTGAACAAACAACCAAACTCAAAGCTTCACTTTCTGCAAGGTGTGCTTCTATTTGTCTTTTATTGAAAGTATCAGAGCAACAAATCATATCACATTATTCCTCTCACCCAAAACCGAGAAGTCATTTAAAGCTTTTATGATGCAAGAACTTCAAGGTTCTTTCTTTGCTGGTGAGGAGGTTTGTTAGTGAGATTGCCACTAAGCTTGTTTGATTCTGAGAGACTGCACATTCTTAATTAGCATCCACCCAAGGACAAGGCCTCCTCCACAATGCCACCTATATGACATCTATATTTACTCTGCGCCAAATGCCAGCACTGCTGTTATGCTAACACCCTTCAGGTTTTATGGAGCCAGAATCTCTGTCCAAATATATGTCAGTAGAAAAGTGCCATAATTCACTGGACTGATAGTCTGTGCACTACATCGCCCTTATGCCGGTCATTTGGCAGAGAAGGTATTAATACTATGGGAGGGAGCACCTGGTGGCAGTCTGAGCTGTGGTTGTCATAGTGACAAACTCGCCTGAGTGTGTGTTCATTAAAGTCACATCGTGGTATGATTCCAGAAATAATAGCGGCAGTAGTCGTTGTAGTAACAGATCTATCAGACGCTCCTGCCTGTACATGGTGATATCTTCCTCTGAATTTAAGAATACCACGTTCACTGAGATTTACGAGCGTGAGTTTAAAGCCTCCTTTTACTTATTTCTTATTATCGAATACTTATTATTCAAGGGAAGGGGAATGGGGCTTTTCATGTTTTCAGAGTACAGTGCATTGGTTATAAATTAAATAAACGTTACCTGACAGCTGAGTAAGGATGCGACAGCCGTAACAAGATAGGACACACCAGGGAATGAAATGCAAAACAGTTCTCATGCATAGCAGACGCGGTAGAATAAAACTATTTATCTTAGCCACAGACTGCTTATGATGACAGGTTTTCACTTCCTTTGTATAAACATTAAGCTAAAATATCTGCTTGCATGGTAATAATGAGGGGAAGGGGCTGTGGTTTCGAGGTCCTGTCCATCAGCCAATCGCAGGTTGGTTTCAGCTGTCTTTATCCTGTCTCAATGTATATGACAGCGAAAGGGTTTGTTAAATCCTTCTACTGTTTCGTTTGCATTAAGCATATTAACATCATCAATGGCACAAGTTGTTAACGCTTTATAAATACTATATGGAAGTGTAATGTTTAATGGCTTTATATCTAAATATAATTAATAGTCAAACACCATTTCATCTAATTTGAGTCACCTTTTAAGCTTCTCCTCCCAGACTTCCTGCTGTGGACCAGCCATCATACTGCAGCAGACTCTGCTCCCTGCTTCTGTCATTTTTATTTTCCACTCACACATGACTTTCTTCAGCTTACTTGTCAGGACCTTGTCCTCCATTAAAAGTGGACTAGAATCGAATGCACGAGCCTGTATTGTGTAGTGGCTTCATGTTGGAAACAGTGGACAATGTTTGCTGGTGCGACTGCATCATTATAGTTTCATTGTTTCAATCTATTCCTTGTCCCAGCTCTCAACGTGCTGCAGTGTGACTATTCATTTGTTTGTGGCAGGTCTGACACGGTTTTTCAATTATGGTGAGGTTGTCTCAGTGAGCCTCTGGCATTAGTGGAGTGCATTAGGGGAGTGTGTTCCTTCATATATGCAGTAGCTGCTGAGCCTGTTGATATATGGACACATTGGGGAATAGACTTGGAACTTTTGTTGTTTGTTTTGATTTGTATTCTGCCTCGTTACAGTGAAATCCACTGGAATCTGCTGTGTGGTGCAGTTTTTCCTTTCTTCATTTTAAAGAGGGCCTACACTGTAAAACAAAGTAGGTCAGCATAATTAATCGCCTCCACCTCAGGTTGCAGAGATCAGAGCCCCGACCTTGGAAGTGAACCAAAATTGAGATGCAGTTGTCGTGCAGGGGGTGGAAGCGATCTGGTTTCAACAGGTGATCAGCGCCCCCCCCTCATTACACATGAATACACCCATTACACGTGTCCCACATCCTAAACGTCCTGCTTTAAAGAGCAGAGGGTTCCCACAGACAAAGTTGGTATACATGACGCATGTCTTACTACTCAGAGCCCCCACATGGGAATCCTTGCCCACACCCTCTGATTCATAATCCAGAGCACACCTCAGTCCTGCACTACCTGGCAACAGCCGTTCCTCTGCTGGGACTTCACTGCTCCCAGCTATTGCTTTCCTTAACCTTAATTTATCCAGGCCGTGTTTACTGAGCTCTACTGCTCACAATTCACACATTATCACACCAGAGAACTGCCCAGCAGAGTCTTATCTGTGGGGCAGCAGCAGATCCGAGCATTTGGGGGATAAAGTGTTTTATCCAAGGACAATGTAACAAATGGTAATGAGGGGGAGTTGTAAATGACACACTGGTGTGTTTATAAAAAGAAAAAAAACATCAAGCTGGAGCATTGATGACCATCTTCATTAGATGTTGATAATTGTAACGTCCAAAGGGCCAATGGAAATGTTCCTGATCACCCATGCGTATACTTACAAACTTATATGTAGTCCCATTGATTAACAACAAACAGAAATGTCAGATATGTTTAGAATTTGTTTTAGAGGCAATGTTTTTGGCCAACAAAGGTGAAACTCAGGTGTACTGTTAACTATCAGTGCACATGTTGGGGTCGGAATACCAATTTGTGTTTGACTAGAATAGGTTTACATTCTGTTGTGTTATACAGTAAATGCATATTATTTGTCTCATATTTTACACTGCTGCAGTGCCCCTCCTTCTGAAAAACTCTATTTTAGCTCATGAAAAGCCTAATATTGTCTCATAGTCTCATTATATATGTGCATCACAAGTCCCAGGGTTTACATTCAACAGTATCAATATTAGTGAGATATTTGTATGCTAACTCTCAAATGTCCATGTCAGCCAAAAGAAAGTCCACCAAAGAGTAAAATATGTCTTTTTCTGTCTAAATGTACATTGTTGACATTTGCTCAGTGGCACCTAGCAGCAAGTTGTTCATGTCCTCTTCCTCTTGTGCTGCATCACAGTGTTGATGGTGCAGAAATAAGAGCGTGCACGCATGCACGCACGCACGCACGCACGCACGCACGCACATCAGAAATAGTTATGCCCCAACTTATTTTGTTAGAAATGTGCAGGGTCCTACATGACTGGCAGTTGTTGCCTTGAGCAGCCTATTGATTTAGCTGTTCACAGTGTGGAACTATCTGCTGGTTATCAATTTGCCAGCACTGCAGCACTATGAACAGACCAGTGAAGATATAACGGACTCACCTCAGGATGCTGATGCCAACTGAAGCTCACATTTCACACACATTTTTTAATTATATAACGAGGCAGAGTGACATTTTCTCAATTTTGTTTTGTTCAAAACAAACACATTTTGCTGAAGAAAAGCCTTGATGCGGAAGCTGTGTTTTCTTTCCTATTTTTTAGCAAACATGTGCTTATATTGCACTTTTGCATTTACTTGAATTATAAAAGCTGACACATTTCTGCTGAGTACCAATAACTGCACATTAAGCTCCACATACATTTGGCTTATTTCAAAAAGGTTTGTCTAACAGAGATTGACAGAGACTTTCACACCCACATTTACATTCACAAGTTGTACTACAGAACCCCTATTAAACTTTCACAACACTCAGAACAAAGAGAAGTATACTTTTTCTCTTCAAAATAATGAGATAGGGGAACTTGTGCTAATGAAGTGGTTCTAGCACTTTTGCTGACCTGGCAGTAAGCTCCTATAGGGAAACTTCAACTAAATTAGCTAATCAACTCTATCTTACCAATTGTCCTGTAGTGCCCTGCAGTCTATGCACAGATATGTTTTCAGTTCACTTTATGTCCATTGTCTATCCACTGATATACATATATTTGCACACATTCACAGCTGGTTTTCTCACAAGCAGCCTGGAGAAGCATAAATCCTGCTGTGGTTTGACTTGGCAGGACATCTGTCTCAAAAACTGAGGCTGATAGGATGCACTTCTATTTCACTGGTCGACGTATAGTCTGCTGCTAGATGTCATTGCAGGCAGTTGTCATGTGACTTTGACAATGGGATGGGGGAAAAAAAACTGATGTTGTGGTTTGGACTCTCCAATATCAACAGAATCTCATCCTGATAGAGGTGCTTTCATATCCAGATGATGCCTATTGTTACTCCAACGTTTAAATTGGGGCCTTATCTTTGCAGATACAGATTACAACAACAGCTGTTATCTTTTTCCATGTTCGTGATTCTTTTGCGTATGTTTCGTCAGGGGCAAAAGCAGGCAAATATTCACTGTGTTTGAGATAGAGAGGAAACTGCATTACATGCTACTTGTGGGTACACACCCTAGACTGTATATAAAGAGTTACGCACACAACTGCAGCTGAAGATCTGAGGTCTGACTGTCTGTGTGGATGGCAACAACTTTATGGCAGTAGAGCTGCAAGTGATTTTTTTTCTTTTAAGTGTAATATAGTGTGGACTGGTCTGCAGTTAAATTTACAAAGTATGGTTTTCAGGTACATGTCAAACCACATTGATGGTGTTGCCATCATGCAAATGTCCTGCCTGCGTCTCTGTGTTTTCCAAACGATCAAAAATATTGCTGTAAAGAGCGATTTGCAGCACCATTAATTAAACAATACAGCATCATGTGAAAAGATAGAACTTTCCTATAACCCTGGGTGAGTATTGCTGGGCCTGTTTAGAAGCTGGTTGGGTGATGTAGGATGGTAAACTAAAGATTAATAATGACCATAACAGAGAAAGACCAGTCGGACTTCTTATTTTTACCACTTTTGCACCATTGCTTCTGGCTGTCCATTGAGTTAACAGTCTGGACTGAAGCACACCAGGATTGTGCTGACATTAGATTCCCTCAGCCTTCAGCTGACAGTTTCTTATAAACTCTCTATGCACATCATTTGCATTGTATATTTTATTTTTTAATTTTTGTGGCACCCAGACCCTGTTTCTTATGAATTTACACAGTTATCTAATGGCATACCCATGCCCAACCTATTCTCTGTTACTTTCCACTTTCTTTTTCTCTTTCCTCTGTTGGATGTGTTGCTTTTTCACTCAAGTCAATCATGTGTTGTAAATGTCAAAGCAATTTTTTGCCATCTGTGCAAAAATGAACGGGAATAGCTGTGTGTCAGTTAAAGGATCCATATCTCTATCTCCTTCCTCAACACATTCTGTATTTACTGTTTCTACCTACCGTTTTAATGCTACTTAAGTAATGAACAACTTGCTCAGAGCATTTTTTTTATGCGTTGTTAATGGGTGTAAAACACACTCCTCTGAAACTAAGTCGTCCCCTGAGACTTTGCTGGATTTTCTATTAAAGATTTTGCGTAGGAGTGTGTATTGATCCATGACTTCATGGCATTTCATTATAATGGAGAAAGAGCAACACTAATAAGACAGCAGGGAACATTGGTTTGGACAAGTAATCAGAGATACCCATCAAATATGGTAGTGTGCTTGACACAGATACTGAGGAAATGTCAGTATAATTAAGCTACTCTCACATTTTCCACTTTGTTCATGCACAGTTTACTTCTATCACTCAAAGACAGAAGAACAGCCAAAGCAAAACACATGTTTTCTCACATTTTCTCTCTGTGTCATTTTATATTGCTAATATAATGGTCTGCATCCTCGAGAATTCATTCAACTCTTTAAATGATAAACATAAGAACCTACACTTTTATTATATTGTCTTATATTATATTGAGCGTATGTATTGTTGGCTTGTTGACAGTTGTTTTGCTGATCTTGGCTGTCTGGAAAATGTTCGTATAGCGAATCTAACCAAGCTGACATAACCGCTCAGTCAGGTTTTTCTAAAATAATTATAAATATTGGTGACGGATAAAAATAAGAGGAAAAGAAAGTAATTTCTATTTACCATCTACACCTTAATACACCTGAAGAGGAACTTAACATAGACGCTCCAAGTCTCTGAAACGCTCATGAAAGTATCAACACCATTCTCCCAAAAGATATTCTCAAAGTTGTTGTTTTGATGACGCTTTTCCAGATCTCCATCCAACACTCCCATAGGTGTTTAATTAGGTTGAGCTCTGGAGACGATGAAGACTGTAGCACATGATTCACATTACTTTCACACTCACTAAATTATTGAGTGAACGCCCTGCAGAGGTGGGCCTGGTCATGCTGGAAGAAACTTCACAATTTTCATTGGAGCCTAAAGTTAATTTATCAGAATAACTGATTTATTTGAAGCAGAATTTGTGCTAAAGGGACCAAACCAAGCTGGAAATAATCTTCTCACTTCGCATCTACATTTGTTTATATTTTCCTCCCAATTTATTCAGGGTTTTTTTGCTTACATTCTTCATCCATCTTCACAGACCTTGTAGACATATGAGGGTTGTCCATGCATTTGATCAAGATATATGTGTAGAAATGTATTTCATGCGTCTGTGCATGTCCTCCATCGCTGGCAGTGAGACATTTATTATTGAACCAATAATTATTAGTCCATCATCTTGTGTGGTGCAACATATTCTGCTTGTGCAATTTACCATCCGCTGTCTGATATTTGTCCGATGTGTGATGTATCATCTCAGTGCAGCGGCAATGGCAACTACCTGCCACTGTTCCCTCGCTCGCTGAGGAAGGAAATGGATTTCTGGAAGAGAAAGAGAGGGGGTAAGAGGGGGAGAAGAGGTTTTGGTAAGGCTGTAAATCTAGAATTAAATTTGGTGTTGCTGTATGCACGCACATAGGGGGCCTTGGGGATCAGCATTTATGATTTCCCTTTAAGTCAAAACATTATCTGTTCACTGGTGAATGGTTCAAACTCTTTCCCCTTTATCTCTTCCACTTTCTCATAAGTTTCTCAATGATTCAATGCAATCACTCCCTCCATATATCTCGAAGATCCTCTCCTCCTCCTCCTGCCTTGCCCATTCCTGGTGATTTATAGAGGCCTGAAGAGTTGATCTTTATTCAGTGGGCCTCCAGGCGGACCCGATAATACCAAGGTCCCTCATAAATTCTGCCCAACATCCCTTTCTACGTCCTTTTTTCTCTTTCTCCAAACTCAACCCCAAAAGAGCAAAGAGCTGCGTCAGGTTTCTCTGTGAGGTGAATTTGCAAGTAGCCCTTCAGGATATATGTGGTTAAATTACTGAAAAAAAATGGCTGCAGATCACAACCAGAGTCAGAGATCCCCTACGGCTGCTGGGTGCACAGGCTCCAATACACGTGGATGGCAGTCTGGCAATATCAGGGCCAATCGGAGACAGAGATGAGCTGTGAGAATGTTTTGGCACACAGAGAAAGCAAGCTAATACGTCTGAGACAAACCAATGTTTTCATGGGTGTAAATTAGGCTTATTGGATTTTTGGGTATAGCTCAGGAGAACTGGGGAAACATTTTTTTTTTTTTTTTTTATCTTCCCCAGGCAGATTATTTTTTTCCAAGTCCAAGAGATTGTTTGTTTGACTACTTCTCTGCAGCGCACCGGGGGCTTTTTCATCACGTCCAAGGAAACGAGGGAAATGAGAGAAATGCAATAAAAAGTCTTATTGGACTGATGTTTTTAATCACATGAAACATTCATGTTAATCTAAATAATTTAAACATTTTTAGCGCATAGTTAATCATCATAGCTTTGTTTTTCTTCATTGTGGTGCTCATTTAATAACCAGAATATTTAGTTTGTAAGTGAATGTGGCTAAGGGGGTTATATTCTAAGGAGACATTAGAATAGACATTTATTAACATCATGACCGTTCAGATACAGATATTTGGTTCAGTATAGAAATCTTCTGTTTTTGCAACATGTATGATTTCCATCCATCCTTCAATCCTCTCGTGTTTCCACTACGAGGAACCTGAGTGATGGTTCCTGGCCAACGAAATAAAGGGAGCACAAGTGCTGCCTTTGCTCTATTGCAGCACACAGCCACACATTCATTCTGTGTGTGTTTGCACCAATTGGATGACGTACAAAGGAAAATGATTGCAATGCTGCATTTACTACAATCTTATAAAAAAATCATATACTGCACATTCTAGGTTTAACCAGATTAGATACAGAACAGTTGTCGGCTAAACGTTTGAGGGATCATCTCGTTTGTTCAAGGTCACCTCTCCGATTTACGAGACTCTGAGAGGCTGTTTTAAATCTTGAAGCTCACTCAAATACTGAAATGAAATCCTTGAAGCTTCTACCGATTCTAAATCAGTTGTATCTGCAATCTTTACAGTGTTTTTGGTGTGTATTTCGGGAGCTTAGCTAATGACGCACTCTCTTCATGGCTCCCTCACACCTTTCTGCTCTCAGCCCGACTCGTCAATAGTTTGTCGTTGCCAGAGGGAGCTGTTCTCTCCCTCCTCATCACTTGTAACCACAACACAGATTGGCCAATATTGATCAGGAAACACCCGGCGTTCAGCCTGCTGTTTTGATTGATTTCTGTGGCCAGGGCCAGATGGTTTTTCACTTCCTCCTCTGTTTCTCTCAACAGTGGAGATTATATATCACAATTGTGGAAGTTTATGAAGCCTTTTTGTCATCTTTACACTCAAGACTGAATATAATGCCTTTTGGAAAAGTAAAGACTCATTTCTACATTTTCCTGCATTCACCCCCATCCTACTGTACCACAGTTTCCACACTTCCATAATTCCTCATGGTATGTTGTGTCTGTCCAGGGGGTGACGTACTGTGGGGAAAGCTCTGCCAGCACACTGACCATGGCCAACGTCCCCTGGCACCAGGAGGTGGTCGCCTTCGTCCAGCAGCTCGCCGACATGCTGCCTCAGTATGAGATCGCCTGTGAGCACGAGCACTCCAACTGTTTGCTCATCGCACACACCAAGGTAAGAACGCTGCGTCAGGTGAGCTCATACATAAACACTAAACCTACCACATGTTCAGCGTTTACACGAAAACACAACTAACGCTAAATTTGAGCTAGTAAATGGATTAAAACTCGTGTCGTGTTCGCTAGCTTAGACTGGTAGTGTGAGGAACACTGTTTGTTGCTCTGCTGTATATTAGACCTCAAACAATTTGTCGATTAACAGAATAATTTGTTTTTTTCTCAAATTTTAGAAACTGTCTTTTCACATGAGTGATTTAAATATTGTTATTTTGTTGATTGTGTGCAACACACAAGATTTATTGTACATGTTTCCATCCTGGGAGACAGATTCCTCACCTCAGCTGTTTTTTCTCACAGTCGAGGGTTAAGGACAAAGGATGTTGCATCTTGTTACGACCTATGAGGTGTATAGACGTTTGTATAGATGATTAGTTTAGACAGAATAATTTGATAATTGATCATTGAAGCTTAAATCCTACTTTCTAATATAAATATAAGTTTGTTGTTTCCTAAACGTCTGCTTCTTGATCAGTAAAACAAAAATACTTTTAGTGTCAAACTACTCCTAGTGTACAACAGAGTGTAGATACATGTTCGTTCAGTAGGAGCCACAGTCTGCTGGATACTTACTAGGTGCAGCTTGCTGGCTGCTGCTGTTTTTGTACATTAACATTTCGAGGTTATCAGTGTTATCAGTGGACGCAGACAATGGATACTGCCTTAGCCTTCACACACATAATAACTAATGTGAAGCTGGTGATCCTGTTTGCATCTATTGTGATCTACATCAGTTCTTTTCATACACAAACGCACACGTCCTTTATCTCCTTTTTCCAAACAGCTCAGTATTTTCCACACAGCTCATAAACTCCCTGTTTAAATTTGTGTTTTGATTTTGTCTTTTTGTATTGCTTAGATAATCAATTCTCCTGTCTGCCCTCCATTCCAAATACGAATCAGAGTGGTTTACCCTGGCAGAGGCTCACTGCCCCACAAAGCCTCTGTCAGTGGGGGGTTCTGCCAAAGGCAACTGTCCGTCAATAATTAACAAATTATGGTTAATTGCTGTCTTGACTCTCACTGGCAGAACAGATCATACACACACTCATTCACATTTACTCATTTACAAACACAGACACACATAAATCATCCACTTCATGTTTTAGCTGTTGTTTGTTTTACCACCCAAATTAACCCACCTTCGTTTTGTTGGATGGTTCTTAGTGGTAAATAATCCTGTAAACTGCTTATTGAGAACAGAGGAACCTGTAGGCTTGATCTGTTGTAGCAGTAATTTGGAGGGATAACAGGTAAGAAATGACCATTTACCCCATTTAAACATTTAAATGTTGACAGAAACACAAACATTCCAATCCACTGAGGCAGCCGCAGCTAGACAGCAAACACGCGAAGCAGTCCTCTTCTCAGTCCTCACTTTATTCAAGAAACTCATGGAGGGAGTGAAGAAGAAACCACTTGAAATACTGAGATGCACAATTATGTCGTGGCACAGGTTGCTACCATCTTCTTCATAGCAAACGGATCACAATCACATCTGTGGACACTGGTTTCACATATTAATACCAGGTATAAATGTTATCAGGTTACAATCATATAGCTGCAATCTGGATACTAGACAGATTTGAATGCCAAACTTATACGGAATCAGTTTTACTGCCATGGACTTATTTTTGCCCTCATGTAAAATGCTGCTCAAGTAGATTTTTCGGAGAAATCACTGTTGTCTATTGGTCCTTCCGTCCAATTGCGATATCTCAAGAATGCCCCGAGGGAATTTCTTCAAATAATGAAGAATGATCTGAATAGATTTTGGTGGTCAAAGGTCACTGTGACTTCACAAAGCACATACAACCGCAGTGCAGTCATTTTAGTTGTTAAAATACACCAATATTTTTACATATTAATAGTTTTCTCATTTCATTTAGTAACAGAAAACCCCAGATCACTGGTTCCAGTATCTAGTTCATGTAATTCCAGGTCCAGATCTGTTTTGAACAGGAAGTTTGCAGCACAAATCGTTTGAAGTTATCATATGATGAGCGGGACAGACGTCTTAAAGGAAATCTGTCTGGAATTTTTATTTCAGGTACAAAAGATGCAGAAATTAAACTTTTTATCACAAAATCCAATTTGCAGATAATTTAAACAGGATCATGATTCATCTCCATGCTGACAATTTGAACGCTTTAATTCATTTGGTTCTGGCTGGAAATAGTAAACATACAACATTTAATAATTTAAACACCTAATTTCCCTTTGGGGATGAATAAAGTAATCTATCTATCTATCTATCATTTAAGGTGAACTTCTATAAAAGGTCGTCTATCTATAGCCACGCTAGCAGCGTAGCTTGAGGCCATGACCATGTCGGTTTGTCAGTCGACTGAATGCCTGCAAAATAAATGACATCCCCATCTGTCACAGCTGCACCTTGTGTTTGTGCTGTTTAGCAAATGTTAGCATGCTACTATCCTAAACTAGTCTGAGAATAGCTGCTGTATAGATGTACGCTTTAAAAATGTTAGGCATTTCCTCCAAAATACCACATGAAGATTTGTGGTTTATAAAGATAATCTGACAAACATGAACTCAAAGATTATCATCATCATCTCAATCATTACCTTTCTGTTGATGGCACATGCACACACTAAGTCCTCTGAGACGATAAGCTGTTAAAAAGACAGTTGTTTAGCTGACTTAAATTCTCTATTTCCTCTCTAGGAAATATCATTGTTTCACTGAGCTGATTTCCACCTTCTTATTATCCCCCTTCTTTTTTCATTATCACCATTCTCTCACCTTCACAAATATAAATGAGGCCATTTGTGTGACTGCCTAAGACACATTAGACCAATTTATTTGCACCTTCTCGCCTACACCTTTCTTAATACACACACACACACACACACACACACACACACACACACACACACACCCTCTCTTTCCATATCTTTCCACTTCATGCATGCACTCACAGAGATTGCAGTATTAGTGCTCGGTGCTCTGAGGCGGGATCTATCTGCCTGTTAACTAATAGCTGGGGCTGAGCCACCGTGAGAAGAATGAACAGCGTTTTGCACTCACACACTCATCATTTCAGGCTTTTTAAGAACCTGTGAAAAGCTTTTTTAAGAAGAAACAGGAGAGAAGCATTTGTTTCACACAAACACTGTACCTCAAATTATTACATATATATATATATATATATATATACATATGTGTAGTATCAAGGGATACAAGGATATCCAGGGATACAAGGGATACAAGGATATCCAGGTCCCATCGATACACAGCTCGACCAATTGTCAATTATGATGTTTAACCCTGTCTTTATAGCATCAAATAACAAATTTAAACCAAACTTACCAGAAACATAAACATAAACATATGAACACACGTCAGTATGATTAACATGTTAACATTTTGACTTTTTAGTTTTGTCCATCATCCATCTGGTAACATTGAGGAGGTAAAATTCCTTCGGCTTCACTTTTTGGGAGCCATCATGTTGTCCATCTTTACAGTCTATGCCTTGAACAGGTAAAACAAGTCAATGAAGCTTGTGCAAATGGAGACATTCCACACAAACAGGCTTCAACTCATGTTAATAAAGATATTGAATAAAACCAATTTATTATATTGGTTTGAATTGATCCCGGATTTGATTGATCCACATTATCTATCGTCTTTTATGAACTGGAAGGAAACTAAAAGAGCAATTTCCTTATTATCAATTTAAAACTTATAATCAAATACAGGTTTAAAATCAGTGCTTGGAATAATTGTAATTTTAATTTATGTATCGCAACTGGAAAAAATATTCACTATTAAAATGTGACAGAAATGAGGTCAAAGGCAGAGATTAAAAGAGGGGAAAGTGAGAATAAGACGAAAATTAAAGCGTAATGAAAACTGCAGTTCAGTATGAGTGCATCCCTGTTTAAATGTTTACAGATGCGTGTGTGTCTAACACAGCACGCCGCTGTCTTCAGGCGGACATCAATAATCCAGCAGAGTTTGGGAACTGGAGGCATTTTTAGGTTCCTTCTGAGAACGTCTGAAGTCTGATGTTATTTTGTTAAGTGTCTTCAGTGTCTCCTCAGCAGTACGAGAATCCAGAGTAAGAAGTCCTCCAGGTTTTAACTTGCATAACAGTTGAGTTTGAAACACATCACAGGGTTGCACAGCCGTGCATGCATGTACACAGTCCTCAGATCTTAGTTCCAGATGGATGATATCAGTGTTTGATGTAGTCCTTTAAAAGACATCAGTGTGTGTGTGTGTGTGTGTGTGTGTGTGTGTGCTGACACATCATCATTAGTTTCTCTTCAATCTCTGGGATTAAGATTCCTCTTTATGGTCCCACACACAGCATGCAACATGCAAACATGGGGAAATTTCACCTCTGTATTTAACCCATCCGTGTGAACGGAGCACACACAGAACACAATCCACACAGTGACCACGCACGGAACAGTGGGCAGCCATGAAGGAAGTGCCCGGGGAGAAACTGGGGGGTTCGGTGCCCAGGAGGTGAGCTGGCACCTCCCCAACTTCTGTCCATGCTGGACTTGAACCAGCCACCCTCCGGTTCCCAAGCCAAATCGCTTTGGACTAAGCTACTGCCTCCCCAAAAGCTTCCTCGCCCAATGTGGGGCTCGAACCCACGACCCTGTGATTAAGAGTCTCATGCTCTACGGATCCTCCCATTCATAGTCATTTCTCTCTTTCTCTGCATCTTTTCTTTTCTCACCACTCATTCTACTTTCACCACTCTTTCATCTCTCTTATTTTCTCTCCACTTCTTTCTGTCTCAGTTTTCTTTCTGTCAAACGACTGTGTAAGAAATAAACACACGGACACAAACCCCCCTGATCTTGCAGAAAGACGTGCTGACTCTCAGATCACTGTAACCGTGTCTCTCAGCCTCCTGCCGTGCTGGTGCACGTTAGGCTGTCAGCTGAGCCGTGGCACAGATACACTGTCTGGTGTCTGTAGTTTACAAACACAATTCAGCAAACTGACTGTGAAACTGACGGGAACGTTAAAGGTTCTAAAGATCATTTTTCAGTAGTTTGTCTTTTTTGATTCTTTGTAATATGTTAAAAACATCATCAACAGGCCCACTTGCTTGCCTGTGTTCTCACATGGGAGGAGACATTTGTGTTCACATACAGCCCAAGTGGCAGATAATGCAGCTGTCAAAATTCCTCAAGTATCTCCTGACTCACATCCACGACCTGAATGTTTTTTCTCTCTTGGCCTCTAATCTCTCCAATTTCAAGTTTGTCTGTGAGCTGGTTCTGAAATTAAATGTGCACCACAAATCTGTCTCCATGCTCAAACATGAGAAGATGATTGAGCAGAAAAATGATTAGCTATAAGCATCAGAATGATTCCCTTTTATACAGTTAGTGATGACATTTTAATGACTCAACAAAAAAGAACACACTATATTTAGAAGGGTTTCCCTTTCATATGCTTACTTTCCATTAAGGAAAACACAGGAGATCCGTGTGAAGGTCCTGTTCAGCTCTTTGTCGTGTGCCTCGACGGGGACGCACCTCCCATGGTGCTCGGTGAAGACGCTGCTCTCAGCATCCTCACTGATCCTCAGCAAAGTCCCTGCTAGTAAAAACACCAGGTCCGTCTTGTTCTCCATAAAGAACAGCTCCGCTTTGTCGCTTGGAGACTGAAATTGTTTGCAGAGATGCTGCCTGAGCAAATATTAGCCCTTCTCATTACCAGAAACATTAACTCCCAGTAGATGCTGCTTTAATCTCCCCCTTCTCAGGCCTCATTAGCAATGCAGTGGGTAGCTTCTCTCTAATGGCTGAGGCAGACGCAGGCTAACATTCAAACACTTTGTGCCGTTACTCCCTCAGTGCAGAGTCTTTAACTGGGCAAATAAATGTTAGTCAGAACATTTTGTCATTTTGAGTCGTTGTCTTTCCTCAGAATGTAACGTGAGTGCTCCCCCCTCCTGTTGTGTGGATTACAGGAGTTTAGAAACGATGCTGAGAATTAAAAAAAAAAAAAAGCAAACCCCAGTGCACATGAGGGGGGTCCGGCCAAAGCTGCCATGAACCTGAAAGAGCTTTTAAATGCTGAAAGCTAAAAGCACAACACTGATCCCCAGTGACAAGTCTGTGCCATTTCTCATCCGGTTGGAGCTCATCAAGAAACTCCAAACAAAACCCAAGAGTGAGCTCCAGTTATAGAGGACCATTTAAGGATCAAACTTTGCTGCACATAAACAGAAGTAAACATTCGGAGGACATGTGTTGTTGTGTGCAACTCGTGCGCTGGTTTGCTTGCTCTCTCTGTTTCTCCTCAGTATTTCCACACTGTGCAGACAACAGGGGAAACACGGTGTTGTATCTGCTGCAGAGCTCGGGCCGTGTGCTGGGAAAGTAGAGGTCACACTCTTCACCTCCTGCACTGCTTTGGAAAACAAGCAGGATTAGAGAAGCAGGATGGTGTTAGAGGCTTCTCCCTCACTGTCCAGCACATAAGCTGCTCTCTCTCTCTGTTCGTGAGTGTTTCTCTCACAAACACACTTACTAACAGTTTTCAGCTCCTTGCTCTCTTTCTGTCTCTCTATCTCCCTCTTTTGTTCTCTTTACTATGATGGATGGCGAATTGGGTGAAGGAGTAAGAAGCAGTGATTGATAAAAGAGAAGATGTAAGAAGAAACCACAATCATTTAAAAAAGGCTAAAGTAACTGCAAGTGGCAGATGTGGAGCAAGACGCTCTGCATCCTTGATCACGTCTTTAAATTCTCTGTTGTTTAAATTTGGAATAAAATACATCTTTCTGTTTGTTGATTACTTCAGTCAGTGGTTGTTAAATTCAGTTTTTTGTTTCCATGCAGCCATTAGATCATTTTATATCGAATGAAGTGTATACATAACTTATTTTCCTTTATTACCTCCACAAAGGGGGTTATCATTTCATCTGCATTTTTTGTTGGTTAGCAGGATTAAAACAAAAACTACTGTTAAATTAAAGTTTGGTGATCAGAGGGTGGATCCAGGAATTTATTTTATTTTATTTAACATTACAAGCTACAGTGTTTTTCAAAATGTCCACTGATTCCTCTGAATAATTCATGATTATCACCTCACTGCAAGAAGGTTTCTGGTTGGAATCCTGCTTTGTCCGGGGTCTTTCTTCGTAAAGTTTGTATTTTCTCAGGTTTTTTGTGCAGGTTTACTCTACATACTCTGGTTTTTGCACACAATCAAAACATATAAGGATTGGGGTCGCGTTCATTTGCGACTGTAAATTGTCTGTAGCTGTGAATGGTTGTTCGTCTCTGTCTGTCAGTTATCTGAGATTGGCTCCAGGCCCTCGCAACGCTCCAAAGTGGTATAAATGATGGATGGATGATTCATGGATCTTGAATAAAAGTCAGACATGTTTACGGGACTGATAGGATAAAACTTATTTGATTATTTAGTACTGAAAATGATTATTAGTTGCAGCCCGAGACAGATCTGGATTTGAAGGCCATCTGGAGAATTGCACAAACAGTTTTGTTTTGTGTTTCATTACTAAAACGTTCAGTTGGATTCCTTGTAGTTCCTAAAAATCAGAATGGCTCTAGTTTGGTTTAGGTTTTTAAATAAATCCCAGGTTTCTTTAAAAAGTCTTCTCTCATGTGCTTTTAGTTCAAGGTGGCCGGCGAGTGGTGGACTTGGATCGACTACGAGCGTTTCCAGGAGTTAGTCCAGGCCGCCGAGGAGAGTGGGGGACGTCAGAGCTTCTCGGCCTTGGACTACATCGCTAAGACCCCCAGCTGGGCTCTGTTCGGAGCTTCAGAGCAGGGATTCGACCCGACTGACACACGCTTCCAACGACGCCACAAAACCAAAGACATCTCAGGATGCTGATAGAGAGAGAGAGAGAGAGAGAGAGAGGTAGGATGGACAGAGCGGGTACTGATTGCAAAAAAAAATAAGCCTCAATGATGATTTTATTCACATTCTCTTTGAGCGGACAGTTACTTTTTGCTGGGCAGCTTTTCTACGGCTTTCATTCTGATCTAAACTTATATTCTGTCCCCCTTTTTTATTTCTCTTCAATTTGGATCTTTAATCTTCTCGGCTCCCCCGCCACAAGATCCACCAGAAGCTGCCAGAATCAATTCCCTCTCACTTCTAGACATTCCCCTTCGCGGTTATTTTGAACTGCTTCTTTTTGGTTCGTACATGTTTATAGATGTTTCCCTCTCTTTCTGTTTGAAGGAGTCAATATTATAAATGTCTTTGGATTGAATCTTTATCATCGTCTGGCAGCACTTGCAGAGATTTGACACTGTTGAGGTGGAACCTGGTGATGCCTCCACATCATCAGCCTCATTTCTGATATTTTTTATAGCACAGGACATGATTAGCATGTGAGGAGCGACTCTTTCACTCCCCCCCTCCCCCCGTCTCCTCCGTGGGAGTTGCACATTTTTCCCAGGCACCTTTTGCTCTTCCACCCACTCATTAGGACGGTGGCTGCATTTACTGTGAAGTGAGAGAGGAGCTTCAAAGCTGCATCTCCACTGGGAGAGTCTCTTTACAGAACAGGCGTCTCACTGCTCTCTTAGTGTTTTCCTTTTTTTTTTTTTTTTTTCCCTTTTCAATTGTTGCTCTGCTGCACATTCATCCAGTGTCGGCTTTGCTCGGTTTCAAAGCTCAAACCCTGCTTCCACCATTTGTTCAGGTTTTCTTTCCATAAGTGGGTTAAAACAATTAAACATCATAATCAATGTATCTGACTTATTTCAGTATCTTAATACTTTATCAAACACTGCTTGATAAAGTCGGGATGGATGTCAGTCTCAGGAAAACAAAGCCATCAGTAGCTGCTTTCAGTCATGCACCAACATTTTCCTGAAATTTTCCAAATACCTGAGTGGCTCCAGATATTTTTTAGCCCCAGAGTAAAATGTCCATAAAATGTCTGAGGGAGTTCATTTGGGATGGTTGGGAGGTTTGTAACATGAGACGGACGCAACACTTAAAAAAAAAAAAAGAATGCAAATATGTCAGGATGAAAAAGAGGAGCTGCACATCGACATCAACTTAAGACATAACAGAGTTTTTTGACGCCGCTGTAAACACATGATTTCCTCAGTGGGATTTATATGTCATGTCCCACCTCCTGCATAATCTACATAGGCTCCACCCTTCACCTGAATGTTACGGACATCATGTTCTTGTGAATATGTCAAAAAAATTGCACATAATTTTCCAGAGTTCATGAAAACGGTTTTGGTCCTGAATCCTCTAGAATTGTTGCAGTGGAAGTGTCCCATATGTCTTCACATCTCCCAGCTCTTGGGTGAATAGACACAACACTGGGCTCTGACATACATATACTGTTAATGTATGAAATATTCATCCAGCATCCAAACTCATCCCGTCTGATCCACGTTCAGTCACCATCCAGGACAATGTACGCGCAGTAACGTAGCTTCTCATGGGGCTAACTTCAGTCCAGCGAGGAAAAATCCTTTCATGATAATTTAGTGAGTCCATTTTAATTTGTTGTTTTTTTGAATGTGAACCCAGATGTAAAGATTTGATTCAGATGTGTGGTTCTGTCAGGATGTTGCAGGTGTGTGGATACTGTCACTGTAATAAATGTGTTGGTAATAATCTGCTGTGTCGTGTGTGAATTCCACATGTAGCACACACACACACACACACACACACACACACACACAGATGCATTCAGGTGCACTTTTCATGCGGTATTTCTGATATTATTTTTTTTTCACTCGGGACAAAGTGGGACGTTGACTTTTGAAGACTATAATTTCGGTGAAAGCTTCCTGTGCTGCACTCAGAAGACGACAGATGCACTCTGGTTGAACAAGGAGAGAGCAAAGGTGAAGTTCAAGTGACAATAAAGTTGCTCCTGTTATTTCTTTATAACTTTACTCAGACGTTCCTGCTGTTTGAGTTTAGAAACACAAAACTACTTTAAGTAGTAAGTTAGTGACTGAAGCAAATCTTTTGTCTCTTTAAATTCAAAATCCCACAGAATAGGATTTGACCCCTTATAGAGGAACTTGCTAACATAATGCAAATTTACCTTTAACACCATTATAAGAGGGTTGGAAATTCTGTTGAATTCAGAAACATAGTTTTTTAGCAAGGTTTCTCCCCCTCATATTAGAGCCGGCTAATATGGATATTTGGGACCGATTCTGAAAAGCGGGGAAGTAGAATATTTCAGATAAATTGTGGCCGATGTTTATTAAAAACAACTTTGCAATGATTCCTAAGTTTAACAATAAACTTTATTGTAATTAATAAAAAAATATATATATATATATATATATAGAACTTGAATTATGACACACATCTGGATTATTTATTCTTTAAGATAATAATAATTAAATGATCATTTAAGGGCAGTGTTTGGCCTTGGTGGAAGAATTGTCTTTATCGAGAGCCATTCCAGTTTCCTGCCAAATTTTGTTGGTCTTCCCTTTTAAAATCCACAAGAATCCATTTTCCTGTCTGCCCAACAACCTTGTAGATTAAAATTTAGGTAAACTAAAGCTTTAAGTTTAATTGCCCAATTAGAATAACATAATCTTTTTTGAATGTGTTATATATATATTCCAAACTGGGTAGTGAAAGTTAATGTAGGATTAAAAATGTTTTTTGTCTCTGTACTTCAGTGCGTTCGCTGTGTTCGCTGCTCTGGCTGTGATTTATTTAACTGGTGCACTAAAAAAGCTCCACTGAACCCATTTACATTCCGTTCATAGAAATGGTGAATGGTAAGTGGTAATTTACTGTAAATGATCAATTGATTCAATGTAGCATTTTAATGTATTGATCATCTCATCTCTTTCCAAAAACAGAAGTTAGAAGTTTGTTTGTCAGACATTTATCAGATGTAGCTGTGAAGCTGATAAAATTAATTAAGTTTAGGGAATCGCTTTTATTACAATTCAGTAAATATGTCTCTGACCTGTGAAGAAGGTTTAGAGATCAGGAAAGAGGAACAGAGGAAAAGGAAGAAAAACAAACTCAACAGTGGCATCACATGTTCTCTCTTATTGTCACAGTCTGTTTCTGAAAGTGTTTTATCGTCCAAATATTTTCTCGTCGCAGAGCTCAGACCAGATGAATTTTTCATCATGTGAACACATGCAGGGATCATTTTTGAATGAGAATTCATTTTTTGCTTTCATCGTCCGCCATTGATTCTACTTTAACACAGTCAGAGAGACAAATAATTCATGTTTGAGACCAACTGGAACACAAGCGATTACACTCGAGAGGAGCACGGTTATCTAACTTCCAATTCTGGAGTCTGTGTTTTAGTATTTCCGCTCATACATGTGTATACCTTTTAAAAACCCCAATCCTAATTAGCATTTAGATAAAACATGAAGCTGAAAAACACACAGACACACTTGGCTGTGCTGTGACGATGACAGATGGAGAGTTAACTGGCTTCCTTTCATCCTAAATGCTTTGTTCCCTCACTGAGCCGTGGTGCACGGTAAAGTGCCATTTGAACCCTGATACAAATGGATTGTTTTGGCATTAAGAGAACCGAATCTTTTATTTTGTATTTTCAATCAACGTTGGAGTCCAGGATACATCTCTGGAGGCCTTCAGAATAAAAGTGAGCCTCATGTTCTCACAGGTTGATGTTTCCTGAGTGGAGGTCAGCTTGTTCGCTTGTCGTCAGATCAGCATGAGGTCTTATAGAGACGCTTGAAAAATACATGTCGGTGGTGCTGCGGATTTTTTCTGCTTTTGTCCCAGAGGCTTTCTCATCCATTTTAAAGCTGCTGCTGGCGTGCATGAGCTCTAAGGCTGTAAACAACATCCGTGTGTGTGTGTGTGTGTGTGTGTGTGTGTGTGTGTGTGTGTGTCACTGAGCCGTCAGCTTCCATTCAGGGTTAATCAGCATATTTATAAACGTGGTGTCTCGGAGTGTGTGGCTGCTTGCCTGCCTAATGGTAATGTGCCCAAAACTCAAGGGATGTGAAAGTGATAATGGCTCTTGCAGATGGCTGATAAATGTGTTGGATGTTATGTGAGATTTTGTGTTTGTCAGAGAAAAAACTGTTCACCTCAGGGGTGAGTGTTCACAGACGGTTCTGCAGATCCAACCATTGCTTAGCGTCCCCTCTCCCCCTCAGCTTCTGCGTGTACGTGTGCGTGCTGTTTACACAAGTGTCTATTCGTGTGCGTGCTGTTTGGGCCAGATGTCGCAGAGCGGACCACCATCCCTCTGCTCGTCCTGTCTGTGTCCATCTGTAACTCATCTCCCCTCCTGGCTGATCTGGGTCGTCTCCATAGTCTTTTCCTGGATGTGGTAATTTTCTTTCACTGTCGGCAGATGCTAGCACATCGATACTTTATTATTGGACAAAATCTGCTCATCGGGATGATAAGTTTATAAATGTGACAGTCAAGCATGAAATGGGGAGAAAGAGTGGGAAACACAGGGAGACACAAGTGTATTATTTAGTTTTTGATGAACTTTTTAAGCTGATTGTTCAAAGGTTAAAGGAATAGTTCACCCAAAAAAGAAAATTTGCTAATTATCTACTCACTTTATATCAGTGGCGGTGCCGGGGGGGGGGGGCAAGCAGGGTCTTAAGCCCCTCCTGTCCCCCCTCCCCCCTCGAAATATTTGTTTGGTTTTTGTTCCTTCATTAAATACAAGTGGTTAAATATGCTTGTGTTGTTCTATGATAAACATTTAGTAACATGCATTTCACAATATGTAGTGTATGAGCCTGGGAACAGTAAATCTATATCTATTACAGTATTATTTGTTGGTGTTTGTCGGGTCAGAATTCACTAGCACCTCCTAGAAACAATCAGGTCCCCCCATTGCCCCCCCCAATAATAATTTCCTGGTGCCGCCGCTGCTCTATAACAATGGAGGGGTGGTGTTTGACTCCACAAAAAACTTTTGGAGTCTCAGGGGTAAACAGCGTTGCAGCCAAATCTAATACATTTGAAGTAAATGGTGACCACTTCTTCAAATGTAAAAAAAACTGCAGAAAAAAAACATAAGGCTCCAAACTTCTCCTGTGGTGTCGTCCAAGTGTCCGCAAGCCCCACCATTCAAATTATACTGGAAATGAGGTCATTTACACCAAGTCCTCTGATATCCTCACCAACCAGAGGGTTTGCTCAGTATTTCATTGGACTCACATATATATGTTTTTTTTTTTTTAAATGTTGCGCTCTATTGTAGCTTTACGCTCCATCTCCTGTAGCGTATTTAAATGCAAATACCACAGTAAATAGATGTATAGTTGATGTAGTGTAACAGAATCACATCTGAGTTCCAGTGTGAGATAGTGATTTTTCTGCTCCAGCTGTATCGATGCCTCTGGACCAGAACTCATGTGTCACGTCGGTGGAGCTCAGCTGTGATGACATGCAGCAGCGTGAACGTTCCGTCAACAGACAAACACACCTCAGCTGACCTCCTGACCTGTGGGAGTTCACTATCGTCACTTATCGTCCGGTGTTGCTGAAAAATGACCCTCAGCTCGGAGCTGACGTTGGCCCTTCTGAATGGTTCATTGTTTTCTGCCTCTGTTTGAGCCGGGTGTTTGTGGGCACTGACCTTGATTAGCTCACATGCTAATCTGCTCTTTAAACAAAGCGACTCAATTAACCAAACGGCCGCTTAACGAAGGCATCGCCCTGCACACTGATGCTTTATTCTTGAAGGGGGATTTGCATTCTAATGGTGAAATGGATTCTCGCTTGACAAACTGACTGGCAAGTCACACAGCAGTGTGATGAATCATAGAAAATCTGTCTCAATAATGAGTGCTGAAATGCATGTGGGGTGCTCAGCGATTAGGGGAGGTATGTGCTAATTGCCTGCTGTGTATCCTGGATCGTTCTTTCTTTCCCGAGGCTCAGCTGTCATATGGTCTGTTTCACTGCTCGTCGAATAAACAGTCCACAGAAAGCTTCTACTTCATCAAACACAATTAAAAGATCACGTTAAAGTTTAAGGACTTCATGAACCTCGTAGCTTCTCTTGATTAGTTATTTTTATATGCAACTTACAAGAAGTTACAAGATCTTAAAGCAGAAAACGAGGTGATTTATCTGTCAGCTTCTGTTTCTATCGCACACACACAGTCAGGATTTGCTCTGTGTTTGCAGTAAATCTTAAGATATTAACGAGAGGCTTGGTAGCAACAGACATAGACTGTAGATGAAGATGGACGACACGTCTCCGCTCCACACATTTGGAGTCGATCAGGGGACAGAGCCCTGGTGTCGAGGTCCGGCCAATATATACAACCCATGTGAGTCAGTCTCAGCTGTCCCAAAGATGATTCCTTTTATTTCAACAGAAATGAGATGTCTGGCCTACAGAGGATTTCCGCGATGGGGTCACCACTTCCTACCCTTACCGCTGTTTCCTAGCAACACAGCTGCTTAGAAAGTTCAAATTCCCCTTGGTTTCTTTTTTGAGATGTCTACCGTTTGCTGTTGGGTTGAGTTGAAGCTTGATACAACACCAAAACACAATGAATGCTGGGATTAGTTAGCCCGAGAAGGATCAGAGTGTGTAATTGATGAATGAAGCTCCAAGCAGGTCAGCAGGCGAAGAGCCCGGTCTGTCCGTGAGCTGAATCCCCGCCGTTCTCCGTCACACAGGGCGACAGAAATCCAGACCAGTCACACCAGTTCCAAAGTGAGACAAACAGAGAGCTGATGATGCCGCTTGTATTACACAGGTTGGTTATTATAATAAGATCAGTTTGAAGCTCCGACAAACATGAATCCAGTGAATGAATACTCAGATCATCACTTGTAGCCACATTGAGCTCATTGGTTTTACAGCATGTTTAATACAGGGTTTGGTCCATGGACGGATCATCGTGACCACAGGTCTGAACATAACGTGGCCACAGACCCCGGCACACACATGCACACTGCATCCATCACTGTATGTACTGTACGTGGTTCAGGAGGTACAGAGCATTGTCCACAAACAAGAAGGTTGATGGTTCAATCCCTAATGTTTCCTTCGACAAGATACTTTTTTTTTAAAGATGATATTCGTTACTTTGACATTTAAGGTCTTTCTGACATGCATGCGTCTTTTAGGTGTTCACATGAATGAACATGAATCTACAACAAAGCCACATACAACCACACAAACCTCCAGAGAAAAATATCCTTGATTGTTGATCAAGTTGTAAAATGTTCTCGTGTTCAGTCGTGGCTGCGTCATCCTGGTCGTGGACAGAAGGACACCCTCCCTCGCAGTTGCTGACAGGAAGCATCAATGTCTGTATAAATAAGATCATTGTAAGATGTGATAAAATCAAATCATTTAGCTCTAACGTTCAAGCTATTTCAGAATTGTGCAACATTTTCAAAATCATATTCATACTCAAATATTTCTAAAAAAAAACCAAGACATTAAGACAAAAGTATTTTGCTGCAGGTCCCTGAGCACATGCACACTTTTCCAAAGGGTTGTTGGGATATTGGTTCAGTCCATTTTCATCGTCCCCCTCTCCAGCAGCCGAACCAATCAGCAGACAGAGTAAAACCAAGTGCACGGTGAACACGATGGATCATTGAGCAGCTAGATCCTGATCATTCTCTCTGGAGCTGAACCAGAGCTACAGGAGAGTGAATATCGGACTTAACATCCATGTGATGGACTGAATCAGAAGCGTAACAATAAGTTGATGGATGGTTTGTCAGGTCTTTGTGTGAATCAGTCATTTATAAAGCTCTGGAGTCACACACATCTGTATCCAGCAGCAGAGATGTACTGATTTTACACTATTGATGAGTCTTTTTCCTGCTGCTCTTGTCAATTAGAGCACAATAATGTTCACCTCTGTATAACCTCGTCACACGCATGAGGGCGTCCACTCATGTTTCATCACCTGTAAATATATGTAAACTATAGCCCCGTTCTCCAGCCCCTCCTGGGGATCCCACCCAAGACAGAAGGGATATGTAGTCCCTCCTGTGCGTTGTGTGTCTGCTCGGGGATGTCCTCCAAAGAAATACAACCCAGCACCAGCCGTTAAAAGTCACATAGGTTTGGGCTGAGTCTCATTTACCACTTTATTTACCCTGCTGCTTGTTTGGCACAGATTACGTGATTGAGTATATGGATCTCAGACAGGAGGCCAAGCAGAAACCTCAGATCTTTTCCATAAAATAACAGAATGTGCCGTCATAATAGACCTGTCGCTTTACATAATTTCTTGCATAACTACATAATTTAGTCCAACTATTATGCAATACAATTCAGTTCCTGCAGTATCCACGCTTGTGCACGTTATGCTACAGATGGAAGGCTGATGAGAGACATGTGGGAATTACCTGTACACTTGCTAACCTTTCCCTGAAACATGCTGAGCTCTGTGTTTGCTTCGCTCTATAGATTGGCAGCAGCCCAAAGGGTTTTATTCAGACTGGATAAAAGCAGCATTCAGAGCTTAATACAGAACAGAGGGAAAAAGACTAAACAACAGAAAATCCTTCCTGTGGTCGAGAACGTAGCCTGCAAGAAATACAAATAGTAATTTGTTAATTGTGCCATAAAAGAAACTGACTGTAAATATGAACTGATGCTGCTTTGATTGGTAAGTTTGCTTCATATTGTCAGCAACCGTTGATGAATATGTGTTTTTCATTTGTGTAAATAGACCATTATTCATCTGCACTTGTTTTTCAGTATAAGAACATTAATTTCACTTTAGTGGAAGCAGAGGTTTTGCATAATGAATCTGACGAGTCTTTAATCTTCAGCGCTGCACGTTAACCTGCATCACTGTCTCGGTTGCTGCCGTGATGAAGTTTCTCTGGGATCAGCGAGATGCACGCCATTGGTTTTGTTTTGTTTTCCTTAACGTGCGGTGGAGAGGATTCAATCACAAAACGAGCTGTGATTTCAGTGATCATGAGAGTTTTCATATGTGTTTTTCCTCACTGTGCAGCTCTAGTCACGTTGTTAACCGCGTCATCAGGCACAGTACACGGCTGCATCACATTCCGTTGTTTTGTGGAGAAACTGTTCTGTACGTCGGTGGGCAGCGGGCTTGGCAGAAATGTGATGGACCCAATATCAGGAGCGTGATTGTGAGCAGGTGATGAAAGTAAAGGAAATGTCAGCGTGTATAGTGCAGCCTCCTGATGGTGACAGCAGATACTGTGAGATACCATCATGTGAAATATTTCAGCCTGGATCATGAGTGTTATAGAACAGAGATGAGGTCGGTGACATTTTCTCACAAGCTCACTCTGAGCTCCTGCAGCATGTTGAAAAGGAAATACCACTCGTATGAAGGTCACCAGACAGAAACGTAAATGCACAGCTCTTACTCACAGAACTGAGTGAGTTGATTGCAGGAGTGAGAAGCAAGAATTCCTGCAGCTGTATTTTTGATTGAGAAAATCCCTGAGTGCAGGGATTTTTGTTTTTGTTTTGTTAAGATGCACAATAAACCAGGTATATTTCTACTAAACATCATTAAATCAATCCTTAGGCATTTAAATTAAATCTCTCTCTCGGCCATCGTCTGTCGATGAATTAGCCTCTGAGAGCAATGGCCGAGTCGAATGTTTCCCCACACAAACACAGACAGTGATTCTTAGTGAAGGTGTTTTCGGTCCAGATGAAAGTTCGGCTCATCTTAAAGGTCCAGTGTGTAAGATTTAGGTGAAAGGGATCTATTGGCAGAAACTTAATGTAGAATAATCCTCATGATGTTTTCACTAGTTCGTTTCATCTAAATTGTATGAATTGTAGTTTTCTTTACCCCAGAAAATTTATATTTAAATACTTTATATTTACATCAAGGGGACCCTCTCTACTGAGACCACCATGTTTTTTACATTAGTCCAGACTGAACAAACTAAACACCTTTTGAGTTTTTATGACAACTGAAGCTACCACAGGTTCTTTTTCATGTTTGGAAGGAGAGGGTGAGGTGAGGGGTGTTCAGCTGCAACATGCAATTTCAACACTAGATATCACAAATTCTACACACTGTACCTTTAAATAACAGCTGGCTACATGTGAATGCTGATTCATTAAATAGCTGATGCCGATCCTCTTTTTCTTTCTATCTGGACCATTTTATGACTTGATGAAGAAGTGGGTGAAATTCTGCAAACAGGAGACGTTTGTCATCTTTGGTCCTGAACGTCTCCGTCTGCACAACTGATCCCTGACAGTTTGTCGTCTTGCTCTTAATTTTTCATCTCAGTTTTATTTCGGTTCCCTCTGTCTGTATCAAGATGAAACAGCAGCAGGATATAAATTCATTTCACGGTGTCCCTCGGTCACAACTGAAAGGGCGCCTCAAGGAAATATATTTATCTCTGTCCATAAAACATCTGTAAATGCTCTGTATGTTATTATTCAAATGTGCATATTTGTGTGTGTGTCTGAAAATGTATTTACAAAGTGGCCGATGAGATTTACTCACAGGTTTTTTTAAGATATTACTCTGTTCCAACCATAATACATTTTTCATTGCTTGGCATTGGTTAATTATTGTAGTTTCAATGTCCAATCACCTTGAACTGATAAGTCTAATTTGATGTTATCTTTCTGTGTAATTATCGTCCCTGGAGAAGAATAACATTACATCGTGAACTTAGGCAATTCATTTATCAGATAGAATTTTTATCTTCATGCTAACTGATAGTTCTTTACTTTGCCTGGACTTCATTTTATTTGAATGATTTGAATGAATTTTAATTTCACTGCAGCGAATCCAGAACAGACGTATTGACTCATTAGATTCCCCTTTTAAAAAGTCTGATGAAGCCAAAGCAGGAGCAGAGACACTGTGACTCACTCCTTTGAGAACACACACACACACACACACACACACACACACACAGTCCGACACTCAGAGACATGCAGTCACACTCACACATGCACATACACACACCTCATGGCGAGCTTTCCGAGGCTGAACTGGTGAGGGAACTGAGCACAGATTGTGTGTGTGTGTGAGTGTGTGTGTGTGTGTGTGTGTGTGTGTGTGTGTGTGTGTGTGTGTCTGAAAGGAAAATGGCTCACAGTGTTCCCTGCATGAGGCACTCGATAAACCCAAAAAATGATAAAAATGCAAAGACTGCAGTTTATTTCAAAGTTCCCTCTCTGGCTTATTCAGTAATTTCTCTACGGTGGCGTCTCATTAACTAACTCTGCTCATGTGCATTTTAATCACACTCCTGTGTGAAACATGTCATTACAGCCATTAACAAACTGAGGTAATCAGGTTTCAATTGATGTTTTACTCATGTTCAGAGACGTTCAAACAGCCACAGCCTGAGAAAAATACATAGTACAGTAGTACACTACTGTATGTAAACACTTTCAGTGGCCGATTAAAGATTTAATTCTAATATATATATCTAATGAATATAATTCATATCTACTGTACAATTACTGGTCAAATTTAAACACAATATCTCAAAAGTGATGCATTTAAACCTCAAACTGACGTGTTGAACAGAATCTGGACTAAAAAGATACGGTTTGCTCCCAACAAAATTATTTATATACTTATGTATATGTGTTTGTTTAATTGTGTGTATATATATATAACATGAGTGTCCAAATCAATCTGCTTGTAATAACCATGCAGGTCTGAGTGAGTCAGGTGTCATGTCAGTCACAGTGAGATACAATATGTCTTTCAACATCAAAACCGACGTGTTTGTTTCTCTTTTCTTGTCTGTTTCATTCATTGATGCACTTAGTCATTTTGTTATTGTGTTTTTATGATTCTCTACTGTGTTTAATATTGTATCGTATGTTATTGTCTGTAAACGACCCAAACGTCCATTTGAGTAAAGATGCAGCACACGTTCCCAGACCTCCTGATTTAGAGAAAAATATCTTCATTTATTTACAGCGAGCCACTGTTTTGGTTTAATGCAGTGGACGGTGAACTGACTTAAAATGTGAGTTCAGCAGGTGTGCGGCAGAAAATCTCCATTCCTTCACCCCTCACAGGGAAGATAAAATGACCAAAACGAGTATAGTCCTTCCTGCTGACTCGCACCAAGTCACTCTGAGTGAAAACCTTCTAAAAGCCTTCAAATGTGAAATGTAATTGACCTAACTGTGACAGTAAACATGTCCCTTCCTCTTACATTCCCAGTGGGCACCTTACTTCAGATTAAGACCTCCGTTGAAGTTACAATATATATACATATTATACATAAGACATTGGTTTTGATTACACTGACAGGAAGTGAAATAGAGGAAGAGAGTGGGAGAGCATAAGGAGCTCCGCAATCAAACTTACAGCCGTCAGGAGAAATGAACCGCTTACATGAGCTTTGAGATTATTTACAGGACGTTTAGATTTTCAACATTTTGGCAGGTTGAAAAGAATTTAAGTGTATTTTAGTGAAGCAGGACATTGAAATAGTGAAAAAAGTTATTACCTCAGCTTCATTATCCTTGTTTCTGCCATGTCTCACATTTATCCACATTACTTTTCTTCCTGTTTCTAATGTTATATTTTACTTGTTTTCATGTTTCATTACCAACTTCATTTATAGTCATCGTTAACCCTAATTTATTTGTATTATTCAGTGGGCAGATTCTTATTTTATTTTTATGTTCATTACATGTTGTCATGTCTTTTATGTGATTTCAATTATTACTATTATAATTACTATTATTTTATTTATTTATTCGACAGAACCAAGGTAGACACCATTAGAGTGTGAATTGTTTGCCATCGGAATTTGTAAATCTGAATATGAAGCAAACACAAACCAATAATCAAACCAATAAAAATTCTTTCTTTCCTGTTCTTGTTCTTTGTCATACACTTTTACATCCAACATTGATTTATCAGAATAAACCAGCCACTAGGGATACACTTTTGGGTAGTTCTAGTGCCGGTCCCAAGCCCAGATAAATGGTGAGGGTTGTGTCAGGAAGGGCATCCGGTGTAAAACTTGTGCCAAAACAAACATGCGGATCACAAATAGGAGGGGTAGTGGATATATTGGCAGATGATCCGCTGTGGTGACCCCGAAAAGAGAGCAGCCGAAAGAAGAAGAAGATTGATTTATCAGAATAAAACAGGTAATTGCTACTCAAAACGTCTCTAAATAGAAAGTGGTGCCATGGGTAAAATAAAAATCATTGTTTTTGTGAAGTTTAGGAAAACACAATAAGGACACTGGAAACTGGAGGATCGAACAAAACTGTCTGAGACTGAAGAGCAAATAAATCAAACAAAACATTTATAAATGAGCTTTGCTGTCGTAGAATTAGTCAAGTCATGATTACTGGAATAATAACAATGATGATTTGTCATGGTGGTGGCCAGTGAGGGCTTTTACTTTGAAGGTCCGGGAACTCATCATCTTATTAAATTTTTCTTCACCTACATTTATTAAAATTCTCTCAGAGGATGGAAATAAAATCAGTGACGGGTTGAGCGTGTCATGTGAACAGAGTTCGACTCTACACGTGTTTCCCTCCGGATATAAACGACGAAATAAAACGACGAACAAGTTTGAAATTAGCCAATCAGCGCGCTCAGTCTGGTTGCGCATTGGTTTGGGTTGGAGCGTCTCCTCCGGCCACGCGCTCCTCTAATCAATCTTACCCGCAATCTACACGTATGAGCGCGCGTGTGTGTGTTTGTTGTGCATGGATATTTACTTTGAGTCGTCGGAGCTGAGCAGTGAATCCAGCCCTGAGCGGGATTCTCCTCCGTGCGTAATTATCCTCGGATACAAGCAGGAGCGAGAGAGGAAATAAAAACAGAAGAATTGATGAGAGTTGGTGAAAAGTGGAACTCGAGCGGCTCGAGGACAAAAAAACAAGAGTGACATTTCCATCTTTTGTATTATTATTACCATGGGAATAAACGGCTGCTCTGAATCCCCGGAATAAAGGAATTATTCACCAATAACACAAGAAAGGAACCGGATCGATCCTCGAGGCTGGTTGAGGATTCAAACCCCCGGAGTCTGTAAACTGGATTCTACCGCTGGGATCGATTATCGGATTTGACTGATCACCTGCTCACACTTAACACCCTCAGAGGTAAGCTCCGAGGAATGAGACTTTTTCTGTCAGGCACCTGTTGTTTGGATCAGTGTCCACTAATAATGATAATAATAATACTGATAATTCTCATATATGCTGATGGTAAACTTTGCACAGTGTGTGTAAGAAATAAGTCACATTCATAATTTACTTTTATGCGTAATGAGCTTCGCCAAAAGTGAGAAATCCCCCTCAAGTTTTTTAATGAGTTATTGACTTTTGACCTGCTTAAGATGTTAAATGATGAATATCAAGAATTTCAAACATGACGTGACAGATATAATTCTGTGTATTCCATTTGAAATGACGCCAGTAAATCATAAGAAATCAGAGGATGTGAGCGCAGTGTTTTTCTTTACTGGAGCGTTTACGCATCTTGATGATGATGATGGTCGCTGTTCCAGTTCCTTTCACACCCATGACACGCAGTTCACGGGCGTGTGAACTGCGTGTGCGTGTTTGGGGGGGGGGGGCTGATGTCGTGGAGCTGTGACACTGTTCAGCCACCCATCATCACCATCCATCCTCCAAGTTACGCAGCATCCAATGCGCGCTCGAGCTCCACATGGTGGCGCACGTTGTTTTGTTGCATGAGAGCTCACTACAATTCACAAAGTGTTTGTGTGCGTGCGTGTGTGGACTCATTGTTGTCACCTCTTCACCACCGGTCCCAGTATAAACACTGACCAGTACACCTCATGGGGACCAAAGTCCTATTGAGGCAAAACCTTATTTCTAAGTTCCTGGTTATGGTTAGTTAAGATGTGAATTGTGGTTATGTAGGTTGAGTATATAACATGATATTGTCATGAGTGAAGTTAGGAGTAATGTCTTTAGGTTGTCCACAGTGAATGGAGGTCAAAGTCATGATAAGGATACTGTGTGTGTGTGGTCCCGGTACGTTGTGGGGACCTAAATCTGTTTCTCATTCACATTATGGGGACAAAAAACAAATCCCCATTTCATAAATGATCACATTTTAAGGTCAAGACATATTTTAAGGTTTAGGTTAAGGTTTGGATAAGGTAATACGTTTACAGGTAATCAATGTTATTCGAGGTAATGTCCTCTGTCCTCAGTGTGTGTGTGTGTGTGTGTGTGTGTGTGGGTGGATGCTTCACACACACTCACCAACACTCTCTCTTGTTCTTTCACCTCATCTGTCAGTCTTGCTTCCTCCTTTCTCCCATGTCCTTTTCTTTTGGCAGGACTGTCTGTCTACGCCCCGTCTCTCCTTCTGTCTCCTCTGCCTCTCTCCTCCTATCCCATCTTGTCTCCCTCCCTCCTGTCCCCCCCCCCCCCCCCCACCCCATCTATCTTCTCCTCCCTGTGTGTTTTGCGAGCGTGGCTGCAGGCAGGGCTGAGTCTGTCACTGGGACTCACTAATGAGCCTTCCACTCTGTCTCCCCATGTGGAGGAATGCTTGTGCTGGGGAGAGAGTGAGCCGGCGAAGGAGGGAAGAGAGAGAGTCGGGGGAGAGATAGAGATAGGGAGTGAGTGAGGAGCCGAGGAGGGAGAGCATGAGAGGAGCTGTCGTACCTGCTGCTCTCACTGCTCAAATATTAAACAAGGGATTTCTGGGAACTGATGCTGCTGCTCTGGGACAAGCCCAAACTGTGGAGGCAGCCCGTCTCAGTGGTGTGTGGACAGGCCGTCTGCTGCTGGAGGCTGCATCTGAGAGTCTGATGGAGGAGGAGGTCACTGAGCCCGATCCCCAGACGCTGGAGCCCTCCGGTCCTCCGCCGGGGACGCACTCGGAGGTAAACGGAGACTTGCCAGGGAACCCGTGCCTGAGGGACGGGACGGAGGACGTGATGGAGAGTCCGGTCAGGGAGCCTGTTGTGCTGCAGTATCCTGCCGAGTACAATCCCGGCAACCAGTGCGGGTAAGGATCAGCCTGGGAGAGACAGAGACGGGGTCTGTAGCTGCAGTGAGACAGGGAGACTTCTGTGGGACAGTTTGGTGGACGTTTGACTCCTGTTCAGCAGTGATGGTTTGATGAATTACCTTTGCCACCCAGCTGATGGGTTTCCAAGCACTCAAGTGCCTCTGCTGCACATTTCATCAACTGGGAAAGACATTTAACCTTTAATTGCAGCGACAGAAGCTTCATGCATGTGTCTGGTTGATCCTCAGTAATAATTTCACCTCTTTATTCACAGCAGAGCGACAGAAGGCATCAGTTGGTAATGAATGCATCTTGATAATGACCTGCCCTGTTTTTACACTCACGCCTTTTAGCATCTTATTTGTGTGTTTGCTGCTGCAGAGTGATGACTATGAAATGTGCACAGATTCATCAGTTGTGTGAGACTGACAATAAAACTGAAGTATGATCAGAATACTTCACCTCGGATTTGATGTAAAGTTCACAGATTCCATAGAAATCATCATTTCCTCATGTGTGTGTTTTCATCACCAGCCCCCTGTTTCGAATTTCCTCTGTACGTGCTGGAGAAACCAGTGAGGCTGAAAACTTGCTGCTTCATCTTTTAGTTCGAGTGGAAACTTTTTAATTAACTTTCTAATGTGACCACTCCTCCCCCTGCGACGTCACACAGATGTAGTCCTCTGTTCTCTCTGATAAGGATGTGATCAGAAAGTAAACGTGCAGCAACACAGAGCAGGAGCTTTTAACCTCCCCTCTGTTCTGCTGATAACCTACTGGTTAATTTTCCTGGTGTACATTTTTGATTATTTGGCCGGAGGGTCTGTCGCCGGTACACAATGTTCTGCTTGTGCCCCCCTCTGTATCGGCCCATTGCTATTGGCTGTTGTGCTGCGGGGTGCGATGTGAGATATTGCCATCTGGCCTCCTTGTCATGCAGAAAGCTTTGAATAAATCTGAGCTCTTTCCTTCTCGCTCTCTTCAAAGAGTCAGGAGCCGAGCTGAGGGCTGGTTTGGTGTTTTGATGCCGCTCGTGGGTCAAGGAGTTTTCTCTTCGTAGAAAGGGCGAGGGGTTTGGAACTCAGACATTAAAGTCAGAGAGGTTTAAACTCAAAGGTCTGACTGACATGTTATATCACAGAAGATCGACGTGCTGGAAGAATCATGGAAATGTCAGACACATTGTAATTTGTCTCTGAGATGTTTTCTTTTTCTGGACAATTTTGATGATACATTAACATTTTGATTCATTTATGAAATCCAAACAACAATGAATTGCTGTTTTATGGTTTTCAAATGCGGACAATAAGAAACAGGAATATTCTATTTTGGATTACCGACACTAATGATGTCCAAGCTAGTTAGGTTTCGTCCCTGTCCGTTTCTTTGTTGGGTGGTTTTGTTTGTTTGTCAGAAGGATTATGCAAAAGCTATTGCAGTGATTTCCGCCATATATGGGCGTTGACAAGTTTTTCACCAAATTCCCAGGGAGCAGTTGTCTGTTCATGTGGGTCCAGAATCATCATAAATATTAGTTAACGACTCTGAGAATTCATGTGATCGTCGCCTCAAATCAACTCGAAAGCTGTCGAAAATATTGTTTGAGTTGCCAGATTGCTCTAAGTAGTAGTTTTGTGAAATGTTACTTCTGTCACTTGCTGTTTGTCCGTCTCTCACAAGCACCGAACAACACTAACTACACAATACAGATGTTTTTATGATTGTTACAAATCATTTATATGCTTCTTTTTACTTTTCTATGATCCTTCTCTTTGCTATTTGTTATCATGTAAACATCGAGGTGTCTGTGTTGTTTAAACGCCTTAAAAACACAAATTCAACACATTTTGTTTACAGCCTCCACACAACAAATTCGCAAACGACTTCACAACTCGTGATGAACGTGATGCAGAGTTATTTATGGATCTTGATGAAAGAAATGGGACACGTTAAGATAATTGATATTTCCGAGTGTGCAAAATTTGGTTTGTTTTACTGGGTGTCAGGTTCAGGGTTGATTACTTGCCCACATCTCAGTTTCCTGATCTCGTACCCTCACCTCCATGTGTTGCATTAAGGTGCATCACAAATCCATGTTGTTTTGAGGACAGGCGGCATTTTAATGGCATTTTAATGGCAACGCAAGACGCCATGTCTTCCTGAGTGTTTTTGATTAGTCATCTTTGTCTTATCCTTGAAGTGTCGCAGCATGTAGAGTGTTTCCCATGCACACAAGTTTAGCGGAGGTTTATTTATGTCTGTGCTGTAATTGGGTTCAGGTCGGCTGTGACCTGGTCTTCACAGCACTGCGAAGACTTAAAAGCTCTATAATGATGCAGTAATAGTTTATGTAGCCTTGAAATGGTTTTATTGTGAATGAGTGGAAATACACTTTGAATTTATGCTGCGAATGGTTTTTACTCTGACTGATCATCATCACTAAACCCAGTGATGTATGCAGCCGCCCCACATGCAACATTTTACTGCTTTAATCACTGTGATCCGTCAGATAAAAGAGAGATGAGCCGCTGCCCCGAGACGTTGCTCAGGATCACTCAAGGTGTTCAGAGGTTGTAATGAATCAGATCATTTTCTTCAGGTTAAAGACGCTGTTGCTTGTTAGTGTGCAGAGCTTTTTCTTCCTTCCTTTCTTTGAACTGTGTCTCTCAGGTGGATCAGGTTGTGTTAAGTGCTTTGCAGGGAAAAGCAGGATTTGAAATATTTCATAGTCTGTGATCAAATGTTTTTATTATTTTCTTTACATGCAAGGTGTAGAGTGGCTCGAGCTAGAGGGACCCCACATTCGCCTTAAATTCAATCACTGCACCAATTGCACGAAAGATATCAGCTCCTAAAATGAGTTCTAAACCTCCAGACAAACCGACAAACCAAAAACATACTTCTCAGACATTCCATATTTCTGAACGTTATCTGTGGTCACATGTTACTCAGATGTCAAACTTACCCATCATTTCCCGTCACCTGACTATAAGAAAGAAATATACTTGTTATCGGTTTATTGTGGCGTGGAAATACATCTGGATTTACATCTAAAGCTCCGGAGACGTCACAGTGGCAACTTGTTTGTCCCTGTGACTAAAAGCCACGTGTCCAATCAGAGCGAGTGCAGCCATCAACACTCGTCTGTTCAATGCGTTCCTGAGCCAAACACTGAGTCCCGGAGAGTCCATTTGGATAACAGCATCAGCTCATGGCCTCAAGTGTGGCGTAAAATCTGAGTTACTATCCCATAAAACACCGACGGGTTTCATCTGCTCGTACATGTGTGATCGTACACATTGTTAAACTGTTGTTGTCTGAGTGCAGCAGCTCGGCTCCCTGCTATAAGACCGCCACACATGTCATACTATTAAAGGTAAAAAGGAGTAATACAAATGTTTGATGGTCATTCATGGATGGGGGTCTACCTACAACAGACTATTAGGGCCACACTGAAGAAGCAAAGATTCATCTCAATTACAACTCCATCCTCGTATAATTATTTATAATAATAATATATTTAGCAAATTTTATTCTCAGAACCTCCAAATTCTTTTCTCCAACATGATCCTAATTCTCTGTCATAGCCTATAAGTGAGAATTAGTTACTTTTTTGGTTTTGGTGGTTTGATTCCCGGCACCTCCAGCACTTTGGGAAAGATACTGAACCCAAATTTCCCCCGACACGAATGGTGTGTGGTAGAAAAAGTGTTGTACGAATGTGTATTTTGACCCTGAGATTATTTATTTCACCATTTAATAATTTATAGACTAACAAATTAATTAGAGCAACAAATTATTTATTGACAGTGAGGTGTAAGAAGAAAAACTATTTCTGTACGTATTGTTAAAGATTTGTTGATTCAGAATTTGGCCCAGCAGCCTGCTCAGTAAAACGCTGAGGTACAACCCACTGATTTTATCTCCATGGCTCATTTTTAACAGCCAGTCAATCTGAGCATTAAATCCCATAATCCCCTGCTCTTCTTTTCTTCAACTGATACATGTCAGTAAGTAGGGAATGGCTGTTTGGGGGGGGGGGGGGGTAAAAACAGTTGTGGTTGAGGCGGCAGCAGTGATCACCTCCTGATTTAAGTGATTACAGTTCCTCAGGGTCTCGGCTCAGACCCTGATCAATTTAATCAAGTGTAATGATGCCGCTCTGTTCTCCTCCGTCCTCTGACAGGGTGGAGTACCAGGGGTCGCGCTGTAATTATGAACAGCCTATTTAGTGTGAGACTTTATAAATGTTTGAAAAGTGACCTTTTCACTTCCTGATGCTTGTTTATATGCTGATGTTTTTGCTATTTTTAGTATTTCATCTGTCATGTAATCTACCATAAACATTATAAGTGGTTGGAAATCATAGGAGTGCCTGGAAAGGCTGCACAGAGGCACTAATCATGGCAGCACAAGAACAGGCCCTTAGCACAAGATCAATAGGTGTTGCAGCACATTATCTCCTTCCCCATTTCCTGCACTGATAAACATGGTGTCCTTGAGATGCTGTTGGACAAAATTGCAGTAAAAATAATTGAATTTGCTTTCTGCTGTTAAAGGTTCAGTGTGTAGGATTAAGTGACATCTAGTGGGAAAGTTTCGTGTTGCAGCTGAATACCCCTCACCTCACCCTCCACTTCCAAACATGAGAGAGAACCTGTGGTAGCTTCAGTTGTCATAAAAACTTGAAAGGTGTTTAGTTTGTCCAATTTGGGCTAGTGTAAAAAACATGGCAGCCTCCGTAGAGAGGTAAATATAAAGTATTTAAATATCAAGGGCCCTTTCTAGGGTAAAGAAAACAATTCTTACAAAACACACCAGTGAAAACATCACTAGGATTATTTTATATTACATTTCTAGCAATGGATCCTTTCACCTAAACCTTGGACCGTGCCGTGCTCGTCTGAATCTGTGTGTGTTTGCCGGCAGTGTCAGATTTCAACCTCCTTGTTGCTTTTTTAGTTTGATCTGAAAAGAACATGTAAACACGCTTAATTGATGATGTTCAGGGATGCGGTGCGTGTTTTGTTTGTTTTCGTCAAAGCAGCCAAAGGTTATAGAGATAGATTCAGTGTTGGAACAAAAACATCGAGGGACTCTAAACATCAATGAGGTTTCTAATTCTCTTATCTCCCCTTGAAGATATATGAGAGTTACTGAAATCAATGGGAATAAAGCTGCTTGAGGTGGAGGCTGGGTGGGTCGGTGGTAGAACTAAAAGAAAACATGACTGTGCAGGAAACATAAAAGTAACAAATATAAACTATTGTATATTATATAGTGAAATGTTTGAGGGTTAGCCCAAAAGATAAACTGTGACCCTTGGGTTTTAATATGAAAAAATTAATAGAGCAGTGCAGCTTTCTACTCAAACACTGAAATGATTTGCTGTCGAGTCATTTTCACTGGACCGACCAATCAATTTATTCATCAATGCTCCAACTGTAGCAGCTGTTTTAATTCGCTAACACCGTGTTTTATGGAAATGCTTCATTACTCCTCACGTCAGACTGTGTTTGACGAAGCAAACATCAAACAAATCATACTTAGGATTAAAAGAGATGTATGTGTTTTCAAAAAAAAGGAAAACTCAGGACAGCAGCTGAATCTGCCTCCTCCACGCTGAGAGGTCACACACAGAAAACGTAATACACACATGCAGCTGACGTCTGCCTTTTTAAAGCCAAAAGTTTGAGCTGCACAACATTCCTCCCTCCACTGCATTTCCAAAACCATTTCCTCTCAAGACGCTGCTGCTGGAGAATCATATCAATGACTTGAGTGTAGATTGTGTCCTTGCATGAAAAATTCTTCTGATCAATATTCCTTCATGTCGGCTGCAGCAACGTAAACCGAGCACAGAGGACATCTGTGTGAAATATACGACTTTCCTCGTAACGATGACAGGAAATGAGCGGACAAGAAGGATGTTTGTAACATTCGTAAGAACAGCAGAGAGATGACTGAATAATTGATGACTCAGGAAGTGAATAATCCTGAAGTTGCGTGAGAGCTTCGGGTGAAGGGCTGGACATTTTGATGTGCTCGCTTATTAAACTGACAAACGAGAAAGAGGCAGGGAGAAGTTTTCAGTATGTGAGTCAGCAGACGACCTGCAGGTTCAAAACTTAGATAAAGATATGTTTTCCAACGTCATTTATTTTATTTAGGATTTAATTTATGTCCTGGATCTATATTAGGCGGCTGCTATTTATGAGTGTGTGCAATTTGGTGCAGATCCAAATAAAAATCTAGATGTAGTGAAATGAAATGTGGTTTCATATGGAAACAGAACACTGCAAACTCTTCTTTCTTATCCTCTTTCCAGTTGGTAGAATATGCACACAAACATATATCATTACAAACCCAAAGAACCAAACCTCACACATCTTTCCAAAGAGCATCATTATGTTTAAATACAAGTTCAATCTCATAACTTGCCTCCAAGCTCTCAAGGAAGCTTTTTGTAATTTTAGGACCGGCTCTTCAGAAGCGTGTGAAGTTCAGCTCATGACAGAGACAAACATACCGATCAGGCCGCTGCTTCAGAGAGGTTCTGTGTTTTGAATTCTGCCTTTTCAACGTGCTCATCGAGACGAAATCCAATTAGAGGGGAGGAAGTAATCGCCGAAATCTCTCTCCTCTATGTGCTCTTATTTCTCCTCCTGTGCCCTTGGGCTTCAATTTATTGAATAATTGATTGCTTCAGTCACACACACACACACACACACACACACACACTTTCTACATTTACTTCTAGTTATACAGTCTCCCTCCCTGTGTGACTTCCCATTTAGAGAATGAGTTCTGCTTCATTTATAGATCTTGTTTACGCTGCGCCCCTCAGACGATGATTTGTTTTCGCTCCACCAGTATCACAAATGCATGAACCAGCTCCCTGCAGCCGATCAGGGTTTCACATTTTCCACGTTGCTTTTTATTTGGCTTAAGTGGATTCATTCCTTTTATTTTTGATTAGTGGCTCATTTGAATGTCTGATAACATTAATTAGACGTGTATAATTTGTGGAGCTTTTGATTGTCTTTGCATTTGTCTTTTGTTTGTTATCTACTGCGCTGATTTCCATGAAATGTTGTGAAAGGGTTGGACATGACCCAAAGAAGAAACCATTACATTTTGGAGTATTTCCAAATGAACAGGCTGATCTAGGAATTTCTCTTCATTTTCTTTGACATGGCAATGTAGGGCATCAGTTTCTCTGTTAGTCTGCAGGATGACACAAAAAAACAGATAACCACCAAACCTGTGGTTGGATGTGGTATAGGTCGGAGAACCCAAAACATTATGGTGGGGATTGAGGAATCTTTGTTGTTTTCAACATATTCCTTGATTTGAGAACAATTAGTGGATTATGATGATTTATATATATATACACATATTTAGGAATATATATAATGTGTAATAAGTGGTGTTTGTTAGCAGCATTATGTAAGTACCGAACCAATTTGCTTTATATTTTGTGTAGTGGGTGACCCAATGAAGAAACCTTTGAATTTTTAAAAATAATGAAATAAACTTTTGTTTGTGGTTAGGGTTAGTTAACCATGGCGGACGTTTACACACTCACAGCCCTTCTTGTTCATCTTCATTGGTCAGAATGAATCACCCAAAAACCTCCCTCCCTGACCTGTAAATGTCTCCTCCTGGTGTGTCTCAGGGAGAAGATGCCGTTCCACCATGTGACGGCCGGCCTGCTCTACAAGGGGAACTACCTGAGCCGCTCGCTGTCGGACAGCGACAGCGACGTGATGGCCAGCATCTCTGTGGAGGAGCTCGATGGTAAGACTCAGTTTAATGTCTTAATGATTTGGCTGCTGCTTCCTGCTTTTCCACCTTTATAACCACTGGCAGCTTTTTACTACGAATGAAGATGAGCAGATGATATTTAATTTAATATTTTACTCTAACTTATTTTACTTTATATACCTGAAGCATTTATTTACATACAACTTGTGCACTTTGATTTGATCAACAGCCAAAGCACCTTTAATCTGTTTTCAGGTGATTTATGTTCAAGCTCACATTAATGTCTGCTCCATAGTGAAAAAAGACTTGGATACTTACTCCTGGAATATTGTGCCGCATACAAATTGTTCTCAGCTAATTGCAGACGGTGGCAGCTGCTGCATGAGAAGTGACTTTGTTGGGCTGTGAGCTTGTTTTCAGAGCTGTGAACCCATATGGAGGCTTGTTTTAGAAAACATTAAAGCAGCAGGATGTTACTTTTAATGAGCAACAGCGCCCTCTGCAGCCACACATGGTGATTTATTCAGTTGAGCTCCGTGTAGTCCAACTCATACTGGACAATGGATATTACCCATGATACCCTGCTTCTGGAACCAGAAGAGCTGCTGCTGTACCAAATCCACCAAACTCTGTTTAGAATTCTTCATATTTTAAAGGTTTCCTGCTGAATATTGGAGACAAACTCTGGTTTTTAACAACTTCTAAGTCTTTTTAACTGATCTACAGTTCAGCTTTACTCTTTAACATGCTGGACCTGATTCTGACTGTTGAACCTGTGACTCCCAGTCAGTTCTTCTCACAGGAGATCGAACCCACTCACCAAACTTAAAATAAAGCAAGAACATTCAGGGTGAGGAGTGGAAATGAAAGAGGAAACGTTCTCCATATTCACAGCCACTCACTGAGGCCATGTAGCATTTTAGCTTGTGATGGATTTTGTTTCTAAGGGCGGATGCTGAAATGGCCTCGACACAATGCTACAAAACCAGCAGCCTCCTCCTGATCTGAGCCAACAAACCCAGTGATTAATTATTCTCTTCGAAGCTTATCCCACCTGGAGCCGGGCCGCTCTGCAGGCTCCTCTGTCTGACTCCAGGCTGTGGTTATGAACCCTTTGTTTTGGAGTCTGTCAGAGAGTAATCACCCAGGCCGGTACAACACAAACCTGATCAATAACCGTCTGCCGGAGTCAGCAGCCTCAGAGGCAGCAAACAAACCAGGCTCCTGCAGAACGCCAAAATATTAATCCATTGATGCAACATTAAGCTGCCGCCTGGGAAATTGGCTTCACAGTGATAGCTGCATATGCTCTGTCAGGGTAGAGTTTTAATATGCATGGAGATATTAGCAGTGTGTGCGTTTCTCATTCCGGTTTCATGAGTGTGTGTTGTTCGGTGAATAAGACATAGTTTGTGGTTAGAGGGTGAGGTCAAGTAAACACTGTGAAACAAACTGCAGCCCACAGATGTTTCTTCTTGGAGGAAAAGCTCAGGGGTTGGTGATGACCTCAACTGTGGCTTTGTTCAGTTCAAGTATAGGACACGACCATGAGACAGGGGGACGACACAAAGCATGAACCTGAAGCAGCTACATAGAATTCAGACATTGTTCATTTTATTATTTATACCTTTTATACCTCTTCTGTACAAATTCCCATTTCCAGGGTATAAGTGATGTCCAGGTCCAAATTAAGATCCATGTTATCTTGTCTTTACAACTATCATTTCAGTATAAACAGCGATAGGAAGTAACCAACGCCGGTTAGCTCTCAGTATTGTAGATTGGACAAAATCTAAACACTGAAACTCCATGTCAACATTCCACTTCTGTTTGAATGACAAAATACTGAAATATACCATTTTTATAACATCTAAAAAAATTCTAAAAAAACGATATATCAGCTGATGCAGATGGCAATTATTCCTTAGATGTCATTAAGGCTTGATATTTAAAATTAAACATGAACTTTATTATAATCTAGAAGGGTGTTGTGATGAGTGCATATGTGCACCAGAGCAAACGCCCTATCTCGCTATGTCAAAGAAAGTGGAAAACAATTCCAAAATTTAACAAGTTCTTCCTTGGACCATGTCCGCTCCCTCCACAAGGTTTCATGGAAGTCAGTGGAGTATTATTACAGTAATATAACAAACAAATTAATAACTATAAAAATAGAAAACACAAATACATAGACCTTGAAATAAGACAGTCATCACAGTTTAATATAAAATATAAACATGAAATATTCATTTCATGTGAGAGCATATCAGCAAAAATAAAGACAAATACTAAAGTCATTTTTATCAGCAAACCAATACATTGGACCTTTTGACAGCACTGGTTCTTCATCCATGCAGTCGGATTAGTGCATGTGTGTAAATGACTCTTGGATAAACAGTTATTCTGACAATAACAACATATTATATGTTTACTCAGCACATGTAAAGAATAAATCTAGGAACTAAAAACTACCTTGCTATCTGGTGATTAGTGCGACAGCGATGCAGTCATGTGATGAATATGTTTTTCATTCATTCAGGAAATAATTGATATGAAACAGACAATCTGGACTTGTATGTATTTCATCAGACACAGCGGGGGACAGCGCGTACCTGTCCTCTGTCTTTTTTCTCCCATCATCATTAGCGGCGTCTCCCGCCCTCTCACCGCTGCAGCTTCACACATTCTGCAAATTCAACACTCCTGCCTCACTTTATCCAAACAGGCAATTTACTGTATTTGTCCAGGGCCATTAAAAAGCTCACGGCGACATGGTAGGCGGTGTGACATCAGTCAGCTGTTTTTCTTCTTCTTTATCTCTCAGGAGAAGCTGCTGTTGTCCGCAGGGATTTACGACGACAACAACTGGCTCTCACATCTGTCTTAGTGTATGGATAATGCTTAAGGATGTGACAACGTCAGTCCATCATTCTGAGGTAGCAGGTTGTATTTGTTCATTTACAGCAGGCGCTTACAAATTCTTTACTCAAGAAGAATTACAGACAGTTGTGTTTGTCTTGCTGTTTCCAGGGATGGGGAATGTTTAAACGTTGTCAGTGATGTTTCTTCCATGTTGCTCCTCCTCATCATGGACACATGCTTCTTCTGCACGGTTGAGTCTCCCTCTCTTGTCTGTTTCGTCTTGAATCGCTTTTAAACTGTGTTACCTGCGTTGTGCGTGATCTGCACTGATAGACACACAACGATATTGTATTCTCTATGTTATCTTCCATTTAGATTGAGATCTGTCTTGTATCTCCACGATGGGTGACGAAAATGGAAAATTCTCCTCAAACGTGTTAAACGAACGTAACAAGCCTGTTTTGAAAATCCAAGGATTTGTGGCTCAGCAGGGAGAGCGGATCGTCCACTAACCACAGGGTCGGTTGTTCGATCCCAGTCACGTGTTCTACGTGCCAAAGCGACGGCTGTGCGTGAGTGATGTGTGATAGAGAAAGGGCTGCACACAGATGCACTGTATGAATGTGTGTGTGAATGATTGAATGGTACTGGAATGAGGTTGTACTGGAGTGTCATCAAGACTAGAAAAGTGTGATTTAGTATTTTAGACCATTTTAAAATGTAGCAAGTAAAATGTCTTAAAAATACTCAAGTAAAATACACATACCTTAAAAAAGTACAGTAACTTAGTCTTTGTACTTTAGTACTTCCCACCTCTGCTTTTTGTGAAGTTAAAGTCAAGGAGATAACAGCAACACATTCTTTGCATGAGTAAAAAGAGTGAAGTATTAGTGTTTTTCCATGTGGTTCCTCGGTAGCAATGGGAGTTAAATGTGTCGATCTTTAAACCAGGAGCTATAAATATCACATGCATGATGTCGGTTTGGGACTTAATTAATTCAAACAGAATTCACAAGATGTTCCATCGATCTCAGAGATTTTTCATCAACTTGTGTGAACATGGACATTTCTGCTGCCGAGCTGGTGCTGTCAAAGCCGAGTCTCTGATCTGTGGTCCAGTCAGAAGCCAGAGCCAGCGGCTCTTCCTTTGAGCTTGTACATCCAAATGCAAATTGGAGTTAATCTAGTGTGCCTTCATTAACACTCAGCCGCAGCATCTGCCAGTACCTCTGCAAGCAATGAACCAAATTTATAATGACGGCCCCCGCTCGTGTCTTTATCATCACGGCTGCCGTTGGTTCATCTAAACGTGTTACATGCTTGATGCCACGCTAAGGTGCTCTGCACACAGACGCACCGTCCTCTGTGCCCTCTGAAGACGATTTGTACTTTTCCTGCAGCTTCATTATTAATGTGCGAGCAAAAAGTTTTTGTCTTATTCATTAACAAATCTATGCAACTTGCAGAGGATAGAACAGGAGGCTCTGCTCTAAACCCAATGCCAGAACATATACAGGTGTAAAGATTCACCGTTATACTCTGTTCTTCTCTTTGTGCAGGGAAAACTCTCCATTACATCCCAAACCCCAAACCCCCTCTATAAACAAATGGGTAGACGGAAATTCCTGTTCCATCCATGTTTTACAAACGGTTGAAGCAAATCAACCTGGTGACCGCTGCGGGTAAAATGCTCAGAAATGCAGATATGAATGTGGCGGCGGGATGTGGCCAACTGCTGGACGACAGGGAGGAGTGGCTCAGCCGGTGATCGGACAGCTGTACAGAATCAGGTGATCAGGCAATCAATAAGAGCATGCTGGTAACCTGGTTCTGGTCTCTTGCAGTAGGCTGGGCCTCTGATGCGGAAGCAGGACAGACGGCTAGGTGTGGACGTGTGGGGGTTCCAGAGACCCCAAGTATCTGTGTGTGCCGGATTACAGGCTGACATTAATAAAGACTGTGTTAAAACGCCATTCTCTCCTCCCGTACTTTCCCGGAGTGGGCCGAGTAATCCCACAATGAAATCTAAAAGTCTTTTGGAATATTTTATTTTAATTCAGCTGCAAATTAAAACAGAATTGAGCAGGAAAATCGCTATTCACACCATCAAAACAAGTAACACGAGTAAACTGTCTGAGAGTACCAAGATTAGTCCTGTGTCCCAAATATGAAGTTTCAGAAAAACTTCCCAGCTCATGTTATAAAGTTTTCAGTGCAGAGAAGATTGTTCTATGACCAGGACGTACGTTACATCAAAATAACCTATGTAAACGCTGACTGACTGTGTATTATTATTATAATAATAATAACCTTGGTTGTGTAAGGCGTCTTCCGTTCGCCTTGCAAAAGTTTATTTTATTGCACGAGTTGAACAGTTGTTGGAGTTTTATGTCCAGACAACATTTTGGCTAAACTCTATAAACACCTATCTGAACGCTGATAGATTAAAAAGCATTTCTGTCAATATGTTCCACCTCTTGTTCTCTCCGCTGTTCAGCTGCAGCCAACCAAAGCCGCTCAGACGTGATCAAACTAGAGACAGAAACCTGAGAGGCGATATCTTCCCAAAGCTCTCGTCTACAGATTCTTCATATTCACATGCACAGGTCTGTTTGTGGAGATCAGAGTTGAAAGCATTTGAAAGCGTCGACCTATAAATAACTTTTAAGAAGTTTTAAGAGCTGCATGAGGTCGAGACCTTCAGTTACATCCTCGCATTCAACGATTTTTCTGTCAGTTTCATGCAAATCAAATGTCACTTTTCTGTGACCCCGTTAACCAGGATTTGAATTATTTCAACATGAGGAACAGCAGGACATGGACATGTGTTTATGGGGTTTATGACTCTAACATATATAGCACACTGGGATAGTTTGAGTTGTGGTGGTGCTCCTGTCCGTCTCTAACAGCCGACTGCAGCAGCCGTAATATTTAGAGTCGAGCAGCATCTCCAGGACATGCTGGGCTGAGTCTGTATCCACAGTGGAGAGTCCAGGGTGAATATCAACTCCTGGAGTCAGGCTGTGCTGCCACAACTAAACAAGGCTGCTTTATTAGTTAAAGGGCAGAGGAAGAAATCTTTTCTAATCCACTCTCAGGCTCTTGTTCCTCTGAGCATGCTGAGATCGACCAGACGGCAGGAGGGATTGCGAGTGCGTTGACTTATGTACCAGCATTACTTTTCAAAAGATAAGGAAAGACAAAGAAATACAAAAGTTTATGGGATGTTTTATTTTTGCCATCTTTTAACTGCCTCGTATTGACTTTACCTGTGGCTTTAAGGGTGAATGATGTGGAAAAAAACACACTGCTATCCAGTGAGGTTCCATTCATTGTTTGTATTGTTCACTCGTGGATGTGATATTACCTGAGCAAAGGTGTATGTGGAAAACTGATCAAATTGTTTATCTTAAAGGGCAACTTTAGGTTTACCATTATTGCTCAGAGACTTTAACTATGGCCTCTTGAAGCCTCATGGTGTCTCCTGGCATATGTTTGGGGTCTCACTCTAGGGGTCGTCCACAGAAACGTGAAGGTAGGATGTCTCCACCACTGATTAAGACACCAGGAGGGTAATGAATACCTTTACACACCCAACGGGAGGGGGCTGTGAGTTATAAGTACACAGATCCCCCCCTGTTCTCTGCTCATCAGACACATTCAGGTGATGTGTACTGTGAGTCCCTCTGCAGATGCTGAATGAAACTTGCAGAAAGAACTGTTTGACTTTGTGCTTGATTCACAGAAATTGCCACCACACTCATCATGGATCATGATTGTTTTTTGGAGAGGAATTTTTCAGAGACACAGTGAGATTAATTCTTGAACTGGAATATTGCAACATATTTGATCACAGATACATATGTCCTAAGTTAAAGTTATGTTTTATACATTTGGGTTCAGATTGGAGTACCTCAAAAATTATACAAAGCTACGCACATCCAAACTTTATAAGCAGCAGATGCTGGACAGAAGTGACAAAAACCAGAAGACAAGAAATGTCGATAAAACCAGTTGATGCTCCAGAAAAGTTTTTAATTACCCAACAGCTAACGTTTCAGTACAGGCCCTTCTTCGAACCTGTGCCTGAACATAACCTGAGATCATCAGCTCCAGACAGTTCTAGTCTTTGGCTTTTATTTCTGATATCAGTGTTGTGTTCAGGTTTCCTTTTGTCCTCATTGTGTTTGTCTCTATAACTAGATTGTCGATGGTTCAATTACAGTCTCCTCTAAAATACTACACATGTGGAAGTGACCTTGCATAAGTTACTGAACCCCCCCCCCCCCCCCGGATCGCCCCTGATGGTGAATGCAAATCTGTAGCGTAAATCACTTTGAAAAACACTAAATGACTACAGACCATGTAACGCGGTTAAAGTTCAGGTGACGACGCCAACACATGCACCAGCTGTGTCTCTGGTGAGGCCAAACATCACAGATGTATGTAAGAGGTGGAGCAGGTGACGTAATGTAAACCAACATCATCATTCAAGCACACTTAATAAACACACGCCCTCATCAACCCTGCACGCCATCGTTGAACAAAACACACATGAACAAACTCTTCAGGATTCTGTTCAGGTACGAGTTTTTTTTGGGGGGTTTGAAAGAAGCTCAAAGTTCCCACCGCCGTGAGTCTTAGATGGAAGCATTTGTGCATGAAATGGACGGAGTCATTTGAATATATAAAGCTAGTCTGTGTTGTTGTTATGCTCCGACATGCTCAGGAAACAGTTTTCAGTAAAGGCCTGAATCACTGATGAATTTATTCATGAGCCACTCGATGCGGGGGGGGCGGCTCTGATGTGTGTTTGTCAGCATTTCGTTGTTCACATCCCGGCAAACCTTATCTCTAAAACAAGGTTTTGTCCCAAATGATGATGGAGCGTTATTTGCTGTGGAGCAGCTGTTTGAGGAAACATTAACATGTTGTTTTGATGCAGGTCAGAGACGGTAACCTCTTATCATCAGCTGCAGCTACATAACACGCTCAGTGTTCTCAGGTTTTACGAGACGATTCATGATTTAAGCTGCGTTTCAGTTCGTGGGTCCAAATCATTTTCCACCTGAGCGGTTCAGAGTCGCAGCAGCGTCACAGATAACACGGTGATTGATGGGTTCATTTCTTAATGACTGGTTTTTGGTTCAGTTTGGGAATTTGTTGTTTCAGGTCAGATGATGCTGTCACAGCTCGTTTGTTCCCTGAACATAACAAAACCACTCAACAGCACTTAGGTGAGATTTATATTTGTCCTTTGTACCAAAATTGCCGGTGGTCTCAGCAATGCTCCGTCCATCACAGTTTTTTAAATCCAGATTGATAACTGCTTTTATTCACAAGGGCCTTTAACAAAAACTCAAGTCATACCATCCTGTATTTTACTTGATTTTATCACATATTATTTTATTTTACTATATTATTCCAATCTATTTTTATTGTATTTACTCATTCAATGTAATTTAAAATTTTTATATGGATTTTATCCTATTTTTAATTTTTTTTATCTATCACTTTTAGGGCCATATGGTTGCGTAGGTTGTACACATCCTCAGAAATTAATCAAATCCAGGGGCTGTAGCGAGTCCTTGACAGCATCAGGGGCCACGTCAGGGGCCACGTCAGGGGCCACGTCATTAGCGACAGAAATGGTGGCGAGTTTTGAAGACGATCTGTGCAACCAGGTCCAGAATTACCCTGACATACACTAATCACTTTTTCTCTCTCGGTCAAACAAGTAATACATTTTACAATGATGTGAGAATATGTGAATGGATTGTTTGTATTGCACAGATGTTCTCCCTTGTTTTGTTGCTGTGTCAGATACAGTCAGTACACGCTCTGCCTCTGTGGTCCCGGGAATGAAAGAGTTAAACCATCCATTCCACTCTCCGGCCTCGGATTATTCGCTGTCAGTGTGCTCATGCATGTCAGTAGTGCAATCACTGTGTTCTTGAGAGAAGTGACATTCCACCACTATTTAATACCACCAGATGCCTGTCAGTCTCCCTTTTCTGCTGCCGCACACCCTCTCCTGTCTGCAGGCACGGTGATGAAATATGAATTTAATAAGGCTGCTGACTCTTCCCTCTGCCGACGTGAGGGAAGCAGCTGCTGACTGGACTGTGCACGAGTCTCTGACTCTGAGTCTGGAGTGGATGAGTGGAACACCTCAATTAAAACATAAATCCCAAGACATTGACGTAGATCATTAGAAAATATAAAAGATATGACAATCAGAATCACCTGATTTGACTTTTTATGTCTCCACAATGGTGACAGCCTGAGGTCAGAGGCTTTAAGGTTACACCTCGTCTGTTCATCTCAAGGACCTTCTCAGTCTGAAGCTCAAGGTCACTGTGATTGCGCAAACACTTCTTACCTCGTGAACAAGTTGTCTTGAGAACTCATTGAAGGAATTCAAATTTGGCACAAATGTTCACTTCGACTTTCTGATGAACTTCGTGTCATTGGCCTTTTGAACATGAAATCTAAGTTTTGCCTTTCTGGAATTTCTTCTTTCTTCTCTTCATCATTAGGACAAGGAAACACTGTGTATGAATACAGTTAAACATTTCCTGGATAATGATTTTAAGACACAAGTAACTTTGATTTATTCTCAGATCAGACACAGCTTGTTGGCATCACGACTTTAGATTTTGCCATTTGATGCAACTTCTCACTTTTACCTTTTAATAACTGAAATGTAAAGTCACGTTTTGTCAGGTTCTGCCATTAATAAATCAGATTTATATATTTTTTGAATTGTATGTTTTCATCTTTAATTCTGGAAAATGTGCACAGATCATGAGCTCAAAAATCATTAAGTCAAACACTGGGAAATAGGAGCAGTGATCATGAAGAGTCGACTTTCTCTAACTTTGTTTTTCTAGACTTGTTTATTAAAAGCACCACAGAAAAATGGCCACTGAATTGATTCAACACTGCTGCTGAGTCTCAACAAGAAATTGTGTTTTATTTAGTGGGTCTGTAGGATGTTTTTCTGTATTCCTGGAGTTTCCCTGTCATGAGTTCTGGTCACTATAAAGTAAAAATATGAAAACCACAGAGGTTTTCTATTCACCTGGGCCCATACATCTTTTTTTCCCCTCTGCTGCCAACAACAAAAGTAATTTCATCAAGTAAAGGCAGAACTGCAGAGAATATTAGACCCTGAGGGATCGCAGCATAAATCTTCACAGTCGCAAGATGTTTAACTTGAAAAGATTTTAAAGTTTCTGCTTTTTACCTCCATCACAGACGTCATGTCTTCACCCCTGTTTGTTGGTTTGTCAGACATAATGCCATTTCTCTATATCTGCGAACTGAGCAGTGATATTCTACATGCTGAAGGTCACAGGTTTAACATCTGCAACAGAAAAGATGCCCTTGAGCAAACCACAGCCTAACTCCTGTTTAAATGCAGCTTTGGATCGTGATCAAACTCAAAGATGACAGTGTAAAATATGAAAGAGGAAACAAAGAAGCACAGAGAACGAGAGCCTGAAAGCATTGAAACGGGTGGAGGTGACAGCGGCTGTGACAGCAGGTGGAGAAAATGAATCGATGGGTGGAATTGATCTTGTTAACTCGAGTCAGTGGTGCGAGGCCAATCGCATACCATGCAGCCCGAAGCTGGGTCAGACACCGAGCGAGAAGGGAGGGAGGTGGAGAGAGGTGTGTGAACGATGATGAACGAAGGAGGGGGAGAAAAACGCAAACTAACTTCATTAAAAGCACAAATGAATTCAAAGCTGTGAGAAATGAGTCACTGCCAAAGAGAAGGAATCCCCCCCAAAATACAGAGGGCAGATTGAAGAAATAATAATGAGGTTGTTTGGCAGTGTAATGCAAATGCTGCCGTTAACGAGCAGGCATCAGTGTTTATGTACGAGCATCTCGGAGGCAGGAGGGGCAGACGTTGTTTATAGATACTCAGAGGATTCCTGGTTTGTCTTGGCAGAGATCCGGGAGGCGTTTAAGGTGCTGGACCGTGACGGGAATGGGTTCATCTCCAAACAGGAGCTGGGCATGGCCATGCGCTCGCTGGGTTACATGCCCAGTGAGGTGGAGCTGGCCATCATCATGCAGAGACTAGACATGGACGGTGAGTCACACACACACACACAGGTGTAAAGATGTACTGAGTGACGCAGATTAGATTCCTCCCCTCATGTGTACACACATGAAAATACACCCTCAGCCACAGACACAGTTTCATCCACAGGAAACTTTAACAACATTTACAGACAACGTCAGTGTGGTTTTTTTTTTTTTTTTTTTTTTTTGGCCTGTTCACATGCACAGATTGCATGTTCCCCTGTGAAAGTGAAACTCATCCCGGGAGAGAGAGAGCGACACATATGAAGTACGTGAGATTTATTAAATATACATACAAATGACGTGTCGATCCCAGTAGGTTTTTCAATTGGTTGTTCAGTGAAAACGAAATTAGACGGTACAAAGTATTCACAGCAGCAGGCGAATCAACAAACTGCTTTAATGCATAAAGTCCTTGTGTTTTCTGTGTGTGTGAGAGGGAGATATGTATCAGCTGAGTTTAACTACAACACATAGCTTAAAGCAGAGTATGGTTTAATCAACTTTCAGAGCTGATTGGTCAAAGTCGAGGTCGACACAAATATGATGTTAAAGGCACGGTTCTGAAGATAATAGACGATCTAAAGCTTATATTGATCAGAAACGTAATCTCATGATAAGTAACGTCATGCATATTATCTCTAGAGGTATTTCTGCACCTTAAAGGACTATAGACACGACCTGAAGCTTGAATAGATCAAAATAAATATTTTGGATAATATGGCAGGAATAACGTCACCATGACATCACTGTCACATGATTCTGACATTCACTTGGATGTACAACTGCAGTGAGTGATGTATTATTTATTACAAGAAATACAATTCGAGACGCAATCTACAGCTTATTCAGAATTCCTCATTATATGTTATAAATCCTAAAGTGATGACATCATTATGACATTACATTATTAGCCTCGTCCTCACCTGTGACCTTTAAACCTTTTGTTCCTGAAGATAATTCTCTCACAACAACACAACAGTCCCACGTCTGTCAGTCTGCGAAGCCGTCCCCATTAAATGTGACTGACATTTAAAAAAAAAAGGTCTCTCAAGATTTTTCTAAGACAGGGACTGAGAAATTGCAATATGCAAATTTCTGATCACTCTGAAAATATTCATATTCATCATGCCGCTACCTCAGCCTTTGTTAATTGCTTTTCATTCTCAGTGTGGAGGGAGAAATACAGTAAATTCAAGGCTGGCTATTAAAGTTTAAGGAGTTATTGTCTTTCCTCCTCTTCTGACTCATGAGCTTCAGACTCTCAGGAGACCGTCGCTGTGTTTGTGCCTCTGGGCCTTGGCGGTGTTGCATCATCTGCTGCGACTTGAAGTTGCAGGCGAGGCAACTTCCGGAGACTTTCTGATGAAGGTCACAGCCGCTTTCGTCTCAGGAAGTCTGTGAAGTGAAGAGCTGTTTATTTATTAACTGTGTTCCTCTGTGTGTCTCTGCCTGTGGAATCTTGTGTTCTTTTGTATTGACGGATCATTAGCATTGTTTATTTTAGCCTTATTGAATCTGAGGACCGACTGCAGTCGTCCAGCTCAGGCAGTTTTTTGTGTTTGTTAATTGATTTTTAATTTCTCACTCACTCAGAGGAGATCCCTCAGGTTTACTTCTATCAGAGGCTCAAACACAGAGGTTCTTTGGGAATCAAGCAAAACAGAATGAACATGGTTTTAAATCTGTTCTGATATAAAGAGCTGCAGGAGGCAAACACATAACATAAAGGTTTTGGCTGCTTTACGAGCCAACAGGTTGGAGTCTGGCTCCAACGCTTCACTGGTCTACAAGATAGAAACGCTTTCTTCCAGCGCTGGGGGCGGGATCATCGTAAACCAACAAGAACCAAGACACCAACGTAGACATTTCTCTTTTTCAACAGATCCTGTGTGTGTAGTCTGCAAAAACGAGTAAAGATTACTGAACCTGAACTCCTTTTCAATGCAAACATGCACCAGATCACGCTTTGTTGTAATTTCACCTTATTTTACAGTAAATGCTTTAATCCTACTACAGATATATCTTTACTGCTTTTTTACTACAGCTGCTGATAGTCATTTTTTACACTTGATACTATATTATTCATTCTCCAAAATTGAATTTCCAAATACGTAAAAATTCCTACATAACCTGTTTGCACTCCCAAACAACTGATGTTTTTTGTGGCAGCAACAACAACAATGAACACACAGTCTGTGTCCGTTCAGTCTCTCTGCTTCTATCCAGTCTCTTCCTGTGTTGTGTCACAACAAAGAATCGGCAGGAAACACAACAATGAATTATCCAAGCAAGACGCAAACTCGTGCTTCCTTCCTAAAGACGAACTTTCATTTCAAGACATACACCTCTTCAAGGTCATTACCACCAGAGGAGATAGCAGAGGGTGTGTGATCGATATTGAAAAACAAAGAGGCTGCAGGAGTGAACTCTCACACTTCTCCACCAAGGGCGAACAGAGCTCAATAACAATCACGGGGATCTGACGACTGGGACGAGCAGATAACCCGTCAGTATCTTCTGCAGATCAGGTGGACTCGGCCGCTGAGCTCAGAATCGATGGCTGCGGACGAGGATCTGATCGTCACAGCTGCTCACAATACAATCACCATCATCTATCCTCATTCATCTGCTGACGCCCCCTCATCTGCCTCGCTGGCTCCTCATCACTGTGACGACACACATGCACTTGAGACGATGGTTTCACACACAGCTCGGTGAATAACCAGATTTTTAACAGGACATGTTAATCTAATCAATTCTGTGATGAAGTGTTCTCACATTGTTCTCAACTCATTTCTTCCAGTTGGTGTTGTGTTATGACAGCCCATAATATCATGAATAACATGAATGCAAACTTAATACATTTATATAATACTTTACATACCGCTGAGTCTGTATCATCTCCTCATATTACCTAAAGCAGAATATAAAGTGTAGTAGGATTCCCATGGACTTGTATTTGAATCATTGAGTCCTTCATTTATCTTCTTTACTCTTTTATTTCCACACACGCTGCCAAGAGGCTGCACTCACTGCCAGCATATTTTTCACCGAGTGAAAGAGGCATAATATAATGTCATGAGGAGAATTATGAAAAAAGACAAGTCATATTTTATTTCTTTGTGACTTTAAAATGTTGGGACTGGCTGAGGATTAATTATGGTCACACATTTTTTATAATAATAAAGTTACAATAAACATTACACGGACAAAATGCCTCTAAAACAATATCGCTAACAGCTCTGAAATGCATTTCCATTATCAGGTCCATCATCCCATAATGCATCTGGTCACAAATTCAGCATTTCTTCCTCCTGAAAGTCTAGTTTGGTCTCCGTAACTATCCTGACAGATGTTTAGCCTTTGTCTTATTCAGACTGTCCAGTCTTCGTCCTCAGGTTTCATACAGCCACTCTGTGACGGTGGTGCAGTGGTTAGTGATGTTGCCTCACAGCAAGAAGGTTCCCTGTTTGAGGATCACATGTTACTCCCGTGTCTGCATGCCTGGGGTTTCCCCAAATACTCCAGCTTCCTTCCATTAACCTCCTTGCATTGAGGTTAATCTAAGATAAAATCAATTCGACCATATGTGTGAATGTGATGTGGATCATCGTGCTTCTAGCCACAAACTCAGCCTGAGAATGTCGGCACTTCGATGGACTACTGACCCTCTAAAAAGTCTTTCACATGACATCCAATTTTTATATGAGTGGAAATACAACACATTTTCACTGGGTGTTGTTCTAAACAAGCCTGAGCCTTATGCACAAACACTACATCAATCCTTGCCCTTGTACCAGTTCACCCAGTCGTCTCTGCTGTCACCTCTCTTTTCTCTGCTGTCATCTCTCTTTCTTCCCCTGGATCATAACACTGCTTCATTTGCCCAGCACTGAATATAAGCACAAGTGCAGTCAATGGCATCAGACGTGACAGTGCCAGCATCCCACTGAGAGGACTGTAGGTGCAGGGGCAGACTGAGTCGTCCTGCCTCGGTAACTTTCCTCTGACAAGGTCCCGGCCTCATCTGCAGACAGAGAAAGAGAAAATATAAATGCGTTTACAAAAGGGACAAACAGGAAGAATATCCTGTGTTACGTTTCTGTTGCTATAGCTTTTATAATCCCAGCTTTAAATTCTGCTGTAGTTCATTTTAACATAGATTTAATTAGGGGGGTTTTCATACCTTGTTTGGCCCAGAACGTGACATTGGACATTTTAAACAGGCGTTATCTAAGAAGAAGATAAATTACAGTTTCGTCTCAATAGCGGTATTCAAGTGCTCTTTCACCAACAGACCAGCATTTATTCTGAAAACAGGTGGTCTGGGTCCAGATCAAACTCAACCATGGTTTGAACTATCTGACCAACTTAAGATAAAATCAAACCATAGAAGAAGAAAAAGAGGAGGAAGAACGATTGCTTGTAGTGTTCACCTGCAACGATATAATGTTTGAATGATGAAGACGTTAATTTTGCTGGTTTTAAAACCATATTCATTCATTTTCTCCATTCAAACAGAAACACGACTTTTAGTCTACACACTTTATTCAAAAATGTAGCAAATACAAAGCTGAACTGACAACAGACACTCACCAATCAAAGTCAGGCGGCTAGATGCAGCCCACAGGTGATGACGACAGGGCGTACGTGTCACACACAATTCTTACAATGTCACATGTAAACAATGGAACAAAGACATGAACCTTGACTCTCAGGAGTGAAAAAGGAAATCTGCAGAGGAGATGGTGAAAACAATTCCTCGATCCTGTTCTCGTTCTTTGTTTTGGCAGCAGCTTCAGCAGCGATCAGCGGGCTCCCACATTAGTACGGTTGGAATCAATGAGCTCTGCAGGAACTCCGTGTTGTGAGTGATACTGTGGCTGTAAAGTTTGATCTATTTCTGTAGAATTAGTCTGTTCTATCTCTGGTCTCTGCAGAAAATGTTGTATTGAACTGTGTGATTTGAAGCGTGCTGGCCTTCGATAATAACAGCACGCACACATATTTCTTTTTAAGCTCAAACACTGGGAGTAATAATAACCAAGCTTCTGCAGAAATGTTTTGCAGCCCCAAAGGATCCATTTCTGCTTCACACTAATTTAATCCAGGAAAGCTTCATTCCTTGTTTTCCCCAAACACCGACTTCACTTGATGCTCTTACACAGATTCAGCTGCAGGCTGCTGGCAGCTGAGTGCTCCGCTCAGAGGCACATCTGCCAGAGTTGTGCAGGACACGCACATCATTTGTTATTTCCTCTGCTTTGCCTCTCATTCCAAACCCATGGAGGTGTACAGTGAGACATGATCTGATTTTTACAGTGTTAACGTTGAGATAACCCGGGAGTCTTGAACAGCAAGACGAGGGAGCTGATCCACAGAAAAACGAAAAAACAAAACATTTCCCTTTCTGTTGTGGAGACTCGAGAACCGCTCATTAGATTATGAGATGTAGAAGGAGATGGGATGAGTGTGATATGTTTGACAGTTGGGATCTTTAAGATGGATTTGGTCACAAATTGAAGATAATTAAAAATATTTCCAACTTACAGCTGCATGTGTGAACCCAAATGTCCGAGTGAGACGCTCCGCAGTTTCTAAGGACTTTCTCCACCTGGCCTCCAAGCATAATATCCATAGAAATCCAGGAGAACTCGATCTGTGAACACAGCACGGGATCAATCCCGCGCTAGATTCGAGGATTCAATGCTGTTGTGAATGTGTGCAGAAAACCTCCCGCTGTGATGTGCATGTGTGAAAGACAAACTCTGGGTAAACGCTGCAGTCAATCCTCCTGATTTTACCCAGAGATCATGCCTGAAAACGGCTATAGACTCTAAACCACGTCATTACTTCTTCCTGATGTTCAAAACTAAAGCAAAAATGTCCCAGATGTGGGCGTTGCCATCTAGCACTAGTGATGTCACTTGGGGTCTGTGCTGTAGCAGATGTGGAATGGAGCTTAACCAAATAACTTAATAACCAAGTCAGTTTGAGTCACTTTCACCTTGTTTATAAAGCATCATGTAATCAAAGGCAAACTTACGGGTGATAAACATCAGTGTCTTAATAACTAAAATGACAGAAATTGTATTCGGGAAAAAAATAGTCGTTGTTGACTTATTCTTAGTTTTTTGTGTTTGGTCCATGTCCCATCTGACTTGTGTGACCTCTCTAGTCGTCCATCGTTTTGTACAGTACAAATCAGCTCTCATCAATCTGCACTCTATTGTGTCAGGTGACGGACAAGTCGACTTCAATGAGTTCATGACGATCCTCGGACCCAAACTCCTGTCGTCTGAAACGAGAGAAGGTTTCCTGGGAAGCACAATAGACACCATCTTCTGGCAGGTAAGACTGTAACCCATCTGTTCACTTTGTTGATCACGACTCGATATGAAGGATCAGGGTTAATTCTTCAGCCTTCTTCCTTTGTTTGTTATATGTTGTGTTCTATAGAAGTAGTAACTGATCTCCTGTACTTATATGATGTGGTGACTGAGGTGTTCCTCTGCATCCAGCTGTGAAAACCATCATCGCCACACAAGTGCAAGTGATGCATTAAAAACTAAATGGTAAATGGACTGTAAATGTATGTATATATATATATATATATATATATATATATATATATATGTATAGCACATTCACCCATTCAAGCATGCATTCATATAACACTTCTACACACACAGTTTTCTATCACACACTATCATACACCGTAGTCACACCATCTGGTTTGTAGACGACCCTCTGTACTTCCAAATCACACAAATTCATAGATATCAGTCCCTCAACTATGCCTTATTTTCCTCATCAACATCCATGAGTCATTCTCTGGGAAATTCACAAAAATGTCATAAAACATCCGATCTCACAATGTTAAAGGAAATGATAAACAAAACCTGGATCTTCCGCTTTGTTCGAATCCAATTAAAAATGTAATAGGTTATTTTTTGGCTCATGTTCCATCCTTCCAACAAGTTTTGTGGAAATTCAATCAGCAGTCTGTGCATAATCATGATGTCAAACAAACAATAATACACATGGATCAAAGAATAACCTGCTCGTGGAAGGGACAGAGATGTTTTTATCAGAGAATGCATGCCCACTTAAAGTTAGAAAAAAGAAAATATGATGAATTGAATTAGGTTTCGAGATTGATGCTCTTCATTTTACTCTCTTCCTTCATGAAGCTGCTCGTGTCACTGATGAGAGATGGTCTCCTACAATCAAATCAGTGATTAGAGGATTTTATGATGCTGAAAATGAATTGTGCCCAAAGGTAGAAATTATCTCGGGTTCGGCCTCAAGTGTTCCATCTTCCCTACTTCTCTGCACTAATGCAATCTATAAATCACGCTTAAGGAAAATACTTTATTCAACTCAAGTTTCAACACTGGTTTGTGCGCCCCTCTGAAGGGCAGTGCAAAACAAGAGCTGAATATCCGGCATCTGACGTCCTCTGAGAGATATTGTGACGGATGGCGGTTGAATGAGACCCCGACAGATTGGACTTTGAACAGCTGTGCAGGAGACTCAGACTGACGAAAGAACCTGCGGTACAAGAAGTAAACAAGAGAGGAAACGTCAGAGTGAGAGTGATTGACTTTGAGCAAGTGAGACAGGGGGTGATGAATGTGCAGACAACAGAAAGAGTGAGAGAGAGGAAGAAGGGGGAATGATGACAAGCCGAGCAGGTGTGAAGGGAGAGAGCGGAGCATTTGGCTCTGATAGTAACACTTGGCAGTAACGTCCTCGTGATGTAATCAGAGTCTTGACCCGGGCTTTTTCTTGGGGGCAGGAGATTGTGGTTTACACCCCAGAGGACAAGACCAATGTGCTGCCAGCCTCATCGGACTCCTGCAGTGAGTGACCTTGGCTCGTGCAGAAGAGCGGTTGGCCTGAAAAGTTTTATCTTTACCCGTCCATGTAAGGCTGATGCTTGCGGCTTGGCTCAGTTTTGGGTTTTTGTCACTTCACCACTTACAAACCCACATTTCTTGTCTGATGAATTAATGCCTCGACACAGGAATTGGCTGCGAACACCTCGTCTGATGTGTGGAGCATATTCAGAGGAAAGAAATGTACTGCCGACGTTGATTCATCATGATTATTTCTCCACACGCCTCACAGAAATTACTTGCTTGAGGTATTACAGTTTTGTGCCTAGTTTAGTTCAGTAATGGACTGTGGTGTATGACTCAGATTCGTTCTACGTATTTATACTGCGTTCAGTCATCCTGCATGAAATGTGTTGTGAAGAGAAAGTTTTGCTTTTAAATGTATGGAGTATTTGAGTATTTAGAATCAGCACAACAGTTTCTGTATTTGTCCACAGCTTTGTTTTACTTTTTACATCTGAAAAGTTTTTTTGCAGAACTTTCTTTGAAGGAGGAGCCAGTCTATTTTGAACGTCCTCTTTTAATCTTCACCACAGTACATCCAGTCACCGCATCTCCGTTTAATGATCTTTCTTTGAAGAATGAAAACCCATTAAATTCGTTTTGAATGACTCCATTGGCCACAGTTCACTGACTTACTTTGAAATTCAAAGGAAACAGTGATTTGTTATTTGTGGGTTTCAGAACTGTAGTTTTAACCTTATCAAAGAAAACCAAGCAGCCACAGAGAAGTGAGAACAAAATGCTTGGCGGCGTTTTATAAAACCACGAGCTCCTCCTTGACTTCTTAATCCTTATTAAGGACAAAGTTACAGCGGCGTTGCAATGCTGAAAGGACCTAGCTCTGGTATTGGGATCGTCCGGGGGGCGTATGAGGGACAGTTTGTTGCAGAACATGAAGAAACTCACAAATCCAATCTCAGATAAACAAAAACATCCTCAATACTTTTGTTCTGTTCAGTACTTGTGTTCCTGCAGGGTGGTCTCTTCATGTGGTGGTCAGGTCAGGATCAAGGAGATTGTAGCAGTCACGCATTCCTGCTGCAGATAAAGGTTTCAAAAACTCAATTTGTCTCGAAGAACCAACATTTTGAAAAAGCCCAGAAGGACACTGCAAGAAATGTTCTGTTCTCTGCTCTGCAATGAAACAGACTCATCTAACTAGGTTCTGTTGTACGTTCGATTACTGTCGGGTTTGATACGAGGGAGGAGTTGTATTCACAAGCCGTGCATGCTGTGCCAAGTGCAACTATTCAAAGGATAACACCGGATTTTTTCACTCTGCAGGAACAAAAGCCTGCTGACATCTGAGTATGCTGCAGAGTTTGCAAAACTCCTTCAGGTGTTTGTTTTAGAAAGCAACTGAACATATTGAACGAATATATGAGCTACAACAAATCGTTGTTTGGAACAACCTAGTGTGAGATGCTCTGGGGCTCTGCAAAGATCTAGTTCTGCTCAAGACTGCCTGATCCATCCAGCTGCATGTGATGCATCATCATCATTATCATCTGACATCAGACACCTCATCCCACCAGATGAATTTCCACCCATTAGAATAGAGAGCTTAAAGTGATGTGTTAAATATTTTATCCCTCGAAGGACGTCATTAAACTTACAACGACTCTTTATAGGAAAAAAAAGTTTTCCCCTGATTCAGCTGCAGGGGTTTTTTGATACCCTTATAAAAAAACCACTGTAAAAATGACATTATAGTGCCTCACAGATGAAAATGTCCCCTCCCTCTTGAATTTTGTAGGATCTTACTATTAAGTATTTATTTTCCCTGAGTCTCGCTCTGTGACACCAGCAGACCCCGGCTCACTCACAGTCACCTCACATGTTCTGCTTCGAGATTTGATCCTTAATTCCACTCATGTCAGGCAGCGGTGTGTGTGTGTCACGTCCTCACCGGCTGGAGTGACGGGATAATGATTAACCTGCTGTCACACACTCACATTTGAACAATGTGTTAATCTAATTAACCCGTCTGGATGATTATTAGCTGCAATCGAACTACTGCAATTTTATTCTCTTCTGTTTTGCCAAGTCATTGACACAATCATCAAAAAGAGGGCTTCGCCAATGACAAACACATTATTGTACTTTAATTAGTTTCTGTGAAACAGATGCTATATGTGAATATGCAGAATGTGTGGGCCTGAAGCTTTCTGGTTTCAGTTTCTAATTTGACTCTGGCTTTGGTCGCCTACAGTCTAAAGAGAGTTAAAGAGACAAAAGCTAAATAATGCATTGACCGAAATGTATTTGCTGTTGATAAAAAAAATCTCTTAAAACACCTGAAAAAAGATTATAGCTGCTGGTGTTTTTGGTGGAGGAATGTTTGACTCGTGTGATAAGAGAAACTAGTCAGACTATAAACAGAAGAATTTAGAGATGCTGCACACTTTAATGTTTTTTTGCGCTGTAGCTATATCATTAGATTGTGAAATACACAGTTTTAAAATCAAATTTATCACAAAGTTTATTTTAAATTGATTATTCATTTTTGTTAACACTTCAGCCAAACTTATGGGTGAAGTAATCTGTTGACTACACAGACTGTGTTTCTTATGATGTGTTAATGTCAAACATTTTGTTCATGTTTAATTTCCACACCTCTTTGCTTTTGACAATTTCTTAGGCTGGATTGACATAATTTCCCATATGTGATATGGAGAGACTTTATTCATGTGTGTGATAATTACTGAAGCTGTGTGAGATCCTTATTCTAGAGGATCCAGGCTCCTTTGTGTTTTTAATTGCGGGTCAGCGTCCGCTCCTTTGTACTAATTAACCCCTGTGTCTCATCATTGAGATGGTGATTTATGCCAAGTGACCCGAGCACAGTGACGTGCACCTCTGCCCCGAGTGTGACTGCGGGAAATGCAAATCATAGAAGCTCTGTCATAATTCATAATTGGAGAAAACTAATAAGCCGTTACTTGTCGACAGTCGTAAGTCACAACTTGTCAAACTCGGAGTTTTCCATCTGCTACAAATTCATAACTTGATTTTATTTGTGGAGAACAGAGGGAGCTGGAATGAGCTGATGCCGATTGTGTCTCTGGAATAATGTTCTCTTCTGTCTTCTCTTTCATTTCAACATAATGTGGCAGATTGTGTCGACAACAAAAATGTTTTCGTCTCAAGCAGACTTTCAGAATCAATACATGAATTCTCATTAAGTGACCTGCACTTTTAATGCAGGTTGTTTTCTTTCCCTCCTCACAAACATTAGTGTTTTCACTCCTGTTTGTGTGCGCGTCACCTCACAACACATGAATGGATTTTCACCAAACTGGGATTATTACCTGGGAGGGGGCCTCCAGATGATCTGAGAGGTCAAAGGTCAAATCAAATTTTCCAGTTAATCTCTGCAAATAATAGTGAGACAATCTGAAGCTGATCAGAAAATTTTCCCCATTATCGTCATGCATAGTTCACAAATACATTGCATTCGCATCCTTTAAGACTATAGACTCAACCTCGAACTGGTATAGACACTCATACACAAAATGAAATGTCATTATGGTGCAATGATGCAACCAATGGCCTTTATGCAGTTAAATAAATAATACCAATAACACACTTTTTCTTGCACTCTGGACTTTGTCTCCTCATGTCGTGATCCTGTGTTGTGTTTTTTGTCCTTGTCATCTGTCGGGTATTTGTATTTTTATGTTGTATTAATGATGATTTGTGTATTTTTTTTAATCGCCTCGCTGCAACACAACTTCCTTCAGATGGGATAATAAATTTGACTTGACTATACACCACCAAGATGTCAGAATCAGAAATTCAGAATCAGAAATACTTTATTAATCCCCGTAGGGAAATTAAAATGTTTCCCATTTGCTTTACATTTTATTCTTTATTCTTTCTCTTTATTGATGTAACACATTCTACAATTCAACACGCATTTCTACCCAAAACCAGATATTTAACCTTCTTTGTTTCATTTGTTTTCATTTGACATTTGTCTCTTAATTCTTACCGTCAGATCCTGTTCATGTAAAAACCTCTGTGGACTTTAACTAAATAAACACAACCTGAGCAGATCCAGTGTGAGTGGAAGCTTTCAGCAGTTTAAAGAATCATCTCTGGGAAACAGGCTCATATTTTCCTTCTCAATAAGCATGAAAAATGCAAATTGAGGCTCATCATTTATACATGAAGTTTAAAGTTTATCAAATGTTGACAAATCCCGGAGAATTAAACTCGAAGACATTTATATGTGAGACTGTTAAAAGTGCATAAAGCATGTGCAGTGTTTATGATGTTTGAAAAATGATCTCTTAAAGGTGCATTGTTCTGCTCTGACCTTTTGGTAAAATAGCATGAAGCATGAGTGTGTTTGTGCAGGTGTGTGAGTGTCACTGTGGCCGTTGCTTCCCTCTCAGCGGCATCTGGTTGGTGATTGAACGTTTGGATCATCAGTTCATGTCTGAGCTCGAGGGAGGACGATTGAAGAGTGTTGTCAGCTGCAGAGCAGCCGTGTTTCCAAAAGCAAAACTTTTTGTAGATGATAAGATGTTGAGTGTTGAGATGTTTCATCTACAGAGCAACTAGGCTGCGGAGTTTCTTCAGATTTCTGTTTCGTGATAACCGCAAACACCACATTTCTATATTTGTGCATGAGAAGCAGAGATAGAGGCTGATCTTTGCTTTAGTTCAACATCATCAATTATCTAAAACTCAAATATTTCCATTACCTGCAGTGTTCCACCTTCTCTGTGTTTGTTGTTGCATCTGATTCATTTTCATCACAAAGCAACCAAAATCATAATCACAGAATGAATGTGGCCTCGAAACAGAAATTACTTTTCCTTTGCCAACCGCCTTGTTACAAAAACTATGATCTATGGCTTCCTGTCTCGGCCCCAGAGTCTCTCTGGCACAGCCTGGCCTGTTGAGTTTGTGTTTTCATGGTACTTTCATCAGCTAATGTTCCCATAAAGAACAAATAAACGCATGAAAACCATCACTGTGTTCCCGGCAGCCAGAGGATGGACGACACAAGATATTTCTCAAGTCTTGTTCTCATTAGCTTTTCCACTGGAGAAGAATTTTCTCTTTGCAGTCATTGCTCTTTATTAGCGGTCGACTTTTATATCCTCACCTCCACCAGGGAGGTTATGTTTTCACCACTGTTTGTTTTTTGGTTGGTATCTTCATTCGTCAACAAGATTATTCAAAAACTACTTGACTGTATACTACGAAACAAAGGTTGCAGTATGTGGCAGGGAAGTATCCATTGAATGTTGGTTTGGATTAAGAATTGTAACTATTTTTTTCAACATTTTCCTTGATTAGTCTGAAAATAATAAAAAAAAATACTTGTTTAGTGGACTGATATTTATGCTTGTGAGTAATTTGGTGCAGATCTATAAACAGGTAAATGTGGTTTCATAAGGGGACAGTTGGGACAGAGGTATGAGCTCTACATTGTAGTTTAATTTACAAATTCCTCTGCTTCGATAAACTCAGATAAACAGAGAATGACACAGAGACAAGGATTTGAGAGAGGTCCAGCAGGTTTCCTGGTTGGTTTCCTTTTTTGGGCAGAGCGTTTCCAACCCAGAGTAAAGACAGAGACAGGCTGGACGTGGCAGGGCTGGTGAACGGTGAACCACACAGGTTTAAGAACAAAAGTTTTAGCTTTAGCAATCAGACGGGCAGTTTTTTTTGTTTTTTTTATTTTGGCAGTATCTCTGACACTAAAGGTGACTGGACCATCTGGAGTCTGGTTGAATGAGCCAGGTAGAAGTAGGTCGGCAGGTTTGTGGGGTGGACAACAGGTCGAGTCTCAGCTGTGCAGGTGATCCGGCGGGAAGCTGGACACAAAGACACTCAGACAGAACCAGGACAGGGAGAACCATGCATTGAGCCATGATGCATTTTTCTCACTCATTTAATTTGTAAATAATTATTACACTTGTCCTGACAAATCAGTCAGTGATCATCAGTGTTTAAGTTTGCAGATATGAAAATGTTTATTTTACAGAATAAACAATGCAGAAAAAAAATTGCTTTATGTTAATATTTCACTTTTTTATTTTCTTCATTCAAATCTTGATCTTTGGTTTTATTTGCGTTTTCTTTTTATTCATATTTATTTATTTAAAAAAACATTTATGATATATCATTGCATAGAATATCAAGCCTCAATTACATTTCATTGCCAAATTTGGAACAAATGTTCATAAACTGATCCTAATTAGCTTGCGAAAGGTCACAGGTCAAAATTGCTGTGACCTCACAGGCACAGTGTTTTCATGGCTTATATTTTGTGTCGGCTCCTGCAGAATTTGGCTGCATGTGATGCTGTGGAAAGTCAGATGCAGCTGTAATGATTTCTGACTATTGGGCATAAAGGTCAAATATATGTAACGTCATTTAATGCTGTCATTCCCAGGAATAAATGGTAATAACAGCAAATAGCAATTCATTTTTACAAGCTGTCAGATTCTTAATATAAACTGAATTTACTTCCAAAGTGTAAACGTGATGATTATTTTATTCCAGTGAGTAAGACAACTTTCCACCTTGCTCTATTTAATAATCAGTTATGTTATTTTAGATTTATTTTCCATTCCATTTCCTTTTCTATTTTCCAAATGTATCCAAACTATCTAGATTCAGAGGGAAAAGGGCCAAATGGTGGAAATCAAAGCCATGGTGCGAGATTCTGAAAGTGATTAATAATGGATTTATGGGATACACTAAAGTATCTAATTTAAATGGCTCTTAATATTCATGATATATACACATGAGAACTGAAAAACACAATGGAGGCTTGATATTTTACAGTTTAACCACAATTTATATTATGAATATTTATGAATAAAAATAAGCCACAAACACAGCCAAATATATAGATCTTGAATTAAAAAAATAATTATATTTTTCTGCATTTTGTATTCTGTAAGATAAAATGTATTTATTTAAAGTTTGACTTTATTATTCAACCCCACATTATTGTATGTCTTGTCCCTGCAGCCATTCAAATGTAATTTCCATCTGAAGACTGAAATAGGTGAATTTGATTAAAATAATGTCCATGTTTATTATCCCTCTTCACCCTTCACTTGACAAACCAGAGCAGACATAATTCCAAGTTTCCCAAACTGCCCGCGGAAACTCACATGAAGAAGTGCTGACTGTCAGTTGTGCTGCAGGCGGGTTAATATGAGGAGAGCCGGTGCTTCTCTGACAAGCAGCTCCTGTCTGATGGACTCGAGTCGGCCGTGCAGGACATAAATACACAGAAAAATCATATTCCCTCTGCCAGGCCTGGCCTTGAATAGCAATGAATGTGGGACAGAGACGTGACAGAGCGCTAATCAACACCAACACACACGCATGTACACTTCGTCCCTTCTCGTCCATGAACCTGATCGCCCTCCTTCCCACTGTCTGATCGTCAGACTCCGGCCGAGGTCTGGAGCGAGAATCATGGACGATCAAAGTGAAAACGACTTTATTTGTCTCCATCCTGCCAAGACTTCCAGTGTCATTACAGCAGAGAGCAGCACGGGGGCCACAGTCTGAGCCCTCACTGTGACACAACAGTGTTTACACCAGATGAGCTTCACAGGTTTAGATCAGAGGGTATGAACAATGGTTTCGAATGATTTAATTTTTAATTACGGATCAAAGACTTAAAACTATTTACAGGTTCCTTTGTTCATTTTTCTCCTAATGGTTTTTGGCAGCAGGATCTCGTGATTTCCTCTTGTTTGTTGACCGAGCTAGTTTCCATGACATTTGCATGAGTAAAGTTTTAACAGTAGAAAGTTACTTCACCCCCTTAACTGTAACTGATGACTTTATCACATGAACAAGGTCTTATTGTGTACAAACCACCGACTGCAAACAAAGATGGGAGTCATCGAAGTTACAAAAAGTTATCTTGATCACCCCCTGGTGGCTGGCTGCAGTAAAGGTTATACACTCCGCCTCCTCCAAAGTAAAAAGTACAAAAATGGAGTGAAATGTAGGAGCTGAGTCTGACTCACGATTGGTCAAGCGTGCGTATCGGTGGGACCACAATATCATGGCTCAACACCATGATCACTACGGAACAGACTCTGGATCTGAATGACGTCAACAGAGTGGATACTATGGCTCCATTCTTATGTGAGGAAGTAGAGACGTGTTGTCCATCTTTATTTACAGTCTTTGGTACAAATCTTCAATGGTTCATTTATTAATATCTAAGTTGATGCAAATCTCAGTAAATGTTTTCTGTGAATGTCTAAAAGCAGCTTAATACATGACTGCTGTTACTTCACAGTTCTTCTAAGTAGGATATACTTTATGTGTAATTTGATAATAGCCCGCTGATACAGATCCCACATTAAACTGTTTCTGCTGGAGGTGCAGGAGGACGTCTGTGTTTGTGAAAGCAGAATATTTGCTGTGCCCAGTAAGAAGCTTATATGCATATTAAATCCTGAACTATTTGAACCATTATCCAGAATAATATACGGATGTAAATGAGCAGCAGCAGAGTTACTGTACATATCAGTTTTGTGCGTTGAGTCGAGCTGATAACTCTCTTTCCCGCAGCACAGAGAAAACATTGGCGCTGTTGTTTGAAGTTCTGCTGCTTGAGCAGAAGCAGGAGAAACACCTCAAACCCTGAGGCCTCCTGAGAAGTGGCAGACTTCGTCTTTTCCTTCTGCCGGCTCTCCGTCACGTTTGAAACCTCTTTTTTTTGCATATGTGACATTATTGTTCCTTTCTCCTCGTCCCCACACCTCCTCTTTCTGTTCCCGTGTAGCTTTAATTACATGTGAGTCAGCTCGGCCACCTCGGTGATTCACTCCATTGCAGCTCGGAGAAGTGTCAGCGACACATTACACACGTTGCATTACAGCAAGTGCTCGGAATTTTAATGATGTGTCCGTCAGTCTGAAGAAATGCCTCTGAGCACATTTTGCATTTTACTGACACGCTGGATTTCCTAGAGGGCAGCGTCTTCGTTTTTGTCCAGTGAATAATCACAGCGCATCGCTTTTAGATGCGTGGGGAAAACCATTGGTTTGCTGAATCCAGTTGAAAAGGTCCATTTCTCATCGTTCATCATTTCACAGCGTGGATCGTCGCACTAACATCTGTTGAGGTGCAGTCGAACCTTCTTTTCTCTGAGTTGTACTTCAAGGTCCCGTCAAGGCTGCAGACAAGAAGGGTGAATCATGGGATTATCATGGATGTGACCTTTTTCATGATTCATGATTTAACGATTGATCTAGTTAGCATTTCCTGCCACAGTTGGTCTTTTTCTACTTTTTCTTAGCTGAATTCAAAAATACTGCATGATTTGACACTCCATGCCTCAGTGCTGGTGCCTCCCAGTGGCCAGATGCTTTATGGTTTCAGGACGTCCTTCCGTCCCATTCTTGTTAAACACAATATCTCATGAACGGGACTTTTTTCAAATTTGTTATAAATGCTCACTTGAAATCAAAAATGGACAAATGAGAATTTGGTGGTCAAATGTTCTTGTGAACATGACACATCTGGAACACCCAACCAATGAGCAACCAATTAGACATTCCTGTGAAAATGAATTTAATTTCAGATATGAGCATCTCTGTTGCTCCCCTGCATGTCGGAGCATGCTTTGCTTGCCTTTGCTTAAGATAATAGACAAAGTCCAAGGTCTTCAGAGTGAACCTGTCTTCTCCAGTGTTTGAAAAGAGCTTAAAAGAGCTTATTTCATTCCTGAATCCTGTTCTGTGAACCAGCCAGATCTGGTGCTCTTGGGTTGGACCTAATTGGAATTGGTTGAAAGTGAAAACAAAAGTTTTGAGCACTTTCACATGAGGTTTATCATCAGTTCCAGGGCTTAGAGTGGTTCTTGTAGCTGCTTTCCTTTGGGGCTTAATTAAGCATTGTGCTGAATATTCTCAGGTTTGCAGAAATAAATCTTGGAGCAAAACTGTGCTTTTGAATTAATTTGTACTCCACCTCTCTCCTCCACCTCTTCAGCTCTCCGTCTCTCTCACTGTCCCCAACTCGTTCTTCTTTTCTCCAACTCTCTTGTCTTCTGTCTCTTCAGTATAGTCAGTGAATTACGAGGCAGGTTACATAGATGCCTCTGAATCACACTAATGAGGTCTGTGACCCTCAGGCGGTGCATCTCCTGTGCTCCTCTCCAGGTGTTAATGGGTGTAACATCTCCTTGATTAATAATACTAACATTAATTGGTAATTGAGAGCTTGCTCAGTGGCTCCCGGCTACTCTCTTTCCTCACTGTCTCCGGATTCCCTCTGAGTTAAGGCATCTGTAGTCTGTTGTCCTTTTGATTTGCTGCTGCGAAGAAGTTAAGCGAACCTCTTGAAGGGAGAGTATTGAGTTCTGTACCGAGCTCCACACAGATTTCCCTAAAGGGTTCACACAACGTTAGCTTCCTGATTTGAGCATTTATCTTCGCCTGTTTGATCCGAGTTTTCTGTTCTCTGCTCTCGTCTGAAGAAGCAACAAAAACACTCAGAATGAAGTTCAATGAGATTTATCCCCCACCCCCCATTTGTTGATTGAGGGGTTTAATGTGAAGTGTTTCCTGTAGCCCAGAGGTTACAAAGATCTGGTTTGTTTCATCAGGGGTTAAATGTGTTGACAGAATTGACGTCATTTTCATTCCCCATGTGGCCGATGTTTCAATCACCAGCAACATTGCAGTGACCGGTTCGAGATGTGAGCTCCGATTCATTTTCACGTCTGTTGTGACTCTCACGGGGAACGTAATGTTTTCTCTAACGCTCAATGATTCTTCTGGACTTTGAAGGCTGTATGACGCAGAGGTAATGGAGACATAAATTCCCTCCTGAAGGCTCGGGGCCTTTCGAGGGAGAAGGTTGATGATGCTGTTAAAAAGAAGAGATCGATAAAGGTGCTGAGCATTCGCTTTAGCAAGGAAAAGAAGGTGTGCATGTTGGATCTGAGCATTAAAGGTGGACCGAGGAGGATGCCATGGATGTATTAAGTTAAGTCGGGCCTTAATACCTGTGGCATTTCTAAAAACCTGTAGAAATACAGTTCAGTACAAATCTGCAGGATTGAAATCCTTGTTAACATTTATCGAAGTTACAGATTAGATCTTTACTCTCTAGTATTTAGCTGAATACAGGTGTTGTAAATAGTCAGAATCAAAATTCTTAAACATAATATTTAGGGCTTCAACTAGTAAACGTTTAATCAGCTCATTATGTATTTAATTAATTGATTGATTGATCATTTGTGAAAAGTTCTTGTTGCAGCTTCACAAATCTCAGGACGACATCTTCATTTTGTTTTTCCAGTGCAGTGCACATTGCAGTGCACGAGCCAACAGAATAACAATAAAAGTAACAATAAAAAATGGATGGACGCCAGGTTAGTGTTGAACGTATCATGTGTCCAAACTGCACCAAATTCACACTGCTCTTCCGTTGGTCCTTAAAGATACACATGCCAAGTGTGAATCTGATGAGATATGAGAGCCACCGACAGACAGAGATACGTGGAATTATTTGATTGTTTGACGAAAACCAAAGTTACTGAATCCATTACGACTGATGGTGATGATTCAGTCTAATGAGCTCCATTGCGATGACCTAAGAGCAACAGGGCGTCACAGATGAAAAGATGTACATAGTTATACTCTGTGTAAACAGACTTTGCCTCCAGATGTGTACAAACAAAAAGTTAAGATAAGAATGTGAAAATGTCACAATAGGAAAACAACACATTCAGATTCAGAGACTGCTTTGTGAATAATGCAGGAGTGTGTATGCACTGCATTGTAAATAATAAATGTCCTGGCAGTTCATTTCTCCAGCCACAGGCAGCGGAGAGGTTTGAGTTATGTCCCGGAGAGTGACTGTTCAGAAATTGTTAGATGGAATCAAGTGTTGATGAGTCGTTGTACTTTACATCTTCCATCACATGAGTCAGCTGATGGGATCGGTGCTGACTGGCTCTGCTGTCAGAAGCATAACGTGTTAACTTTCACTGCTGTTGACAGGTGGAACCACTTCCTGTCCTGAGACATTTTATTCCTCACTCCCGACTCGATGGTGATGATGCAATATCTGCACAAAGTCTAAAGGAAATGTTGCAATGGTTGAATTGACAGCTGCAACTTGCCAAGGTGCAAGAATAAGCACTGTTGCTCAGAGGGGAAGTGAACTGTCATCTTCTCCTCGATGTCAAATCCAGTTTCTGGAATCAAATGTTCATTCTTCAGCTGTATTTTCAGATTTGGATTTTGACCAGTGACTGTTTATAAAGATGGACAACGCTTCCTCCTTCCGACGCCATCTTGTGCTGGTCATGTCAGCAGGTCAGCTGATACCTGACCTCTCGAGTCAGTCTCAGCCAGTGGTGTCAGGTTGCAGTATGGGTCATAAACTCAGCCTCCTCCATGTTAGTTGATGGTAAATGGCACAAGCAAAAAAATCTCCTGATCGCGACTGCACAGATATGATATTTTCATGTCTGGATGGGATACATTTTTATTCACTTAGACATTTAGATACAGATTATATAGTATACCACGATTCTATTATTGGTTAGTGTTAGGATGTAGGATGCCATCACATCCCTGCAAAACAACTGACAATAAAAGAAGTAAAGAGGTATTTAACAGTGTTGGACTTGTGTATAAAAGAGCAGAGGTCATTAAACTTTTGGTGCCTGTGGCTACATCACATAATTATGCATTTAAATCGATTGACCCTGTATGATGAGCTTGTTCCCAGCTGTGCCATGTTTCAAATGCAATCATACTTCTGCCATTAAAAGCGAATAACTTGCCAGCCCATCGCGTTCAAATTTAGATTAGCAAATGCATATAATTGGATTCTGTGTGCGCTGAGCATCATCTGTAACTGCATAATTTGGCCACGCTGCAAAGGGCTGAACTCAGCAGATGGATTGATGCTGGTTCTTGGCAACTTCTCACCGCCTGCGTGTGTGAGCAGCTGAACATGCCTCATTTACGAGTGCAGAGAGGAGCATGGCTTTTCTCTTTAGAGCAACTCCTCCTCTTCATCTTCGACACTAAATCCACTTTGCGGCGTGAAGAACATGCTCACTATTTAACAAAATCAAAAAAGTTTCATGGTTAAATTCAAGGGTGTTGCATCTGTGCGGGTGGGAAAATCAACCTTGATACATCTCGTTGCATTGACCTGGATTATTCACCATAAATGTTTATGATGATAATGATTTTACACACCTTGGTGAAGAGATTTTTTTTTTTAAGAAAAAGTATCGATCTATCTGTTCTCATGGGATTCTCTCTTGCATCACACTCTATACTGATTCATGTTTATCATCTTAAAACCTTTATATAGAGTCAATTTATTCTGTAAAATAAAAAAAACAGCAACAGTAATTATTCCCGCAAACATGAATTGGTACATTCATCATTCAGACCATTCTAATGCAAGTGTTTTTTCCTGTTAATCAGAAGAAATTAAATTAAAAATGTTGATTTGATAAAGTTTAGGTTGTATTAGGTTAATTTGAAATCCTGCGCTTGTCCCATGTGACGATAAACAGAATATATTTATTCATAACGTTGCTCTGTGGGTTTTAAACTCTGCAGAATTCAGTGCTGATATAAATATCTCATCTCCTTTGTCTGTTGATGTTGTGGAAACTGCTTTTAAAATAAATTGATGAGTTATTCATGTCAGAGATTTTAGTGTCCGTGCAAACCTCTATCCTCGCTCCGTCAGGGATTCAGTTCATAACGAGGCTCCTTCTAAGCTTTAACTTAACAGGACCTGACATTTCCAACTCTCAGATTCTCCATTAAAAGCCTCTGTGCTTCTTTGTGCTTCAGAGTGAGCGTCTGTGAAGACTGTGCAACAAAGAGAACTACTCATGGTTCCCTCTCTGTGTTTGGTTCTGCATTAAACCGTAGGTCACACAGCAGTGGGGGTTCCACTAAAGATCTATCTTTCTGTAGGAGTCACTTCACGTCCCGGGGCGTCATTCTTTTCTACTCCCCCATATTGTTCCATAAAGGTCACTCCCTGTTTGAATGTGAATATCTTCAGTGGGACGTGGAAAGAGAAAAATAAAATGGCTTTTTCTTATCTGCCATTAGAGAGCTCGGTGAATGAGTCTGTCCTCTGGCTCATCCCTCTTTTCTCCGGCAAGTGAAGCTCCGATAGTCTCTTGATGTCTGTCAGCGATGGCATCGTTAGGAGACGGCAAGGTTGCACGAAGGTCGTGGAATCACAGCTGGGCTGCTGACCTGTGGGAGAAGTGACACGGGAGCAATATTTAACTTTTAACCAACGGGGCAGATGTGGCAGGACTGCCCCAGGTTTGCATCTCGTTCTTTGCCCAGAGGGAAAATCTTGTCTCTTCTGAAACCCAACACTGAACATCTGTTTCATGTTGTTGTACATGACAGGTGATACGAATTATACACACAAGGATGTTGTGATACTGATCTAAAACGTGTGCTGCAGCTCGTCAGCATCAGAGAAGCTTTGAATATTGTGGGTGTGAAACATCTTCATCTGATGGGTAAATCCTCAGTGAGGTGTCTTTTTGTCTTTCTTCTTCACTGCACAGTTGTATCAGTAACTGCTGTTTTTCAAATTGAAGAATAATTCATATGTTGTACGTATGAATTTTCCCGCTTTTACTCTGCAAAATAAAAACAGAGCAGCTTTTACATATCCTGCCAAAAATAAACCATAACTTCTGTGTGCTGCACTTAATTTAATTACATAAACACACTTGAGTTACACAGCCGACATATGGTGTAAACATTTCTTCTGCTCTGAATTTACCTTGTTATAGTTCTAGTTTTTTTTTTAGTTTTTTTTTATGTATTCTGCCTCCTCTGATTAACAACACATCAAATAAAATGTATAACTCTGACCTGCAGCTTTTAACTGGCTCTGGTGATGAATCTTTATGGAGGCTGACTGCTGTGAGTTCATTAGCTCACTCTGAGGTGAAGAGATAATAAATGGTATTGATTGTAAGTGGGATTTATGTCATTCTCGACTCAGTGGGTTTGAAGTCTTGTAGAAAAGCACCCTGTGATTTTTTGAAATAAATGACATATATGTCACACATCTGCTCTGCTGGTGTTTGCGAACATGTAAAAATGTCAAAACTCTGCCTCCATCAATCAAGACATGACACCAAACCACATTATTCCATTTTGTATTAATTAGATGTAAGGCATGTGGCCTCATTAGGGGGTTTTATTGCAGTCTTTCTATACATATCTGATAATAGAATTCTAAACACTCTGACTCTGCTTTGTGAGAACTTTATCAGAACCGTATAATGAGTTTATCCACCCAGGTACAGTCTGCTGCAGGTTTATTCACTTTGGCCCGTGACTTTTCATCCCAGCAGCGTTGCAAGATTCAACTTGATGTCACAGTTTAGATTCATTTAATCGGTATCAAAGTTTGGAGGAGACTTTATTCTGTGGTTCAGTCCAGACCGAAAGAACCAACAAGGTCATGGACAAAAAAACTATTTTTGTGTCACGGGATTGCTCAGTTATGGCGACACGCTCCAGACTATCCTCAAAACTGGAATCAGGCCAATAGAGTGATTAAAATTGTTCGCTTGTCATTTGAGATGTTGGACATTTTTGCCGAAAGTGATAATAAAGATGATCAGTTCATCATCAGGGTTGTTCAGCAAACAGCATTTTGCCAATAGCCTGATACAATGAGTTGTAATTATAAGAGATTCTGGGTGATTTTTTAAAAAGAAATGTGGCTCTCCAGTGTTATGTGAAGTAAAGTTTACAGGAGGAGCATGTGATCAATGACCAGAAAGGTCTCCCTGAAAGTTTCTCCGAACTTCAGAAACAAAAACTTTCCCCCATCTGGTCTTTGCCCTCAACGAGACCTTCAAATCCCCTTGGTGTAAGCCTTGGCACGTGTGTGTGTGTCTGTGTGTGTGTGTGGATAGAATTGTGTAATGGTTCAAACCGAACAACAAATCAAACACAGGTCAAAACTTCAGAGCGTTGAATTAAATCAATGCATCAATGAGAGCTGTGGTGATGTGCATGGTGAAGAACTTCTGGATTATATGAGATGAGTTATATCCTGCAAAATTAGAAATCAAACTGAGCACAAGTTCACATATCCTGTCTCACCTCAGCCCTCTCCCTCTCCCTGCAGTTTGACATGCAGCAGATCACCCTGGAGGAGCTGAAACACATCCTGTTCTACGCCTTCCGCGACCACCTGACCATGAAGGACATTGAGAACATCATCATTAATGAGGAGGAGAGTCTGAAGGAAAACTCTGGGAACTGTCAGACAGAGTTTGAGGGAGGTGAGCCAACTACGTGTGTGAGTGTGAGTGTGAGTGTGAGTGAGTGTGTGTGTGTGTGTGTGTGTGTGTGTGTGTGTGTGTGTAGTGAAGAGAGATAGTAGCTCATTCTGTCAGGGAGAATTTGAGCTTCCTCATCACAACCTATAACCAGCAGAGTCACAACACACCTGCTGATTTATTGAAACAGGGTATTTGTAGGAACGGTCACCTGCTCTGAAGTGGAGCTGATGAAATAAACATGAGCCACTCTGCAGAAGTGGACATCCATTGATATCAGAGCAGCAGTGTGTTCTAGTGCTGAAGTACTCTACAGTACATTACCAGTGTCGCCTCCTTCAGAGCATGCAGTCTGAATGAGACAGTCTGGTAATCAGAGGAAACACAATTACTTTCAGTTTGTCCCACTCTTACCATAGCATTATTAGCTTTTAGCTGTTACACCCCCCCCCCCAATTGCATTTCAATCTGGTCGTGACACGATTGGTTTAAAATGCAGCCTCTGATGAATGCAGCCCCTGAATTGAGACAGTTGCAGCACTTGAGAAAGCTCTAGAGCATTAAAGACAGCAAGTGTGACTAAGGAAATATGCAAATAGAGACACAGCATTGAGATGTTTCACTTCGTCAGCAGTAAAACAGGAAATGTAAAATGTGTCAAACAAGTTCTATATAAGTATTTTTAACCTCGATACCTCAGCTCCGCAACACAATCACCGCTGCACAGAATCCACGTGACAACAAAGTCATAAGATTGTACAACAGGGGGAGGTAGAGATGCAACATCCATCTTTATTTGTAATAATAATAATAATAATAATAATAAAACCATATTTCTATAGTAATTATCAAAACAAGGTTACATAGTTCTTTACAAAATACATGCGAATAAAGCACAGAACACAACACAATGGCTGGTAAGTCTATGGCTTATATGTCTATGATTCAGAAGCATAAACACAAAATAAATGTTAAGTTGTTCTATGTGAAATCTGCAAAAAAATGCAACTTCCCCTCTGTCGTCCACTTTGTCCTGACACCATTCAGATGAATTTGGTGTGTAGGCAAATGTTGAGTCATAATGTCGCCAGTTCCTACGTCTCCTGAAGGCAGCACGGCCAAGCAGGGTCCCAACCTACTTTGTTATTCGGTGAGAGGGTCTTCACCACAAGTGTCTGCAACATGGATTATATTGAATTTGTGGAATTCAGTTGCATTGAGATTACAAACATTACAGACCTGTGAATGTGTCCAAGAGGGAATTTACTGGTGTCATTGTGGATCGACATGTTGCACCGGCACTTTATCAGCGGAACATCAAGTAACGACCTTAAAAATCAGGTTCCTGTTGAGTATATGATGAAGAGTGACCATCGCAGCGTCATACACAATCACATCTGTTTCCCCATGAGGTCCATGAGCACCACCTGCCACAGAGGGGACACCAAACTGTGCTCAGTCACGGAGAAATCAATACACAGTGTCACATTGCGATTCATACCGAGCACAATTCATCATGCTTCCCTGCTGCTTGTTGCTCCAGCTCTCTGATATATGAGGGAGCATAAGAGTAACTTGATTTCCCTCTGGCTCCACCTTCGCTCAGGAATCAATACGTGTGAAGCTGAAAAAAACAACATGATAAACAATGTAAGCACTGAATCATCGCTGAACAAATTGTAGGAGAGCGTAAAGTGCAGGGAGACAGCAAGATGCAAGGAATAATCCCTGCTGTCACACGGGTCCATTACATTTATGATAAAATCAGTCAACATGAACCTTTGACAGACACGACCCTGTCAGCGTTTATGTCATTGATATATACCATATCAAAACTTTTACTCCACAGAATAAACACTGCAGAAAATGTGTTTACATTTTCTTGATTCAAGTTCTATTTATTAGTTTGTATTTTCTTTCTGTTTTTCTTTCTTTTGATTAAATAATAGAATTTCAAGCCTTAGTTACATTTCTTTGTCATAAAGTTTTAATAACTGGCTGATAAATTAGTACCAAAAACTAATATTGGGTTCTAGATGGGCCCCATATTTTAGCAATAAGTTATATTTATGAACTTTTTCATGGATGACAGTATGATTTTTTCTATCGCTGTTATTAGTATTGCAGTACTTATATTAATACTTATAGTATTTTGTATTATATTTTGTATTTTATTTGGCTGTGGGTTTAAAACAAGCCATTATAAACTATTGCAAACTATTTCTAACATTTAATTTATGTTTTTTGTATTGTAAATGAACAAAACAAAACTTAAACACAGCACAAAATGTGATGCATTTTTAGTTTAAAGAGGATTGCAATGAACTGGATACATAACTGGACTAGATACATTTATCCTTTACATCACATTGTGGTTGCGGCTCAAGAGGTTAGAGAAGAGAAGCAAAGTCCTGTTAGTTGCTAGAAAAATGCACCTTAAAATAGAAATGATTGACAGTGGGCACATCACAAGAGACATCACAAGAAAGTATAAATAGTCTTTATAAAATAAACCATTGGGTAAAGTGTGATTGTTAGCACAGGTGTCCCAGCTGAATATCCACAAAGATCAATTCATCCAAAGCACATGTGAATGTCGACAGTCGTAAGTCAGAGCCTGGAAACCGATGCACACTTCATTAGCTTTATGAGCTCAGCGCTCCACTGAGAATCCTTCAGCTGTTCGGCAGCGGTGCGGCGACTTCAGGCAGCTGAGGAGGTGTTTTGTGAGGCAAGTTCAGGCAACTGGATCGAGAACTAATGTCTCCACCACAAGTCTCCTCCCGTCGCTGCAGTTCAGCCAACAGCTGAACACGTGGTGTTTCCATCGGAACACAAGTAACTCAATTCAAATCAATTCATTTCAATTTTATTTGTATAGCAACAAATACTAATAAACATTATTTCAATGCTCTTTACATTGAACGCCAAGACCTTAAAATCTTATTTGATATAGAGAAACCCAACAGTTCCCGCAATGAGCAAGCACTTTGGAGAGAGAAAACTCCCTCGTTAACAGGAAGAAACCTTGAGTAGAACCAGGCTCGATGTGGGCGGTCATCTGCCTCGACCGGTTGGGATGAGCAGAGAAGAATGGGGAGGAAAGGGTAGATGGGTGGAAAAGAGGGGAGAAAAGAGAGAGAGATAGTGGGGAGGGGGTGGACAGAGAGGTGAAAGAGACTGGGAACACACACTGAGCAACATCAGGTATCAGCTCTGATTAGTTATAATGAAAACAAGATGATAGCAACAACAATTCATATAATAATGAAGTACTTAATTACTACGTATTGTTGTTAATAATAATAATAATAGTTGTTCTCCTGCAGTTCTGAAGTCAGAGATACCTGCAATGAGAGAGAGAGGAAGAGAGAGACTATGGGAGGAAAAAGACACATAGTTATTGACATGTATTAAAATAAATAAATGAATGTGGGGGGGCAGAGAGAAGGGGAGAAGTGCTCAGTGCATGATGGGAGTTCCCCCAGCAGTCTAGACCTATAGCAGCATAACTAAGTGATGGTTCAGGACTCACCTGATCCACAACTATAGGCGTTTATCAGGTTGTGGAGGTAGCTGGCTAAGTAGAGCACTCAAGACTTCCCTCTCCCCTGTCACTTTCCAGCTCAACCTGGATGATACCAAGATGTTCCCTGGCCTGATGGGATATTCAGTCCCTCCAGTGAGTTCTTGGTCTCCTCCCAGTTGGGGATGCTTCATTAAACCTGGAAGGCACCCGAAACAAAAGGCATCATGATTAGACGCCTGAACTGTCCCTGTTCCAGGTGAATGAGCAGCGATGATTCTACTCCGAGCCCCTAGATGTCCGAACTCCTCACCCTATCGCCATGGGGGACTTCGCCTAAATGTCAGGGAATAGGAGTTTCGTGTTGTGGTGTTACAGCAGCAATGGCCTAAAATTGACAATAACAAATGTGTGTAGAGTTATCTCCATTGCTCTGCCACAAATGGCTGACAGATGCAGCTATGGTTCTACGAGGGAGGTTCAAGGTGTCGATGTGAGAGCGAGCAATGCTTTCCTGGTTAAAAAGTCTCAATGTGCAACATTCATCCAACGTTGAGTGGCATAACCTTGGAAACTGGCTGAACGTCCAATTTTAGATCATCTATTTGGCCAAAAATCATGTCGGGTTTTATATGAGTCTAGAATAGTATTTTTTCAAAAGGAGCCAACTAATAACAACCTCAGCCAAAAAAACATGGAGCGATTGCTGTCCTACTTTGCATTTGCTTTGGAGCAGCATTTTTCGATGACTTCAGTGCTTCTCAAATTAAGAGTTAAAAATAGAGTGAGTGAGTGGAGTCATGTGGCTGTGGGTCATTGGCCCAGCTCCCCTAATTACAGCGGCCCGGTGGAATCATTGGAGGCACTCGCAGCCTGCTGCTGAGTTACCGGTCGGCGCCGCACGATGATTGAACCAGAAAATGATCACAGTCTGCTGTAATGTGATTGTAAGTGTCAGCTTGGATTTGTGCATAATGGCCTCCAGCTAAACGTGTCTGTATTCATTTGTACTCTCATATCTTTGGTCTTTAAAGTTTGCTGTCCAGTAGCTGACGGTCCATTGACTGTAAATAAAGATGGACGACACGTCTCCACTTCCTCTAATTGTTTAAATAAGAAACGAAAATTAAACTGAACTAAATTCTTGTGCTATTGACGTCATCTGGAGCTGCAGTCTGCACAGAAGTGATCGTGGAGTGGAGCCACGGTATCGAGGTCCCACCGATACATGCATTCAACCAATTGCGAGTCAATCTCAGCTGTCAATCATGGCATCTCAGCCTGTTATTATAGCTTCAAATAACAAATTACACCCAAACCTATCAGAAACATGAACAAATATCAGTGTGGTATAGTTAAAATGACAGAAACCATCTTTGACTTTGCAGTTTGGTACATGGTTAATGACCCATACTGCAGCCAGCCTCCAGGGGGCCATTGAGACTATTTGGCCCTCATGTCATCCATCTTTGTCTACTCTCTATGGGTCCTCCTCGCTGCTTCAACAGCACTTTAATCCAATGACACTTGGTGAGTGTGTTCTGTTATCATGGCAAATGAGCAGTAACAACAAGCGCCACCAATCAGAGGTTGAGGATTGTGGATAGCATCATACTTCCCCTTGACTTTGCATGTAAACACATTTTTCTAAAATCACAGTTGGCATCAAGGAACATATAATATCGATTCACAGTTCTGATTCTTTAGTTTCCCGCTGTTCATTCAGCTGGGATCCAGAGGGGCTGTTAATTCTGCCCGGCAACACTGATGTGAGATCACACGTCCTGCAGTTATGATCCTGTGGTCTTAAACACAGCGGAGAATTTCTACCGAAGAGACGTTTCAGTGAAAGTCGAAGGTTTTTTGTCACATTTAAAGATTTTGATCAACCATTGAGATTTTGAAACTTGCATTTTTAAGCATCTCAGTGACGTAAACTCTCCACATGATAAATAAGGTATTTTAAACCTGCTGTTTATCTTCATTATGTGTTCTTCTCTGGGTTATAAAAATGAGCCTTTCATCTTCATCTTTTTATTATTTCTCTATCAGTTCACCCCTCGAAGAAGAACCGCCAGACGTGTGTAAGGAAGAGCCTCATCTGCGCCTTCGCCATGGCGTTCATCATCAGCGTCATGCTCATCGCAGCCAATCAGATGCTGAGGAACGGCATGGAGTAGCCGTGCCCACTGTGAGCGGGGGTGACGAGCCAGCCTGCATGTGCATGCCAGTGGGTGAGGTCATATCCCTGCAGACAGGAACAGAACCACATGGAGTGACACTCGCAAAAGAACCTTCGACAAAATCCATTTTCAAAATGTACTTGTTTTTTTTCCACGTCCAATGAAACTGTGAAGCCAGCATGAGGAGTCATGCCGGACTCCTCCCACTTTACTCTGACAGGGACACTCAAGGGCTGACATCACACATAACGTCCTCTCTGTTTCCCCGATGCAATAAAAAAATGTATAAAAAGACATCGAGTGCAGAAGTTCAGAGCTGCTTTTGTTCTCCAGCCAGATGTGACGTGTGCAGATGTGTCACCCACCAGGAGTCTGATGAGCGACCAGCGCTGAAAGCAGAGAGCGGGGGACGGAAGAGTTGCCCTCTCATTACAGTTCCTGCAAAGAAGATGGCGGAAGGATGTGTACGCATCAGGCCGCCGCTCCTGCTGCTCCTGCGGTGCTACGATACTTCAGCGCTCCAACTTTCTATTTTCAACTCCTGCATCTGGGGGCTGGTATGAGGTGCTGGCGTCAGTTCATCCGCCCGACAAAACCAAAGCAGTCAAAGAGTGAAATGTTAAAAAGGCAAATCCCGGCTGGTGTTTTGGCCTCGTTGCGTCTGTGAATGGATGGAGCGGCTCTTCTCTCTCATGGAAACTGTTAAGTTTGAAGACTTTGAGGTGTAAAGAAGAGGTGTCTGTCTTTATTATTAAAGGGAAAGAGAATCCACCCTGTGATGCTCTCACTGACCACGTTCACATGGACACCAATATTCAGACTATTGACTTTATTCTGAATTAAACATTCGTTACGTCCACAGTTAAGTCAGATTGTTGGAGTCCATGGAAACGCAGTCACTGATATAATCTGTCTGTGTTGCTCAGTACACACAAGAATTTGAATTCAACTTTTTCAGTCCACCCTCTTTCTCTCAGTCTGTGTCATCTTCTTTTCCCTCACATGGTGATTTCCTGGATTTCCCAAAATGTCTCTGGACAACTTGCAGAGATCAGCAAAAGAGCAAAGAGCTTTTCCAGTTGACAAATTCAGCTCTGAGTTTTACCGTTTGTCCATGAGAAAAGGAAAAATGTTATTTCGCCATCAGCACCAGAGGATTTTTTAACAGTGAAGATGTTTCAGGGTGGATTTTTTTTGTCTGCATGAATCAAATTAATGAAATATATCTTAGTCTTGTGATACATTTTGATCCCCATCAGATTCCTGCACTCAAAACTACAGCTCATACTTTGCCAAGGCCAAGGCCATTCAATCAAGCTGCAGCATATTTCAAACACTCACAGATACCAGTCCTCCAAATGCTTGATTTCTTCTGGTGAAAGCACCAAGTTTAGTAGATATCTGTCTAGTTGTTTTTGTGTAATCTTGCTAACAAACACACAAACTGACAGTGGGGTGCAACATAATCTCTTTGGTGGAGGTAATAAGCTTAATATTTGATTTCTGTGCATCATTTGTTTCCCTTTACTTTAGATTTTTATCATTTTAAAATCATTGTGCAAATTAAAGCCGCCTAATCACACAATCCCTTATCAGCTTGTATTGATTAATAATCAATTCATCAGTTGTTTTTTCAACAAATATGTATTTTCTTATAATTTTAGTCACTTTTTAAAGCAAAAAAAAAGATTTATGCGATTATAGATCAAATCTGCAGCCTGAATAAGATCAGAGCAACATAGGATATAAAATATTAACCAGATGTAACTTTAGCTCTCACTATATTTATTTTATCTGAAGTTTGGAAGCTTCCTCCCTGTTCTGTGATACAAATCACTGTGCACACCACAGATAAAGATGTATCACATATTTGAAATAGTTTTGCAGCAGATTCTTGTTTTAGAGGTGAAACTTTCTCACAGCACTGAATCATTAGCAGAAAGAGATGTCTGCTCTGAACTCCTGCACTGACTCTCATCTCAACATGTCAACCCGGCCGGGGGGGAGGTCGCAGAACACCCATATTATCGAGTGCATGCAAATAAGTCGTTGTCTTCTGTAAATACCGTAGCCCGTAGTCTGAAGTGTCTCACGTGTCTGTTGAAGGTGATGTACGGTGTCTCTGTATGTGCATGACTGTTGGTGCTCTCTGCTCACTCGGGTTTAGAGGCGCAGGGAGGGAGGTCGGCGGACGAGGAGGGGGCCGCTCCATCACGAAGGCCCCTTTCTGCTTCCTCTCAACCCTCTTGCCAAAGCCATAGAACTCCACAGAGGTGAAACCAGACAATACAACACGGACGCTTTTCCTTGGTCCCACACGGAAACACAAGATCAAACGGGCATTGTTTTTGGCAGATTTCTCTGTCATGTAGGATTTGGTTTGTTCCTGTTGTTGTATATTTTTTTTGCACTGTACCTGTCATGCGTTCCCATGACATCACACAGTTGTAGGTCTGTGCAAGAGTGCCATCTAGAGGTGAGATGAGATCACATCGTTCATGTTCCATCACTGTGTATGTGTGTCCACTCTCTAAGCACTATGGGAATGTGACATCAGGCAGAACTCTCAGATATTAAATGTTAAAACATGATGGTTTTTATGTGTAATGTAAAGCTGGACTCTGGTCTGCCAACACTGGGTAGAGCAGCACTTGAATGTTAACACATAATTAAATACACGTCTATTTGTAGGAATAGATTTTCGTCCTCAGATGATTTATTGATAGTACAATTTGAAATCCTGTAGGTCACACTGGTGTTATTCTTTTTTACCTGAAGTCACACTGAGTATAATTTGTTTTAAAGTGTTGGTGGAAATTTCCACATTCACACGTGCACTCGTAGCTGCTGTCGTGTTAAAACTGGAAAAGTGTTTCATTTATTTGTTCTCTGAGAAGAACTTTGTTTTTCCATCTTTACTTTCATTTCAGTGGCTGCACGTCTCCATCGTTGAAGTAGACTTTTATTTTGAAGGGGAAATCGAGCCCCATGTTATTTTTTTGTCATATAACTTTGTACAAAGCTAATAATCTATTAGACAAGCACATACTACACATACTTTGCATGTGCAATATTTAAAAAAGTAGACTAGAGAGAGACTTTTAGTTGTACTATTTATTAGAGGCATAATAATTATGAACCTGTAAATATGAAACTCTGTACAAAACTCAAAGAAATAAGCATTGATGCAATAAAACTGTGTTGTTTTTTGTATGTGTTTCAGTTTTATTTTACACTGGGACCAGTTGCAGGACAGTCTTTGAAATGTAAAGTTACCAATAATGCACAAATAATCCTCATTAATGTAAGAGAAAGTTATTGTATTCTAAAACTTGTTGTATTCTAAAAAATTTAAATGAGCCATCCACAAGTTCAGCGATGAAGATGGTCCTGAATATTGATCTGAAAATAAACATTTTTAAAACCAATTTTATTCCTGTAATACAGCCAGTGCATCAAGGTAAATTATGCAGATATGCAGTATGTGTGTGACTGGGTGACATGATGGAGCCATTACTATGAAAGCACATTCTTCTGCAGATGTATTATCAGTGTCAAATATGCTCAAGTCATATTTGTGAATGCACCTCGTAATACCCCCTTACTCCCAGGAACTATGGCTACATGTCATCAGGGATGTAAAGACTGGGACCATGTACCTTTTCAAATGTCAACAGTGAGGGACAGGTTTCACCACAACATTAGTAGTTATTAAATATCATATGTTTTTGCAATTTTACAGAATAAATATGACATAGTTTTAGACGAAACTAATCATCATCCTTGAGAGTTAGACATTTAGTTCCTCTGAACAAGATGAAACTTCCCATGATAGAGCGATCGTCAAGGCTAGCAAACTGAATCACGTTAACCAGCCCTGAAGCTAACAAGTTCCAGTTGTGTCAGAGGATGAGCAGTTGGTTGGCTTGGGCTCTCAAAGCCAAGAGCACCTGGCCAGAGGTTTGGGAGAGTAGGGCTGATGGCCATGACGCCTTCATCACGAAGACCAAGTGCATTTCAGGGACTTGATGTACAAACTGCAGCAGCACCTGAGAAAGAAAGAGTCGGCCTCTGTCTCCTCTTCACCAGCTCCTGCCTCAAATGCACCCAATGAAGCCATGAGTAGGTTTTTTTTTTTCAGTATGCACGAAATGTAGCTGTATTCATTTACAAATATCAAAATACAATGCAGTCATGTAGCATGATTATTATAACCAAAACAAAATGTAGAAATACATTTTTACAATGCTCTTATCTCTTTCTGTTTTGGTCACAGTGATGGATGATGAGGAGGAGCTGGAGAATGCAATGCAAAGCATATCACCCACCAGAGAAATGGGGGAGTATTGTAAGTACATTTTTGTAACTAACTTAACATTCTAGATAGCTTTTGGCTCAAGATTTGTTATTAATTGAAAATATTTTATCTACTGTTTTTTTTGCATGACATCCAGATTTAAATTTGAAATTCCACACACTCATAAATATCCCTCCTATAAACAAGTCCGATTTTTGTTTCAGCTCCATTAATTATTCCCTGAGAAATAAATGAAAATGTTGAAAAATCACTTGTCCCCCCCTCCCCAGTGATGTCATGATGACGTCACAAAGGGGGTGAAAACCAAGCAGTGCTGTGTGGCACCTTTTCAAACCCTGTCCAACATGGTGCCTCTGATCAGAGCGAGTTTGAACAAATGAGCAATTAAACAATGTTTTAACCCACAACGCAATAACAGTTGCTCTCTTGGTCGCGTGTTTTGCTTTAATATAATCATGACTGTATGTGAATATGTATGGATGTATGTGAACTGTGACATATTGACAACACAAACAAACATGGGACAGTAGTGATGCAATGAAACAAAAGATAAATGATAGTAAAATGTGGAGAAACTAATGATATTCATATGAAAAGGTTTGGAGAGATATTTAAAGTTAAATTTCACATTAACTGTAAAAGTGAAATAAAGTCATACAGGCTTTTGCAAACCAACATAGAGGACAGGTCAACTGTGGAGCAGATGTTTGGGGATAAATACTCTGGAGTGTAAGAGCATTTTGATGAAATGATGAAACTGTCACACTCGGGTTTAGGTTTCAAACTGTTTTACTCCTAAAGTTTGAAGTTTTAGAACATTTCTGGAATGTAATCCATGCAGATACATTTCCTGTTGTGGAAAATTGTTTAACAAAAAGATTGAGTAGACAGAGAGAGGGAGAGATTATGAATGCTGCTGCTGCAGGTCCAAGACAAACTGAACAAACCGGCGCCCTGAGGTTTCAGGTTCAATGTGAGTCAACGTCCTCGAACAAATACTGAGTTCTGTTATCTGTGAAGAATCATGAATAACCAGTATAAACATAATGACCACCAGGGGCCAGCATTAGGCTCTGATAATAAAACTATAAACAACACATGTAAACAAACAAAAGGTAAATTATAGCTGCTCTAGGCAACAATGGGTCAATTCCGAATGAGTTTGAATGGACTATATTCCCTCTTTGTTTGCTGTTACCTCATTGCTTCACTGTTTCAAACCAGATTTCTTGCAGAAATTGATCATGTGGACAGAAATGAACTGAATATTTTCTGTCATATATCAATTATGTTACAGTTTCTACACAGGTAATTGCAGCTGTTCATCAGGAGACTGAGAGAAGATGATGAGTGACTCAGATCTGCATTCAGGTAAACAAACAGGTAAACACTGCTTGGTACGACTCAACCTATAACTTTATTTTACTATTATACTTCTTTATTTTAAAGGATTATACTCATAAATAACCAAACGTTAGAGTTCACCTCCAAAATGAGATTAAGAAGGTATTAACTCGACTAAGAAGGATTTATTTTCATCTGTGTTTTATAGTATAATTTTACATTTTCATTGTTTTCCAGAGAATACCTCATGGATATTAATGAAAAATATAAATACTGATATCTTTGAGTGTGTTTACTTTGGTGCAGCTTGATTGAATGTACTGGGACTGTTGCTCCTTGCTTTATTTTGCAGGATTTCACTCATATATATTTAACCAAACTAAAGATTTCACCTCCACAAATAAGTATGTAAATTAAAAAGCATTTCCAATTGTTGTATTTAATTTTTAGTTAGAATTGTGTCATTATGTAAATGTAAACATCATTTTTCACATGTCAAGTTGGTAAAGGTATACAAGTCATCTGTTTAAACTATATTTATTGTTATTTAAAAAGAGTGTTGGCTGATATTTTTCAGGATTTTAACCCACACAATGTCTATTATCATTATTATTATTATTATTATTATAATTATGTTGGGCAGTGATGATCAGACCTGTGATGCAGCAGTGTTAACATGCAGACTCTGTCCTCCAGAGCCTCTCCAGCAGCTCTCTGCTGAAAACAGGCCCTTGTGCTCAGCAGGCTCCTCCTGTTTCATTTACATCTCAAGCATTTAGCTGATGCCTCCACCCGAGCAGCTTAGCCACAGGAAACAGCGGGAGTTCAAGGACACGTTCCACCGCACGCTCGGCTGCTGCAGAACTCCATCCATAACTTATATTAATCCACCGTAGTTTTAATGGCAGGCTGCCACAGGCTGTGTGATATACTTGGTTTATATTAAAGGATAAGTTCAACTATTTATAAGCCAGGTCGCATAATAACAGCAAACATGCTGGGCAACTGAGTCTGGAGCTTAAAGTCCAGGAAACACACATGAAACACTTTCACATTTGGGTTTATCAGCAGGAAATATGAGGAAAATATAAAAATGTATTTAATGTTATCTATGAAATCTAAAATAACAGCTGCACTTGAGGCCAAGCAACTAAAAATTAAAATGTCATGAACATTATTTCTCCCCCGTTGTTGAAAGGTTTTCTTTTCCTCACTGTGGTCGAGGGTTAAGGGGTGATGATGTGACACCTTGTTGAGCCCAATGAGGCAAATTATCATTTGTGGAAATGGGCTTTAAAAAGAAAACTAAATATATAAAGAAATATACAAACAAAACAGACGCCAGTTTACCAGGATATGCTCCGAAATGTAGTTATTCTAGGGGTCGACAATAAAACAATAACAATAAATGTTGCAATAGAATTTTCATCGATTGTTGTATAGCAAAGGTTCACTATAGTGATATATTCGCTATATATTTGAAAATGTTTTGCTGTTTGTCAAGTGCTTGTCATTTAAAATTATAGCCTAAACTAAAGAGCAACAAGCAAGACTTTAATTTGATATTAATCGTGATAACTATCGATATATCAATTGATGTGAAAATTTGTATCATTCACTTTTCAACATATTGCCCAGCGATAGTTTCTTTCTTATAGGTGAGGACCCACCCCCCACAAAATTTCATGAAAATTGGTTTAGTAGTTTTTGCGTAATCCTGTAAACAAACGACATAGAAAACCAGGAAACCAGTTGTTTATTGGAAGACAATCTTAGGAGCAAAAATCCAACTGATAACATTGAATTAATTGAATACATGACATCATATACGTCTCAACACATTTAATGACAGTGACCTCAGAGGCCTCCAGCTTTTTCCACCATCGGTCACTTTCCCATTTCCTCATTCGACCTCCACCTCGTCTTCTGCAGCTCAATGTCCCAAAATAAGTGCTTCTTTAGTTTTGGCCGTCTGCAGCAGTTATGGCACTCAGCTAGAAAAGGAATTAATCAACTTCAACCTCGTCCTCGTGTGCATACAGTACTTACAATCATGCTACAAGATGTACTGCATTTGGTGCTACAGAACGCTTGAAGTAAAAATGACAAGAAAAGACACAAACATCTACGACATAGAAAACCATAATTTAGCCCAGTAGCCCATGACAAGGTGATTTTAGAGGTGATTTACACTAACTTAAAAAAGTAGGGCCTGATACTTTAACATCTGTTTTGGTCAAATTAAATATTTACAAGGTCTAGACTTTTGTAAGAAGAAAATATAAATCAGTTTTTGGGGGCATTAATGCATAATTCACTTGGATTTATGCCTAATAAGATGGCATTCTTTGTCTTCAGATAAAATGTTGAACCACTGATGAACCCTAATAATCTACCAATGTTTTATGATCAGTGCAAGTTTAATTCCATGTGTCCTATTCTTTATAGACAATTTCATAACACAGAATGAATGAATATGACGTTGGACACTGTTTAAGGATTTATGGCGACGTCACATTGAAAGTTTGTCAAATTCAGATGGAAAGAAACAGTTCTCATGCAAAACTTGCATCATGTTGGATATCCAGTTTGTAAAAAAGAAAAAACATTTTCCACAAAACTCATGTCACTGTCTGAGATGTTCGCAGCTCATCTCTTTTAACGGGTCGCCGTCTTTTCCTGAAGACGAGGACCTTCAGCCTCGTCGGCTGTGGCTCGGCCGAGCTGAGGTCAGACGGCGGCTCTTGAGCCTCATCTCGTTGGTCCCGGTGAAGTTTGCCGCTTTGACTACTGCATCATGGCGTTCTTAATGGTCCACCTCTGCCCGGAGCAGGGCTGCAGCGCCAGCAGGTGGCCAAAGTAAACGTTGGCCGGCACCACCTCCAGACAGCGTCCTGTCGCTCGATTTATGATGGACTCGTTCTGGAGGGCAGGAGGAGAGAGAGGGTTCTGGTTTGAACAGGTTTTACAGGCAGGCCAGATGAGGACAGATATTGGACATTAACTTTCCAGGTAAGAAACATCATTAAACCCAAACTTTCTTTTAATGAGCTGAAGATTGTCTCTCATTACTTCACATCTTCACAGATGCAGTGCTCAATATTATGAACCTGTACTTGTGTCCCTGCTTCGGCTCATGGTCAAGCATACCTTTGAGTATTTGGTTTATTTATCAATAGCCTGAACTCACTAAGCTTCTGTGTCTTCCACAACAAATAACAGCTAAAAGCTTTGACTCTGGAGTTTTCTGGGTTTCTCAAGTGAAACTGATGGAAAAATGTGTCGACAGTAAACAAACTGAAAATAAAAGCCAAGACTTGAAAACATCAATTCTCATTTAAGGTTAATTAGTCAATTACTTTAATAATTACTGTTTAAATATGCCACATAACGGTCTGTTAAACACCAGTATTTTCTGAATCCACTAACATATTCTCACAAGGTAAAGGTCTGATCTTCTTTAAGGCCACTAACACCATTCTCATGTCTTCTTTTCTCTAAAGTTCACACCAGGTTTCTATTATTTATCTCAGTGATGTTCTTGTTCTTGTCACCTGAGAGAAATGCCACGTCTTCTGCTTCATGTTCGGGACCTTGTCGCAGTTGAGGAGCTGAGGAAAGCTGCTGATCTGATCGTCCACCACACAGCGAGTGTCCTCGCCGGTGCTGCCCAGAGGACCGAGGAACAGCTGCCCCTCTTTGGTGAAACGTCCCAACTGAGAAGAAGGACAGACGCATAGTGAGAGGACATGGTGCATCGTGCAGCACTCTGATGTTTGAACCTTCCCAACAGGTATTTTTATTAGAAATCTTATAACATTCATTCAGCTTGTGAAGGAACTTTACTCTGCAGCCTGGTGTTTAGCTCGCTGTGATCGATGGGGACATGTTTTAAATGGTGATGTGTGTCTCACGTGTCTCTACAGTGAGGACCATGTGGTGTTCTGTAGCTGTAACAGTTTCTTACAAAAGGTAAATCCCCAGAAAAGCATTTTTTGTGCTGAGTGATATTTTGAAGCTCTTACCACCAGAATATATATATAGCTCAATTGGCTTTTAGCATTTTACTAGCGGAGCCAAGAGCTGCCTCCCTGAAGCACCTGTTTACCACTGCGAGCTAAAAAGAGAGATGCCCCGGGGACAGAGCGGCCGAGCGACTGATGCCGGCTGACTCAGGACTTCAGCTCAAAAAGTGCAACATGTTTCAATTTTCATCCTGACAGAAGCTTCTCCTAAGAGGTTTTCAGCCTCTGAGCCTGTGGGAGTAGCTCGGCTGTAAATCATGTCACTGCTGAAACACAATGAGCTCAGGCTGTGGTGAGAGAGGCACTCCGCGTCGTGTGGTGTCCATGTTTGTACCTGAGGACCCCAGCCATGACACGGGTGCAGGGTGGCCGTGTGGTTCTCCTTCATGCCCTGGTCCATGCACAGATGGCTCGCCCGAGAGTTACGAATCTGAAATCAGCAAGAGAATCGATCGGCGGTCATTAAAGAATAACTTCACTTGGCAGGATTCAATTTGCATTTCAGAAATCTGACCAACCTCACACCATTTAGGTATTTTCACGAAGAAAAGATAAGAGGAATGCAGGCCTGATAATAATAGAACATTGATAATTTCGCTGTAAATGTATTTATTTTGAGGACGTGTGTGTTATGTAGCTATGAATAACAATGCAGTGTTGTTTTGTTACCTCAGAAGAGCTTGTGTTTTCTTTGGCATTTTATATTTAACAGAATTACACACAAACTACTTAAAGTATTACCATGAAACTTGGTGCAAATCGGAAGAGAAGTCATTACATTTTGGTACAGATCTGGATCAGAGGGCGAACATTACAGGATTTCAGTTTTATTTATATGGCAATAAATCCTAATGTACATTATCTCAAGGCACTTTACATATTGAGGTCGAGACCTTGACAATTGCATTTCCCACAATGAGCAGCACTTTGGCGACTGTGGAGAGAAAAGAACTCCCTCGTTAACTGGAAGAAACCTCTCGAACCAGACTCAGTGTGGCCGGACATCTTAACAGTTTCCTGGATTTCCCTGAGAATGACTCTTGGATTTTTAAGAGAAGAATCAGGCACATGTAGGAAAGTCAAACCTACGAGTGTTTAACTGGACTGTTGGGCCTTGGCAGAGGTTTGGACTCTGCATGGTATCATTCTTGTTTTATTTGTAGATGTTAGATCAATTAAACATGTTTAAATATTTATGAATACAAACTGTAACTGAAGATGGCTTCAATTGTATATGTTTTGTTTGTGTATTTCCAATGCTAAAGGATTGGGCTGAAACTTAGACGCCATGCAGTGACCTTGACCTTTCACATATGTTGAAAACAGTGAACGTCCTGACCCTGACTTTGAACTCAAGTTTAAACCACATTGGATCTAAAAACAGCTCAAATTACCGATGCTCCCATGTAGTGCAGGTGTAATAAAGATCTGTATTTATATGTAGTTCAGACATTTTACAGCTCAGACGATGTGGAGTGTTTTCCTGCTGCCGTGTTTTAGGGTTGAGACATTTTCTCAGAAACCTCTCAGGGTTTATTTGTCTCATCCATCTCTCTCTCTCTCTCTCTCGTTTCAAGTGGTTTTGTTCATTTGTGCAAATGCACCAAAGCTTCTCTCTGCGGCTTCGCTCCTCCTTCATGTCAGTGCGACTGCTGACTCACCTCGCCATAGAACAGCGTGTTGTTGTACCGCCTCATCTCCGGGTAAACGTTGTCGAGGTACCACTCAAAGCTCTTACACTGCAGACTCTTCCTCAGGGCGACCCTCTGAGAGATGTCTCCGTAATCAATACCGTGGTTCTGTGTCGGTGAAGGAAGGCATTATGGGAAGTGTTTGCTTTACAGAGACCTTTTATTTTCACATTCATTTTTAAAATAAGAAAATTCACACAAATGCCCATTATATCAGATGAATGACTCGGCCAGTTTTCAATTTATTAAAGTATCACACTTGTTCAAAACAGCTGGAAAAAATGTTCTACTATATTTGTATATGTACTACATTTCCATAAACATTACCTATAGTTTGTGAGCAATAAATCAGTATCACAGTAGTTAGTAAAAATGTGCTTTATAGACAACATCATAATTATCGGAGTTGTCTCCCCCTCTCACCTCCATTGGTATGTTCCAGGCCAGGTAGACGTTGGATTTGTACTCGTCCATCCAGACCTCAGCCACACGTAGAGCGTTGCGCCGTGTGTGGAATGCGATGTTACTGTGGTACGGTTTCTTCATCCGTGCAATGTGAGCCACCCTGGAACAAGGCAGCACCTCCATACTGCCTCCGCACAGCCATACCTACAGGGAGGTATTATATCATTATCTGTGTTTATGTTTGCAACAATGAGAACTTCTTTTATAGGAGTTCAGACGATGCAGTGAAGTCTGTTATTAGTATTATTACTGTATATATTTTATATTTTACTTCAAGTTCTGTTGGCTGTACTTGTGTTTTCTTTTATCATTCATGGTTATTTATAATAACATCTGTAAAATAAGCATGAATTACATCTTTGTGTGTTTGAGAACAATCTTGGGAATCAACATTTATTTTTATTTTTATCTATTTGGTTTCGAAAATTTGTACTTGGTATAATGTCAATCAGCTGTAATAATCAATGCATAGAACAAATACTTTGTTACAGTTGAGGTTTAGACATTTTCTGAGTTGTAAGAACTTTTTATTGAGATTCTCTCTCTCTGTCTTAGCAAAATAAAACCTAAAATAACCTTGCACAACAATTACAAACTCCAATCTCTGAGTGTACAGTCGCTTCCCACTCTGTGTGACCTATTTATCTCCATTGCCCGGCTGTGAGCTGCACCAGGACTGCTCCTCCAGAACTCTTAATGGGGCCTCATTTATCAGCGGTGTCACGCGACGGTGGCCACTGCTCCACTTAAACCTACAGGGGTGAGGAGGGAGCGGGGACGAGAGGAGGTGACACACAAACCCTGATGCCCAGTTCGATGTTCTCTCCTCCGTACACGTCCATGCCCGAGTCGAGCAGGCCCAGCTCGCCAAAGTAATCGCGGTTAGCCACAAAGGAGCAGCCGATCATGGCGGGGGTCCTGCAGTTAGGAAAAAAACAACAATTTGAACTGCGAGGCTGAACCTAAGAAAATATCTGCGTGGGGTGTGTGACTGTTGTTGTGAATCAGAGTCTGTGGGAATGTGTTGTTTCTGTACGTGTGGATGCAGATGGATTCAAAATCTAAGTCCAGTTCACACTACGCAACTTGCCGTTATGTGATTGGAAGTCTTGCAGTCGCTGTGAGTTTGTACTACACAAATGAGCGGCAACAAGGGACCACACACCACACCAGTAGAAACTCACGTCTGGTATGTGTGGTTGCCTCTGATTCAACTAAATATTTAGCACGCTAGAAATCTGGCAGGAGGAGTTGAAGTGTTCGTGAGCAGCTTGAATCACGTCTTTGACAAGTTTGTTTGGTTACTGCTGATTACAAACTGATATGGGGCTTTTGTTGGTGAGTTCCAGATTAAAAAATGTTGACTAATATTAAGACACATAAAATGGTGAAACAATCAGCTTCTTCAAAATAGCTTCAGTATTTTTATGAGATCTGTAAACAACTGCTGAAAAAAAATAAGATTTTGTGTGTATATGTGTTAATCGGTTGATGTCACCGAATGTCATTTTCAAAATTCATGACGGAACTCGGCCAGAATCTGTTAATCTGTTGTGTGTGTGTGTTTTATAGATGCGGTTGACCCACCTGATGGGAGCGGACATGTCCCCCTCGTCCCACCACTGTTTGGGCGGGTTGATGTACATGCACCATAGCTCCCAGTTGTAGCCGTGACCCGAGTTCTCGTAGCGCTCCACCTCGAACGTGTCGTGCTTGATGTTGTCGATTGACGGCAGGATGATCCTCTTGTGGTCCTCTTTTATTCTGGCCAGGACTGGCTCAGCCCTAACACACACAAACACAAACACACACACACACACAGACACACACACACACACACACACACACATGTATTAATAATCATTTTCTAATTTCATAGACACACACCAGCGTGGGGCTTCTCTTAAGCTCTCTTCTCTTTCCCACTTCACAGAGTCAGAAAATCCCTCAAGTTGCAACTTTATTACTGCTTCTATTTAATTCAGCCGAGTGCAGCTTGGAGGGCACGTTTCTATTCATGCTGAGTAAACTGGGTTGGGTACACACACTAGCGCACACACTGGGCTGCAAAACCAATGTGAGACCTACACAAAAGTGTCAGCGGGATGTGGCAGAATTGAAGCATTCAAGCGTTACGCCTTTGACATTATTCCTCAAATGTACATTTATGAAGACACTTCCTACAAAATGTCTGACTTTTATTGCTGTGTTTTTGTTTTCTTTGTTATTTAATGGAGGTTGATGTTCCACAGTATCTGTAAATCCTGCTTCTACAGACTCTGCCCTTCTACTTCCTCCGTATCCTTTAACTTCTCAGGTGTGAAATTGCTTCGTGTTGGTTTTATGCTGCTTCGCCTCTCCCTTGTTCCCTCGTTCAGCGTTTCTGTAAAACACTGTGAAACTCTCCTTTAAACACGATCATTGCTTTTGCTGTTATCGCAATCAGAGTCCTTCATTTAGAATAACTAGCTTCAAATATTCATAGATGAATTAATTCCCGACTTCATATTAGTTGCTTTCAGACGTGGACTGAACTCGGGAAAACCACACTTTCTGCAGACCTTCTCCGACCAGCTCCATAGTTTTAAGTAGGAGTAGGAGATCCTCAGCAGGGTTCACCGTGAACGAGTGTGCGTGTTGATGATGTTTCAAACACATGACAGATAAAAAAAGAAAACAAAAAGAAAAAATATCTCAGGATGAAGAATTGAGCCATATTATCCCGACGTCGGTGTCGATGTGGTGCAAACAAAAACACGTCTCCAACCTTAACCTGAACGATCCGGAGATTTCTGTGCTGTTGTGAAAGTGTCTGAGTGGAGATTCTCCTGCCGCATTATTCATGTGTGAAGGAGAAACTCCGGTGAAAGTCCAAACCCAATTCTGCGGACATCCTCCAGAGTTCATGCTTGAAAACAGCTTTTGTAAGAGTGGGTGTCTATCATTCCTTCCAGATATAACTCACCAGGACGGCGTGAACTCCACGTGGGCGTCAAAGAATCCCGTCACCTCGGCGGTGGCCACCTTCCAGCCCTCGATCCTGGCTCGGATGAGTCCCTCTCTCTTCTGGTTCCTGACGATCTTCACCAGGCCGGGGTAACGTTTGTTCACATACTCCTCCAGAGGTCCCTTCAGCTGCTCTGCAGTGTGAACGACAGGTTAAAGAGACTGTTAGAGAGACAGCCTTTAAATCTGTGATCACAGCGTCGTCCTTCATGCTGACGGGTCATTGAACAACATGATGAAGCCCTGGCAATCCCTGTCGTCGACCCTGACCTTTGAATGAAGAAGAGGGTAAAAACATAGATAATTTCTTTACAGCGTTCAGTAAAGAATCACATTTTATGTATCTGCCTGTCAACATCCCGCAGATTAAGGACTAAAAATAGCCAATAAATTTCATATGACAGTTTTGACATTTCGAAATGTCTTTGGAAATCCCCATGCATAAAACTCGAGTGAGATAACTGTTTTCCATCAGGCTGAAACTGCATTTAAGTTCCTTACTAAATGTTTAAATACTAAAAATGTGACTCTAAAAACCTGTAAGAGGTTCAACCAAGTGGTTAATATGGTGTTTATAAAAGAAAATTCATACTCAAACTTAGAATTGAATACTAAATTATAAATTCTATTATTTATTTATTAAGCCAATTAACATTGTAAAGCACCAACACAGACATGGACTAAAAAGGCCCCTTCAATTATATCAAACTGCACCATATTCACACACACATAAATATCTGTTCGATTTTTGTGTTCATCAAGATCCACAAATTATTATCTGGGGAAAATTGTGAAAATATTGAAAAACATTCTATTATTAATGTTAAAGAAAGTGGAAAAAAGTTCTGGATTCGTCCCCTGAGCTGGATCCACACCAAAAATGACTTGGTTCTTTTCTGACCCACCACATCTTTCCAACAAGTTTCCTGGTTAATCCATTCAGTTGTTTTCGTCTAATCTTGCTGACAAACAAACAAAAAAAAGATCACCCACATGTTTTTATAAAGAGACAAATCACACACACACACACACACACACACACACATAGAGGAACAGAGAGGTGACACAGTTGTGTTCTGTTCCCTCTGGTGCTTTTTGAGCTCCAGCAGACTCCAAACAACACAGAGGGGAGTCTGCGGCTTCCTGGGCGTCAACGCTGACTCCCGACTTTCATCTCTCTGTCAACTCATCAGCCGTTTCCCCCGGAACTCAAACACTCACAACCCTCCTTCCTCTGCAACATAAACACACACTCACTTAAAATTCCCTCACACCAAAACACATTTCTCATGCTGTCTTTATTCTCCTTCTCTTTCTGTCTGCATCTTTATTTCTGTCACACACACACACACTCTTCATCACAAACTCATTCCCCATGCTGTCTCTTCTCCCTCACGCACGCACACACACACACACACACACACACACACTCAGCTGTGTACAATACAAGGCCATGGAGCCGAGTGACTCACACAGGCAGTAACTGCTTTTTGTTTGCGTCCCATCTCTTCCTCTCTGTGATTGAACGCTGCGTCTCAGCCAATCAGCAGCGTCAAGAGATGGGAGGTGGAGGGGTGAGGAGTGGAGGGGTGAGGAGCGGAGGAGTGGTGGCAACACGTATGCTCTCCTTAAGCAGCACTATCATTAATCCAGCTGCACTAAATTATACACAAACTCATAGATATCAGTTCTCTAAATGTACCTGATTCTTCTTTATCTATAGTCCCATGAATTATTCGCTGCTGATTGAAAACCAGATTGAAAAACGTCCTATTTTTCAATTTAAAGATCGTGAAATAAAATTCCTGGATTCCACATCAAATGATTCCTGACCCATACCACATCCTTCCACCAAGTTTCATAGCAATCCGTCCAGTAATTTGTTTGTTATCTTGGTAAGTAACATTCAACAATAACCTACTTGGTGGAGTTAATCAGTAGAATTAATACTAAAAACTACAAAGATAAGATCCATGAACCCTGAAACTAGTCACCAACCCACACAATATACGATTTATTATTTCCTGCTTGAATATAGTTTTCGAGGCAGGAGGGTCACAGTGTTGAGTGACAGACGAACACATCGCAGGTTTTGGTGTTTCTATGGAAAAAGAGAAATAGATAATTCGTGGCTTGACCACCTCATCTCTCTCTTTTCTTGTTATTTTAATTTTGTTAGATTCCTCTCTTTCTCTCCATTCCCTTGTTTTCTCTCTCTCTCTCTCCTCCTCTCTGTCCGACCTAATTTATCTAAGAGCCTCTCTGTCTCTCATCCTCGCTCTGTCACTTTCTCTAATGGCCTGGTTTGCTCTCTCAGACTCTCCTTTCATTCTCACATGCCTCTTCATCTCTGTTTCTCTTTTCTTCCTCTGCCCTCCTTTCCATTTTGCCTATTTTTCAAAGCATTTGACCTCTTTCATTCCTTGACCACTCTTTCCTTCACTTTCATCCCTTTTCCCGTGATTTCTCCCCAGCATAAACATCTCCGACTCTTTTATTTTCTCTTTTACCGCCTCTTTCGTTTTTCGCTCGGCCTGATTTCACCTCCATCCCTTCCCCTCGTCTCTCTCCGTCCCTCGATCTCCTGGTGCTCGACAGCTCTGCCCAATAAATAAGACGGGGACATCTCTCCCGTGACATCCAATTGTGGCGCTCCGCCTCAATCTGTCTGCCCTGCAGAAATTCAGCCCCATCACTCACCCTTAGCGAAAGCAGCGACCGCAGCTTTTGTGAAGGAGACGCTCGTCACCTTGTCAAAGTCTGACGCCCTCGTCCCATTAGCAACTCTTTTATGTCACAGCATGTTTGTGAAACAAGCATAATCACAGGCTCTGCATTGTGTTGGAGTCTCGAACATGTTTTATGTCTTTGTAGATTAAAAATCAGAGGCTATTTATGCAAATGTGCCTTAAACATACAAAAAGGTTTAGGATTATTTTTTTTTTTTTGTGGTGATGATAACATCTGGATCCCAGGTTTCAATCATTTTCTATGGCACAGACGACAACTTATATTAGTTTATTAGACTCACACCACACTCACACCTGTCTGTTAAATACCCACTGACATCACTAACTTCATCAGGTCTGCGCTGGTTGCTCGGCAACAGCTCGAAGCCTCCAGTAAAATGGCCAACTGAGGTTTTTACACTTCAGTATTTGTGCACAAGAGATAAATCAACTCGATCGGTTTGATTCTCTGGATGATGTCAGGTGCATGTTGTTAACGTTAGACTGAGTTTCAGTCTTTATGCTAAGCTAAGATAAGATAACCACCTGCAGGCTACTGATCAATAATGTCATCTAACTCTTGAGAGGAAAGTAAATAAGCTTCTTCTCCCATAATGTCAAACTATACTTGTTGGTAAAAAACATAACAAATCTATTCCTGAACATTCAATTCCTCATAACTTCAGTGTCTCCTTCGTCATAGTTATATGAGATTTGCAGATAATTGCAGATAATATTTGTAGATATATTCTTCAAAGTTTGAGTAAAATTATTTCAAATAACAATAATTGAATATAATTACTACATGTTTGTTGTGTAGATTTTGTTTCATCCATTATTATCAGTGGAGTTTTGTTCTCATCTCTTATCATTCATACAGTATTGTACTTCAGATAAACAGGAACAGGAAATCTCTCTACTGACCGTCATCGCTGTTGTCGTCCACCAGGATGATGTCTTTGAGCAAGTGAGCCGGCGTGTGATTGACAGCCGAGTGGACGGAGCGCAGGATCACGGACAGGGCCTCATTGACGAAGATGAAGATGAGGGAGATCTGGGGGAGGTCCCTGGGATAGCTGACCTTTCTGCATCTACAATGAAACGCACACACACACCATCTGTAAAATGAAACCTTTCCATGCCTACCTACGAAGCGTGCGTTCTGCAGTTTCACACGCTTCACTTGTCTGTTATCATTCCTGTAGAAGAACAAATTGTCTTGCTGGAGCTGCTGACATCTTGTTCCATGAGGCTGAAGTGCCGTAACCATGTGCTGCTTCATCACATGGATTTTTATTTTAACCCAAATTGGAGTGTTCACAGTGCGTCTGCCGCAGATAGGAGATCTATTTTTACTGCAGGTTTGTTTAAACTGCTCTAATGAAGAGGAAAGAGGACGGGTGAGGCTCTAAGTTTAGGAAGAGTGGGAGAGGAAACGCCTTCCTGCACTTGTCTCCACTTGTTTAATCTCCTTTTAATCAATAATCTTATTTCCACGTGAAATCAAATGTTAATTATGAGAACATCTATAATGAATGCAGCATTTTCATGAAAATTCATGAGGTTGGATTACTGTTTTGTTTTTTTTGTAGGGTTTTTGGCAGGAAACAGGTTTAAAAATAGCTGTTAGTGGAACAGTGACGTCTGCCAACAAAGGAAGTTTAGTTGAATAAAACTTAAATGGGTCATTGTGTGTCATCATCACATCAGATCACAACCCATAGTGTTATGGATCTTGGATAACGATAAAAATGTGGCCCCCTCACCCATGTTGTATTCCTTTGACCCTAACCCTGATCACTGCTGTTCAACAACAGTAGATAAAGGACTTAATGATGTGATATTGCAGCGACTCAAAAACCAAAAACCAAAGCAATTTAGTCTTTTTTGCGCAATTCTACTTTAACTGACATAATTACTCATAATTTAGCTGTTTAACTGTATTTTATTTACATTGTACATATTTCTATCTTATATAGCTCCTTGTGTTTTATTAATCCCTTTTGGGGCTGTAACATGGTAAATGTCCCCATAGTGGGACTAAAAACGGATTATTTGATCTTATCTGTATCTCATAATGGTCTAATTTGTTACATGAGGCATAACGTACTGTGAAGTTAGATTTGGGACTGGAAAAAAACATTAAAACAACATGAGAACCATTTGTTCACCAGTCAAAAGTCAGAGATTCCCCCACAAAAAAGTTTGTACGATCCAAGGTGCATGAAATTCAGATTCCGTGTATTTCTTATTCGACCAAACCAGCGTAACAAATTTCATAAAGATCTGTGACTGTGTGGCCTCAAAGTGTGATGAGTTGACACAGAATGACCCAGATTGGAAACCTAACTTTTTAAAAGAAGGATGTTTCACTTGTTCAATCAGACGCTTCATTCACAGGATTTAGGAACAAAGGTACAGACAGTTCACAGCTTAATAGATCGCAGAGGAAAACAACCAGTGCAACAATCTGAAGGAAGCGTTTTGAAATCCAGCTGATTCATATCCCACTGACTGCATGTTCATAATGTACAAACAAGATATGCCACAGTGACTCTGGTAATAAGAACAGGAGGAGGCAGGAGAGTGTGGGAGATAGAAGAGAGCAGAGTGTGAGAGTGTGAACCTGTCACGTTACAACAACATCTTCATTGGTGTGACTGTCGGAGCCGGCTCATCAGCTGATGACTCGTGTCTTTACATTTCTGCACTGCAGCTTTTTATCGGTCCATAATTAAAGAATCATCTGATGATATGAACCGTGCAAACTGTCAACGATCAATTAGAATCAGACAAATTTAAAGAAGATCCCAAAAACTATACGTAAGTGTTACTTTGGCTGTGGCTCAGGGGGTAGAGCGAGTTTTCCACCAACCAGAGGGTCAGTGGTTCTATCCCTAACATTGCCCCTGACAGCTTTATATAGAATTGCTGTATGAATGAATAAGTGGTTGATAATAACAATCTATATACCTACAGTCCATTTACCATTCAAATATTTAGGTTTTAACATTTGATCTTTGTCCCTCTTCATCTCTCAGTCTCTCCAGCTCTGGCTCTGCGGTCTGAAGGGACCTTCGGCCAAACACAGCAGCCTCCACAGACTTCTCAGATTTCCATGCTGCTGCTGCTGAGCCTGAAGGTATCACACCCCTACATGCTTCACACGCCACTGTGATCCCCGCCACAGAAAAGACGAGTGACAAATGAGACCGCTGGATTCTGATCCCTCCACTGCACCATCATCCAAAAAACACACAAACACACACGGCCAATGGCAGCCATGGGTCACAGGGTTTCTCATCAGTACCAGCAATGTGGGCCAGAGACGGAAAAACCCTGCAACATGCATGGAGATACACAACACACTGTGGCTAATCTTGAAGACATACTGGAGACCAAAGACTTGAATTGGGGACAAAATCTGTGTTGCCCAATCGAGAAAAAGCTGATTTTGGGTCAGGGGTTCATGTTACGGTTGTGGTAACGTTATGTCAACGTGTCATAAGCTGCCTTTGGGGACACATTTTTAAACCAAAGAGCAGTTGGTTCTGGACAAGAGCTGTGTCCCCTGTTGGGAAAAGACGATTTCTTGGTATGTGGTTAAGGTAAAAATGAATCATAGTCTATCTAATGTCCCAAAGCGTGACCTGTAGGTGTGTGTTTGATTTGTGTGTTCATCATACCTGTAGATCGATGGTCAGGCATTCAATATGTCAGATTTCATTTGTGCTGGTTTGGATTTTTTATATAGACGACACATGCTCAACAAAGAAATGAGAAGCTGTCTTTGTATCCGTCTACACACCGGATGTGATGGTCATATGAGTGAAACCGCAGTGAGAAGTATCAGGTTGTTAATGGCTGTGATCTATACCAGCGCGAATATGATTGGATGTGTCATATCCTCTGATTGTCCCACAGCTGACGCAGGTGATGTCTGAACTACAAGTAGTTCCTATTAAAACTTTCTCTGACAGAGAGATGGGGAAAACTACTAAACGCTGTTATGACATTTAAAAATAAGAACAAATTCATCTTCACAGAATCTCTTTAAACAGATCTCATTTCCAAACCAAATGTCTGTGTTTGACTGGACACCACCAGGGGGGCACGAGAAAATCAGTTTCATGTCATTGTCCTTAATCAAGCGTGAAAGTGAAATTCAAAGCGTCTCACTTGCTGGGCCGGTGGTCTGGTATGGTCCGATCCAGAGAGATTCTGTCGCTGAGGTAGGCGTTGTAGCCATATTTCTCCCTCAGGAATTTGGCGTCGCTCTCCTCGGATGGTGACAGCGTGGCGGGGAGGCCGCCTTTACCCCGGCCCCCAAAGCCCTCAATCAAGCCCAGAGATTTGGACAAACCTGCGTGAGGCAAACAGAGGAAGATTAGTTGTCAGGATCTTTTAGTCCGGCTGAGCCACTCTCCGCTCTGTAACGTTCTATGTGGCTCTCAGCTGATAGCCTGCCCCCCCGTCACAGCTCCAACCTCAGATGAACATACAGTGTGTTGTCAGCCGCTGTCGGAACAGGTGAACTTCTGAACTGACGAATGCTGGCACAGATTCATAGAGAATACCTGAAAACCACACTTACAGAAACCCTCTGCTTGATGATATGAGTCAGAAAACCTTTCAAACCTTTCATTTCAAAGCCGAGAGCTGCTTATGAAGCTTCATGGTTTTCTGCCGTTTCAAATTAGGGAGAGAATGAGATTCTTCGCGGAGAGACTTGGTGTGTTTGTGGGTGGCAGAGTGATTAAAGTGTCAGTGTGACAAGCTGTGCTTAAGCTTCTGTGCTGGCAAACATCCTGCTTAAGAATCCTGAAAGCAACGAATCCCGAAAAGACTCGACTCTGACCTCTGACCTCTCTGCAGGGAGGAACATTTCACCTCACTGGGGATAAGGTGCTCAAATAGGGTTTCAAATAATTTCAACAAGTTAGATTTAAGAATTTTTTTAAGACAAAAATGAAAGAAATTTAAGAAATAGTAATAAGAAAAAGTATGACAGATCTGAGGGAATATCAGAGTCCCACCTCCCTATAATTGAGGTGAAGTAGAGAGTATAGCCCACAAAACACCACGATAATCTCACCACAGCCCAAAAAAGTGTAGTTGCAGTTTCAGATGTGTCTTGTCTGTAGTTTTTTTACAGTGTGTTAAAATCTGTGTATCATTGAAAAAGAAGTACAACAGACATAACAAACTGCGGCGAAAAAATTTCTCTGGAGAAGAAAAATAAAATTTTTAAGCACATCAGAAATAAGACAGATCTAATCTAGTATATTATATATTTAAGACTTTTTAAGAACCTAAATTCTGATTCAGACTCTTTAAGACCCTGCAGAAAACCTTTTAAAGATTCAAAAAAGAAAACAAACACATGCATTGTAAATAATGCACTTGATTTAGAAAGGTTAAAAGAAGGTTTTCATTGTTTCTGGAAAATACATTAAATAGATAACGCATATTTAAAATGTTGGTCATTTCTTGCAGAGGATAAGATAACCTTATCCAATTAAATGCAAATTTGACACTTAGATTCGAAGAATCGGAATCAGATGTATTGCCAAGAGGGTTTTCAATGTATAAGGAATAAGCGTGACAAATATTATAAAATAGGGCAAAAGATAAAGCAAAATAAGATTCATGTGCTGTAGTTCATGAAAAAGATAAAGACAGGAACCTAAAGCACAAGAGCAAAAAGAAAAAGCTATTCAATAAAATAAAATGTGTAAAATATATGTGCAATATGAAAATACAAGCTGAGTCACTGTTTTAAATCAAATGTTATTGCTGATCTTTGTCCCTCAGCTGCAGAGTTTGGCATATTCTTAACAGTTGGTGACATTTATTTGAAAAAGGTTAGTGAAGTGGATTCAGATCTTTAGTGAATTATCTTTGAATGACTGAGATAAAGTGTCAGGTTATTAATGGACCTCTTCCTCTGTACTGTCTCACATGTCAGGGCCACAAGTGGAACGACTTTTCCTGCTGTTGCACATTTGGGTTGACCTGGTATTTTTTATTTTAAATGTCACCCTGCGCTTTACCGTTTAGCTGCCGGTACACCACGTCCTCCAGCGAGCTGAGCCTCTTCAGCAGCACCTCATGGCTGATGCTGGGCCCCTGAGCCGTCCCGTTGCCCCGGGGCCTCTTCCCGTCAGCCGGAGCCTCCGGACCGGCGGGTTGGACGCTGCGTCCTGTGTTGCACTTGGCCCAAAAAGTCATGAAGCCGGCGACGGCGAGCACGTTGAGCACTAGTAAAACCCTCCATCTCCTGAACACAAAAGCCATTAAAGAGTCACCGGTGTCCGGAATTCTATTGATGGAGGTGCAGGGGGGTCCAGGAGGGGGGACGGTGCCTCTGGAGACGCAGGATGTGTCACGGATTCCTCGGTGTGCGTCGTGCAGAGAGCCGCAGGGATAATTCAGCAGCCAGGGTCAAACCCACACATGCACCGCAGAGATGTTACAGCATCACCCCTGCGCCGCCGCCGCACTGATTCATGCTCATGAATCCGCTCTCTTACCATTTGGCACCGGGGTTATTTTAGGTTGCGTCCCCCCTTCTGGTGAAATCTGGGGCGCCTGGCCATCGGTGTCCATCCGTGGTGTCCCCGCCTGGTCCACCGCGGTTCTCAGCTGGTGCACGGGAGTAAACAAAGGCAGCAGCGGCATATGTTGAGCTTGAGGAACAGATACGTGGTTAATAATTGAAGAGGGAGAGGATGGTGATCCAGTGCGTGTCTCTGCACCGCTGCGCGCACCGGGATCCTCGCAGATGCTCGGGGAGGAGGGGGGGGGGGGGACGCTCCAGTCAAGCTCCGTGTTCAGCACATCGTCCTGCAGCCGTCACCCGCTGTAATGATCAGCACCGGTGGCTTAGATGCGCAGATAATGTTCGGAGCTGGAGAGGCAGCAGCATCCTCCGCTGAGTGAGGAGAGAGAGGGATGCTCCGGGTACAGAGAGAGAGAGAGAGAGAAGCGTCCTGATCCCTCGCTGCCCTTCACGTTTTCCTGTTATTCACGCACGCCCTTCTTGTTTGTTGTGCCCTGTTATTTCCTCTGATTCTTCACTGAAACGTGCACAGCGCTGCGTAAAGGCGCGGAGAAAAACGTGGAGTGGAACCGGCGACGTTTCACTTCACAGCAGGTCAGAGGTAATGGGTGGGATGTCTCATCACTGGAACCCAATTAGGCCAAGAGAGGATTCAAGTATTTTGCACTATATAATTATTATTTTATTATTGATAAAAGATGATTTCTTTGTTTCTTGTTTATTTGATACTAAACACACACAATACTGTAAATGAAACAGAGTTTACTGTATCAGCGAATGTTTTACAAGGCTTCTTGAAATAACCTTTTATATTAAGGAAAATTGTTGGAACAACTTAAACAATTGCTTAAGTTGGTAACACACGAATGAATAAAGGTTGTTTAAATAAATTTAACAATTTTCACAACTGATCACTTTAATTTGCGTGTTACCAATTTTTTAGGGTTGGTAAACAATTTTCTTTTTTCAAATTACAAACCATCCAAACTAACAAACCTGTGATTAAAGTACGGGCGATAAAAAGGCAAATAATAAATGATTATAATAAATGTAATGTGAATGGTACTTAAAGATGCATTTTATGTTTATTTAACAGTTATTTCAGCCACCTACAGCACAGTGAACACCACGTTTAGCAGACTGATGTTCAGAAATGCAATTAACCTGAGAAAGTCACAGTACAGAGTTTAACCCAGTTCTGCACTAAATCTGAAGCCTCCTAAGATGTATATTAACAGATCTCATCAGATTCGCCTGCAGGGAAAAGTTTTGAGAGCATCTGATCTCTGACTCCCAGTTTCTCTGTGTCGCCTCAGGCCATCTCAGTTTTATCAGCGGTGAAGGATCTTACATTTTTTAAAGTGGAGAATAAAAATAGCTACTCCATTACAAGTCGGGGGGATTTTAGCATGTAATGGAAGTATTAACAGCAAATCGTATGTAAACATTAAGGCTTACACTGCAGGTGATAGCTGAAATACTGGGTAGATGTAAAGCAATGTATAATGATTTATGAGATTAGATAGGTTTTGTGGGCACAAATATACAAACAGGACTATTTGCAAATGTCAGAGGGATAAACACAGAATGGTCATTACTCCTTAAAACTCTACTTTTGGATTTTTCCCCATGCAGCTGCATCTTATTCTGTTTTTATTTATTCTGTGACCCAGTTAGAATAAAACTGAAACTCACTGTTATCTAAAGACTTTCAAAGAACTCATCAGTCATCACAAGCAAAATACCCATAGATGGTTGTTTAATTTTTAAAGCCACTGTGTGAACGCAATCATATGATCCACATTATTAGGAGATGCTTAATCATCCTTGTTCTTGTTGCTGTGTGTGTGTGTATGTGTGTGTGTGTGTGTGTGTGTGTGTGTGTGTGTGTGTGTGTGTGTGTGTGTGTGTGTGTGTGTGTGTGTGTGTGTGTGGTCACTTAGATGGTTTCATTTTCGGTAGTTCTTATCACACTGTTGCATGATCAAGATCTCAGACTGATTTGCGATTGGTGACCACACTACTAAGGCTCCATCCCCCAACTGCTACTGCACAGACTCTGGCTCCAAATGTGCAAGATAGCAGCATTCTTATCCGGGAAACTACGGTTTCATTTTTATGTCGTCCATCTTTATGTACAGCCTATGTTTATCCTTTTTAACAGAGCTGAGACATTAGTGATTATACTGACTGATGAAAAGATCTTATACAGTTTTATTCTGTGTTATCAGAGATAAAACAAAATGCATCTAGACACTTGGATTTTGTTTGGATTTATTAATATTTAGTCCATCCTCAATATAAGGCAACTCATAAATGGTGGACCAAATATAGATCCCTGTGGTATTCCATTTTTTGATGAAAAAAAATTCTCGATTAGTGGAGAAATGATCACGTCCTGGTAATATAGCTGTATTGTTGAAATGATCTAATACCTTTACAGTCACTTCATTTCACAGCATTAAAACGTGTGAGTTTGTACAGAAATAGGTCACTCAGAAAGCTGGGATGAATCAAGGAGCTCAGAAACTCTGATCTGCAGGCGGCCCAGGAGGAGAGGCAGTCTGAGAGCATGTCTGAGAGAGAAACTGAGAAAAATAGAGGTAGAGTGAGATCAAAACCAGCGCTAGATGGTGCGAAACGAATCCAGAGACAAACAGAAAGAAACATCAAGAACGAAGAAGAGAGAGCACATCAGTGGGATGCACACAAGGAGGCAGAGATACAGAGAAAAGGGGGAAAGAGAGCTTTTGAAAAGGCAGGAGTGGAGTGCAGACACTGGGGAGGAATCAAAATTCAAAGGAAGTAAAAAATCCTAAAGCAGAAGAGAGAGGGGCATGCTGAGATGCCAGAGAGAACAAAAAAGAGCGAATCTGATTTGATATTTGTTGATGGGATGAACATGATTGTCTCACGTCCTCCTGTCGAACCCTCAAGTTACTGTAGAGGAGGACGTCAAGTGATGGACGGTTCACGTCTCAGTCAAACTGAATGAAATCCATCCTGTGAAACGGGTTAGGATTCGGAGGCTCGTCATTTTTGACAGATTCAATCAATTTATATGGTTATGGAAGTCAAATATAAGTATAACATGTCATTAATCATGATATATGTTGATCCAGACCTTGGCTATGTTGTAAATGAATGGTATTAAAAACAGTTGGAATCGGTCTGGTAGATAAACTGCAACACAGCGGCATGCAGTGGTTACTACCTTGTCTTATGGGGCAACATCTGCAGTCCATGAAATGTCCCCCATAAGTGATTTGTTTTGTTACCAAGACTCTTGTAAAGACCCAGAATAACAATTTGAACATTTTATTGGTGAGAAAATTACTTTTAGTGGACATTTTATGGACTGTCGCAGTTGCCCCATAAGATTACAATGTAACCACTGTCAGCGGAGGCAATCTACTCTACCTTTTAAAAAAACATTAATTTACACACCAACATTTATAAACATAGGGCCCAAGTTGAAATATACTGTAATTCTTCTTTAAAACACACTAGGATTTTTCTAATAATCAATTTCTTCCTATAGATCCATTTCACCTTACTCTTACACACTGAACCTTTAAGTTATTCTGTGTGATGAGGAGAGAGCTCTTATCAACAAGAATTACTAAAAATACCCAATAACGTGTGCAGGAAGTTCCATTAAGTTCCATTACGGGGCAGGGAGGAACAGGCAGACTGGAGAGCAAAGTCAGCTGGGTAATTATAAGCGGGAGGGTGAGGGTCGGCTGGGAGTGACTGGGGGATTTCATGAGATTATCCTATAAATAGTGTGGCGAGTTTCTCTCATCATCAACGCCAGGATGCAACGCTGGCACACGACTGATAGAACTGTTCTAAAAATTAGCCCTGGGCTTATACCTCCGCACAAGTTAATACCATTCTCCATGAGACTTTACGAGTTGCTGAGCAGGATTTGAGTGTGATGAAGTTAATCACTGCAATGCAGGGAGGAGGGGGGAAAAAGTGATCAAAACCCTGGCGCCGTCTTTCACTAAAAGCTTGTTTCATTTATGCAATGCTACATTTATCAGTCTCATAGGAGTCTATTGTGATCTGAGCTGGCTTCAGCAAAGACAAATTGACCTTCATGTTAGATTGAGTGCAGGGATCAGGGTATGCAGCTCATGGCAGTGGGGTGGCATGTCTCTGCTAAGCTCAGTCAAAGACCGGAGGGGGTTATAATAGGTCAATCTCTACCGACTCTTCAGCCCGCCTACCGTGTTGAAAAGATGACATTCTAATCAAACATCATAACCTCAACGATTCTGACAAACTGCAGCTCACAGGTACAGTTCTCTATAAAAATGACCTTTAATGGCTTTTAAGAGGAAAACAAATCTTGTGGCTCACGGCTTATTTTTCTGTCATATTTCTGTAACTGCTGGTAATGAGCCATTTAAAAGTCAAAAAGAGGCTTTTCACTCTAACTATATGTCATGTATATTTTTGCATTTTACAAGTTTTAGTTTTCATACTCATCCACCAAGGAGGGTATGTAGTATTTGTATACAGTATTTGAATGGCTGTTTGTTTGTCTATATTTAACAGGATTGCACAAAAACTACTCAACAGATTTCCATAAAAGACTTGTGGAGCAGTGGGGCATGACCCAAGGAAGAACCCATTCAATTCAGGAATTAACACTGTGAGATAGAATATTTTTCAAGAATTAAAGGTGGATTTTGAATCTCGATGAATTGTAGGTCATTTAATAAGGGGATTGTTGGGCTTGGTGGTGGTATGTGCTGTACTGAGTGACAATCATGGGCAGGATTGTTTGGCCTTGACAGAACCTGAGCGCTGTTCTCTTGCTTGCGACCATCACCTGGTGTAGAACTGATTCTCAAAGGATTGACTTCCATTGCTGAATCAATTCAAAAGGTTCAGTCTAGTAATCCATTAGTAGAGTAATGCTTTAGTTGCAGGTATTCAGGGACATTCTCAAGTACACACACACACACATACACACATTCACAACACACAGATGGGCTGTCAATAAGGCTTGAACCAGAATCTTCAGTTATAAGGATAACTATTGAGCGTTTTTTGGTCGACTGAGCTCAGCCTCTGTGTGTAAACCAGGAGACGACTGTTACTCAGTTTTTATTGCTAACTCGGTGACAGTGTCACAGAGGGTGCAACTCTTCGCAGAACCAATTAGATGGTTATATTTACAGGAGAGGTGTCATGAGAGACGACAAAGTGGGATCCAGCTTCACTGACTCACACAGACAAAGACGTAAAACCACCAACATGCTGCAGACGCACAGTATCTGCTGCGTGTGTCATCCCTGTCCCCATCCCGTCATCTGTCAATCTTCAGCCTCCACCATTCATGTTCTGGAAGGACGTCGAGCTCCACTCAGCTCCCACTCTCTTTCCTTGGCAGCATGCAAAATCACACAATCACACATAAAGTGTCAACTTTCACATCCACCTACTGTGAGTCTGGAAATTGAACGCACAACCTCTCCTCCCCTTCTTCCTACACTAGCTCGGGGACAGGGATGCAAAGTTTCATCGTTTCTACTGCAGTTTGGTTTTAGACCCACGAGGAGCGACGTGTGGCTCGTTGGGCTTCTCTGCTCTAATTTAAGTTGTCCTACTTCCCATCATGCCTCAGGGCTTTAGTGGAATCAGATCCAACAATGTTCTTTCTAAGATGTCGCCTTTGTATCTTTGACTCCATTTACAGGCAGCTGAAATACATCCCTGTTTATACCTGTGTCTCTTATGTGCCTCGAAAGTGTCCAGATGTCACTTCCACTATAAGGTCAGCAACACTGTACCCAAGCAAACAGCCTGGTGATGATAGGAGTCATCTAGTTTTCTTCGGACTGAATATTTGGCCCAAATTGAGATCAGGCTTCTGGTTTCACTGAACTTGTAGATTAAAAGCATATAAGGCATAATATAATGCTTTTCCTAAAATACACTGTGCTGCTGATGACATGTTTGCTGGTCGTTCGCATCATTGTTAGCACATAATGAGATTCAGGCCTATTTGCAGGTGGACCCCTGCACGGATTCAGAATGAGCCACATGAGCAGCCATTTTTACGCTTAAAGGAACATTTATTACAGATTCACCCAAAACACGAGCCGACCACATGAAACCACATAGAGTATGTGCACTCTGTTCATAAGACTGTAAATAAAGATGGAGGACATGACCACTCCCAAAAGTGGTGCCAATGTGTCTTGATCGCCCCCTGTTGTCTGGCTGGAATAGGTCAGGAACTCCTCCATGTCCTCCAAGATCAAATTTATTAGATTTGACAAGTTTGTGAATTCTCAGTCTCATGTGGTCTAAATGGATAAGAAGTAGTATTATGGCTCTTATCTGTTTTCACAAACATAATCAATGTTTCACAAATCAAAAATGATGTATAAAACCACTTTAAGACATTCAAAATAATGTCTTGTACGTTACACAACTTTAGGTGCAGCAGTGGAAAGTCAGCTTAGAAATATTCCTTAACTTTTCTCTTAAAGGTCCAGTGTGTAAGATTTAGGTGAAAGGGATCTATTGGCAGAAATGTATAGAATAATTCTCATGATGTTTTAATTGTATGAATTGTAGTTTTCTTTACCCCAGAAAAAGCCCATCATATTTAAATACTTTATATTTACATGGAGGGGACCCTCTCTACGGAGGCCACCATGTTTTTCACATTAGTCCAGACTGGACAAACTAAACACCTTTTGAGTTTTTATGACAACTGAAGCTGCCACAGGTTCTTTTTCATGTTTGGGAGGAGAGGGTGAGGTGAGGGGTGTTCAGCTGCAACATGCAATTTCACCTCTAGATATCACAAAATGCTACACACTGTACCTTTAAATCTCACATTAAAGGCAGAGAGCCAGAACTTCAGCATTGTGGAAAACACCCAAACAAAACCTGCTCATTAGCAGATGTGCGTTATAGTTAATAGCACTGCAGTAGCTTTCCATAGCAAATGTGACTCAGCCGTTTTAATGCAAAGGACCACAGTGAAAAGCGCTCTTCAACGTATCTTCCTGTGTGGTTACACCTTCACATTCATGCTGCTCTTGCTCAGCCTGTAGAAGCAGAGAATTGGACTTCAGGAGGGAATTCCTCTTCTGCCTCGTCACCAAAACGTTCTTCCCCTCTGCTGCCTGAAACTTCATCTGTCAAACCTCCTCAGCCTCAACCGTCTGATTTCCTCCGCCTCGTCCGAGACGTTGAATCCATACGGAGGAGGAGCTCCTCTCTGGCTGTTTTCTCCTACAAAGTAAATATACATTAAATGTTGCACAGGACAGCCTGATGATCTGTGGGTGACAATAGGAGCAAAGTCTAAAATAATAGCTCTACTCCATGCCAGGCTTCAATGAAAGAAAGGAGATCTAGCAGCAATATTTATTTATTGCAAGCATCACAGTCTAGAAGCCATTTTATCTTTTGAATATCAAGCTGTTAGATTGGAAAGTCCAAAATTGATTGTTTTTTATCTGTATTTATTGCCCTCCAAAACCTGTAGCTTCATTTTTACCTGAAATGTCTGAGCTGCTGTCACTTTATTTGATTAACCATGACAGGATCATCAGAACCTGTGATTGTAATCTGCATATTGATGAAACCTCGGACTGCAAGGCCATGGACTTCATGCCACTTCTGAACAAGCAAACTTGGAAGTCTGGCGCATCAAAACAGTTCAAAAGTAAAGAACCTGGGTGTTGAACTTGATTCAGAACTAGATTTTAATGTAACAAAGAATTCTCTTGTAGATTTATGCTTTTATCCGAATCTATCTTATTTCATATCTTTGATTTCATTGTAAAGCACTTTGAGCTGCATTTTATGTTTGAAAGCTGCTTTATAAATACAATGTATTATTGTAATTATAAACTAAAGCATTTAGTTCACTTGTGCAACTTTTAGGTTTTAGAATTAAGTGTCACTTCAATTTATCAACACTCTCTGTCTACCTCTTGTACCTCTGTCATTCAGACTGTTCCTGATCGCCGCCTCTAACTGCTCTTCCTCCGTCAGTCCACCCATATAAGACGCTTGATGAGTTGATGTGTCATCTGGTGCATGCTGACGATATCCTGAGTATCCGCCATCAGTGCCACTATAGCCTGCAAACGCGCACACACACGGTATAAGTTGATGAATATAGAAAAATAATTGTTAAAATTTAATACTGGCATAATTTGAATTCTGCTTATAATCAACAAATTAAATGAACAGGTCTCTCAGTCTGTGGCACTCACACAAAGTTTAATTTGTCTTAAAAGGTTTTGCTTATTTCCTGACTCAGCTGGAGTGAGTAGTATCAGAGACTGTTTATAAAAATGACAGAGTGAAGTGAAGCCAATGCTGATGTGGGTGACTATCATGTAAATCAAACTATGTTGTGTGTGTGTTCATGTTAATGAACAGACACGTCACTCAGTACAGTGTCAGTGATGTGTTTTTGGACAGCAGTGGAGCAAATGGAGAAATTAGGTATCAGAATTTGGACTTTTAGGACAAGGACTTTAGTTCAATGCACTGTTACCTGAGGAGCCTGAAGAGTTGTACTGTCCACTGGGCCTGGAGTCATGTCCACTTACTGTCACAAACTCTGGTGAAAATGTAAACAGACTATTTCGTTAATGTGCATTTAAATGTGTGACTGGATTCATAGTGAGGCACACAACACAGATCTGCATGGACTCAAAGCTGTCACCGCTTCTTGTTCAATCATTTTTTAAACACCTCACATAGAAAAATGTATTCATAAAATCAGTAGACAAGTACACACGTATGATTTAAATTATATTTGAATCACAACGACAATATAAAACATTGAGGACATGTCTAAACAACCTCCTTCAAATAAGACGTGAATGCAAACCTGCACATTTCATCATGATGGTCTTCAGTGGTCCAGAGGTGTAGAGCAGACCCACCAGGATACCTGACAGGTGACCAACGAATGAGGTCCTGAGGAAGCAGGGCAGAGATTCACTCCTAGCTAATGAAACACTGCCCTCTCATGGACCCTTTGATTCAGTGCACCGGACATTAGTAACCCTACCTCCATTAGTCATCAACGTGCCTGTAACTGTGTGTTCAGTGCTAGAAGCAATGGTCAACATGTGAGTGGGAAATTCCCAAAGTTCAGGGACGACACAGAGCCGAATAATCAGAATGACTCTGGTGTGAAGATTTATGACTTATTCTGGTTAGTGACTGCTCACAAAATATATTTGAAAACCAATAGTACTCTGTATGAAACTGTTGTAGAAAGATGTGATGCTTGGACTATCTCTTGGATTAATGTAGTCTAGCATGTGCGGTTTCCTAGAGAAAGTAAAAAATATATTCTTGGTGACTTTTCTCTCTGGTCTATAATGTGAACATGCTTCAAGGGCTATCTACAAATTTTTTTTTAACTTTTGTATTTTTCAAAGGATTAAATCATCTTCTCTGTTCGCCTGCATCATTGGATTAAATGTTTAGAAAATTGCAGAATGTGCTGCCAACTGCAGCAGAGCATACCACAGGCTTGTTATGCCCTTGTCAAGTTAAAAAACGTGTGAACTGGTCGTTAAAGCCGAGGTCATCCCTCTGAAGCATTAGCATTTGCAGGGCTAGCATCACACTGGCATCTCTGAGGTTCACACGGGAGGTCAATTCAAAATCCTGGTGAATTTTTTTAAACAAAGTTCTGTTTGAACACTCACCCAGGGGATGTCATGTGGATTATCACTAGCTCTACCCAGCTAGCATAGCGGTTTGCCACAGGGATACCCATCACATGGGTCACACCTCCAGGGTGGTAATGGTTACAGAGCACCTTCAGAGCAAACAGGACCCCTGGAAACACATAAACACCATACAGAGGTTAATAAACAGGGGGACATGTTGCCATGGTGAGACCATTGGCTGTATATAAAGACAATCATAGAATGAATTTAAAGATGGAAGACGTGTCTCTTCCTTAAACGATCCAGAAATGAAGCCAAAATATGCCAGAAACGAGTGCTGCCATCTTGCCAATTTAGATCCAGAGTCTGTGTAGCAGCATTCAGGAGATCTAAATCTTTTAGTCTGGTTTTATATCATCAAATGATTAATTGAAACCAAACTAACTGGAAAAAAAATGCCTAACAAGGGAGGAGCCAACCAGCAGGTGGTGATCAAGATGTTTTCACTTCACATTTGGGCAGCTGTTGTCCATCTTTATATACAGTTAAATATATTGTTAATTCCAAATTTTACCTGTAAAATTACATTAGGTCAACCTTTGGTAATACTAAAGGTGATCTTGTAGTTTCACTCTATACCTGAGAAACCAACGGCACAGGTCATGCTGTACGACTGGTCCTGGGTGAGCTCTGTTAACGCTGCTTCCAACACCAAATAGACAAATCCAGTGAGCAGAGAGAAGACTGACAGCAGGTAGAGGAACCAGGCTCCGCCCAGCCGCTGCTCCAACCTTATCCCTTTCCAGAGGAACGACGCCATGTTGAAGTAGAGATGCCAATCATCCACGTGGTGCAGCGGCGATAGCAGAAGACGACGCCAGTCCTTCAACCAGTACGCCTGCTGCACACTCACACAGGTCTAAGGATTGAAAAGACAGTAGTATTCACATTAGTACTCATACTAACACTGATAATATACTAAGAAGTTACAATGCATGTAATTCCTGAAGGGTGGTTTTAATTTTATCTGTTACAGTTGCAAGTACAATTTACTATCACATTAAGGAAAGAAAAAAAAAGCGAATTTTCACATAGATAAGAAGGTAAGATGCTTTTATATTTGTGTTCAGTTTTAAAATTTGAAAAAATAATCCAAACTCTTATCGTCAGTGCCGTGTTGGTGAATTACCTGCATCAGAGGAGCTGCGGGGAACAGGAACAGGTACACGTTGAGAGCCAGAACACCCAGGGTGATGGGTGGGATCTTGTCCAGACCCACCTGAAACACCTGGGAGGCCAGGAGCAACAACCCCAGGTGGGACCCCCTCTGTCGGTTCCGCATCCTGAAAAAATAATTTTCAGTCCTTTCCTCTGTACCAACCACCAGTTGAAGTGTTTCAGATGCAAAGGCTGCATCAGAAATAAAATAACATTCATGCTTTTGCTGCAGATCTATGAGAGGAGAGCTACTGCTGGTTGATAGCCGTGCCAGACTCAATAAGGGAGTTAGGTGATATATTAGCAGGAGCAGGATAGGCGCCCAGATGTTAGAGGCACATCACTGTTAGAAACCTTATAAGAACAAATATTCTGTAAAGCTACAGACCCTAACCCTTTAATCAGACAGCTGGTCCAGTCACCCCTGCACCGGGGTAACATTGGGATCCAACACATAAAGACTCAGTCAAGACAAAGCATATGTTCTGTATCTTGTTGAGAGCAGAAGAAATCTTTAATCACAAACTTAAAAACCTCTCTCAGCCTTTGAATTAAATGTTGCTCATAGATTTTATTGCATCTACGTTGTAGATTTAATTCATTTAAACCTGTCTCTTAATAGTATAGTACAATAGAACGTTGTATTACTGTTATTATTTTATAACTTTTCAAATCAACTCTTAGCATTTTTATTCATTTATAAAAAATATGTTTAGTTGGTTGTTTTATTTATATGTTTGAAGCATTTAAACACCTGGACACTTTCCCCCAATATGTACATGACAAAGAGCAGAGAAAAGGGAATAAGATGTGACAGGCAAATAAACAGTCGGTATCAGAATCGGGTTTTATTGCCAAGCAGGTTTACACATACAAGGGATTTGCTGTGGTGTATTTGTGCAAGTATAAATATAAAAACAAGAAACAAAAGTACTATAAGCACCAGGGGAAGGATTGCGCAATATGTTGTAAGTAAGCACGACAGACTGGATTGAGGAAAAACATACACATGTTAATCGTAACATCAGTCATGACGTTGTATTTCTGTTTATTTCTATTCGTTTTGTTAGTATGTGCGCTTCATGTTGTTGTGCTATCTTTTAATTAATAGAGTTTATTTTAAGTTTAAGACTCTCAGAGTAGTTACGACCTGAAGTGGCGTTCACGTCGGGGTATCATTTTTCCGATTATTCCCGACGCTACTTGAATGCACTATTAGCCCCAACTCTGTATTAAGCTAACCACAGCTGATAGTTAATCGAGAGTTTATGGGGCTTTTTGTAAGTTAGTTGTTTTAATGACAAGCAACAGACACGTTAGTTAAAGTCAGAAACATTTCAAATAAACTCACTTTCACTTCTCTTCTTCGTCCTGTGACAGAGGGGCTCAGGCTAATGCTAATGCTGATATCAGATACCAATAGTTTGGCAGCTTCGGTTAGCTTCAGCAGGATGATCCGCTCACACACGGAAACGCACTCTTCTCACCACGGTGTTGAACCACAGTGAAGAGTCCGCGGGAAAGTGTGTGTCTCTGTGTTTCATCACTTCCTGTTTCCAGCGAGTACTTGGCAACTGGTATGTGGCTGTCTCGTGACAATAACAAAGCCACGTGGTCTGCGCAGGCGCATCACGGGTCTATTTGTCTGTATATACATCTATCAATCTGTCTGTCTGTCTGTCTATCTCTCTCTGTCTGTCTGTCTGTCCGTCTCTCTCTTTGTCTGTCTATCTCTCTCTCTCTGTCTGTCTATCTCTCTCTCTGTCTGTCTATCTCTCTTTCTGTCTGTCTGTCTGTCTATCTATCTATCTATATCTGTGTGTCTATCTATCTATATCTAAATCTATATCTGTGTGTCTATCTATCTATATCTAAATCTATATCTGTGTGTCTATCCATCTGTCTATATCTGTCTATCTATCTATCTATCTATATCTGTGTGTCTATCTATCTATATCTAAATCTATATATGTGTGTCTATCCATCTGTCTATATCTGTCTATCTATCTATCTATCTATCTATATCTGTGTGTCTATCTATCTATATCTAAATCTATATCTGTGTGTCTATCCATCTATCTATCTAGATCTAGATCTGTCTGTCTATCTATCTATATCTAAATCTATATATGTGTGTCTATCCATCTATCTATATCTTTGTGTCTATCTATCTATCTATCTATCTATATCTGTGTGTCTATCCATCTATCTATCTATATCTATATCTATATCTGTGTGTCTATCTATCTATATCTACATCTATATCTGTGTGTCTATCCATCTATCTATCTACATCTATGTGTGTCTATCTATCTATATCTACATCTATATGTGTGTCTATCTATCTATATCTATAGATCTGTCTGTCACAATCGCATCAATTACAAACAGGTGCGCGTGCTAAGCACCGTTTCTCAATGAATGATTCACGTGATCTGACACCGGAAGTTCCTCAGTCTTTTCACACACCTCCTTTTCTCCACCACTTACGGTGTGATTAATGAAATAAACAAAACATCGCTGTTATTAAACACAATTAAAAATGCACCCCTGTGATTTTATTGAAAACTAAATCAAATAAATAACACAATCGCTGTGAATAAATTAAATGAATGAAACATCACTGAAATCGAATAAAATGAATAAAACATCAATGTGATGAAATAAAATAAATGAGTTACGTTCATTTCTGTTTCTCTTCCAACGGTCACGAGCCGGAGCTGGTGGGGAGGCTGTTGCTATAGTAACAGTTTTACGCAGGGCAGATAGACGTTCTGTCAAGTTGACGAGAGAGAGATTAAAACAGGAACACAGATGTTTCTTCTTCAAAATAAAAGAAAGTAGCGCTTCGTCTGCAAGAGACAACCAAAACATTTACTTTTAGAATATCACTCAGTAAAGTTTATACCTCTTCCAAGATCTAACAGTCACCATATGAAACCGCATCCAGATCTGCACCAAATTTCACACATTGAACACACGTACCCTAAAAATGTCCGATTTTTTCCGTCAAGATTCAAGAGAACAATGTGCACGGCTGCTACAACGATTTCAGATAGCGGAGCAAATCTTTCTGTAGTTTTTGGCGGCTGTGTGTCGCAGAGAGAGACATCTGAAGTCATTAGTGTATCTGTTGCCTGAAAGTTCTGACAACTCATTCCTGCTCACTATATTATTGATGGTCAGGTTATCAGTTCAAGGCCAAAAATAAGATTTCTGGGGGAGGTCAACACACTGCAAACTAAGAAAACACATGCAAATACTAAAAAAACCATGTGGGACCCATAAAAGTGATGGCTGTAGTTCAAGGCTTTGTGAAGTTATTGAAGTCTGCTACTCGTCAGTTGTGATAGAACTTCACAAAGCCTTGAGCTTCAGCCAGGTTCATCACTTTTTTACTTCCCCTAGAAACATCACTAGTGTCGTTTTCGCAATTTGCTGCACATTTTGGCATTTCCATGTGTTGTGACTTTTTGTAGCGCACGTGTCCTCAAATCGATGAAGTCCCGATGGGCAGTCAGCCATTAACGCTCTTATTTTGAAAGCACAGAGCAGAAGTGTGGTTTGTCATGTGGTTTGCAACTTGGTAGTGATCGAGGGACGGGAGAGAGGAACCCGAGGCAGGTACAGGTGTGTGTCTGTGTGTGTCAGTGTGTGTGTGTGTGTGTCTATGAATGAGAGGGAGGAAGGACGAGGTGACGGACTGAAGAGGAGACAGAGACCGGGGAGAGGAGCACAGAGGAGCGGGTTGATGTCTGAGAGGATCGCTTCGTGTGGGAGTCTGTACGACAGCAGCAACCTGCTGCTACAGTACTGCAACAATGGTGAGCTGCAACACACACACACACACACACACACTCACAGACACACACACACACACACACGCTGCTGCTGCTCAGCTGAAACATGAAGATTATGCCAATAAATAGATACTAGATAATAGATGTAGAAAAATAACCCACATGCTTAGATGTACAGATAGATCCATAAATATATCAAGTGAACGTGGGAATAAACATAATTCTGTGCACACTAACCTGATGCATTATAGTATAATAGTCATTTTATCGTCTCAAATGTTTTTCATTTCTATCTTAGACATTAGAGCTATTTTATTTTTCATGATGGGTTTTTAATTTGGAAAAGCATGAAAGTATTAACCTTATGTAGCCATTTTGTGTCTGAAATGAATGTGTCATTAGTTGTTTGTTTTTTATCTGCTTTCTATTTTTTAAATCCCATAAAGCATTGTTAAAAGCAAAATGTGTGTATATATATATATATATATATATATATATAGAGAGAGAGAGAGAGATCGAGGTAATATAGCAGTTTCTAGCACAGAAGATGAAAACTATTCCCTGTAAAAAAATATTTTATTCATTCTTTTTTTTTTTGTCTTGCTCTTGAGTTTTGTGGAGCTTCTTCCTCCAAGTCTAAACCTGTAACACTAACCAGCTGAAAGGATGCTGGTTGTCATCAGTTGAGGAAAGTGACGGATCATGTCCTCGTATCTATTTTCTCTGAGGTGTCAGTGTCATTAGTCTCCTCTTCCTGCTGCAGCCCAGTGTTTCTCTTTCTGTCACATCCTGCTTTACAAATGTAATGCAAATACTCCACCAGGCCTGATCCTATCTGTGGTGGCAGAGAAAAAAGAAACGTCTCCATCAGCTGAACATGATGCCAGTTTTCTCTTTGTGTAACAAACTCAGTGTGAATATCATTGAGTTCAGTTAAATTAAATGGAAGTTTCCCTCTGACATGGTCCCAACCTCTCAGACGGCCATATTGAGCGGCAGGTGCAGAGACAGCAAGGGGTGACGGGAGTCTGACGGATGCTGTGATGTTTGTAACATGTGCCGTGATGCAAACCATTTGGTCATCCAAAGCCTCCTGCAACTCCCGGCCGGGATCAGGGTTCACCCAGCGATGTCAGTTAGAATAGCTCTGCTCAGTGAGCTCCACAGAAGCTGGGGGAATGAAGCAAATTAAAAATGTTGAGTTGAAAATGTCAGAGGTTGTTTAGAGGAACAGCTGGTGAGGGATCGGCTACTTAAGTTGGGTGTGTGCTTTATTTTAAGATTTGTTTCCAGTGTGGGAGGAAGCAGGTTTTTCTTCCCTTCTCTGTTTTTCTCTTGTGGTAATTTATTCAAATCTGAATAATGGCATTAAAGTCCTTATATATATATATATATATATATATAGCAGTGAGCAAAGAAAACCTTTAATTTGTTCTGGTTGTTTCTACCTGTTGGTTTGATTTCAACACGTTTCTGCTTTAGAATAAACCTGAATAGCTCCTGCAGATAGGGGGCAGGAGAGAGACACGTTCCGTTATGATTCCCCAGTGAGGTGTGTAGAGAAATATGTGTGTTCAACCGTGGTTTATGGTTCATGTAGGATTTAAATTAATTCAAGGCCATTGATCAGAAAATAAATGTTGATGGTCCTCACCAGTGAAGGGAAACAGGCCTGAGTGTGTTTTCTGACATTTACAGTCGTTGTATTGATGCCCAGAAGGAGAGAGAGAGCAGGTCAGAGGTCAAACTCTGCAGAGCTGAGACAGATTCAGTATCTGCCTCCTTGTTACAGTGAAGCACAAATAGTCTGCAGCCTCTCATCCAACCACGCAGCTGATTTAAACACACTCTGACACGTGGGTAATCAGGGTTTGTGCCTCTGCAGATTCTGTGAGTGCTCGTGTACTCACGTGTGCCAGTGTGCAGTACAGGCTAAATCTACTTAGTTTTGAGATCTTCACAGTTTGTGTTTTATAACATTTTGTAAAATATTTTGGTGTAGACAGCAAATTTGGGCCAAGACTCCATCTACTGTTCTCTGTACACAGTTTTCAGTTCGACTAGTTTCTTTTATCACACAACTTGAATGTTTCTCCACACAAAACATAAACAGTGATTTTAGGACCAGAAGACATTTGGACTAATCTCTATTAACAGCATTAAGCACTGTAATTGTTATTTAGGTTACATTAGGGTTAGTTTTAATATATTATGTGATTATGTCATGTTAAGTTGTTAAGAGTTTTGTATCTGCAAGTTAAGTATAATTGAAAACTTTTAAATTTCAACTTCCGGTTTGCTTCAGCAATAAAAACAAGCCGTTCTTATCATCAACTGTCGTTTTGTCAGTTCTGGTACCGTTAAGACACCAGTACTGCAACAAAAAAACAAAAATGACACCTAACCCTAGATTTCAGCCATTTTGGATCATAACCTGAAGAGTAAAACACATGTGAAAAGTTCCTCTGAAGCTGCTGAAATATGATGCTGAAAATAGGTCTGTGTTAAGTGTGAGATGAAGTCAGAGGGAAACAGTGAAGAGGTGTGTATCACAGCAGAGAGAGCAGAGTCGATATATCTCCTCATCTTGCATGTTGGAGCATCTGCCAACGTCTTTCTTATTTTTAAAAAATGTTCTGTCCATCCATCTGCGTCCGTCCTTTCTTTTCTTTCAGTTGGTCTGCTCCTCAACCATCTGTCCTCTCGCTGTAACCAGAGCTCGTCCACGTTCATCAGATCTGTTCCCCTCTGCCACCTGCTCACACCTTCAGCCAAACAGTCTTTATAGTTTTATTGTTCTCGGGTGAATCAAATGTACCATGACCGGTCAAACAGTGAGTTCATTTAGATTCTCTAAAGTGGAAAATCTTCTCCGCTTGATCTAAATGAGCCTGCTGAGGTAAACTCCACCCGTCTGGGACTCCAGGCTGTTTAAAACAAACACCAAGACTAACGTCATATCAGCATTATACAATTGCCCCTGCCCACATATTCTCTTTAGTATAAATCACTTTATTAACATTAGCACAGAGATTTTAAATATGAAAACATTAAATAAATACTTTAAGAATAACTTAAATGATTTAATCTCTATGTAAAGTTTTACACAAGCCGCAGCCCCAGGCACCGTTAGCGTTCACATTAACATCACCTCCTCAGGCCTGTCGTCCTCATCGGTGCCTGCAGAGTCCAGAGGACCAGCTGTTGTTGGTGCCTCTAGTTTTCTCTGTGCAGGTGTTTAGGTGCAGCCTGTTCACACTGACACCAGAAACACACTCACAGTGTAAAGAGATGGTGTGTGACCTGCACAGCGCTACACATGCGTTCTGTGTGCATGTGTTGCAGTGCAGAGTACAGTTTGTTCTTTCAGCTGTTGCATGAATTTGAAATGACTGATGGTTGATTCAGTGTGTGGGAGGGGTACAGCAGCAAGAGCTGTCAATCACGGCACTTTGTACCCGAGCCAGACTGAGTTAGTCGGATCGAGTATTTGACAGTATTTAATGATTCCAGAGACTAAACGATGTGTCCTTCAGATACGGTTTGTTACTCCTTCTTTTACAGCCTCTTTAGTAAGTACACATGTTCTGGTGCTGATACCAGCCTGATACTGATACTGCAGGAAAAGCCGGGTCGGGCATCAAGGAGTACACAAATCCACTGATCTGACCCCTCATCTTTAAAGTGCATCAGTTTCACTCATAGAGATGCAAGCTATAAAAACAGCTGTTGGTTTTAGAACAGCAAAGAAAATGTGATTTACAGTAGTGTGGCGTTACCCAGATTTAAATGTCCACATATGACAACATTTTACACTGCAGAGTCCCATGAGTGAAACAGCAATATGTGCCATATGCAAGACTTCAGTTTTGAGCAATGGCACCAGTTAAAAATGTATTTTATTTAAATGCACTGGTATCAGATCAGTATTCGGTATTGGCCAATTAACAAAGTTCAGGTATGGGGAAGGGATGCCTGGTATTTGGAACATCTCTATTAGTACGAGTGGTATATATAAAAGGGGGTGTGTGTATTTATAAGAAATTATCATAAAGTATAATTTAACGCTGCTGTAATCTTTATTGTGTTTTTTCCACAAATGTAAAAGAAAATACAAGTGTGTTTGTCTGTCTGACAAACCTGCAGATTTCTACTGAATCCAAAAATCTTTAAAACATAATCACTTAATATTTTAAAAGTTCGGTGATTTCCTGAAACATTTGAAAACTGAAAGGTCATGTGCATGTTTGTGGTGACCAGACGTTGTAGGAGGGGTTGACGCATCATAAACTAAAGTGGTTTGCGAAAGAACGAGTGACACACGTGTGATGATGTGGCTGAGTCATAAAGTGTGTGTGCGTGTGTGTTGTGTGTGTGTTGTGTTTGTCATCAATCCTGGAGTCTGGCTGTGCGGCGTCTCTTCCTGGTGCTTCCTGGCTATAGAGATGCTGCTGCAGTGTGTTTGTGTGTGTGTGTTTTTGTGAGTGTGGGTCCAGGCTCCACCCCCTTCTGGCTTCGGATCAGAGGAGGAGGAGGGATGGAAGAAGTGAAGGAGGGGACGAAGAGAAGGGGGGAGGAGGAGGAGGTGTTCCAGTAATCGAAGGGGCTTGTAGGAAGTGGAGATGGAGGAGGGAGTGGTTCGGCTGGAGGGGATGGGAGTTTGTGTGTGAGAGAGAGAGAAAGAGAGAGAGAGAGAGTGATCGACCAGTGGTCACAGACGGGGAGGGGGGAGGGAGTCTGAGTCCAGAGAGGCTATAGGGGAGGACGAGTGAGAGCGAGTGGAAAACCTGACTGTTTGCTGGCCTGACTGAGCGGTTGATTGACAGGAGGAGTGAGCAGCACGATGGCAGGTAGGTGAGACGAGCTCCACCTGCATCATCACCTCACTGCACCATCAATATTTCAGCAGGCTTCTTACTGCCCTGCTCCGACCTCCCATCGTCCAGCTCTCACACACAGACACTCAGCCCACCCCCCCTCGTGTTTCATCACCCATATCTTTATGGCCGTCTCCCCCCCCCCCATCCATCCTTGGCTTCTTCCTCCTCTCCATCCATTCACATCTTTTCTCCCCCGACCTCCTCCCTCTGTTTGTAATATAGCAGCCATGTCTGTCTCATGTGAGCTGGTGTTAAAGTAACACTTTACAACTGTGTGTGTGTGTGTGTGTGTGTGTGTGTGTGTGTGTGTGTGTGTGTGTGCGCACGCGTGCGCAAATGTGTGAAGGAGTGATTCATTCAAGGGCAAATTGAAAAAGGTGGCCTGGCAGTGTTTTTAAACAGGTGTCCTGACAGTAGAGGAGATGAAGGTGAACCCTGCTGATCTCTCCATTGTTGCTCTTTCCCTTTCTCTCCTCGTGTATCCTCCTCCTCTCCTGCTCTCTCTTCTCCTTATTATCACACAACACAAACTAAACATGGACAGAAATGAGGTTGTTCAGCTGGTGTGTACCAAATGTCCACCTCTGCCAATCCACATCTGCCTTAGGTGCAATGTAAATGTCATTGATGCTGCAAACCATTTTCCCTCCAGGGACAAATAAGTGATTTATCAATTTATCTATATCATGATTATTATTTTCAGGTCTGTGTGAGTTTTACCAGACTGCCAGAGACATTTTCCCTCAAGGACAATAAAGTTTTAACATTTCAAACCACATTTTATGACCACATGACCAGAGCGGGTGGATGCTGTTTTCAGTTCATCATAGTGTAAATGCACGTTGCAGTTCAGTGCTACCTATTGAACAAGGTCGCTCATTAGAGGCCCAAGTTACACACACACACACACACACTCACTAATAGAAATCAGCTCCCTAAATATGCCTGATTCATTGTATCAACAAGATCCATGGATTATTGTGAAAATGAAATGTTGAGAAACTTGAAATTTAAAAGAAAGTGAAAGAAATTCCAGGATCTGCAAACTGTATCGATTTCTTTAACTTCATCCTTCCCTCAAGTTTCATCATAGCCTCTTCAGTTGTTTTTGTATATTCTTGCTCACAGACCTGCAGGTGACTTTTAAACATGCATCTTAAATAATGCTGAGTCAACATCCAGGAGTTAGATGTTAGTGCAATCCCTGCTGACGTGCATGTATACAAGTCAAAGCTCAGTCCAGCTTAGACTGATGTGAATGAATCCAGTCTAGACAGTGAAGAGGTCACCAGTGATTTAGTTCACAGGGGGATGGTGCACGGTGTCACATACATGTCTTCATCTTACGTACATCTGTGATGGTGCCATCATCTGAATCTGAAAGCTCTATATGTTGCTATACTGCTGAGCTCTTGTGTGCCCTCTAGAGGTAGTTCATAGAAAAGTGGGTGAAAGATTACATCTCAGGCCTGAAATTGTCTCTTGTATGTCTTTCATTATGTCACTGTCCTCCTTGTTCTTTGTCTCTGTTCAGTTCAGTGAATTTAATGGTTAAACAGGATTATTACAGTGGTCAGTTTAAAATGAATCATCTTCTCTACTCGTTTCTTTTCTCACACTGACAGTCCTCCCACCTACAATCTGTTCTCCCCTACTTCTATTAATGACTGTTTCTTAAAGTCATTTCTGTTTTTCTTTCTCTTTCAGTTTGTATTTGAAAATGTTGTACCTATTGCTTTTGGGTGTGGGGGGGTTCTTCCCATTTTTGATTCTAGAGACATCACATGAATGAGATGTTCGATTGCTCTTAAATTACTTTGACAGTCTGCAATGATTTTGAAGCAAGAATATTCAACATTCTCAGGAGTGGAAGAAGATAATTTCTGGGAGATTTACAAATCTCATCCATAGAATTAATACTCTGTTCGATATTAGCGTTCCTGATTCATTTACATTGTCTTGAGTTTTCATTTTTTTAATGAGCCATTGATGGTGACACAGCATTTAAACAATAATGAAGACAAATGAAAAGCTTTTACAAGCTGGCAGCTGTTTAAAAAAGCTAAACCTCCTTAACAGCTCTTATGGAAACTCTGTAATACAATAACATGACTATATGAATTATTAATATATGTAAGAAGCACCAATGTAATAAATGGATTTGAATTTTCCTCTTAGTAGCTGAGGCTTTTGATCAGAGCAACATTTTTAATTGTGGACCTGATTTCTGGTATTAATTTAGTGTCATTTAAATAATCCAGCCTGATCATTCCAGTGGATAATTTAGCAGAATGTTGGAGAAAATGAAAGAAGAAAAAATAGGATAGACGCTTGATGTTATCAGTAACATTATGCGGCAGGTCCATGCAAACATCTCCTCTGTATGTAAATCTGAAGCTTGATTTCCCTACGGCTCCTTCCTGCCTCATTTGACTGATGTGATACAGTAACAGTAACTCCTGTGTGGAAGTGATGCATGCTGGGAGTGACGTGTGACCTGTAAAATCCCCCTTGGAAGTTAATATTTGACTCTGCTGCAGCTCACAGCTCTGAATTGTGAACATAAAACCACTTTGACGTTTGCATTGAAAAAAGGTAAGGAAGTTATTGTTATATTGCTTTGTATTATATATCACTTTTCTTCCTGTCTTTTGGGAAGAGGCAGAGTTCTTATACACACGATATATATAATGAAGTAATGAAGAACACAGTTTTGAAAGAGAGAATCAGATAATTAGGTTCAAGCAGTACCTAATTATTCAAGAACACCTACTGAGGTGTAAGAGTTTGAAAGTTGTGCCCCTCCTCAACGATGAGGACGTGGATGTTGCAGAGTTGTATAACTGATTTAGGACACATGAGATGTTCTGACCAAATTAGTTTTTGACTTACTCAGGTTGTAATCTGTTAACCTGAGCCTCGGATTAATAATCCGCTGTGGGCAGTTTGCCTCATATAATCTGGCCTCCATCCAGTGACGTCATCATGATGGGATGGTGGACGATTAGGCTGGAGAAGGTTCAAGAGGAATAAAGGCAGAGGTCGCAGGGGGGGGGGCTGAGGCAGTTGCAGTCAGCAGCAGCACATTTAAAGCATCATAAAAAAAAAGTTGTGGAATTAAATAATTTCTATGTTTTAATAATCATAGATTTAATCAAACAGCCATGTATTACTTGTTACATGTTTTACTTTGGATTCTAACGATTTTACCTGTCGCAGGTTAAACCAGGTTTCGCCTGATGATTCCCTGATATATCATAAACGTGACCCAGAAATGAATTAGAGAAATAAAAGCAAATATGAAGCAAAGGAGATCATGGACTGTAAATAAAGATAGACGACATGGCTGCTCTGCACAAGTGAAGCCAAAGCATCATGATCTACCTTCTTGGTGCTTAATGCATGGGAACGCAACGATGAAGACAAAGCTTTGTTGGCAACTCTTTCTCCATCCCTCTTTCTTTTTATTATTCCTCCCACACTGTCCAAACAAAACAAACACACAACCTGGTGTCTGGTGTTTTACTTCTCTTTCTCTCTGCATCTGAATTATTAAAACCAGTGAAGTATCCTGTTCACTCAAAGAAACTCAAAACCATCAGTGGACAAAGCAGCAGCAGCAGCAGCAGCAGATATTCTTAACACTTAAAGCAGCTCTTTGTGTTTATATCAAAATAAATGAGTCCAAATATTCAGGCAGCAGCAGCGTCATAATCTCTCTGCAACTCAGTAAAATCTGTTAAATATTGTGTATGATGAACAGATGTTGCTCTCTTTTAAACTACACGCTTTAATACTTTAATAGTCAAAGTAAAGTTTCAAACTGTGACCCTCTCTGCTCTCTGACCTCCGGTGCAGATGACACGGTGTCGGCCAGCAGCAACATGGACATAGAGGACAGGGTGTCCCACCTGGAGCAGAGGCTGCAGCTGCAGGAGGACGAGATCCAGCTGCTGAAAGCCGCTCTGGCCGACGCCCTGCGCCGACTGGGCCACTGCGAGGAGCAGAGCCTGGGGATGCATCCAGGGGGCGTCAGCGCTACAGGGAGGAGACCTCTGGCCAACGCAGCTTCAGCAGCGCCCACCAAGGGTAAGTAAGATAACTTCACTTAGATATAAATGGTGGTAAGTTGATTCAATATGTGTTTAATACTTCAAAATACTCTTTATACACTCATATCTGCAGCCTGGAATAGCATCATTGACAGATGGTGGATTGACTGTATTGCCATCTACTGGCCTGGCATGCTTGTTTGTAGTCCTTTTCTTTTTTTAAACAAAGGTCGTGTGGATGGAGAGAGCATGTCCAGAGTAGACAAGGCCTGAATCACTGTCAAACCCAAACTGGAGCTTTATTTGCTGAATGGCAGCAAATGAATTCTTCTCAGAATAGGGAATAAACCTCTGCTTTGTACCCGATCAACTCTCAACCTCATTTGTTCTTATGGAATGAGACTTAACTGATGACACTCGTCATGTTCATGTCAAATAAAGAACATCATTTTTAAATGGATCTCAAACAACACCTCCTCACATACAGCACAAAGAAAAATGTAAAAAATAACATAAAAATAAAAATAAAATGTAAAATAGTTTATTTCTCTCTTAATGAGACTGATGATGTTTCTTTTAATTTCAGTGCGTCAGCTCCTGCAGGCTCTTCCCTCCAGACCTCTAAGTAACGGCTACACTCAACAGAAACGCCTCCTCTCCTCCCCGTCTTCTCCTAAGAAAGAAGTGCTGCAGTCCATTAAGAGGTAAGAAAAGAAAACTCATACAAATGTGTTTATGCTAGGACGTCATGTGAAGCCTAGAGAAACAGTAAAAACTGTTCTGCTGTTGTTGTTGTTTACACTAGTTGATATTAGAGCCCGAATAAAAATTGTCCAAGATGAACTTTTCACAGACAAATCAATATTATAACGCTGATATGAAAACTTTTATTTTACAGAATAAACAATGTGGAAATGACGCATATTGATGTTGATATTTTAAGTAAATAACTATGTATATTTTCTGTTGAAACTTTATTTATCTTCTTATAGGAAGAGTATGTCCACAGAGCGTCTCACACTGGTGAGGAGGGAGAGAGGAGCAGAGAGTCGGAGTCGAACCACCTCCTCCAGCAGCTCCTCCGGTGGAAAAAGGTAACAGGATTTTGAGGAAATGGGTCGAGTAGTTATTCCGTAATCCTGCAAACAAATGAACCCACTGACGGGGGTGAAAACATAACCTCCTCGGTGGAGGTATAAATACTGTCTCCAGGGTTTTCATCAAAATCATCTTTAACAATTGATCCTGATGATGTCACGTGAATTTATAACATTTTCTGCTTGAAGGTGTTTGTTTGGAACATGAATAACTAAAGAGTGTTTTTTCAGGATACTTAATGTTTAAAATTTACAGTATATAATCACATTTGTAATGTTACAGCACTCAACACAGCAATGATAGGTGCTGCCTTTCTCCTTCTAAATGCATTCTGGGATACGCTCCAGCCGCACAAAATGGAAAGACGGAGAATCAAACTTACTTGAAGTTTACTGTAGCTGTAGAAAAGTAACTGAGGTCAGTCTGGAGTTTATTACCTCCAACAGGGAGGTTATATTCCCATCACCTCCTGTTTGCCATCAGGATTATTCAAACTGAACCTATGTGCATGACATTTTGGGGCATGTAGAGATCTGATGATCTGATGTGGGATCTGCTCTCCGGAACGTGGTGATAAAGTGGCCAATCAGCCTCTGACTTGTTCTGACCATGCACATTTGAAATGAAACCATCTCATAATGTTGTATGAGACATTTTTCAACTTTAAGGCTTTAGAGCTGCAGCTTCAAATGAATTTCACCATTTTCAAAGTGACTCTGTTTCAGTTTTTGCTGCATCTTAATGAATTTAATTTCATCTTCATATTTTTTCCTGTGAGGCAGGAAACATTTTCCCTATCAAGACAGATACTCTGCTTTTACTACTGTTAGTAGATTCTTAGAGAAGAGTCTATTTTGGGGGGGCAATCCCAATATTAGAGAAATCTACTACCAGTATATATTCATATTTCTTAAATTGGCAATGATTCCTATGTTGTGTTTTGTATTTATTTGTCATGTATAATATTCATCATCAGTGTCTGATTTGAATGCTGATGTTTCAGTCTCCAGTGTGAGATCTGCTGATGATGATGAGTTTCTTCAACTTTAAAGCTGCTCTCATGATGTTTGAGAGGTTTTAATTATTCAGACTGTGAGAGGAGAGAGAGAGAAACCCACCTTCATCATCGTCTTCATCACTGTCACTAAAATATGTCTCATCATCATATGTAGCTGTTGCATAGTCAGCTCTTCTGTTGATTCTGACAGACAGTGAAGTATCCACCTGTCACAGAGACACTTGTCCTCTACTCTCTTCTTGTCTCCTCTCATTTATCCTTTTCATTTCCATTTCCTTTCCTTTTTATCTCCTCTCTTCTTTCCTGCCCTATACTTCCATTTTCTTTCCTCTCCTCTACTTTCCTTTCCTTTCCTATTAAATCCTGTCCTTTCTTTCCCTTTACTTTTCATCTCCTCCTCTCTCTTCTCTCCCCTACCCCCTCTCTTCCCCTCTCCCCTCTCTTCCCCTCTCCCCTCTCTTCTGCTGATGGATCACATTTCATGCAGCTCTTGTTAAGGGAGGGAGGGCTGTGGTTACCATGCATGAGGGGGCGGGTTAGCACAGTCAGGAAGTGCGCTGTGATTGGCTGACAGGGCCTCGGGCAGAGCTAGAAGTTTGCAGAGAGCAGGAGGAAGTTGTTTTGTGGCTGTGACTGTTGAACAGAACAGGAACTGCTCTGACTGCTCTCAGCTGTCGACTATAACGGACAATCCGCCGACATGAAGAGGTCCTCAAGGTAAACGGCTGATTTACAATAGTTAATCAATGATTGACAGAGAGACTGGGAACAGAGATGGTTTATGGGTAAAGGTTTTTTGTACAGGAGAAGCTCTTAATGATTCACTGCAAAACCATGAAGTAAATGTTGTATAACTTTTATTCAAAATGCAGAAGGCAGCATTTAAAGTCAATTTCAGAAAAAGCTCTATTAGAAGTCGTACCCAGCTCGCCCTCATTTATCATTTAACTAATATTTGAATAGATTTAACAGTGAAGCTCAGTGTGGTTTGTAAAAAGCTGCAGTTGCTCTTTTCAGAGGCTGTTGTGTGGCTTCACAACCACACATGGAAGTTGTGTTGTCTCATGAAACTCTGTTGTCAAGCAAGCAGTTCGATGCAGAGGGTTTTTTTTTCCTGTGTGGAGAGCTGCAGCAACAGTAACAAGAAAACAATAGAAAGTAGACATTTGTGGTCATCAAATTCCCAGAGGTTTTTGGTTTGAACCACATTTTTAAGAACATCTGACTTTAATGGAAACAAAGAAGAGTTGTTTTCTAAATGTGTTGTTAACGAGAGGTTTGTCATCACGTCACACACATGTTTTATGATTTATTTGTCTGTTTACGTGTCATCAGTGGCTCCTTTGTTCCTCTAATGATCTTTGGAACAAATTAATCTCATCACATTCCAGTTCAGTTATGAATCACACATGTAGATATGAGAGAGAATGTGAAGCGAAGTCACACTGTGCTCAGCTGCTCTGTACTGAGTATTACACAGACTCACATCACCCACTGTAGATGCACGTTTTTATCAGGAAGAATTCCCATTGTGGTTCTAATCAACTCATTAATTTCCTGAGCATGCAGGACAGCTTTTAACTCAGCGTCTACACAAAATGCTGCAGAGACGGTTTCTTAATGGACACATGGATGTGCAGCATCATGGCCACAGACAGACGGACTGATGTTACGATTACCAATTCTGCTCAGCATGCAGAAACACTGACGGCATCGATCGCACCTCCTGCTTAACATGGAGCAAATATATTCACTGCGTCTCTGCAGTCAGAGACGCATGTTGCACCAAAAAGACTCTTATCTCTTTAAACTAAAATGAATATATCCTTAAACTCAAAGATAACAACTCTAACAGGTGAGAGTCTATGCAAAAAGAGATTTTTATCCTGTTGTTGTGTCTCTGGAACTGAACCACAAAGAAATCTTATCCATATTAAATTAAATTTTTAATCAAAACTTTATGTTGTGCAGTTTTAGCCCCGATATAATCTTTTTTAAAGTTAATACGCTTTAAACAACTAAAATAAATACATTTTCCTGAAAACAGAGTAAGTTAAAAAATAGAATAATCTATTGAGATTGAGATCTTTTCCTCTTTCACTTCCCCTCTTGAATACACTGCATTGTCTGTTACTGTCAGAGTAGACAAGTCTGGTCAGATGTGTCTGTGTCCATTAACAGAGCCACCGCAGTACTTCAGTCATAATGGAGCCAGAACACTCCACTGTTCCCACCACTCACACGGTTCAGGAGGTTATGACCATCACTTGGACCGCAGCATCCATTTCATCTCCGCCTGCGTCACTGTGATCGCTGCAGTCTCTCAGCTGCATGAAGCATTTTACTAAGACGGATCCTCATCATATCATATCATATGTTAATAAAGAGAGGATCATGCATCCAGTTTGAATTTGGATGAAACAGAAGCCTCAGGAAATGTGCACATGTGACTTGATAAATAATCTTTCATTGATAGCAAATATTTAACAACCCTGCAACATCAAAAACATGTTCTGTTCAGCAGAAGGCACCAGACAAGGAAAACACTTTTAAAAGACACAGTGCGGTGTTTGTTCTAAACCTGCCTGTTTGGAATGAGGTGCAGTTTTCTTTGTGAAACTGCAAATGTGACCTGCAGTGAATGTAATTCTATAAAAGCTTCATGCTTAGTTACATTTTGAGAACACTCGTGATGGGATCTCTCAGGACAGATGTTAATACAGGGTCCATGTGTCCAACAAAGCTCCTCAAAAAGTTACTGGATCCTGACGTTTACCAAACTCTCCCATGATGCAGCGTTTCTCAGAGGAACCCTGACTCGCCATTAGTCCTCTTGTTCTCTGTTTCCAGACAGCAGGCAGGTCAGTGCTACATGTTAGTGAGTGGTCGGTCTGTTTGTGCATTCCCACTCCCTGGAAACCTGTTGACACGGACTGCAGCCACATGGGCTCTGCCAGTTACCCAGCATGCCCCTGCACTAATTACAGGCTCTGGATCAATCACCGTTCTCTCATTGGCTAGAACCAGGCCATGCCTCAGCTTACTGGCATACTAAACACACACACACACACACACACACACACACACACACTCACAGAGAGAGAGAGAGACAAACAGGCCTTTATGTGGTTACTTCACAGAGCTGCTCGCCTCCAGCTGACCAGAGACACAACAGCCGCTCCTCAGATCAGTCGACTGTTTACTCCGCAGTTCTTCTTTTAATCTTTTCTCAGAGGCTTCACATAGCTTGGGTAGAGACAAATGCACCGATGGCTTCCCTCCTCTCTCTGCAAAAACACACTGTAGCTTGACGAGACAGAATTAAAACCTGACCTGACTTGTTCAGAGACACTGAGGCTTTTCCAGGTAACTCCCTGTTAAACAAATGCCAGGTTGTGTAGACACACACTGCTCATCCTGGTTCTTAGACTTCAGATTTAACACAAGCACAAAGTGTTGGAACCTTCAACTGTAAATACAGATGGACACTAAAATATATTGTGATACAAAAAAAACATTCAAGATTCAAGATGTTTGTTGTCATACACACAGCAGAGAAAAACAGTTTGCAGCGTGTAATGAAACTCTTATTTTGTTGTTCAATCTCCCGGCATACAAATATTTTAAAAGAAAGATTAAAGAAATAAAAAGAAATATATAAAAATAGAAAATTGTGTCAATATACAGTGTACAAACTTTGTCACCATTTTTGCATGTTGTGTGTCTTTTCCCTTTTTCTCAGGAGGTTTTCGCCAGTGTCTGTTTGCTTGTTGGGGAGTTTATTCTGCTGCTGTTTTCTCTGTTTGCTCACCTTCCTGTCTCCTGTTGCCTAGCAGGAAAAGACGCTCCCTTTATCTTATCAAGCCTTACTTTGACTGCTGTTGCCACGGTGATTTCCACCTGTCAGCTCAGCCGGCGCTGCCAGCATTCTGATAATCTGATTGTCTGACGGCCTCCTGGCAGGTTAGGGTGGGCGGTCAGCAGCGGGGCGGCTCTGGGTGATTGACAGACAGCTGATTCAGGACCAGCTGCGACTGTAAAGTGATGAGGCAGCGACAGGTTCTGAGTGACGGGTCTGATGAGGGAGATTGTGTCTGAATCACTGGTCGTCATTTTTTTTTTTTAATAAGTGCAGAGATTCTCTGTCCATCATCCTCCTTCTCTCGTGTCACATTGTCTGAGCTTCACATTCACTGTCACGGGACGTCTCTGTTTGCTTGTTTTATCATTTGCTGTCCTCAGCAACATTAAAGATGTCTTTATTCATGAGAGAAAAGCTGATCTGTGTGTCTTAAAATAAAGTGATTCATTTTAGGGGGGGAAATAGTTTTCCCAGCAGTAAAAGATGGGAACAGTTTTTCTTCTTCACTGGAGTTTGTACCTGTTCTCTATCCTCTCCACGTGAAAAAAATGTTTTAAGGTTGAACATTCTTGTTGATAATAATAAAGAGTTTTCAGAGAAGGTGCACGACTGTTCCTGACTGTGTGAACTCTGCAGCTCATTGTTCAGTTACTGTGAAGCCGAGTGGGGACGGTTCCAGCATAGAAGAAGAAAGAAGAATAAATAATTCACAATCTTATAGGAAGGCCTGAAGCCTCAGGAGCTTTAATAAACACTTCAATATTCTGTGTGTAGTGTTGATGATGGCGTTGATATTGACAGAGCTGAGCTGCAGATCAAACTTCACGGGAGAAGCTTCATTCATTTCTCCATTTTCTTCTTTTTCAGCAAATCCAAAGAATGCTCCTTGAATGCAGGTGAGAAGCTGAAGCTTTCTATTTGTGTGTGAAAGTCTCTGTGTGTCTGATTTAATTAGACTGCATTCGTTATGTTTTACCCTCAAATTAAATTTGCTTTAAAGAAGAAGACGATGTGTGACACTTAATTAGGCTGAAGGAGCCTTGAGGCTTTCTGAAAATATTTTTTTTTCTGTCATTTCAACCCATTAATTCTTGCTAGAAATATCAAACATTCTTTAGAGGTTCCCCTTGGAAATCTGTCTTTAATAGAAGAACTGACTTCTGAAGCATCGTATTATAATACCAGCAGTTATCAGTGGAAAGAAAGAGGAACTACAGAGTATGTGTTCTTTTTTGAAGCTTTTGTATTGATTAAAAGTTAATGAAGAATTGGATTCTCATGTTTGATCACTACAGCTGACAGGGCTTTTCCTCTGTGTCCTATTTTATTTGGCTGGTTTTCACTGTGGGATTCTAACAAGCTATTTCTCCAGAATAAAAGAGCAAGAACATAACCAATGAAAAAACTGTAGATATTATCAATCTATAATGTTTTCAAGTTCAGAAAATGAGACGTGTATCCTGTCTCCCCCTTTTGTTCCTTCCTTTCCTAACACGTCCATCTCTTTTCTCTTCTCCCTGTCAGAGGACGGATATGTGAGGATGTTCCTGCGAGGACGTCCCGTCACCATGCATCTCCCCGACCAGCAGAGGGAGAGCTACAGCCTGGACCCCAAGGTGGCGCTGCCGAACCGCAAGCTGAAACTGCAGTGGGTGTATCCTTCAAACAAACTGGGTGGATGTAATGTGGATAGAGTGGAGTAATGGCCGGGTTGTACTATGAAGGACAACAAATGAAATACATGTAGAAATACAGAAATAGCCTTTTTTGTTGCAAACCATATTAATTTCTTTAATTATGTAAAATCTTTGCCATATCTTTTCTTATTTCTCTGCTTGGATGTTAACTAAAATGTGGTCTTGATGCTGCAGGTCTGAACCTGAAGCTTTTTATTTGTTGTTCATCCAGAAATTGCTAAAGTAGAATAACGTGTGGTAAAAAGCACTAAACTCCTGAGAATATTCTGGCTCTCCAGCTCCCTCCTGTCGTGTTCCCTAACTTATCGTGGACCAGGTACGGCTACCGTGGTCGTGACTGTCGCTCCAACCTCTACCTGCTGCCCACAGGAGAGATCGTCTACTTCAACGCCTCCGTGGTGGTTCTGTACAACACGGAGGAGCAGCAGCAGAGACACTACCTGGGCCACAATGATGATGTCAAATGGTGAGAAAACAGCAGAACGAATTAATTTATTATATCTAATTTATTATTTCTCCGTTGGTCGTCTGCGTCTATTTTTCAGTCAAAACCAGTGTTGCGAGATGTGAGGAAGTGAGTGAGTCATATCCAAGAAAACAATAAAGATACATAAACAATAAATAAACAGTTGATAATTAAATATTTTCATGAAACACGTAGTCAACATTTAGACAGACATGTTTTTTCTTGTAAGAAGAGATTCATCATCTGTATTCACAGACATCTTCACAACAAACAGAGCACAGACGTAGGATGAATTACCTGTTTTACTACACTGATTATTAGTAGTATCTAAAAGATGGAATCATCATATTTTATGGGAATGTGGGTATTATTGATCGTTCTGAGGGTAATTTTGTCATACAATATGAATATTCTCATACATGTGGCAGCATTGGCCCGAAACTCAGACGTTTCCTTGTGAACCTCAACATTTCAAGTTTCAAACAGTCGAGGTTCCATGTCTCTCATCGCTCTTGTTTTCGTGTCGGTGACGTCTTGACATTAATGGATTTATTAATCAGTGGACTTCCTGAATGAGCTCTGACTGGAGCCACTGGGACGTAAACAAACCCAGTCCCCCCAGGGCATGGTGGGAAAGATGTTGGTCTCTGCAGAGAAAAAATTGTAGTCTCCTCTCCCACGCCGTCGTATCGAGTCCAACTCCAAAATGATAAAACTGTGGTGTGCACTTCAATAAACTTTTTTAGTTTACATGAAAAATATTCAAAAACATTTAAGTGTCAATATGTTTTTTTAACAAATGTTTGAGGATTCCTATTATTTTCCTACACTATCTTGTCAATATAAATCAGACATGAAAAATCCATGGGTATCAAAAGCTGCAGCAAAATGAAGATGAGATAATATTATATTTTTTTTCCCTCTTAACAGCCTGAGTGTACATCCTGACATGGTTACTATAGCAACGGGGCAGATGGCTGGAAATTCTAAAGATGGAAAGGTAGCGTGAAAAACACACTTTCTCCTCCTTTGTTTTTGTCCAGACATAGTTTTGCTCTTGATAAAATTATTTTTCAATTCCAATGATTTAAAACATTTTTAACCAGATGTTTGTCTCTTGCAGTTTTTATGAGATTCGATTCTATTGAAAGCAAATGTTTTACCATTAAGAAGAAGGAGTTGACTCAATTTGCATTTGAACAGTAATTTGAAAAAAATCTGATAAAAATCTTATTTCTAATCTTACATTTTGTTTGTAATTATAAAGTGAGATTGTTTTTATTTACTCTGTCACGTCTCTGCTCAGCTGCTGGCTCCTCATGTTCGGGTTTGGGATTCTGTGAGTCTCAACACGCTCCACGTGATCGGGATGGGAGTGTTTGACAGAGCGGTCACTTGTGTCGCTTTCTCCAAGTCGGTGAGCAGCTTCACGTCCTGCAGAGTTTAGTGAAGGACTGACTGGTGGTTCACATTAGTTTGTTTAATAAATACATCAATTTATTTAAGACCTAACTCCTTATTTTTCTTTTCAGAACGGCGGCGCCTTCCTCTGTGCCGTGGACGATGCCAACGATCACATCCTGTCCGTCTGGAACTGGCAGAAGGAGAAACAACTGGCTGATGTGAAGGTATCCTGACCCTTGACCTTTGACCCGTATCCCATTTATATATCATTATGGGTACCACTTCCTGGTTTGAAATTATAATTACCAAACCTTTTAAATTACCAGAAGGAATAAAAATGTTTGTAAAATCTATGAGAGATCCATGTCTTCATCTTCCTGCGTTCCATCTCTGCAGTGCTCCAATGACTCTGTTCTGGGCGCCATGTTCCATCCCATGGACGCCAACCTGATCGTCACCTGTGGAAAATCTCACATTAACTTCTGGACCGTGGAGGGAAACACTCTGTCCAAGAGACAGGGACTGTTCGAAGTATGAAAACAATTATAACGCACCCGACAACCTCAAAACTGGTGTTTGATTAAGTACAGTCAGCTAAAACAAACTGATCCTCATGTCATCTCTCTCTTTCTCGGTTTCTTTTTTCTCTCAAGAAACATGAGAAACCAAAGTACGTGTTGTGCGTGGCGTTTGCTCAGAACGGAGACACCATTACAGGAGACTCCAGTGGGAACATCTACGTCTGGGCCAAAGGTAAAATCTGAATAAATCCTTCTCAGCCAAACCTTTAAATCTCCAATGCTGTTCATGTAAGAAACATTTTTTTGTGCTACTTAGTTGAATATGACTACAATTTGAAAACAAAACTAATCCAAGTGAGTGACTCCTGCTTGTGATTGACAGGTGGTAACCGTATCAGCCAGGTGGTGTCGGGGGCCCACGAGGGCGGGATCTTCTCCTTATGTGTCCTGAAGGACGGCACCATGGTGTCCGGAGGAGGCAAGGACCGCAAGGTGGCGCTGTGGGACCATGACTACAGGAAACAGGCGGAGATGGAGGTGATGGAGCTGGAGTGTGTTTGAAAGAGAGAATATAGATGAGGAGAAAGAAAGTCTTTAAACGTGTGTGTGTGTGTGTGTGTGTGTGTGTGCGTGTGCGTGTCCAGGTCGGTGAGTTGTTTGGTCCCATACGAGCTCTGGCTGAAGGAAAACCAGGAGAGCTTTTTGTTGGAACCACAAAGAACGCCATCATCAGAGCGGCATTTCCTGACACATTAACCCCAGTTGTACAGGTATACACACACACACACACACACACACACTTAAATTACCTACCTACACTAACACTTTATAGATTTATTTTCTCCACCTTCTTCCTGAACTGACTGAGACGTGATGTGTTCCAGGGTCACACAGACGAGCTGTGGGGTCTGGATGTTCATCCGTCCATGGAGCAGTTCGCCACCTGCTCCCAGGACAAACAGGTTCACCTCTGGGACACCAACTCCCATCAGCCTCTCTGGAGCAAGAGTATTGACGTGAGGAGGAAACATTGAACAACAGAGCTATTCTGTTTTTAATAGTAAGATCATTATAATTAATTAAACTCAATCTTCATCCTCCCTGCTGCAGGATCCAGGCAGGTCTGTAGGTTTCCATCCCAGCGGAGCCGTGCTGGCAGTCGGGACCATGACTGGAAGGTCAGCATCAAACACTTAACACAACATTCACAACCAGGGGAACAACAATTAACAATTAAACAATTAAACTGATCAATATCTTCAAACAATCATGAGAAGCTATAGAACATACATTTTACAGTACTTTTACAGGCAGCACTATCTAATATAATATTTGAAAAGTAATACTCATACAATATGTACTGTAACTACTCTGATAGTTATCATATTTATACACTTAATAACAATATCAGAGCATATGTGGCTGATTAACAGATTTTTCATTCTGCGGAAACATGTTATATTAGATTTGTGCAGAAAAATGGAGTTAATTATTTATTTGTTTTTGGTTGGTTAACGTATATCTTATCAGGGATAACAAATGATTGTCCTGAGCAAATAAACAAGTAAATACAATACAATGAACATTATAATGAAAATCTAGTAATATTAATATCTCCACCAAAGTGAAGATTTACTGTTTTGTATAATGTAAATGTATTTGTTTTTTGGACTATACATTGTTTAGATAGATAGATGTACTTTATTGATCTCAATTGTCAAACTATTGTGTCTCAGCAGCAGAACAAGGGAATTGCACATAGAGGAAGTAACAATAAACCAGATACGATGTATTAAAAAAACTGAAAATATAATGTCATACACAAAAAATGTCCTAAAAACTGTACATACTCCCCAAGTCGTCCGTGTGTGTTGCAGGTGGTTGGTGCTGGACACTGACACCCGGGATCTTGTTTCTATGCACACAGACGGCAATGAGATCATTTCCAACATCAGGTACTCTCCAGGTAAAACATTGCATGTTCACGACCCAGCACACACACTCTCAGAAAATAATGTAACACAAGCTGTCATGTAAAATTTCTGTTAACCTTGTGCCTTTAGACGGCAACTTCCTGGCTGTGGGTTCCCACGACAACTTTGTTTACATCTATGCTGTGACGGAGAATGGACGAAAGTACAGCCGTGTGGGGAAATGCACCGTACGTACACGTTCCTAAAAATCCTATTTACGTGAAGTAGTTGCAGAAAGATGAAGAGCTTTATTCTTATTGTTTCTCACCCAAAACTATTAGAAAACAAACTGCGTGAGAGTTCTCAGTCACTTGTTCTCTAACGTGTTCAGTCGTGTGTTTTCCTTCGTCCTCAGGGTCACTCCAGCTTCGTCACCCACCTGGACTGGTCGACAGACAGCCAGTACCTCATGACCAACTCAGGAGACTACGAGATCCTCTTCTGTACGTCACTTACACTTTAAAGCAACACTGTGCAACTCACTGAGCAGCCACATGTCCGAGTGATAGAGTGGTTTTTCTCAGTCACTTCTTCTCACAGGAGATCGAACCCACTCACCAGAGTTACAGTGAACAGGCGCTCAGGGAATGACAGAGGATACATTCTCCATAGTCACGGTCTCTGAACCATCACAGTTAAATCAAGCTGCTGGTTCAAGGTTAAAAAGCTGAATACTGTTGCTTTGACATAAGATTTTCTGTGTCAGCTCAGAGCTCGTATGTTTTTCAAAGATGAAATAATCTCAAAAGACGGATTGTTCACATCACAGAGCTTGAATGAAGTTTGTCTTTTTTAGGGGAGGCCTCCAGTGGTAAACATGTGACCAACATGGACACGGTGCGTAACCTGGAGTGGGCCTCTTCCACCTGCACTCTGGCCTTCAACACCTTTGGTAGGTGGATAAAACTAACAGGACTTTCTTCATCTCTCTCACCCGTTCACTGAACTCACTTTCCCTCCATCTCTCAGGAATCTGGCCCGATGGAGCGGACGGCACCGACATCAACGCCGTGTGCAGGTCAAATGACGGATCCCTGCTGGCCTCTGCCGACGACTTTGGCAAAGTGCACTTGTTCTCCTTCCCCTGCTCTCAACCAAGGGTCAGTTCACATCCTGAGCCGAGCCGCTGCTCTCCTCCGCCCGCGGTGTAATCAAGTGTAAACGAACACAGTGGAACACAATGAAAGCTCAGCAGAAATAACAAAAGACTCAACCACAGAGCTCAGCGTGGAATCACCAGCAGACTTATAATTCACCCAATTTCTTCCAGGTGTTTTTAAGCCCACAAACACATGGAGACTGTGGATTCTTTACAGCAAGTTACACTTTTAAGCCACAGCCATTTAAACTGGAGTAGTAAACTTAACTGTCTGTGTAGACGAGCTGGGGGCCATTAGCACAGACACTGTAAATACTTCCAACGTGTTTATTGTTCTAAACACTGGTCTTAACAGTTTTACACACATTTAGTGGCTAAAACCAAAAGTCACTGACGTTTGCACTTCATGACAAACTGATTGATTGCGATAGGTTCTTAAGATCATGTCACTGTCATCACAGAAGAATCTGAGAGGGAAAAGGTCTCTACTCGAAGTTCATATTAAGAAATGAATTTATCCACTGTGCTAGTAAGTTTGAGAATAGGGGGTAATGCAAGTTTAACGAGTACTCGTGGTGGTTAATGCCTCAAAGTTCTCATGAAGCAAACTTTGCTGTGTTGAGTCTTTCAAACTTTAGACAATGGGACAAGGTATATTTTCAGATCTGGTGTATTTCCATTCCAAGTTAAATGGTATTCAATTAACTTGTTCATAGCAATAGACAGTCAATGTGTCGATTGTTAGTTCTTTCCTAAACAAGCCGAGTGTTGCTGCTGAACACCTGATCCTGTTGTTGTTGTTTTATCACCATAAAAAACATTTCTCTTCCTTCCTCTGCATATTTCCAGGCTCCGAGCCACGAGTACGGTGGCCACAGCAGTCACGTGACCAATGTTGCCTTCCTGCATGACGACAGTCACCTGATTTCCACCGGCGGGAAAGACACCAGCATCCTGCAGTGGGTGGTCGCCTAGACAACGAGATGGGCAGTCCACATCTTTAATCCAGCATCTTACTTGACCCCTGTCCCCCTCTTCACTGTTTTCCCCTCCTGCCACCGGGGGGCAGCACTTCCTCTGTGCCTACCGGGAATTAAACACACGCAACTTGACAGACCCACTCCTCACACCAGACGAGATCATCATTGTAATAAATGAAATATTATTTAGTGTCCAGCTGTTTGTAATAGAATGTAGAGAAAACAGGCAGGAAGTGAGTCATAAAAAAAATAACGACACTTACAAAGCTGGGAGTTGCCTATGGCAACACAGTGAACCTGTGATTTTAGCGTTAGGGCTAACTGTGCCGAAACGGGAATCCACCTATTTAAAGTGTGTTTTCTCCCATTTATTATCAATCATGTGCACTTTACAGTTTTTTTTTCTACACACACATTATCAGGGTTGTATTTATATTAATATGAGGGTATATTTGTCTTTTGTTGTATCAAGCATCTTAAATCAATTTGCAGACTCTTGAAAGTTAATTTAGTTGGACGATTTAAAAACAGATTACAAAAAAAGTCTGCACGAGAAGAGCATGCAACTATTCTTAAATCACACTGAATGCATGGGAACAATGCGTTTTTGAAAATACACCTAAATATGTATAAAAAAAAACTGTTTGTGCAAAATTGTTGCACCGTTATATAAAGTGTACTTGATTTGAAATAACAGGGTTAAAACACGCAGCCCTTTAAGAATTCACTCCGGGAGAGAGTTGTGCACAGTGCACAGCTCGAACTAATAGAAATAAACCTGTTAATGTGTGACGTAGTAAAACAGAATGTAGCCTCTCAAGGTACGATCTTCCAAGGTTATTCTTCATTAGCTTCTAGCTTTAAGTCCGAGTGACACACGTTTACAAAAACCACCCGACCACTCCTGGTGCAGAGGATGATTGTATAAAAATCCCTAAAATAGGTGGTATTCCCCTTTTTAAAATAGTTACTCTGACCCTGTTTCCTTCACATCCTTCACGTTTCCATCCCTCGGTCTGACCTCCAGACTCCTACGGTGCATAATAATAATTAATGAGTATTACAGATGCCTGTTAGAGATTGTAAAGGTCGGAGCCCCCTCCCCCCCCCGAGCTGCTGTGTTTCTGATTGTACTTCTACTGTAACTGTGCTGAGAGGGCACTAGATGGCGCTAAGAGAAAGCATGATTGAGGCTGCGCTCCTCCTGTAGATGCTGTTCATGTTAAAAAGGTCTCTAGAGTTGATATAAATATATTATGCAGTATATCCAAGTGGCTGTGTTATTTTAATATTCAACTGTAATGACGATGTTATTAATATTCTTGTGGCACTTTTAGCGACAGAAGGCTAACGTGGGCGACTGTGCTGTGTGAGCTTGAGTTGTGCTTTGCCTTTTTGTTTTGTTTATAAAGTTTTTACCCAGGTGCTACTGAGTGGAGGATGTTTTCCCACCGATGAATTGGCTAAGAAGGATATAAGATAAAAATAAACGTGGGTAATAATCTTTATGTGTTTTTTTGTGCTAATGTGTTCAATAAATGATTTGCTTAAAATGGCTCTTAATTAACTGTCATTACCTAGAATGAGGTCTAAGTGAACATTAGTGCCAAATTTGAAAAGCTTCTCTCGGGATAATGTGTTAACAGGTATTAAGGCAGAGTCTTGGGGGTGACTATGACCTGAACCTTTGACCTATGACCTTAAACTACCAAAATCTCACCAGTTCTTTGAGTCCAAGTGAACGCTTTTACCAGATCTGAAGAAATTCTCTTGTGATCCTGAGATATTAAGTTCGTCCTTGAGTCCAAGTAAACACAAAGTCTTTGCAAAAACTAAAACATTAAACCATTGATGCATGATAAAAAAATAACTTGGTGTTGATCAGGAGGTGATCGATGGCTGTGCTGAGAGGTTTATGATCCACTGGTAAACATGTGAAGGTCAGATACCCAGATCACACACAGCGTTACCTGCAGTTAATAATAAACAAGATCACTCCCCCTGAGGTGAGGGGGGCGGTGTTCTGCCACCACCACAGATGAGACACTTCCATAAATAAGATCTAGTTCATCACCTGATTAAAGAAAGCAGAAAATCTAAATATGCACAAATCAAAACTTAATAACAGGTTGATGACTTACTGCTGCTGTTCTTCAGTTGATTTCTTCACATGAGGTGATTCAGTTGATATTTACTTGTTTTCCCATGTAAAAACACTCCCAATTGTTTTTTGTCTCTATTTTCCCCCTGAATTTTCTGTTTTCATGAGAAAACAAACCCACAGAGACTCACACACGCACACATACTGAACTCTGACCTTCTGCAGTGGCCGAGGTATCAGTGTCTCTCTGTGCAGCTGCTTATTAAACCAGAACCAACTCATTATGTTGTGTTTTTAGCTGTAAACTCTGCTCTCTTCATCGCTCTCCACGCAACACGTTCTCTGGAGACAGTTGAGACTCAGACATCATCATCATCAAACCTCAAACTGAAGAAGACAAGCATGATTGTGCTCGTTATTTCAGCTCTTCATCACAAAAGGTGAGGCCATGACACACAGATATCAAGCTGGAATGATTATATGGAACTAATGTCATTTCTGCCTTTAAAGGGAGGAGGAAGAGGAGGAGGAGGAGGTCAGAGCCCAGGAGGAAGATCTTGGTGTTTATCCAGTGAGCAGCAGGCAGGTGAGCAGGGTCAGGTCACACTGGTGTTGTGGTCATAACGTCCTGTTGTCTGTCAACACCTGAGGTGAAGAGGACATCCTCGTAATAAACCAGGACTCAGGAACATCAGAGGTGGTTTGTAGGTTTTTAAGATGGGAAACAAATTAAGAGCTTTTGTGTCACGTGTGAGTGAATGTACATGTACTAAGATCAGATACCATGTACACAAAACTGTAAATTCAATGCAATATCCATTCTCTGATATAGTTGAAAGGAACAAACCCAAAAAATGTAATATTGGGTTCGTTTATTTGTCTCAAAATGTGAAACAATATGAAAATCAAAGACACTGAAACTTACACAAATTCCTCCAGGTTCCTGATCTTTTTGGTATTGAACAGTATCTAAATAAAGATTGTTTCCATTAAAATACTTATTTTGACTCTCTGGATCATTATCTGGATCTGCAGCAGAATTGGCCTGTAGTTGAGCACACTTCAATATTTTATCCTGAGAAATTCACAAAAATGTTAAAGAATTGCAAAGTTGAAAAGAAATATGCATCAAATCTACCATTTTGGTAGTTTTTGTAGAAAAATGCTAAAAGTCAGAATCTAACCTACAACCTCACATCATGTTTACATTCATTATAAAGTTAAACTATGTGAGAAGAGTATGAATAATCCCTGTAAATCCATATTGGTAAGTAGACTGATCAATGATTAATGAAAACACACATGTAGACACAAATGGACAGAATTTTCTCTGAGCCGTCTGACGTGAAGACTGGCCCACGTGATTTAGAAATGTCAAATACTAAAATAAAGTTGTCATAAATAAAATAAGACATTTTTAAATTAAAACAAATCAAACTTTCCTTGTTTATCTGTTTGCTCTCTGCAGCTGGAAATAGTCCCAGCAGCTTCTCTACACACAGCTACAGGACGTTTACGTGACAACATCACAAGAGGACTTCCCAAGTTCAGTACAAAGGAAGAACAGGGGACATACGAGACGCTACAGTTTAAAACAATAAACATTGACCTTTATAGGACGAGGGTGACGCAGAGGACACGAAGGAGGAACTGACCAATGAGGACAAGCGCTCCGTCCACCACAACTGTAAATTCACCACAAACTGTCATGTTGGTCATCACTCATGTTCCCTGATTTCTTCTGTAAGGTTTGAAGTGGATTCCACCACAGGCACTAAACAACCAGAGCTGTTTCCTCTCATTTCCTCTAATACTCTTCCACACATATTAAGAATTTCCTGAAGTTTTCATGTATTCAGTGAAACATCTCTTGTGATGCCCAGAAATGGGCCATGAGAAGTAAAGCACAAATTTCGGGAAACTGTTACGGACCCTGGAATGCGTCTTAAAACAAAAAACTTTGCAGATTTCTCTTAAATCTGCTTCTCAGCCCCTCAATGCCAGCGTCTGTTGAATTAGGAATTTGGCAGAAATGTTGTTTAAAGAATAGAACAAGAATTTCATTTCCACACATGCCTTTAGACTCTCTTTAGACATACAAACATCAAAATAGAAAATACAGAATCTTTTACATGTTTGCTTGATTAAAATGATGATAATCCTACTTTCAGATTTGTTTTTCAGTTTCTTTCAACACTCAGCTGCCATCGTGGGGCTGGAACAGGGTCACAGCTGCTCTATGCTTTAACACATACTGAAACCTGAAGAGGAGGACTTCAGCTTCATCACAACAACACAGTGGCTTTAATGCAAATCAGAGACGTGGGCTGAAATGTATTGATTCTCACTGAGAGAGTCGTCTGCTCTCTCCGGCATTTTCTCCAGGAAGATGGAGTGAGCTGTACATTAGTGGAGATTAATGCAGTCACTCTGTGTCTCTCTGCATGAGACCAACGCAGTAACAGTATGTTTGGTGTAAATCAGTGGAGGAGAGAAGACGGATGTGGAGACAGCGCAGCAGAGATGAGGACAAAGAAACGTCTTATGTTGCGTGGGAAAAAAAAACAAACCCTGTATTAAAGTAAAACACAGAAGACGCACAAAAGAGCAAAAGAAGGAAGACGAGTCGTGAGAACAGAAACAGTCTGCGTTGTTCTTGATTAAAAAAGACAGGATGGAAGATTCTGACAGTCTGAACCACAAGATGTACAACCCTGAGGCTAACACACACACACAAACAATGCAACAACAAATTGTTGTTCGTTCTTTACTTGATATTCTTGTGTTACTGTGAGAGGACTCTGCTGTGAGAGATGAATAAAACTGGAGGAGGAAAAATGGACGACAGAAAAGTGCACAACTGATGTTTGAGGGCTTGTTTCCACACAAACAAACACAAAAACAAACAAACAATCGTGATGAGATAATTATTTTTGCAGATGATTAGCAGAGTAATAGAAAAAAATACATTAGACTATTTATAACCATAGACCAGTGTTTCCCATACCAGGGATGTATAACAGGTTGTTCTCAGACTGGACTACAAAAAATCATCCATTTAACAATTTCATTAAAAAAGTTGTTCTGGGGAAAAAATATAAAAAATGAAAAGATATTAAAATATTCCTCATATTACTGTTTATGTTCTAATGTTACTAGTGAGAAGGGCTGCAGGATTGTGGTGATTATGATGATTATTACCTGGTTTAAAGGACAACATGTTTTTGCTAAACGCTCACATTAAGATTAACAGAGATTAACAGAGCACTGCCTTTACTTTATTGTTGTGCTATGTTCCTGCTGATGTACAAATCTGGGTGGTTTGTGGAGTTTTACATGGGTCTCTGAAGTTTGTAAATCTGAGACAAAGACTGCAAATAAAGATGGATGAGGTGTCTCTACTAACCTTCTCCACTTCATCCCACTGAAGCCAAATTATCCTGGATACGGATGCTGACATATACTCACATTTGGAATAAAATGCAGGAGCAATGTCGGAGTAGAGCCACGGTATCGAGGTTCTGCCGAAAACATGCACTCAACCAATCAGACCAATGTTTCACCTCACTTTTTATTGCATCAAATACTTCATCAAAATATGAGTGGGGTAAGAACTACCTAACTTCTTTAAGAAGTTTATATTACTTTAACATTTTAGTTTGGTACATCTCATGAAGCAGGCAGGGTTTATGACCTACACTGCAGCCACCCACCAGGGGGCGATTGAGACACTTTGGCATCACTTAAAGTAGCTGTCATGTCATCCATCTTTATTTACAGTCCACGGTCTAAATATAAGTTGACTTACAGAGAAAACGAATAACCTAAGAAAAGTGATTTCTTAAATGTCGTTATTTAAAGTTTTGGTATTTGTTCTTCCCTGGTAAATACACAGTATAATACAGTTGGTTTTCAGTTTTATGTGTATATGTCTTCTACTGGGCATCACTTTCACTTCTTGACAAGATAGATAAGATAAAAAGCTCTGCAGATAAACTCTGGGCCCCTTCTTTAAAATGAAAACTTCTACTCGTTCTAATTTTATCCTTTTTTAGTCAAACAGGACAACTGATGTGTGACGAAGGTTGAATTGACCAACAAAGAGTTTATTCCTTTAAAGGTCATAATGAGGATTGAGATTTTGTATCAACAGATGGGACACTCATGCTCATGCTCATGCTTCTGATACACAGATTTATCTCCTACTAACAACACCGAGGCGTTGTTATTTCAAAAGTCAAACTTTTAAAACTTCTCTCCTCCTTTTGATCTTCCACAGTTTCAGGGGCAGAAGAGTGTGGATTCTGAAATTTTGCAAAGGGCAACGAATGAGGTGACACTCAAAAGAGAATTAGTTGTGTTGTTGAATCAGACATTTACATTCTAAAGTAAATCTTTACAGAAAGATTTTTCAAAAATTATACAAAAAAGACAATTAAAAAATACTTTTAATTCAATTCATTGGTTAGTTAACAACAATCTTTTATAGTATAGATGCGATGAAAGGGAAACAAGAAAGTTGTATATCTGACATTTAATCACCCAAATTTGTTATTATAATTAATCATTAGTAAAAAAAATTGTACACTTTATATTGTATCCTGTGTTTTGGGAGGTTTAATAACATGTCACACACTAAACCTCTGCACCACACGACAGTTTATCATGTGTTGCACTTTAGTTAATACACAGCAGCCTCTGCCAAATGCTGTGTTTAGAATAATGCAAAACATAAATCAATAATTTCAGAGATGCTTTCATAACAAGATCAGACTGAGACGAATGGATGCTCACGTATGAGGAGTGAACTGTGAAATATTCACATGTGCACTTTCTGAAAGTTTCCACCGTTTACCTCGTATCAGATAAACAAAGGTTTAGTAAAATAAAGAAATACTGTACATGCTTTAATCTTTTTCATTTTCATTTGTAAAAATGAATATATATATAAATGTAAAAATATATAGACCAGTTCTCATATGTGTAAATTTGATGGAGGTGTTTGGGTGCATGTTTAGTGCAAAGCTGTGTTTGTTTTTAGTTACTATTCTTCATTTGACTTGATTCTTATAAAGCAAAATAAAAAGGTTCTAATACTCTGAGAAATTACTTGTTCTGTTGTCTTTTTTTAGACCAACACACATTCTCACCTGTGATTTTGTGAAATGTTAAAGTTGCACCATGTGGCTTGAAGCTTAATTCAGGCTCCCTTCAACAATCTGACCTTCCAGTGGCTCTCTGTAAGTCGACAGGGTATATTTTCTGTGTGAATGGTGCTGCGGAGAGAAAGAGTGCGGAGGGGGAGAAGACAGATGGCGATGGAGCTGAGGGGAGGGTCCGATAAAATAGAGGGAGTGGAGGAAGAAGTGGAGGAAAGGAGGAGCACGGAGAGAAGGTCAAGAATGTAGATGGTGTCTAACGCTCTATTCTCCGTACCTCCAGGGTGTCTGAGCTGCTGCCGACGGCCCGTTGAGCAGCGTGTTGATGTACGGGGCGTTGTTGAATAGCAGCGGTTTGTCTGATGGTCGTCCTGCAGAGGAGGAAAGAAAAAAACATGTGAGAACCATTTTATGTGCAGAAGGTTTCTGTTGGCTACTGAAACAAAAACATTTTAGAGGGAGAGAACATCTCTGCAGCTGCACAAACGCAGGTGCAGATCATATTTGCAATATTTCAATCAGGAGCGATTTCAATCTGACAGTTAAACAAATATTTGTGCGGTCATGCACAGCAAAGTAAGTGTATATATTATAAGTCTTTTGCTATTTAGACCACCAGACTAATTGAACTTACAAGCTTCATTTAAATATCCAAATTTAGGGTATGAAGTACAAACGTAGAAAGGCACAGGTGCCTCAGATGATTCACAAGGGCGGTGAGTGTGATGTAATGTGTGAGCGAAGGCGGTGGTTTGTCTCTAATGACTTCCAGGAGGTCACAGCTCCTTGAACTGCAGCAGTGTGAGCTAAACAAACCAAGTTCCCTCAATAAACTAAACTAAACACAGTCACAGAGCTGCACTCGCAGCTGTGACACCGAAGTAAACAGGAGAGATGTTTTCAAACTCACGAGGTCTTTAGGACCCATCCTCTGGGGATCATGAATGTCTGCAACAGATCACATAACAGCAGTTTAGTCGGAAATAAAGAGGTGGACTAACTGTATGATTCAAACTCTACATAGCAATAGGTTTTAAAACAACATTTTACAACTTAAAAGATCTTTGTCCACATGAGCGTTTTAGTTCAATATCTGTAACAACTTCCATTTATACGAACAACTAAGAATGCATATCATGTGACCATGGGATGTGCATGACGCTGTAAACAGGAGGCATGTTACTTTCTCTTCAGCTGGTTGCTTACTTACAGAAAATACTACAAAAGAGAAAAATATAAAATAAATATTCTGGGACTGTTCAGTCATGACCGATAACAACCAGGAAGGAATCCGGCAGTGAATGCACATCCTGACCTAATCTGAGTTTTTACACTAAAATGATGTCGGCTGCATTTCCAAACTTCTCACTTTAAGGCGCTCGAAAACAATGTCTGGAGTCGTGTGGACAGAAACCCACAGTTGTATGTTTTAAAACATAGATAAAGTCTTAGGCCTTGTCTACATGTTTGCAAATATTTGTTTTAAAAATCTAAAAAATGTTAAAACCTTTGAAAGCCATTTGTAGAAAACTCAATTTTAGTGACTTAAAACAGTTTGTGTGTGAACGAGAGGCTCAAACGCAGAAAATATCCACATTAGTAAGAACAGGCTGAAACAGGTTCTGCTGATGTCTGGAGTTCTGTGTATTGTTCCAGGCTCACCCACCTCACACACCTGTTTGTTCTGATAGAGTCATAAAATGTGTGTGTGTGTGTGTGTGTGTGTGTGTGTGTGTGTGTGTGTGTGTGTGTGTGTGTGTGTGTGTGTGTGTTGATGCTTTTCATCTCTGCGTGATGTGGAGTCTCTCTGTGTTTCAGCGGGTTGGTCTGGATCCAGACTCCATGTGTCCTCTGGTTCAGGGTAACGATGGGTGTGACACATGTGGAAAGAAACATGCTGGTGTGACCCAGCTGCTCAACACATACAATGCACACACACAGGAGAACAAAGCATGTAACATATGATCTTCAGTGCAGCATAGGAACACATGATGAAGAAATATTTATTCTGAATGACTTGAATAACAACATCAAGGAACATGTTTTAGGGAGATATCACCTGTTAGATTAAGTTAAATAAAGTTCCTCACCAACCGATAGGACGAATCCTAACTAAACTAAACTAACATGCTGCTGTCAATCATCATGTTTGAACCTGTATTATCAATAACATGAACATCAATGTGATAAGACTCTTTAGTTTGACCCATGTCCCATCTGCTAACGTGGAGGAGATGGGATTTATACTGCAGCTAGCCACCAGGGGGTGATACAGACTATTTGGCTTCACTTTTTAAGACGCTGACATTGTCCATCATCATTTCCAGTTTCCATTCTGTTGTTTGGTTTTTGTGTTAAAGATTTTACAGATGGGCAGATGGACGTGAATCAGTGACAAAGATTATCGTAGATAATCAGAGGCTGCAGAAGTAATGAACATTGATTTTAGATAAGACACACACACGCACTGTGTTCGATCCTGTATGCAGCCATGATGTCTGTAGGATTATCAAATCAACGTCCCCAAAAGTCTCTAAGTATTAAGTATTTTACATCCTCTGACACGGTTCAGTGAATGTGACCACACGGATTGAGGAGGAGGACAGAGGTTTCACTCTGGACCAAACAGGACTCAGGCAGAAGCTGCAGGAACACAGCGTCTGTGCATCATCATTAATGACCTGGACAAAGAAGCAGCATGGACAGTCTTCTATTAACAGTGATGAGCTAATGATTGAACTGAGGACGAGGCCGTACCAACAGGTCTGTCTGGACAACAGGTGACGAGTTAATGATAACGCTAATGATGGCTCCGCTCTATTCGAAAGTCCCCGTAAACCAGCAAACAGGACCCTGCAACTGAACCAGGAATACGAAATTCAGTTTCTGATTGACAGCTGAGATTTACTCATGATTGGTTGAGCATGTGTAAGGGGAGGGACCTCGAGACCTCAGCTCAGCTTCAGTATAAGGTCAGCTCCAGCTATTGTGATGTCATAGTTTTCTATTTCATTCTTTGGATCTAAATTGTATTTTTGAACTGTTATTTTTTTCATGCGTCTTGTGCATCATGGCGTTCATCCTTGGAAGAGACCTTTGCTCAAAAATACTTTTTTAAATGCCCTATTTTGCCTTATTATTTCTGTGACCATTTTTATCTCTGTTTTCTTTTTAGTTTATTCATCTTTTTATTCATCTTTTATTTTTTTTTAAAAAGGTTCAGGACCTTTTTCAAAGATTTTTGGGACAGACCGAGCAGAGTAAAAATAAAAGAGAATAAAAGGCAGATTCTCTTCAAATTCAATATAAACATATAAACAGAAAATGAGCTGGATGGAGTTTTAATGTGTTTTAATCTGACATAATAAATTCAGTTTAAACTAATTGGCTCCCCCTGTCTAACCCAAACTCTTCTGAGTGAGGGAACAAAACATTTACTGACACAGTCTACATGCTTTTCTCCCACAATGCATTGCTAATTGCACTCTGCAGCTCACAAGCAGAAACGCTCCAGAGAGGAAAATATTCAGAAGCGAGGCTGCGGATCACATTTGCTCTATGGACCTGAACTCCCCCCTCGTTTACTCCCAGGTTCAATCAGACAGAAAATTCAGTGTTAACACAATTAAAGGTCATTTAACACACAGCCGACCTCCTGCAGCTTAAACACTGAGCAATCATCAGACACCAAACACACACTGAGCTTGTTCTGAGGAAGACAGAAACACATGGACATCAGTTTCTGATTCACCATCGTCTCCCACCTCCAGATTCCAGCAGAGCCAGGAAGTGGTGTGTGCAGCCGGAGAGATAACAGATAACAGCGGAGCGGGAACAGTCCGTTTTCTATCAGGTGACAATAAGTCGACCTGCAGCTGAATCGCTCATCTCATGCATTTGTAATAACCTTGGATGTGAGCTAAAAGCAGCATTTTAAGTTCAGCTGCTGCATTTACTCACTGCACAGAAAGAGACGTCTTTCCTTTTGAATGGAGAAAATCAACTATGGTTCATTTGTTTGCCAGATCAGAAAAGGTTTGGATTTAGGTCTGATTACGCTTTGGTGTCATTCCCCAGTTGTAAATGTTTTGGATAAAAGCAGTTAATTAGAAAAATGTATTTAGTTCCAAAAGTAACAATTACAGTTACATTTAAATAACATAACATAACAATCCTATTTAAATCAAATGAAATAAAGTGTTGCCTGAATTGCATTGTGTTTTACAGAGTCAGTTCATGAACCTTACACACAAACAGACACACACACAGACACAAACACACACACACACACACACACACACACACACACACACACACAGGGCGTAGCAGTCATCAAGTCATGCTGACTGCCTCCTCCTCCCTCTTGCTATCTCTCTCTCCCTCTCTTTCTCTTTCTCTTCCTCTCTCTCTCTCTCTCTCTCCCTCTCCCTCTCCCGCTCTCTCTCTCTCTCTCTCTCAGTCTGCCGGTTGCTCTCTCTCTGCTCACACTGCTCTCACACACTCTGAACATCACCACAACTGGACAGAGACTGAATGAAATTAAATGAGTGACTTTGTTTTTCTTATTTGTTCTGGATGGATACTCGTTTGCTTGGAGGATGACAGCAGGAGTCCAGGAACCTGAATGTGAGTACAACCTCCTCTTCACACACACACACACACACACACACACACACACACATACACACACACATACACACACATACACACACATATAGCAGTGTTAGTGAAACGTCACCTGCAGCAGAAAGCTATAATTCAGATGAGTGTGTGCAGGTGTTCAACACATAACATGTATTTTTAGAGTTATTATTCACCTACAACATGTATTTAAGTGTGTGTACAACTTGGAAAACAACATATACACTTGTAATTATTTTTACGCTCCTCTAGTTTCACACTAAGGATATGTTTACAATAGGTTAATATTGCCTCTAATTAAGTTTTAAACACATTTGTGAAAAATTGAATGCACAATTCTAAGCAGAATAAGATAAATAGATCAAAAGATAGATTGAAAGACAGATAGATAGATAGATAGATAGATAGATAGATAGATAGATAGATAGATAGATAGATAGATAGATAGATATTCCTTTGTTACAGCAGGAAGGTATCTGACACATAACACACTATTCAAAATATTAAAATAACATCATCCACTAAAACTTTACAAAAGTTAAAGAATAAAATGTACAAAACTGTACACAATACTATAAAATTATCACACTACAGCTCTCACACAAGTGCGCACACAATCTATCTATCTATGTTAGGATTATTTCTTGCAGTGTGATCTCTATGTCAGTGTGATGGTTGCTGCAGTGTTTGCAGTCTGGAATAAACACTTCCACGGTAACAGACCATAATACTGTTATTGTGCATAATAATCTGTCAGAGGAGCTTTAAGACATCAGAGGGGAAAGTCAAGTATTTAAGTCAGAACATTTTGCACGTAAATGTCTCCTCTGCTCTTTCCCCTGACTTTGAACTCGGCTTTAGACATCGCTCCCACTCTTCTTCCACTCTTCACCCAGCAGGCTGGTTCCTCTGTTTGCTCCCATTAACTCGCTGCAACAACCAAGTCAAATTGCATTAGTACAGTGGAAAGAGAGCGAGCTGAGCTGAAGTTACAGTACAGCAGGCACTTGTGTGTCTGCCACAGCTCCAAGGGTTTTGACTGCAGACAATTAATAAATCATGAGAAAGAACAACTAAATCAGTCGCTTGTGTCGCTGAACCTCTCCAGTGCAGGGACCAGAAAACGATTCTGGTGGATGAGATGTGGAGCGGAATCAGCTCTGATGCCGTCGAGGAGCTTTTAGTTCATTATGTGTTGAGCCAGACTGGAAGAGAACTGTATAGGAGACTTGTGGCGATGCAATTTACAGATCTAAGATATTTACCTTCGTCAGTAACATATGAGGATGGTTCACTTTTCAAAGAGAAGATAAAAAATTTCTTTTGATCGAGAAACTGGATCAGAATTGTTCAGAATTTGATGATGATCCAGATTTTTTCTGTGGCAGTTGTGCTGTGATGTCTTGCTGTTGGAAAAATCAGATTTTAAATATCATATATAGACACATGCAGATAGAAAGAAAACACGTGCTAATTAAAAAAAACATCATCAATTTGACGACACATGCGCTGCAAAAAGACAGCAAATACACAAAAATTAAAAATGTCTGTCCTGGTTGACATCATCATTGTCGTCTTCTATGTAAACAGCTCCTCTTTTTCATCCTTTAGTTTCTGCAACAGACACACATCGTTTTGTGTCCGTTGCATTATAGAAGCGACATCAACGAGCCCACTCGCTATTTCGAGAGCTAATCCAGAGTTCATTGCACTTCTGAAAGCAACTAATGTTAAATCAAGTAACATAAAAAACTTCCTGGATCTGCACCTTAGTCTGGATTTGTGCCAAAATTGAACAGGTTCTTTCCTGACCAATACCAACCCTCCCACCAAGATTTGTGTAAATTCGTTCAGTAGTTTCACGTAATTTTTTTTGCAAGCAAACCTCATTGGTGGAGAACAGAGGGCGTTAACAGTAAAGAAGCAGAGTTCTAAATCTGTACTTTCACCCTGAACACCTCTGCTCTTTGGTCTCAATCACTTCTCTTAATCAAAACGTGTGCGAGTGAGGTTTATAAGAGTGACATGTTTCTGAAGTATTACTTCCTGGTCTGCGTCTTTCCATTTCCAATGTAACCGAAGGTCAGGGAAGAGCTGAGGGAAGGAAAACATACATCTCTCGGGAGGATGATTTAAATTTGAAAAAAAAATATATATATTTTCACACTGTGGAAGTTGATTTTCCTGCTGTAGAGGAATGAATGGTGCGCTTGTTTTTCACACACGTGTGACACAAATGAGAATCTATGTTGTGTGTTATTGTGAAACGGTTGAGAATATGAGCTGCCTCAGGCAGAGACACACAGAGACGGATTTCTCTGGGAAGCATCATGCTTTATTGAGCTGCGGGGAAATGTTTCAACCTTAATGGTCTTTTTAGTAAACCGTCCTCACAATGAATCCTTTGTTCCTCCTACAGAATTCCTGCCTTCAGCTCCAACTGTTGTAATATTAAAATCAGTAGAATCTCCTTTTCTTCTCCTCTATGTCTGGATCTGTTCTCTCCCTCCTCCCTCTCTCCCTCCGTCTTTCAACCCTCTGCACATGGTCAACTCAGTTCATCTTTCTCCTTCTATTATGTTTCTCTTCTTCCCTCATGAGATTACAATTTTCAGCTTTTAACTTGTTTTGTTGGTTGCAAAACTCTAATTATAACTAAGAATATATGATTTATAAATAAACTGCCCTTTCAAAGTGGGCCTGTGGGAGTTACTTGGATCTGAGTCTCTGCATGCAAAATTGAATCCCAAATGTACGGAGGTATATGTTCACCTGTTGGTGCTGATGGGCGGTGGAGGTCCATGTGTAAATGTGTTTAGAAATCTGTGCCCTCAGATTTATATACGTGCTCAAACTAACAAGTGAAAACCAGATTCCCACCTTTCATAAAACTCTGCATGTGCGCTCTGGAAATATTCCTGGTGCTGCGCTGCCCTCGTAGTATTTGTGTATTCATTCGAGGGTTTTGAATATGCCTGTTACTGGCACTTGTCTCTTTTCCAGCATCCACACAGATAACCCATGAAAGAAATAAATCACAATTTGAATCTCCTCCATGTTAACCGTTGTCACAACCTCGGAGCCCATCTGCAATCGCCTGACACTGAATAAGCCTCTGAGGGCAATGCTTAGTAAACTGGGTCTTCAGATGTAGACAGTGGATATTCTGAGGCAAGACTGACACACACTGTTTACAGTCCAATCCTCTCGTCCAATAAAACTTTGTTTCAGAAGTATTTTGGGTCCTTGCAATACAACCCACCTGCAAAAGTCTGAAAATGACTGGATGAGGTTGTTGAGAGCAATGAAATGTGTAGAGACACATATTCGTCCATTTATAGTTACCTATAAAAGGTGAAAATAAACAGAGCACTGCGGTGTTTATCTCATTCTCTATATCATTATATTATTTAAAATATTATTTTGAGTAAACTTTGTTCCTCAACCCTCCATCTCCTCCATCCCCTCTGCTGAACTATTTCTGACCTCAGAGGAAAGATAATCTGAGCAGATTCAGCTCAAGGCTTCGAGTCAGAGGGATGACTGTGGTCAGCTAATAGCCCCAGATACTTACCTGCTGCACACGCACACACACACACACACACACACACACACACACACACACACACACACACACACACACACACACACACACACGTATAAGTACACACTATTCCACCTTCTCCTCCTTCACCAACGTTTGGGTGAGATCTGGAGACAAACACATTTGACCGACTGTATCATCCGTCTCTCAAAACCACATTATTCAGAACTGAACTATGTTTTTAATGTTTTAAATAATAATTGTAGTCATTGTCAATACTAGTTTTGAGTATAATCATCACTTCAGACAGAAAAATCCAAACCACCATTAGATGAATAACCATTATATTTGTTCAGTTGAGCTCAGATGATGACTCTGGTTTTCCTGTGTCTTCTATTTCAGCGCCACCACCAGGTCAAACCTTTCATTGATTCTGTGAAATATCTCAAAATCGAATAGACGGATTAAATAAATGGGACCAGGAACAAAGATTTAATGCCAGAAATTGAGAAAAATGGAAAGAGACAAGGGTTTTTTTTTTAAAGATCATTATGGGAGGGACAGAAAGCAGAGGATGAGTGGAAAGGAGGGGAGTGGGAGACAGGGGTGATGGATGGAAGGGATAAATAAAAAGAGCTTTAGATGAGGGTGAATGTAAAAGACGGTGCCATGATGGTGTAATTGCTCTCCAGAGGAGTTCTGATAAGCAACACTTAAGAGCCTCTGTGGTAAAGTAATCACGGTGATTAAGCACCAGAACAGCGGTGGCAGCTAACAGCTAACCTGAGGCATCGAGACCAGCACAACATAATACACATTATACTGTGACATAACATATCATAACACTGATGTCACGTGAGAAAATCATGGTTGTTTGTGAAATGTGAAAAAGCTTGATGGCATCTGCTTCAGATCTCATTATTTCTATACGAGGCAGAAATTAAGGATTAATTATTTAACTTCAAGAGGGTTGTTGTGTCTTCATGCAAATTTAAACTGTGTTATCAACCACAGGATATTTCCCCAGGAACCATTAGAGAGCTATATTTGTTCCATGAACCTTTACAGAACAAATATGTAAATCTGTATCTACCCAGTATATGTTGAATCCTGCCCTTCTGCAGTGGACAGTAAGATTTTTGGATGTTTTAATGGCCACAGATGTAGGATTCCTCCATCGCCTCTGATGGTTGGTGTGTTTGTGGGAGTGAGAGAGTGACAGAGGGGCAAATTCCAATACCATTCTGGTTGGCATCGCCTGTATCCCTCTGACCACGTCTCTGCTCGGACTTCCTGCTGTTTTGCAGGAGCGGGTAATTTCAACTTTTTAGGACAAGCTGAGGATCTTGTGATTGAGTTTGAAAACACAAAGGTTGAGGTGATGGGTGGATAATTATATCGTCTTTGTAAAGCTCGGAGTGAGAAACCTGCAGGGTCACAGCTCGTCTGACAGGACGGTTGTTCTGGACATGCTGAGGTGTCACAAGTCTGGTCTCTCGGATGACTCAAAAGCCAGTGGAGGGGACAGTGGGTTGAGTTGCACCCACTGATCCACACACACACTCACACCCTCTCAGAACAGTGCTGAGTGTCGTTCTTTAATTTGAGGTCTCTGAGATGAGTGGTGTTTTTGTGTGTATAATCGTGGGCGACTGCTTTTGTTTTCCTAGCGTTGAGAGCTCATTTGCATCAGCGGCAACCTCTGCTTTGGTTGTTGTCATGGTTATAACACAATTATTTGTTTGCCTGAGAATACGCTCCAGTGCATGAGTGGTACCAGTTAACTAAGAACTTTAGTTTTACCGTCACAGACATTAGTGATGCCACATTTAACGAACTGATTGTGGTGAATAAGAAACAGCAGATTAATTTCCTATCATGAGTCAAAGGGCATGGAACTAATCTTTAATCAGCATCATTAGATTTTCAGGTCAGACATAGAATAACTCAAGCTCTCGGTGTCACAAGAAACATCATCATTGAATCATTTCTATTTGAACTTGAATTGTAGTCTGGTCCTGATATTCAGAGATGAATGATTTCCCTTTTCAGCACGTCGGAACATGACCACAATATAAATATAACATGAACATATATGGGCGATAGCATAACTGTAGTTGCAACTTTTGACAAATTAACTGTTAATAGTTTAGAGAAGCTTCAATATACAAAGATAAAAAGTGGGAAAATGTCTCCACATGGCGTCACGCAAACAGTTAAACATGGATCATCCCTCTGCAACCAGATGTATCCCGTGTGTCGCCAGGTGCTTCATGTTCCCTTTGCACACATTGTCACCCTCATATGACGCAGGCACTGCAGTGAGAGCTGAAATCTTGGCCTACATGATAAGTGTATTATTTCTTAGTAAAAACTTTAATTCCTTGGATGGCGTGTTGTAGAACTCAAAGCGCTTCTCTGTGTGTGGATGAAATGAAACAGCTGACGTCCTGCAGACCAGGAGAGAGATTTAAACAAAGCATCGGACCGAAGAAAGAGACGCAGGAAACCAGAGATCAGACGTGTGTCTCTCTTTCTGTGTGCGTGTCGATGGAACCGTTGACGTCTAAATGCACCCAGGGTGTGATGAGGTCAGTACTGTCTGTAAACACTGTTAGGCCTGTTAGGGACGCACATACACACACACACACACACACACACACACACACACACACACACACACAGTCGTCTCCTGTGTGGAGACAGCAGCACCTGTGGCCAACATTAGACCAGTTTCAGATGGTCGATAATCATCTCGTCCTCTGTTTGTCTTCCTTTGTTCTTTCCCATTAAACCTTTATCTCTCTCTCTTCTCTCCTTCATTTTTGTATCCCCTCTTTTCCTCTCCCGCTCCATTTTTCTCCCGATCGATGACTTTCTCCTTTAATATTATTCTTTTCCTCCCTCGGACATAATCTTTTCTTGTTCCCTCGTTCCCTCTCACCCTCCTGTCTTCCTCTCTCTCTTTCTCTCTGGTGCCTGGATCTAAAATTACCCTCTCTCTTTTTTCCCTCTATCCATCTGGCTCCCTCATTTCCAACCCCTACATTATCTTACTATCTCTTTCTGTCTCATTTCCAATGTGCAGAAAAATATGCCTTGAAGTTTATCTTTTTGCAGAATACGTGAGCACGTGTCTTTTCTTTCTCCTCTGCTGGTTGGTCCAATATTTTGTGATTGCTGGTGTAAATGCTCTGATGGATGATTTGTGAAAGAATCATGACTTTTATTTTCTTCACATTTTCAGTATTGTTCTTTTACCTTTTTCTGTGTATATTGACTCCAGTTGTTGGTTTGAATCAAAAGACCAAAACTCTGCATTTTCACCTCAGTGGTTAGTCAAGGTGTTTTCAAAAAAGAACCTCAGACATTTTTTGGAGTTTGTCTTCCATATTCACAATAACGGGGAAATGTCCAGAGCTTTCAGGTGAGGAGCAGAGCTGCAGGAGGCCGCTTTTATTTGCATCCTTATTATCAAAAGCTGTCAAATCTTTATGTCTTCATCAGCATCTTCTACGTGTATGGCTCCACTTTATCATCCCGGGATATTTGTTTTATTCCAGTTTCACATCTGGCGAATGTTAGAAACGTCATCAACACTTGCTCGCTGGGAATTTTCGAGGAATTTTTCTTGAAATTGAAATTTTACTTTTGAAATTCTTTACTTGGACATTTGATTTCTCACACAGACTTTGGTGCATGTCCAAAAGCGGCTTAAGATTGATGAGACAGTGCTGTTTGTCTGTATGGGCACAGACTTGATGTACTGTAATAACAATCCAGTCTAAACAGATTCAAACTGCTACACAATTTGTTTGAATTCATTTAAACTCAATCTACACTGTGAGCTATTGTCAGGAAAATAAAGTTGGATACAAGTCTTTTGGTAATTTTGCCACCTAGAAAAAAACAAATACTTGTCTCTCTTCAGGTCTGCAACTATCGACTATTCTAGTAATGGAGTATTGAAAGCGATTAGAGGAAACTTTAATGACTCCAGAGGGAAAAAAATATATCTCTGAGGAAACAAGATACATCAAATGATTTGAGTGATTATTGAATATCTGTAACCTGGTTTGAGACAGTTCCTTCTGCACCATAATGGGATTTCAAATTCAGTCATTCTTTTGTTCCTGACTCTTTAGCTGCTCAATGCTGCACTATGTTCACAGACCAGTTGCTAAGTGTCTTTCTGCAGAAAGTGAGTGGTGGATTATTGTGAGCTCGTTTGATGAGAACAGCTAAGCTAACTGCTGTAGGCTGGAGCTGAGGCTGATGAGTAGCTACGACATAGATCTAAGGCCGCCATGAAGAAAGAAATCTGAGATTTCAAGAAGAAGTCGTGGAAAGTTATACTATAACAAGAATCAAGACGTAATTAAAAAAAGTCACAATAACTTTTTTTTCCTGAGAAACTATGAAACACCTTTAAATGTGATATTTATGATAATGTAGTGATGCTGTGACAAAATCTGAAGTATTTTGTTTGCTCTGGTAAAAGATATTTTCCCCTAACATGGCCCTAACATTTTGTCGGGGATGAGAGTAAACTGGCCCAGAAAACCAAACTGGGTTGAAAGAGCTGGAGGAGCTTTCACCTTCCACCTTTAAGTTTGTGTACTTTTGATTTTTAACACACTGAAACAAACAGATGGAAGAAAAGAAAATATCGGATAAGAATCAGAGTGATTTAGTGGAATGTATTATTAGCGATATTGATATTTCTACATCATGCCGATCCACAAACAGCATAAAGGTCAGTGTAGCTGGAGGGAAACCCAGCTGCTGTTAAAACATCATAGGAGTTGAAATTCATATTAACTTTAAAGCCTGAGGCTCCGTATCCTGAACACACATCTTCAAACAACACAAGAGAAAACTGAGGCAGGAAAATTCAAATCCGAGATGATTCCTGCTTTTGTCTCTTCGTCAAAGAAAATGGATTTTGTGGCTGCTGTAATGATTAAGTAAACTTGTTTTCTTTTATTTATGGTATTATTTATATTTGTGTTATTACTCCATGAGGGTTAAACTGATAAAAGGACCCAAGAGTCATACAACATTCTCAACTTAACTCTAAATAGCAATGATGTTGGACTGTTTGAGATGGAGTGGCACAAGGAAACTTGTGTTCCTCTCTTTATAAACCAATTTACCAGATTTAATCAGATCAACCTCACAGTTTATCTGTATTTTTCAAAATTCTATTTCCAGAATAAATTCATGAATCTAGTACACATGTGGGCATCAGGCAGTTTTCTATTACAAACATTTGTGACCCACATCAAGTGGAGATCAAAGAAGAAACCATGTTTCAGGATTTCGACCCGCTGTGCCCCCACGTCAACACCAGTAACCAGAATAGAATCGACCAATCAGATGAGTACAGACAAAACAGGAAGTGGCACAGGAAGCGGCTACATCCTGGCAACAGAGTGGTGCTGCCAAAAAACACACACACGCAGACACACATGCACAGTCATATTTTCAGGAGGATGGCACATTGACTTACATTCATTTCTTTCAACTTAACCTTAACCACTAACATAACCTCATAAGATTGAAGGATTCAGGTTATCAAGTGTGAGTGTGACTAAACAGACTCATTTCACCATTTGAGCAGATGAGTAATGCAAGAACACACACACATTCATAGCTGCATTGTGTTAACCACACCCAGACTAAAGAGATAAATAAAGAATCCGAAACAAAAGGCTGAAGATAAAGCGAAAGGATGCCGAAGATTAATCACTAAAACAAACATTTAAAGAAAAAAGCATGAGCCAAACAACACAATCATTTATAACACCAGCACAAAACAGTTTGACACAAGGATAACACAACCCAACAGGTGAGAATGTTGTGATATCCGAAAGAATAACTGGGTGAAGGTAACGTAATAAGAACGTTTGACCTAAAAGAAAATACAACAATAATCTCACACCAAGCAGATTTAAACGACACGTTGAACATCAGCTAACACAGGACGGACGAGCGTGTGTTGCTGTGGATCCATTACTGTCATCGTAAAATATCAAAAAGAGAAATGAGGTCATGTGATCTTGAAAAGCGCAAAAGAAATTCACATTCACAAAAGTGAGTTCATCTGTGCGTATATTAGTGCTTTGTGTCTGTGCATGTTCTTTTGTTCCACACTTAACTTCTCTCTGTCAACATGTATAGTCTCACACACACCACACAACTAAACACACATTCTATAATATGCATACGCCATTTGTGTCCGTCACACACACACGCAGCCCCGTTGGGAATAGCTTGACAGGCTGCGGCTCAGAAATGAGTGGAGGTTTTCCGCAGCCCGTCATTAAAACTGCTGACACCTCCAGTGGAATATCATTTGTCTGAGGTGCAGTGAGAAGCCGAGCACAGACGGCTGCGTCACATCCACACTATGCACAACATTTCAGACGAGCTCTGCACAGGTCAGACAGCAAGAGGAAGGGCGAAGAGGGCGGGAAGGAATCAGAATGAGAATATGGAAAGTTACTTCCACGTAACAGTTGACGTCAAACAGAATCAGGCCATTTTGAAGCTTAAAACATGATGGTGCAAGTTAAGTTCGCTTTTGTCAATGAGTGATTGTGAGGTTTAGTGCAAAAAGGGATTCAAATTTAAATTTCGAATTCCAAATCTGATCGAGTGGACAAATACTCAAATTGTTTCATCTACTGCTTCGTCAGCTCCACTAAAACAACACAGGAGCTCAGCTAAAAAGAAAAGAAACAAACATCATACATCATGGTTTATTGTAATGGCTGATGCAGAGAGGAAACAAGTTAGTTGTCTGCTTGCACACACACACATACACACACACACACGTGCACACGCACACACACACACACTCGCAGTGCCTCGTTCATTTCTCTCCAGACGTACAGTTACAAGCTCTGCTGATCTGATCAGAGCCAAATTAAGAACTGAACAATAAAGCTTGATGCGGGAAACGTCACAGGAATATGACACTTTTATTGAAGTCATTAATTCTCGCTGCAGGGCGTCACATCAGGGGCTTCGAAGCACGGACGGCTGCACGGCCACTCGGGCGTGAAATGAACAGCCAGGATTAACTACCTGCAGCCTCCATCTTTCCCCTTCTCCCTCTGCCTCAACACCGAGATCCTGTTTGTCTTTCCTGTTCAGTTTTTCTGTTTTCTTTGACTCACTGCTTTCCCTCCACTGCACTGCAGCATTCGGTTATTTTCTACCCTCATGACGAGGACAAACTTTTTAAGTTGTAGGAGTGGTCAGGGTTTCAGAGAGCATCCATACAATTATCTCTGAGCATCTAAATCAACTTAAAATTATGATAAACATGTAGTTTATGATACATGTATCTGATTTTGCATATTGGTTGCGACACCATCAGTCTTGGGCTGGAATAGATGAAGTTTTTAAACTGAGACCACATTGTTTGAAATGTAAAAGTGAGCAACCACAAGCATAAGGTGAAGAGTCTCTGTGAGACAGGGTATGTGATGTGGATATCAGATTTTTAAAGGTGGATAAACAGTGACAAGGGAAATCTGACAAAGACACTTTTTTTGAAACGTCTGTGCTGTAGCTCATGTTATGTGATGGTGTTGTAGTTTATAAGGCTGACACATGCACATGCCTGGTGACGACTGTGTGCTTGTTCAGTGATCGAGAGCGGTGAAAACAATATATACTGAGTTTAAGCTGAATTCTGTCCACCTGCCGAGGAGAGTGAAAAATGTATGGATGTTTTAACTGACACAAACGGTATGATAAAGCTTATTTTGTGGTGCCCCCTGGTATTTTGCGCTCTTGCCAACCACCTATACGACCTATGCCGTGGACGACCCCTGTCTAATAACAATAGAAACCGTATAATGACCTCAGAGACTTGTTTGTTATCTCAGTACTTCAATTTTATGTGTGTGGTCTTCCACTCTGAGGATTCATTTTTGCATTTTGGCAAATGTTTTTGTTTTTTCATTTTCCTCACATCGTTAGGAGGACAGAATAATGACCGACACAGTGAGGGATGGAGAACTGCAGTTCTCCTTTTTTTAAAGTTCATATACTCCAGTGTCAGCGATGGTTACAGCAATAAGAGGAAGGATATAAAAAGAGAAGAAAGCTGACTATATGACTTTGTGCTGATTCATTATTAAAGCAGTTTCACAAAGAATCAAAGCTCCTGTTTTTATGTCGCAAACACAATCCATGAATGTCCTTTTACTCATCAGCCTCTCGCTCTTTCGTTTCATAGTTTATTTTCTGGTCAGCACAGCGTCCGTGGGATTAAATGGAGCAGGTTGATTGAGTTTGTGTTTCCGTTCATTCATTCTGGTGCTGCACTTTAAATTCCTGGAATACTTTTCAGGGGGGGGGTTATGTGACATAGAGAGAAGAGAAAATATTTTTAGAACAAGGACAGGTACAATTCCTGAAAGTCCTGGATATTCAAATCCAATTCAAATGTTGTAAGCTCAACAAAGAGAGTTAAAGAAGGAAGTGAAGCTATGCTTTCATATGTCTCTAAATGTTCTGCTGCTGGAAAGGTCTTCAAGTTCACCATCTGAAGTTGGAACCTGGAGAACCATGTGTGTTTCTGTGTTGAAGCTCCAGTGGTAGCCAGTGGCCGTTGACTTTATATTTACAGGTCATCCATCTGTCTGTTCATGGTGTGAACACTACATCTGAAGAACACCTTGAGGGAATTCATTCTTCAAAATACTGACAGTTGGACTCAATGATGATCTGTTGAGATTTCGGTGGTCAAAGGTGAACGGTCAAGGTCGCTGTGACCTAAATAATCACAGCTCTTACCTTGTGAACATGATAACTCAGGAATTCATTTGAGGGAATCTTTTTAAATTTGGTACAAATGTTCACTTGGACTGAAGCATTAACTGGTTAGAGTTTGGTGGTTGAAGGTCATGTGGCCTCACGTGTTTGTGCCTCTTGAACATATAATTTCTTCACATTTTGAAGAGTTGTCACTTGGACTCAAAGATGAACTGATTTGATTTCAGTGGTCAAATGTAGACCGTGATTCTCGTGTCTCTGTACATTCAAACAGATGTTGATGTTTGAATGTCGTAATGGAAAAGGTTTTGCGTTTACAGCTAATCTGTGTAAGGTTGTGTTCGTTGGCGTCCTTCCATTAACTTTCTATCCTTCCTGGCCATCTGTGAAGTCTTTACATTCAGTCCCTCCCTTTATTCCCTGGTTCACAGCCTGACTGAGGAACTTCTGCTCTTTAAATAAGATTTCATTCACAGTCAGGTTTGGGAAAAGTTTCATGTCTCAGCTTTCAGCAGATTTCCAGTTTAATATTCTGACTCTCTGGTTTTCTTTCAGTAATTATTTTACTTCTGTCGTTTGTTTCTTTGCTTTTAATGTTTTTCTTTTTTCTTTCTTTCTCTCAACCTGTGTTTCTTTTTGCTGATTCCCACGGTTACGACGCTTGTGCCTTGGATGATTGTGTGTTCATTTCATCAGATGCTACTATTGTTCCCTGACACACGCGCAGACAGACACACACAGGTGAGATGGCCACATGATGACAGCGTGGGTTCTCGGGCCTCGGTCTCATGACTCAGCTCGGCAGCTGATGACGGCCCGGGAGCTGTTATCTTGCAGCCGCGCTCTCTTCTTGTTCTCTGCTGCTCTCAGCAGCACCGTCATCTTGTCCGACATGCTCAGTGTCGACGGACATGATGTCGGAGCTACAACACAACAGCCACACATCCTGCTCTGATTAGTGTTTTCACTGATACTGCAGCTGTGTGACGGCACGTTGTCCTTTAGATTTCCATTGTGACCCGTCGTGAACTGATTATCATCAACAAGTGTTCATATGTAAGGTTTATTTTGTATTTTGGCATTTAAGCCACATCTCATCCTGTGCACCTCATGTTTATTTTTTCACACAGCAGCAATATAACACTTTGTGAGATCAGTAAGTTTAACAGCTTTTATGAAGAGGATATTGTCAGAATCACTGTATCTATCACTGTTTTATCTGTTTTTTCACCCACATGTTCATGTTTGTCTCTCTTCAGCTTTGTTAAGTAGCTGTTATTATCCTCAGCATGTTTATCAACAGATTCGTTTTCAAGTGGCACATACAAGTGATTTAAGTGCTGCACTGAAATATTTTCTCTGCAGTACAAACAAGATCCTGTCAAATAAGCATGTGCAGATTTTTTTGGTTTTTATGATTTCTTAATCCAAACGAATTTAAAATATCTAAAGAATCTGAGCGTCAGCACTGACCTCTCCTATGTAAAAAAAAGACTTTGTGATTGTTTAGTTAATAGAGAAGAAATATAACAAAGAAAAACGGAAGTGGACTGAGAACTCTTAAAAAGATTTCAATGACATTTTTTCGAGGGGTTGGGTTTGACCCAAGGAGGAACCCTTTTTGTGTGGATCTGGATAAACAGGTGGAACCAGGAGTTTTTTTTAACGTGTGGAGATACAGTGTGTTCGTCTCGGTGGAATATTGCACTCTCCAAGGGTTCTTCTAGTTTGTTATAAAACTCAAAGAAAGTGAAAATAGAAAAATCCTGTTTGTGCCCCTTGATGTGCATCTGCACCAAACCATGTTCATCCCATAGGCCCCAAGTTGGGTGAAAATCAGTTTTGGCGTAATCCTGTTAACAAACAAAAAAACATAGTAAAAAGGTTATAAATAACAACATCTGAAATAAGTCTAAAGAAAAATATATATCTATGATCATCCATGATACCCAGTATCCTGCCATGGTGTGGTTTTCATGGTAAACAAAGCTGTATAATATTCTCTGGTCCAGTATCTGTGTGACTCTGGACTCCTCGTGTCTAAGTCATGCACAAATTTGTTTTTAAAGCAGAATAAGTTTTTTGCTCTGATGATAAGTTGTTGATAGATGTATTAATATGTTTTAATTGCTTTGTGTCCTTTAACATCTTGGCTGACCCTGCTGATCTTGAAAAGTAGCTTTTCATTCGATGCAGTGTCACATTTTGAGGCATTTAATCAATTCACAATGATTTTGATTTGATTTAAAACACTTTTGAAAGAAAGTGTCTTTCAGGATAACAGTACAAAGACCTTCTTTCTTGAGCCTTATCGTTCTCAGACCTTAGCTGTAAACACAGACCTCACAGCCTGTTTTTGTCACCTCGCTGGGACCGACATGCAACAGAAGGTGTGCAACAATCCCCCGTTGAGCTTTTCAAACGCGACACACGTGAGACAATGACAGACGTGTTCTGGTCTCAGCCGATGACGTCCTCTGACCTCTGCACCGCACCGACTCACACTCTGCAGTGGACGTGGAAGTCAGATGCCACGGTTGTGCACTTTACTCCTGAGATATTACAAAAACCGATTACCTCTCTGCAGACTGAGCCTTTCTAATAATACAGTCTGGTCGTTTGCTCCAGATATACCCAATCATCTTCACTGTAATCTAATCTGAAGTCATCATCTGTCGTGACTCACCTGTAACTGGAAAAGGTCTCTGATGGATCGGTGTTATAACCGCAACCCTGGGTGGCAGCCACACTGCTGGTGACAACTGTCTGTCAGCATTTCCTGAGCACACTGAGTTCAACCAGAGCAGCAGACAGACCATGGAGACTGTCCAGGATAATACCATCAGCGCAGTGTTTGATGAACAAACTGTGAAATCTAAATTTACAGGAGGTTTTTAATCACACAACTTAAAAAAAAGATGAAGATACAGAATTAAAGTCCAGTTCCTCTTCAGTGACTGAACAAACAGTGAAATAAACTCATCTATCGCTCATCTATTATTTATCAAGGAGAAGAATCTTAATCCCACTCAGACTCTGACTTTCACTTAAGCAAAGAAAAACAAGAGTAAATCCTCCTCTGATCAAATTTCTACTCTGATCAATTCCGAAAATCAATTGTTCGGCCCGCCCCCGGACAAAATGTACAAGTTTTGACCTTTTTGGAAAATGGATAAAAACTGTGTCATTGCTTGGTCCCCAGAGAATGAATCATAAACTTCAACTCTCCTCTTTTTTTAAATCGAGCACCAACATCACATCAAAATCGTAGATTGTTTATAAAGATGGACGAAAGGACAATTACCAAAAGTGAAGTCAAATCCCCTTGATTTCCCCCTTGTGCCTCCAAATATGCAAGTGTTTGTATGCAGGATAATTTAGCTTCTCTTCTGGATAGTGTGAGGAAGTGGAGATTTCATTTATTTTGAAAATGGGAAAAAAAGGAAACTAACTAACCAACAAACTAAAAATACAATATGGCTATATATATACATAATATTTAAACATATATACAAACTCATACACATAACAAATGTGCATTGTTATGTATCGCGTCCATCTTTATTTACAGTCTATGCTCCATACTTGAACACACTTGAAAACGTGATCATTCACGTTTATGGGGCATGAACACACTGATGTAAACAGGATGCAGATCCTCTTCTCTGCAGTGTTTGCTTACTCAAACTAGAAACTAGAAAATATGAACTGACAGTAAGTGTTGGTGACGCTTTGCATTCTGCTGGTAGTCGTGACTGATAAGAACCAATCAGGAAGCGAATGCGGGTGACGTCTCCTCAAACTTCTCTGTTTTAGGCCCTGAAAAGCTCCGGACACTGATGTGCATTCTGAATCCAAAATGTCAGCTTTGTAAAATGTCTCACAGCTCACAGCCTCACAGTGTCCGCCAGCGTCGTCCTGTGCACCACCTGGTCTCTGTGTAACATGAGTGTTTCAGCCGCTGGCCTGCTTCCATGTGACACGGCAGATATGTCGGAGCTCACCACAGATGCTGTGATTATGCTGTGACTATCACAGGAGCACCTCTCCACCAGGCCTCGGGCCGACTGCCTGCGCAGGCCGATGAACAGAAACCTGCACAGACTCACGGTGGATGTGTTTGGAGAACTGCGATGTGCAGTGTCTTATTTGGACAGAGAGGCCACAGGGTTCAGTGTGTTGCTGCTGAACAGGTCCGCTTTCATTTACTCAGCTTCATCAATGCCTCATGAAGGAGATAAGAAAGATACTTTCATCCCATGATTTCTTTAACGTCAGGTTAAGACCAAAGGTGCTGAATTAAAAACGTTCCATAAAACCTCACCACTGTAAAAAACGACCTCCTAAAAGCTGAGGGGTTTCTGAAGAGCTGACAGAATTGCCAACATTTACAAAAACTTAACTTTCTCAACCTCTGAAGCAGATATAGACATGAAATAAAAAACATTTAATGGATAAAATATTTCCCTTTGATTGTAACTCATTACTGTTTTCCTAAATTTCATTAAAATAAATAAATCAACTAATCCGGCAAACTTGTTTAGATCCACCCTTCTTTGTCCTCTAATATGTCTGTTACTGACTGACTGCAGGCCAAGAGCACTAACAAGCCAACACGCTACATGTCCCGTCATGCATTTTACCTTTTCTACAAGTGAATCACAGCATATCATCTGTCAAAGATAAGTCTCATGTTGAATATTTGAATTAAACCGGTTTGTCAGGATCGTCCACAAAAATAAGATGTTTTAAATGAGCTGGAACTGAAAAATAAGTCAACTGTCACCTACAGAGAAAACACCTGCAGCCAGTCTGCAAAAAGAAAGAACTGAAACACAGCCATGCAGAAGTTGTGTCTGTCAGTAAACATCACTTTATGTTTTACATTCAGAAAAAAGCTTCATAACACAATAGATGAAGGAAACATTTAAAAGCATCACATGTCTCGTTATATAAAGTCTGTACTAAACCTGTACTGTGATATAGTGTGTATATGTTCATACTGGTGAGGACCTGCACTGATAGAATGCTTTTCTTAGCTCCAAAGACAAAGAGCTGTAATAAGAGCCGTCATTTTTCCATCTCTCTTCATGCTGCCAGTGAAGCGATCCCTTCCTCAAGTGACCACAGTTTAAAAGTGGCATCCATCTTGTAATCTTAATGACGGTAAATCTGCAAATGACGGGTGTTTCCCAAAAATGATGAGAAAATCATTGTATACATTTTTATACATACTGCAACAGAAAATCAAAGAACGGACAAAATCCCCAAATTATGAAGATTACATGATGATCTGAAACTTAAACTGGAGCTCAGCAAACACACACACACACACACACACGCACACACACACACACACACCACACACACACAGTAAATTCTATGTTCAGCCTTCCCTCCCTTCTCCTCCTCTCTGTGTTTATTGTCGTTGTGTTCGTCAGGACGGATGATGCCGGGGCTTTTCCCACCACACTTATGGGAGCTGATACTGAGTCGTCCTCCCTACTGTTTACAACTAATTATGACAGTCGAGGCCCTGAGGGACGCCTGTCTCTGACTGGGAGCCATGAAGACATGGATTGTAATCCAGCTGTCGTCTCTGACTCTTACATTTATTAAACGTAAGCAGGAGAAAAGTCTGAGATGTGAGGCAGGTGGATTGGATCAAACTCTCTCTGTAGTTGGAGAATGAAATATGGAGAAAGTAAAACACTGCATCATGAGCATTTGGTAGAAAGGCATCCTTGACCATGTAAACGTAACAGAAACAATGTTACACCGACCTTGTTTGGTCTAAACTCTCTTCCCTCAGTTTATTACGAACCAAATTATTGGATGTGAAAGGATCCTCTGACCGAGGTCAAACTGAACATGGTCTGGTTCGTTTACATTGTGAAAAGCTTGTAATCTTCACCCTCTGATCATATAATATTAAAACAACAAGAAAGTTTGTTTCACTGGTAGTAAAACTATGATGATATTACCAGAGCAACCAAATTAACCTTTTCTCCATTCAAACAGAAAGACCACCACCCGTCCATCTGACACTAACACGCCGATGTCAGACGAAAGACAAAAGCTTAGCACATTGATCAGTTTTGTTTTATCTAATCTCATCTTTTACAGCTGTTAAACCATCTTAAAGTGAAGAGTAGTTTTTTCCCTTCGCTGTTGATACACAAATCTTATAAAAAAACAAGTGTGGCGCCGTCAGGGAGGTCCACAGGGATCTGACTGAGTGTGCAGATATAATGGTTAAATATAACCATTGGGTCAGAACGGACGACCTTGTGTTTGTTACACAGTGGATTTTTATTCACGATGAAGTGGACTTTTCATTAGGAAATTGGTTGATTCATCAGATTCGATTTTTCATGACATGTTCCTGTGTGATGAACTAAGAAATATGCTTTGTTCTTCATGCTGGAACATTGGGCACCTTGAGCAATGGGTCCATCCAAAAGTTGAGTCCACACAAAACTCTTCTTGCATACTTGTTCTTTAAATTATTTTTAGAGCACAAGTCTCCAGGCAGCATAGGATTGGCTTCAAAAGACAAAATGTGACCAACACGTCATTGGACTCGTCTCTGTGTAGCTGCTTTCACTGTGTTTCACCACAGTGTCTAATGACAGACACAAACTCATGTAGAAATGTTTGCGAATGTTTCACTCTCTTACTCTCTATTCAAGCATTTGCACGATAACTCCATCCATGCATTAGTCTAATTGTACCTTTTCTGTATTTATATAGATTTCCCAGTCTTAAGAACCACTCAAACTGGGATACAGTACAGCTTTGTCATTCACACACACACACACACATTCATACAGTGCATCTATGTGCAGCACTTTTTCCGTCACACATCGCTCACACACTGCAGGCGCAGCAGTCAGGGATAATTTGGGCATCAGTGTCTTGCCCAAGGACATTTCCATTATCTAAACCACTTATCCTCTGAAGGTCACATGGGACTGGAACCAATCCCAGCTGACGTTGGCCCAGAAGCGGGGTACACCTGCAGGTCACCAGTGTACTGCAGCGCCAACATGCAGAGACACAATCACAATCACTTCTCCAAATAACCAAATCCCAATCTGAATTTTTTTATGACTGTGGGAGGAACCCGCATCACCTGCGAGAAAAACCTCAGAACATGCAAACACAGAAAAACTCTGCACAATTACTATTTTAATGAAATGTTGCCTCGACAACGTGTGTGTGTTTGTGTGTGTGTCTGTGTGCATCTGCCTAAGAGAGAGAGTGCTTGAGATAAAGTGGGCAAGTGTAAAAAAAAATCAATATGAAAGCTGAAACTTTGCATCAATTATTCCTTATTCTATTCAGATCACTTACTTGGGTAAAAATAGCAGCAGCTAAAACTCTGGGCAACACTAGTTATTGGTAACGTACCCTGCTCGTGTTTCATGCCCCCCCCCCCCCCCCCCCACACGATCGACAGGGCGTCCAGTCCCAGATCTATGAGACACAGAGGAGATCAACTCTGTCTCTGTCTTTGCACCTCTGTGTCATTCCGGTTTCTGCAGTTATGATTTCATCGACAGAGGACATGAAATATTCGGGTGGAAGAAGAACAGACTGTATTTCTTGTCACCACTAAATATGACACTTTTATAGAAAATGTGTCTCATGAGGACACAAGTTGTGTAAAATGTGCACTCAGGGTTTCATAAGAGGCAAAAATCAGTGACACACACACAGATATAAATTTAATGAATCGCAGCTTCCAGTCTGAAATGATGATCTTTGGCTGAACTCTCAGTGTTTCCTGGATCAAGAGCTTTGGTGTGTGGGCAATGTGTGTTTTTGTCTTTTGGAAGAGGGTGTGCAATGCGACTATTGCTGTACATTTACATACACATATTGGTAAAGTTAAAGATAGGTCATTGTACGATAACAATCTTGCTTGAAAATGAAAGAAATTCAAGAAACCACCATGACTTGGTGCATTCTTCTCAAGTAAACCTGTCATAATGAAAATTGAGCTGAATTTGCTGAGGTCACAATGAACAAGGGTGAATTGAAAATCCTTCATGACCTCTCAAGGATTTTTAAGAAATAATATTTAATAGGAACAAGTTATAAATGATATTATGAAAAAGTAGCCAACTTTCCCTGTAATGTTCTTTAAAAAACAAACATGATATTCCATTCCATTATACGTGTTACTATCTTGTGTGGAAAGCAAAATCGTTTCTCATTTTATGTGGCGACGTTAAACTTTCAGTGTTTGTCTTCGGCCTGGTTTTCCCCTCCAAGCACCTGTACCGTAAGAGCACGATTAGACGTGCATCAATTTTCACAAACGACCGCAATGTAGAGGAGAGAAAATCTTTCAACATGCAGAAATGTTACCAGCCGGACTCTCTTACTGTTTGTCTGTGTCTGGACACTGGAAAACTCTTCTCTGAGGTTTTAGTCATCACCGCTGTCGTTGTCTTACAGTAATTCTGTCAGACGAGAGGTTTGAGGACACAATGTCAATGTCACCAAACATTTTCCCCAACTTTTCCTTGCAGCCTGTTGCAGTTGCTGCTGCAGCTTCATGCTTGTTTAAATGTATTCTAAAAACTTACGTCAGATTTGAATATGCCAGTAGAGAGAGATTCTGGTCCTTTGTCACCATGAAATTACTTCTCTAACAACCTTTTGGAATCAGTAAGCAACACTTATATGCAGCAGGATCTCTGCGGTCAGTTGGCAAACTAGTTTTTATTTGTTTACTCATCATCTGGCTCAGGGTGTGTGTGTGTGTGTCTGTGTGTGTATCCTGGAAGGGACCCAGTTGTTTTGAGAAGTGTAAAAGGTGTATTAACATGTTTGATAGAGCAGCATTACTGTTTCCTGCTTCGACTGTTTGACTGTCAACAGGAATGTTTGGCAAACAGCCACCTACTTACTGTCAGAAAACACACACACGCACCCTCACTTAGTAATTTCATGACGTTTCCTTTTTCTAGGACACAGGTCAGGATCTTCTTTGTGTCGTCTTCCCTCCTGCCTCCACATTATCAAGTGCTTCTGCAAACACACGGAACCACTCACCAAACCAAACAATGCATGCAGTTCACGCAATGTGAATTTCATGTGTTGCATGACTTTCTCCACACAAACAACTTCTACTGACAAAAATCCAGAGGTTGCGGGAGGACTTTATTTTTTTTCTCAACTAATTCCATACAAAATAACTGCACAATAAATAAATCACACATGTGCAGTTCTTTAAACACTGTTCACTGTTAAGGGGTTGATGACGTTTAAGTCTTATACTATTTACTAAGTGATCGGATTGACACTATTATGTAGATTGTGGATTTACAACTAGAATTATCACCCTGCGGATGTTTACCTCTGGCATCTAGTGCAATTTCAGTCGACAGACTTATTTTTCTAGAGTCACATGAGATTATTGTGACCTTGGACCAATGATATAATCTTAGTCAGGTCACTGTGACCTTGACCTTTGACTTGATCACTATAATCTAATCAGTTAGAACATATGTGCTACATTTGAAAGGATTCTCGAGAGACATTCTTAAGATAATGTTTTCATGAGGCATGAAAGGGGTTTGTAAGGTCACAGTGACCAAATTTCTTGAGATATCATGTTCACAGACAGACAATAATGGGACAGACAGACAACCTGAATACATTGAGCCTCTGATCGCTGGCTGTTGCCAATGCAGAAGAATAAAAAGTTCTATTCTGGTGCTATCTGATGATAACTTACACTCTAGTCCTGACGTCACATGACTTCTTGTGACATCTTTCTTTACCGCGATTTACTTTTACCTCACAACCAAGCCAACAGCTCAACTCTAGATATTGTCTTATTTCACTATAAGTTCTTAGTTGTTGCTGTAGTTGAGTTTAAATGTGTCATATTTAGAGTTTGGTTATCTTGAAGAAGCCAAGAGTCTGAACAATAGAGGCAGTTCAGAGGGAAGTGAAAGGAAGAAAAGTACATTGTGAGGGGAGGACGAGGAGAGAGAGAGTGCGTGTGTGTGTGTGTGTGTGTGCGTGTGTGTGCGCCCGCTGAGAGCCAGTGTGGCGTCCTCATGGCCGCCTTGACCTAATCTTCTCTGGCAGCAGATCAAACGCTGCTGCTGTACACCAGACATTATAGAATAAGTTGATATGGGCCTCTATTGTACACACACTCTGACACACTCTCTCTCACACAAACACACACACACACATTTCAAACCCCTAATAAACCCCCTGAACCTCCCTCCAGCTGTGAACTGGGGTGTGACACCTTTACATTATGTCCCTATAGAACTGTTCTTTATGTAAAACAAAAGATCTTAACGGAATGTTTTGGAAAAGAGAAAAGCTCTTTAACTGATGGAAGGAAGTTAAGGAAAGAAGGAACACTGTCATCTGTTATAACTGCAGTGGCCTCAGAGAGTTTCCACATCCTGTCGCCTTTAGCACACTTTTGTCTGCAAATTAATGGAAATCAAAAACATTACAGAAATATTTACTCATACCTCAGGATGTGAGTCATTTACATCTATCTCCTTTAAATTCTGCTTCCTCAATTAACCTTTGGAGAATCAGTTAAAGGGACAGTGTGTAGAAACTAGTGAAAACATCATGATGATTATTTTCTATAAGATTTCTGCCAATAGAGACTCTGGGCAGATGTGGCTCAGGAGGGAGAGCGGGTGTCCACTAACCAGAAGGTCGGAAGGGCGATCCCCTTCTCCCCTATTCACCGTGCCCAAATTGTACCTGACAGCTGTGCCAGCAGTGTATCGTTGATGGATGATAAAGTGCTGAAAGGCAAAACTGTACTGGAAAGCTACATAAATACATACAATTTGCCATTAACTCTAAATTCTCCATAAGTGTGAATGTGAGAGGGAAGAGTTTGTCTCATTCAGAATTGACACATCCAGAATCTACCCTCCCTCTTGCCCAATGTCAGCTGGGATTGGCTCCTTAAAGGATAAGTGGAAGTGGAAATGTTGAGAATTGAGTTGAGAAATAAGTCAACTCCTCTCGTCTATCCTCTGACATCCTGCCACTGTCCATTTGCAGCTTTTGTTTGTCTTCAGCACAATCTCTTCAAAGTGCTATTTCTGATTATATTCTGTGTTTAATGCCTCAAAGAAAAATCATTAAAAACTGATTCTGAAGTATAATTTCATCAAGTAGCGACTGCAGAAAACAAACTTTCACGGAAATCAGTTCTTGCCAGGAGGTCACACTCACACGCTCACACACACAGTTGCATGTGTGTGACCATCGCATGCAAACATTGTGTGATTAATATGCGGCTGTTGCTGAGGTTAGTGGTTTGATCCTCAGTCTTCACCATCTGCATGCCGAAGTATCCTTGGGCAAGATACTCAACCCTTAATTGGCCCCTCATAGATGTTGAATTTACTATTTGTAAATCGCTCTGGATAAAAGCGCCCGCCAAATGAAAAAATAAATATCAGCAACTGATCAAACAAACCACATTCTGATAAAGAAAACACAGGTGATGCTCACTGAGAAACAAACCTGTCTCTGTTTGTGTCAGTGGTGTTATTGTGTTAACTCTGTTCATGCATGTCCCAAGTTATTGGATTAAACATGTATGTATTTACATGGACAAATCTGTGCTCTTGCTCTACCAACAGCAATAAATGAAGTTATAGTTAAAGCCAGGAGAAAAAACAGGCCTTGGATTAGATTGTCTTCTTCTCTTATGTCATTCTGTCTTTTAATTTGTGTTTCTTTTCCTGTCTTGTCTTGAGTTTTGCTTTTCTTCAATCTCATCTCTATGCCCTGAATGAAAGCTTGATTACAAGTACTTCGGTACTTTAATCAGAATTGTTCCATTTTGACATTATGATCCTAACGTGAGAGGATTTCATTCACCTGTACAAATATTAAAATGAGTAACGAAAATGTGATTTCTTCACCTTAAAGACAAACATAAACATATAAAAACAAATGCACATTGAAACGAAACTCTTAGCATGACCTAGCAGTTAAATCTCTTCATGCTGAAAACGATCCCAAAACATTTCAGAGGAGTGAAGTTTCCCTAAAAGGCTAAAAACAAAAACTTGCCCCTGCTCAGATTCCTCATTGAGACAACATCATTTTCTTGTTTGGATGTGGAATTCTATCAATGCAAACAAAGCGTTATGAGCAGCGTGACGAAGAAACAAGACGTTCTACCTCTGGTCTGACGGGCGAGCATGTGGAATGCTGATACAACAACAAGCCTGTGTTCAGAGGGAAGTGAAAGGAAGAAAAATACATTGTGGGTGGAAGATAATTCATAACTTAGGTCAATTAGACCTCGAATGGTGTGATGTGTGTGTACGGTGGTGGTGATGTGTGTGAAAACAGATCACAGCTGTGGTTCAGCTTATCAACGCAGGTGTTTCCCCAACAAAGAGCGATTTAACAAGTCACTGGAGAGATGACCTCACTTAGCCCTCACGTGTGTGTGTGTGTGTGTGTGTGTGGGTAGCCTCGACCCACAGTCACTGTTCCACACCAGTGATTGTCACATTATCACAAACTGAACCTGTTTCCGTCACAGATCTTTATTTGTTGTGTGCGGACAGATGACTCTGACGCCTCCTCCTTCGACTTGTAGCCAGAAGGTGGAACTCTGACTCAACGTGCACACCCGTTTTTAGGAAATGCTGTAGTTTTTGTGTCGAAATGTGGCTAATTTGGGGAATTCTTTTTTGTCCCACGTCTGCTGAGTAAGACTTATTACTATGACTTTTCAGTCAGGAACACTATGTCATGATTAACCCATTTTTTGCAAATGGGGATACAGTTATGATTGGAGTTGAAGGCTCCATTCCTTGGATGTTCCCTGGATTAGCCGAGCAGCGTGCTAAAATAAAACAGGGAACATGTGCAGAACCCCCTGTTGGATGTAGCAGGCAAAGTGCCTATTTAAAGGTTGTATTTAAAGGGACCGCTTTGGTGAGAGAATGAGCTGTGATTGGTAGGTGGCTGATGAGCACCCATAACCTATCAGTAGCTGACAGCTGAGAAAATGACTCTGTGTCCTGCATGAACTAACGCAATGCTTCATTCATTGAAATTATTTTGTAATATTACGACTTTATTCTCAAAATCTTTTTTCCCTTGAAGTGGCCTCAATACTCTGACTCCAGCCAGTCTTGAACACCAGATACCCCTGAGTCTGTTCACATATCTCAACAATGCATATATAGATGGATTTTCACCTTACCTTGTTGGGAGTGTTAATTAGGAGGGGTATCTCCAGAAATGTTTGGAGCTGATGGGTTGAAGTTCAAAGGTGAAAATAATAGAAAGACAATCTAAATCTTTTATTGATAAAGGTACTGCTGCATTCTACAGGTGTATAAACACAACTGTGTGCTTATATCGCTCTAAAATCATTTATCATTATATGGTTGGAATCATGACATAATGTTTGTAACCAGTTAGATAAGAGGGTTAGGGCACCTACAGCTAATTTAGACGAGCCAGTCATTCATCATCACATACTTTCTGATTGGAGTATATATGATGTGCATGCAGGGAAATGCATCACCTCTCCTCTGATAAACTTTTCACTGAAATGTGTAAAAAAACACTCGGCCGCAACTTTACCGTGGAAAAAACCTTCACTTCTATTCCTGAAATCTATAAGAGCAATGACAAGAAGCTGAAACACACATAAACCAAAGTGAGAGTCAGTTCTCGGCGCTTCAGAACATATTTGAGCAAAGCGATTGAAAGCATGTGCGGACTCACGTCGACCATGTGAAAAAACATCAAGGTATAAGACATATAAACAGAAGCTGAGCTCAGGCTGGAAGGTGAGACGTTGAGGAGTAAACAAATGTATTATCGCTCTCTCTCTCTCTATGTGCTGTACATGTGTATTCAGTTCATGTTTATATGCAGGCTTACATTATGCTTATCGTATGTCCTGGAGTCTGCGTTTGTCTGCCTGTGCTTGAGCGAAGTGTCAGCATGTTCTGTGTTATCGGACCAGATGGTTGAGAGTCTCTGTGCGTCACTCAGATAAATGAGCTCCCACTGCTGATCCACTGTATCTGCTGCCTCTTTCTGCCTTTTCTGTGTCAGTCCATCCATCTTTGTGTCTAATTTGAATCTGCACCAAATCTCACACACTCATAAATATTAGTGATGAACTTTTCCCTGTAAAATCTGAGAAAAATATAAAGCAAAGAAACTGAACAAAAAAAGTGTTCTATCTCACAATATTAATGAAAGTGATTTAATTTCTTTTTTTTGTGTGTTAATCCATTTAATATGTTTTGTGTCATCCTGCTGAAAAACAAACAAAGAGACAGGGCTGAAAACATGACTTCCTTAGTGTGGGTAACAAATAATCACAAGATAAGACGTGTTTTGCTTGTTGTTTTGTGTGAATTGGAATTTTACAGAATCATAAATGAAGAGTGTCTCTGTCTCTGTGTCTTGCAGATGTTTGGAGGCTTAGAGCTAATGGACAACCTGTCTCCTGCCAAGTGCTGCAGCTCTGTGAAGTCATTCCGGTGTTTGAGTACGAGCATCTCTCAGGAGTTTAGTGTGTCACTGGGACCTTGACCCCCCCCACACACACACACACACACACACACACACACACACACACACACACACACACACACTCTCTAGCAGACCTCTAATCTCTAAAAGATTGATGAGGACCCGTCCAGGCACTGGAGGCCTGGCACAGCGTTGATAAGGCAGCTTTCGTTTCAGCACATTTTATCCCTCCTTCCTTCCTTCTCCTCTTCTTCATCACACTGAGGAAAGCTTCAGGTCAAGAGGGACAGTCCTCTCAGAAACTATGAGATGCCCTGGGAGTGACAGCTCTGTTCTCTCCTGTCACTCCATCTTAGATGGCCGTGTGGTCGGCGAGGAGGACGCCACAGTTGCCATGTCACTGTCAAACTGCTGGAGCTGGAATATAGTGAAACTGCAGAGAGACACTCAGAGCTGAGAGCAGCTGAGCACACGTCCCACACACACACACACACACGCACACACACTGTTCCACGCAGGACAATGTGCAACATCTCGTTCTGTAATGTGGACAGTAAGGTGGACCAGTTCTTCCAGCCCACGCTCTACATCATAGTCATCGTCCTGGGGCTGCCCACTAACTGCATGGCTCTGTGGGCGGCCTACATGCAGGTGAGGAGGACACACACACACACACACACACACACACACGCACATCTAACCAGTAAGCTCTTCCACAAATACAGTGTCAAACCATAGGCTGTAAAATAGAGATTAATAAAATAAAATGAAGTTAAACAAAATGACGCTATAATATCCCAGATACCAATGTGGGTTATCCACTAACCAGAGGGTCATGGTTCGATGCCCAGCTCCTTTGGTCTGCATTCCAAAGTGTCATGGGACAAGATACAGAATGAATTATGTCTAAGCTACATAATAGACACATGTGAATGTGACTAAAAAGCTCATATAGATTGAAAAAAAGTATATATGATGGGATAATGAAGTTCCACAGCCGTTATAAAATTGCATGACTACAATATAAAAATACCTGACTGGTCTGCATCACCCCTCCCATACTTGTCATTGTTGTCGGTCTGCTGCTGCTCATTAGACAAATTGTTGTTTCGGGTAAGGAAAGTCATATATAGTCATGCATGCAAAGCAATACTTCTCAATTTCTCTTTTTCCAAAGTACCATGTCCATTATGGCCTCCTCATCAGAGCCAACAGAGCATGAAGGATATTTTCCCATAAAGCACCAGACACACTGTTTCCCACAGAGCGTCAGTTTGCTTTGGCAGAAAACTTTGACTTTGTATTCCAACAAGTTCACTAACTCATATTTTTTCATTACGACATTTCAACATTAGATTATTGTTTAGTTTCCATCTGAGCGTCAATATCATTTTCTAAACTTTCAACAACTGTTCAAACAAAAACACAAGCATTGGTGAACCATATCACAGGTGCATTCTGGTTATCGTAGTAACAGAAAACCCTCCAGTGCTTACAACATTGATCTGATTCCTGAGAACCTACCTGAACTGAATCCAGAACATGAACATTATTGGCGTGCTGTTTATTTATCAGGGCAGCTCTGCCTAAATATTAGCATTGTTATATCAATGCATCATGGGAAACTGAGCTGTCTCTATGTGGCTGCAGAGTTTAGTGCTGACAAATCATCAGAAAAGCTGGAACTGATTCCTTCAAAATATCCGCCCACCTCTTTTATTTACAAGTCCTCGATGTGGTCATATAACCTTACACATTTGTTTTTAAAGGAATATCGCCGTCAGTGTCACAAGTATCACGGTATAACAAGTTACTATTTACTTGTGATAACGGCATTATAGAAGTGGCTGGCTCAATGTACCTGTTTTATAACTTCGACATTTTATCAAGGACCCCCCACCAATCAGCATGATTCTCATCAGCAAATAATCAAATAAGTAATTTAAACCAAACTTGAACAAAAAACTAAATGATGTAAATCATCTATGATAACAAATGATGTATCATATCCTTTTACTTTTTGGTTTGGTCCTACCATCTGCTAACATGGAGGAGTTATGATCTATACAGCAGCCAGCCACCAGGGGGCAAATTTGGCATTTGGGAACTCATGTCATCCATTTTTATTTACAGTCTATGATTTTCACATTCAGGAAGTATAAAGAGTTTATCAAAATACTTGGCATTTCAATTTCTCTTTTGCTTCAAACCTTTGCATAAAAAGGAAACACTAAAATAATATCTTATCGTCATTATTATTAACCTTTATTTAACCAGGAAAAGATTCAGTTGAGATTAAAAACAAATCTCTTGTTATACCTTTCAGAGCCCTGAACAAAATAAAATACTTTCTCCCATCCTGCTTTCTTCTCATTTACTTTCTTCCCTCCAGGTGCGCCAACGTAACGAGCTGGGCATCTACCTGATCAACCTGTCGGTGGCAGACCTCCTCTACATCACCACTCTGCCTCTGTGGATCGACTACTTCCTGCAGCACGATGATTGGATCCACGGTCAGGAGAGCTGCAAGCTGTTCGGCTTCATCTTCTACACCAACATCTACGTCAGCATTGCCTTCCTCTGCTGTATCTCGCTGGACAGGTACCTGGCGGTGGCGTACCCTCTGCGATTTGCCAAGGTTCGACGGATCAAAACAGGTACATGCCGGGTGAAGATGATCTATGTCTTTAAAATAAAACCCAGTGAGGAAAATAAGGGACCCTGATGGTAAACGTTCTGTCTGGCTACGATGAAGAGCCTTAAAAGAAATCAGTAACATTTTACAATTAATCCTAAAACAAACAGGGATCCAGTAAAACAGTCAAACAAGAATGATGTGATCATTTCTCATACTTCTAGTTAAAAGAACGGTCGATTCAGGGTTTTCTGAGATAATGAAGTGTTTGAGACCCCCTCGAAAACCAGATAAAACATCTCAACGGTTTTATCCCTTGACACTAATTTTCTAATCTAAAATAAAACTGGAGAAAAAAAGGGATTTTCCAATCATGCAAGAGTCAGTAGTTTCAAATCAGACCCTGCATCCCGTCTTGTTTTCAAATGATTAAAATATTTCAATTTGATGATTAGGTCCCAGAACGATGCTGCTGCCAAGCCTGGAGGGGATGTGCATCTTAACATCTGCTAAATCTGATGTAACAGGAAATTCACTTGGTGCAGAGATAAGATCACTTAAATGTCAGAAGATGTTTTAATAAATAAATACTTATTTAACAAGCTTGCCTGCTGAAGTCATTACTTTTAATAACATCTAATGACATGCACCTTTAGCCTATTTTATAAACAGGGCAGTAGCGGAAATCAAATTATTTTTTATCCAACTGCCAAAGCGTTTCTGATGGGAAAATGATCTTGAGGACAGTGAGGTTTAATTTCAGAGTATGTTCATGGTTTCTTAGGTTGATGAATGCAGCTTTTCTTGTGTCCGTAAAACCATATTTTCCTCCTGTACAGATTTCACACAGGCTAAATAGAATCAAAGTCTAATGTTTAATGTTCTCTCTTCCTGCAGCTGTCCTGGTCAGCGCCATGGTGTGGATCATTGAGATTGTCGCCAACTCTGCTCCTCTCTTCCACGATGAGCTCTTCCAGGATCGCTTCAACCACACCTTCTGCTTTGAGAAGTATCCCATGCAGGACTGGGTTGCAGGGATGAACCTCTACAGGACGTTTCTGGGCTTCCTTGCGCCCTGGACAGCCATGCTGGTCGCCTACAGAGGGATCCTTGCAGCAGTGCGCTGCAATGTCTCAACTGAACGCCAGGAAAAGGCAAAAATTCAGCGCTTGGCTCTGAGTTTGATCCTGATTGTTTTGCTCTGCTTTGGACCGTACCACATCCTCCTCCTGGTGCGGAGCGCCATGTTTCTGAGGAAGCCGTGTGACTGTGGCTCTGAGGAGAGCTTGTTTGCAGCGTACCACGTGTCGTTAGCACTGACGAGCTTAAACTGTGTCGCTGACCCCATTCTGTACTGTTTCGTCAATGAGGGCGCGCGGCACGATGTCGGACGAGCCCTCTCAACACTAATCTCTGTGGCCTGCCACAAAGGCTCCTCTTCCTCACCATCGCACGTCGACATGCTGAATGCTGGTTCGGTTACAATGGAAACGCCACTATCGGCGAAGAAGCAGCCTTGTGTGTATGCTGACGGTGGCAAGACGAGCAGCTACAAGACAGAGCTGGTGGCTCTGAAGGAAGAGTGTCTACAGATGACCATCCTCAGTGTCAGGAAGTGACTTGTAACTGCAACAGGAAGTAGCAGGTTCAAACTGTGCAGGTCAGTGGGAGGAGGTAGTTCCCAGTACACCTGATTTCTTCTGGTCTGACAAGTTTGAATCAGACACACTCATGGCTGTAGATCCTTAGAGTCAATGTTTCCACTCAGTGGCACTGATGAAGTAAACAGGACGCACAGTCTGTTGCCATGGTAGCAGCCCCTGCAAAATGCTTACGCCAATTATGAGGGGAGTTCATGTGCAGAGCCTCAGTGGGATAGGTGCTGGATATGCTGGATTCGAAATGTATGGAGCACAATGCAAATGTACTGCCAGTGCAGTGGAAATGAATACACCAGAAAACAAAAATAGTTTGGGCAAAGAAAAATTAGGAAATTGCTTTGCAATTGTTAAATTGAAGACCTGAAGGTTTGTCATTTCTACAGTGGCCATAAAAGGTATCTCTGACTGACAGCTCGTCAGTTCTACATCGATGCCTTGGTTTAATACCCTGTTCACACTAATGCGGATATTTTGCAAAACAAACTTGTTCCTCTGTGTTTGAGCTTCATGTCCACACCAAACATCCAGATATTTACAAATAAACGGTTGTATTTATATAGAGCTTTTCTAGTCTTGAAGACCACTCAAAGCGCTTTACACTACAGTTTGCCATTCACCCATTCGCACACACACATTCATACATATAGTGCATCTAGAGTAGCACTTTTATTGTTGTTCTATGGGGCAATTTGGGGTTCAGCTTCTTGCGGATGACCGCTCTACCCCTCAGCCATAGCCACCCCCTACAAACATGCAGATTTTCCAAAACTCTTCTTTCCACGTAGCTGTGTGTCTCCAAAACGATGACATCACAGTTCACTTCACGCATGCCAACTGTTAAAAAGCAACAATGACAATGGCGACATATTTAACACATTTCATTCACAGGCATCTTGAGCATGCTCACAATGTTCTTCACTGGTATTTGACTGATCGTTGATGTAGGCTTTATCGCCACCTACTGGCCCAGCATGCAACTTTGAGCATTTGTAGTCGTTTTTGCGTTCATGTCTGGATATTTAATAAAATTGGACAGATTCATTTCTATTTTTTTTTCAAAAAAATATCTGCAGTAGTGTCGACAAGGCCTGAATTACGTTACCTGTGCACGGCTGTGCTGCATGCTGATGTCATCATATCAACATGCTGTGTCATCATTAATCTCAAAACAGCTGAAGGCTGCCAAGGATTCAGACATTGGAAAACTCATGCAGCGTTGCACCAAAGGAATTTCTTGTCTGCTGGTGACGCAGTATGAAAAGTCAGGGGCCCACAAATGTCCTGAGGATTCAGCCTCAGTGCACCATAAATGTCTGCAACACTTTTCATGCCAATCCATCCAGTGGATGTTGAACTGGTTCAGCATTGGAGCAACAGAATGACAGACCAGCTGACAGCCCTACAGCCATGTTGGGGGTGTGGCTAATAAAGCAAATTTTATCACTGTGCCAGGATTCATTCATACCCGAGAGGACATCCTCTGATATTTGAGTGGAATTATTTAAACAGACACCTTCTGCATGGGTGAGCACTGACAGGAAGACACCTTTATATTCAGACTGTTTGGACATCCATCTGGACAAAGTGCAAATATAATTGTATGGGGTTTGACACCTACAGCTGCCACTTTGGAATATGCAAGAAGAACAGAGGTGTAATGAAATAACAGATTCCTGGTCAAAACAATTTGTAATGCTTTTTGGAAATGTCTTTACTGTTACGTTAGTTGTTGAAGGAAACAGTGAGGCCGTGTGAAGTACCTCAGCTCGTAAACTGTGATAGATTTAAATTGTGTTTCTAACTTAATGTGAGCCATGTTGTTTTCTATTTCTTTCTTGTTAAGACAAATTAAAATCAAAACCATTGACTGAATTCAGCTCAGTGTGAAAGTCCGTCCATGCTGGTTTGGAACATTCACTGCAAAAGACGCAAACCATGGTTCGATTTGATCCAGAGCGGGAGCACCTCTTTTGGTTGGAAAAAAATTTAGTCCGTTGGTCTGGATATGGTTATCTTAGTTCGGACTAAACTGTAAATTCTCTAGGTTTGGATCAAACAAAGTGTGCAAGTGTCCTTATCTTTGCATGTGATTGAATGCTCATCAAAAGAATAAATAAATCCTACACACTGGACCTTTAATAGCTGCTTCTATATCAAATACTGAAGACAAAGAAAGAAAAGATGTCACTTGAAGAAGTGCAGACTGGAAACAGCAGTGAGAGCAGAAGCATCTTCAGCTATTCAAGTAAACCAAATGTAAACATTTTCCACATTATAAGAGTCCTTCATGTGATCAGACATACTGACATACTGTACTTACTTTCCTTGTGTGCAGTATTATTATTTCATGGTGATAGACAAGTCTCCACGTTGCAGTTCCACCTGCCAACTATTACATCAGAGGGATGAGAATGTTTTTCAATGTTGTCTCGGCATGAGAGCGTTTCTGTGTTCAGGGTATTTTTGGTTTTTGGACACTTCCAGCTCGTCAGGTTTTGCCCTAAACGCTGCTCTGTGTGTGCCGCTGCTTTTCTCGTGGATCTGTATGTATGTCTCAGAGAGAAGGTACCAGGCTTCATAATGTGCATTAGTTGATCGACAGTGTCTGAGAAATAAATTATGCATCTGAAACTTCCCATCCTGTCCTGTTTTGTTTGTTTAGCATCTGCAACATTGAAGAAGGACAGAGAGACGTTTCCATCAGGTCTGATCCTCTGCTTCCTGAACCAGAAGAGCTGCTGCTGCAACAAATCCACCAAACTCTGTTGAGAATTCTTCATATTTTAAAGGTTTCCTGCTAAATATTGAAAACAAAATCTGGTTTTTAAAAACGTCTTAATCATTTTAACTGATCAACAGTTCAGCTTTACTCTTCTCACAGAAGATCGAACCCACTCACCAAAGTTACAAGTTACAAAGAACAAACATTCAGGGTGAGAAGTGGGAATGAAAGAGGAAACATTCTCCATATTCACAGTCACTCAAACATCGCACTCATTTTAATTAGGTTTACATTACAATAGTGCTGCTATAACTCGTTAGATAAAACAAAAAACACCAAAATGATGACAGATGCTGCAAATGTTCAGAATTGACAATGTAGCAATGGTGGTGAGGCGCTAGAGGTTTGGGTTGAACTTCTCTCCGAAGCCTTTTTCCATTCTTCACCACCACACTTTGACTTTAGGAGAGAGTGACATTGTGCCTTCATCAGGGTTTTAATGGCACACTGAGAGCAGGCGTCACATCGACATTAGAGGGGCAGCATATCTTCTGTACCTCAGACACACATGAGCAGACGGAGAATGAAAAGCATCTGGGACACTGCCAACACAAAGTCACCTTCTTCACTCTTCACTTTGTCCTGCTGTGGACTCTCAGAGCTGTGCAGTGTGTGTGCATGTATTTCAATCAGTGCCCTATGTGTGTGCGCTCGTGCACTTATCTTTAACAGTGTGCCGGCGTCTCCTTTCCATTATTACCCTGCACATCAGGAGGAACCCTGTATTTACGACCTGTTGTTGTGGGCGGACACATGCACACTGTGTTATACAAGATAATGTGCATGTGTGAGAGAGACGAGGGAGACAGAAACTGAGCTCGAAGGAAAAATAATATATTTGAGTAACATACATTAAATGTGCAAGGTGTATGCAAAGGAAGACTACATTGTGTTTCAGTGCATGTGTGTGCAAAAGTGAGTTCAAACGTTTAAACCTCTGTGTTCTTGAGGAGAGAGAAAGGACAAAGCTCTCTCTCTCTCTCTGGGGGAACAGTGTCTCTCGCCCTCTATGCTTCACTAGTCACCTCAGCTATAGGTCTATATATAGAAGCTCACCAGAGGCCACACTGCCATTATCAGAAGCTCACCTGATTATGACAGTGATTTATTACCAGGTAAAGATAGAGAAACACCTCCGGACATGAACAAGAGCTGTGCTGTTATTTTCACATTCAGATTCGTCTCTGGCCTGAAAGTCGTTCGGCAGCAGAGGTAAAGATGGAGCCAACGGTTCACCTCCATAAAGCTGATGAAATGGGATTTTCTCCACTAACTCCTGAGGAAAATATCTGTCTGCTTTGCCGATAAATCCTCCACTGTGTTGGTTGTTAATTCTCTGACGTGTGCTGCTGGACAAGCATCTGGAAACGATGCTGATGAGAGTCACTGAAAGACACTGAGCTGAAAGATGCAGAAATCCTCCTTAGACCTGAGAGCAGATACATACGACAAACAACTCAACACATACATGTTACGTACAAGTTATGGTTGTGTGCACACCATAGACTGTATTTAAAGATGGACCACATAACAGCCAAATCATCTTGATTGCCCCCTGGTGGCTGGCTGCAGTTTAGGTCACAAACCTATCTCTTCCATGTTATCAGTTGGGACATGGACATGCCAAATACGTTTTTGTCATGATGATTTGTTCAATTTTAGGTAGTTCTCATCACACTAACTCAGTTGAGTGGGTGTATCGGTTGGACTTCGATTCCAGGGCTTCATCCCTCCATCGCTACTGTGCAGACTCCACATGCACAAAATGGTAGTGCTGGGTATTTTGTTTTCAATTCTGGACAGTGAGAGGAAGTGGAAATTAGTCACTACACCCAACCTTTTTACACAAGTAGTAATTTGAGCCATTGCTGATTTTTGATTATAGCAGCTTTAAGTTGGAATTGAAGAGCATGTAGAGACTCAGCAATCAAACTCTGATGGTGTAACCTGCAAATTCAGAAGTTCAAACTCAAAAAGTCATTCAGTCAATTGAATGTGATTTGATGTTGATCTGAATTCCTTTTCAGGATGACATTCAGAACAAATTCCACAAACAAGCTGCAGTGTTACATTTTACAGGTATATCTAAAACCCACTTGGATTTGAACATAAAATGCACCAAGAAGACTTATTTAAGTGGTTTGTGCAAAATATTATTCAACCTTACATAAATCCTTCATTCCTACATAATATATGCACGTTCATCCATATGTTATTGCTGCTAGCTGCATGGTGAGCTGCTTATTCCTCCTACAACTGTGACCAATCTGACCCAGAATCCATTTTTAAGATGCGTGTCATAATCTCATTAGTAACTCATTGGGTTGTATTTCCATCCTGGCAGGAAGCAGGTCCTCAGCCCCTGAACAGCCCAAGCAAACACACAGAACAATGAAAACAGACTTACATTTCTTTTGGATGTAAACCATGTATCATGAACTGTGCAGGAGGCGAGGAACAAAAGTCCTAATTTCTGACTGACGAGTGTGAACGTTTTTAAACGTTTTCCAATGGAGGAGGCGTTTGGGGTCCATGTATCAAAGTGTTTTTAGCTATGAAATAGCTTGTAAACCAGCAGTATGTGTAAAAATAAATATGTGGGTTTTAAAGAAAGACAAATATAAGATATGCAGCTAATAATCCTCTAAACAGAAAATCTATTGACAAGTTATGATCAGTCAATGTTCACCTAATATTTCTAATATTTGGAAATTATTATGTTCATGGCGTTTATGAAATTAAACATGCTTCAGTACTTTCCCCCTTAGTGTCCGTAGTGATCATTATGTGAGGCAGCGGTATCAAGGTCCCGCTGATACCGGCACTCGACCACTGACGAGATGTCAATCATGACGGACCTGTTTTTATATCATCAAATACTATCATTTTGGGTTCGGGAGGCAGACTCCATGTACAGGCTGTACATCCAGAGCCACTGCTCAACTAATATACATGTTCATAGAGACTGAATCACATGGAGCCTGGAGGTTAGGGATGTGGATTAGAGATTTGCATGAATGTGGGAATCTACAGGCAAGTGAACTAAAGCATGAACATGTTTTGGACGCAGATGCTGGTAGTTGCTATAATTACCCTCTTATGTGTTTATGATGTGCTGGTCAGTTTGCTCTTGTAAGCATTTAAAGCATTTCCCAGCATCACAGTTTCTGAAGAGACTGGAGTTCACTAAGGAAACCAACCAATAGAGAGCAGGAAGCAGCTGGCGCCCTCCGATGGGTCACTGACTACGCAGCGACAAGGGTATGACCTCTGGGCCCTCCACTGACAGATGTGGACGAGCTGGGGTCTGAAGATTTTCTTTTAACAGCAGGGAACATTCAAGTTCCAATGTCATTTATTGGTTACCAGACTTGAAATGCATTTTATTTCCCTCAGTTGCATCATATTATTTAGTAATCCTTCAAATTGTAACCCAGAAATACCAAGTATGTTACTAGAGTCTGTTTTCGTCATTAATGATATAACGTCAAATCTGATGCAGTCCTCTCAAATAAAGGAGAAGAAAACAGTCCCCAGACCACAGAAACAATAAAAGGCTCCAGTATCTGCAGAAAAGATGGAGCTATTTTCACAGAGCGCAGGATTCTGCAGCAGAGGCGACCACATATTACTGCTGATTGCAGCTATAAACAGATCCGTGTGCACCTAAAGGTGAAATTGCTTCAGTGATTTACAGTTTTCCGTTCCAGTATTGAGCGGTGACTCACCGAGTGGCTACAATCTTCAAGATTCACAGGAGGCGGTGTCGTGTCCTTTGTCTCCGTTTGAGTGTTTGTGCGTTTGTTTATCTCTGTGAGGACCAAGTGTGTGAGTTTCTCTTTGCAGACATGTTGTGCAGTTACTTCTTCAAAAGGCCTGCTTCACCGCTTGGGATCCAGATTGAGTTTAACACTAGGTTTATGGTAAAGGTTAGAGTAATTGTCATAGTTAAAATAGTCTTTGTGGGTAGTATCAGCGGCCAAAGGACACATATGATGTCAGTAACGGTTTATTGATATCTTAATAGGCCTCAAACGTCTGCTGAATCAGAGAAGGGGAAAGAGAAAGAAAATCAAATCTGTCTATATGTGAGTAAGAATGAATTCATTGTTCCTAAATGTTTATGAAGCAGTTTCTCATGACATTGTTGTGTGATTATCTCATGACCCTGTGACCAAGGAAACCTGTTTAACATCACATGATTCTGCAGTAAAGCACCACTGTCTCTATGTCGAATGTGAGAATGAGAATAATTGGCTTATAAAGTTTATTTATTTCGTTGTTGGTTTTGGAATTTGCAGTGCTTTTCGGTATTTGCCTGTGTGTCTTTGCAGCGCATGTGTCGTCAAATTGTTGTTTTCTCAATTTGCATGTTTCTTTCTATTTGCATGTGTGTGTTGAGCTTTCTCTGCCAACGTATATATCAGACTCCTTCAATTTCCTTTTATATTTCCACTATAAGAACTAGCTAATCATGTGCAGGACTGTTCAGGTACATGCTCTATCTTCCAGTTCAACTTATTTCACTAAATATTCATTGATAACCAGTGTATTTTGAACCTCAGACATCCAGTTGTGAACAGGAGTTGGGGGGATGAATCACTTTAAATCTCACGGCTAAGCTCCGCCTACTTCACGATCATTACACCTTCAAATAAAAGCGCTCGCTCACCTGTGCTCCAGCTTCCTGTTGTTGGTGTTTCCTCAGCTTCCTGTGACGTGTCTCCATGAGACAGGAGGATCATCCGTGACCAGGTAAAACTCTTCTGACTTCAGGCTGCTTGGAGCTGGTTCATTCACAGGAAGCAGTTTTAATTTCTGTTGTGTTCTGCTTGTTTGGAACATCCCGGCTGAAGTTAGCTTTTTGCTTGACTTACTGAAGAGCTCTTTTTAGAAATGACTGAACTCATTGAAAGACGAATTATTGGAAGTTTTTTGAGTTTAGTTAAGTTGAGCTGCACAGATTGTAAATATTAGCTCTGTTTTTGTATCTTTGAGGTTGTTCTGCTTTGTGCTGGTTGTTGGCTGCTATTATGCACCTCATACTTACTGCTACAGAACTGTACTATATTTACTCATCTGTTACACATCTGCTCTACATATATTTATTCATATGCTAAAATAGTTATTTATCTATTTATACATATATTCTCCATTAACAGTATTCACCTTAACTGTTCATTATCTGTACATGTATTTATCTGCTGCATATTTATTTATGCACTACAGTATTTATTCATCTGCTGTGACCTGGTCCTCTACATATATTCTTCATTCATCTTAACTGTAAGCAATGAATGTTTGTTACTTACTTCACTTCCACCCATAACTTTAATCATTCAGTGTTTATCTAAATAATCGGTTTTAACAGTCCTTGTCCTATTCACCCTCCTCTTACAGTCACATACACATCTCTCACTTTATAATTTTAGTAAATGGCACAGATTTTTAACTGCTGCACTGATATCCTGGTTCTTTTCTTTGTGCCTTAGAATTACTGTCCGGAGACAAATAACGTTGTTTTGAATTTGAACTGTAGAGTTGATTTTGACTATTATTTTAAAGAGTTGTTCTGTTTTATCAAACCTTGGCTCTTATTTTGGTTGGTTGTGTTTTCATTGCTGTTTATCCGTGTATGGTTGTTTGTCACTTTGTGTTTGATAAACCAGTTGATAAATGTGAGCTTTAATTAAATATCTTATAAAGCAAAACCTCCACTTGTACTCTCTTCACCTCAAGCTAATGTTGCCAGATCCTTGTAAACTTCATATAGGAAGAAATTAATCCTCCAAAAGAAGAATTCTCTGAAATAATTTACAGTGTGGTCTCTGTAAGGCTGGTGGATTATCTTGAATAGTCAGAACATTGTTTTACTTTCAAGAAATACATCACTGTGTATGCACTTTTACTTTTCATGATTACATTTCATTTTCAAAAGTTTGGACCAGGTTGTTAACGTTTGCTTCTGTGCTGACAAATTGACAAATTATTAGATAATATTTTGAGACCAAGTTTATAATTTCCATCCTTGTGAGCAGGAGCTTTGATTTTGTTCCTTCTGCCAAGGAGGTTTATGTTTTCATCTGCGTTTGTTTGTTTGTATTTTAGTTTGCAGGATTACGCTAAAACTACTGAACTTATTTTCTTGAAACTAGTTTAAGGGCAAAGGAAGAACGCATTCACCTCTAAAGAATTTGAAAAGGTCAAAGATCATTTTTTTTCTTTTTTATAAGTGTTGTATAAGTGTCCCTCTTCAGCCAGTAGTTTAGAACATTAGCAGTCAGTAGCTTCTGTTATCTAGAGTTTACTTAAAATGTGTCTGACGTCCTCACTAACCCCTGCAGATGTTTCCCGGCGGCTCGCTGAGCTGGTGGTCTGTTCCCGCGTGTGAATCGTGTTGTGATTGGTCGGTTTAAAGAGGAAATAAGAAAATGTGCCCTGAAGCGTAGCGGCAGCCTACTTCCTGTTAACATATAGTCCCCATGGTGGTGACAGCGTGAGTCCAGCTGCGTCAGTGCAGGGTCTGTGAATCTTGGATGAGCATGGTTCAGATTAGAGACTGGGACAGGAACCGCCACTGAGGACTGGATATGTGGTCCAGGGTCTGAGAGTGGAATTGAGAAGGAGACGCAAACTGTGACAGATTAAATTGAGGGATTTAGATAGATCGAGACGGAAATTTAGAAATGAGACAATGAGGCCTGGGAGCTGCTTTCAGACAGACAATGAACCCTGGACATCTTCCTGAAATTTACCATAGGGGCTGTACGTGAAAATGCAAATTGTCAAGCTCTTGACATTTTCTAGTATTTTTCCTTTCATTCAACCTGGTGAAATGTCTGGAAAACGTCAGAGTGAGCAGGAAATGTTCACTCAGCAGGAAAATGTTTCAGTGAAGAATTCACAGCAAGTGAGTGGACGCGTTGATGACATTTTTAACATGATAAATGAAAAACTACAAATAACAAAATTATAACAAATCGTTCAAGATGAAAAAGAGAAGCCATATAAGACACTGATGAAGAAGTCAATTTAGAAAGATGATGAGATTCCAGAGTTCCAGAGTTTTGTGATCTCTACAGTGAAATGTATCTGGTACGTTTTACCGTATGCATCCTCTACACAAGCGTCACCCCTCACCTGATCTTTACTGATGCTTCCCTGTTGTAGACGGGTCTGACCTGGAGAAACTCCTGCCGCTTTCTTCATATGCGAAAGACAAAATCTGGAGTTTCCTTTGTTGTTGTCTAGATTAGAGTTGAGGTTTACTAAGAAACTGGGACCGGAAATAGGATTTGGATAGAAATTGGTGTTTTCTCTGTAACTGCGAGTTTTAAGAACTGCAGTGGGGCAGTTCTTAATGTACAACTTTTTAATGAACACAACAAGCCTCATTGTAAAAATCTGAAAAACCTAAAAAGGGGATTTTTGCACCATATTGTGAGAAATGAGACTAATACTAATACTAGATTAAATCTGAAATTGAGTCAACTAACACACTGATACAATATGATCTGATGAACAACAACAATACATTTTATAAAAATTAATAATCTGCTTGTAGGCCAGTATTTCGCTCATTTATTAGAGGGAAACGTAGCCGAGGTTTTGTCGAGGTCTAATTTGGAATTCGTCTGATGGTCTTCTGTTCCCCTTTTCAAAACAATTTGATTAACGAACATAAGATTCAAACCGGTTGATTGGGGCCAGTTACAGATCAGGTTTGAATGCAGCTGTTTGTGATATTTCCAGGCAGGAGTGGAGGGAACCCTCCCAGATGTTTTACCTCTGCAGAGCAGTAGGTTCGGCAGGGACGTCCTCAGACTGGAACAGAGTAAACCAGTAGGCATGGAGGAGAATGTCCAGAGTAAACAGCATCAGCTCGAGAAAACAAACAGTCTCAGTGAACTGCAAGCGAGAAAGGCAAAAAGTTCAAGACGTACGTTGTTTACTAACACAGTTTCCCTTTTCTGCTCCTATTCCTGCTCAGCGAGGGCTTCAGCTATTTGCTGATCAGTGCTTCTGCTGTGGTTTATTTTCTATCCATGATGATCTAATCTCTAAACCAATAACCAGGCTTATTTTCAGCAAGTGATATAAATATATTGTTTGTCCAATGATGCTATCCCCCTTTATGTTTGTGGTTACGAAGGATTTCAGGCGAATCAATATTTTGACTTTGTCCAAAATCACGATTGTCTTGCTATTATTCTTCTTCTTTGAAAGAAATTCATTTTCAACTTTCAGAATTAGTAAGGTAGTGTTGAATGATTAGGATGCTTTTTTCCCCCTCAAAGTAATATAGTGCGATTTGTGAGGTGAAAATTGTCATATATTCCAGATTTATATAGATTCTGTAGAGGTTCATGCTAATCTAAATACATTATCTGTAAATCACAGATATTTGTGCAGGAATGTCAAAACACTGGGCTCTATTAAAATTAAAATGAAAAGGCCATCAGAGTAGTTTAAACTGCAGAAATATTTATAAGAGTGGAGGGTATTTCTTAATCATACATATAAAGATATATATTATTACCCATGTAATTTAGAATTAAAGCATATTAACATGAAATACATCATGAAATGATGACTTGAAATTGTGGCGACTGTAATGTGGCCTGTGAGTGGGACAGGGGACCCTCGGCTCCATATAGGACAAATACTCTATGTGATTTTGTATTTGTTTCTGTGAAGAACCAATGAGAAGGAACTTTCTCACGGTACCCAGACTGGACCGATGCTGAACAAACAAACTGGTGTTGTAAAAGAATATCATCTACGTGACCTTCGTGTTTACCTTCCCTCCCAAGATTACTGGGCTCCACGGGGCCATAAAGGAGTCCGATTACAACAGGCTGATAGTTGTAATCTGATTACACATATGATGAAGTGGTGTAATGGGGGAGAAAAGTAGATTGTATATGTGAACACCTTTTAAAAATGTGATTTATCAGTTTGGAGAATTTATTAACTCATTAGTCGGAAAAAACGTTTTAAATGAAATTGTTTAAAGTACCCCGGAGCATAACCATTAGATTCATAAGTAATATTATTTTGAATACCATTATTTATGGATACATTGGCTGTACAGAGTTGTATAAACTCGATGGACTCGAGAAAAAACAGCAGCTTCAGAGGTAAGCCTCTTAATAAATACTAAGAATGTAGTTTTCGGCAAGTTTAACATCCTCTCAATGAACCAACAGGATCTTTATTGGTTTGGATTTTTTGTGAAAATGTTGATATTGAGCTCTACAGCCTGATGCTCAGTTTTGTCATTTGGATGCATGATTTGCTAAAACTCAGGACAAGAGCGCCATCCAGTGTAGGAAGAGAAAACTACCACTTCAGGTTGACCTAACCCACAATGCATCAGCCTGAGCTCAGAAAAAATTGCGGATGATAACTCTGGACATGTAGTTAATGCAAATCATCTATAGGTGCACTGCAGTGGACAGTATATAACACATGTGTGACTTTATCGCCTGTAAACTCCCTAATGGATTTCTGCACAGCTGTGAGATTTATGATGCAACTCTAAAGCATCTATGGAAACGTGCTCCCAGAAAGCAGCTCTGATATTCCCTCCTGTTGCAGCAGACCTGATGTCAGCATTGAACACAGGGAATAATATCTCAAACCCAGCAGCACTCCTGACCAGATGTGCGTCTGTCCGTGCACATTAATCTGCCGCAGTAGAACAATGACTGTGACGGCAGCTGGCCAGACACACGCGCTCCTCCTCTGAGTCAGCCGCTCTCAGGAGGGGACATGGAAAAGTCATCATTTTAATATGGACACGTGTCACATTCTCTTTCCACTATCACCGAGTTTTACCCACAGTCTATCAAGTGAATCAACCCCAATCGGTGGTTGACACAGTTCACTGCTCTGAACATGTTCTCTCATACTTAGTGACAGAATCATATTTGAGAGAAGGAAGAGAACTACTTGGAGGCAGAATGAGATGTATCCTCTTTTCTTCGTCTTTTCAGCTTTATTACCTCTGAGGAGGTTGTGTTTCCAACCTCATCTGTTTGTTGGTTTGTCAGCAACATGGCACAAAAACATCTGGACAGATTTCCACAAATCTTGGTGGGAGGATGCAGTTTGGGTCAGAGAAGAACTCATAAAATGTTAGTGTTGATCCAGATCGTGGGGCGGATCCAGAATTTTCATTATAACTTAACGAACATGGCGAGATGGAGCGTTTCTGACTTTTACACCCTTCTGCACGTGAGACTCTACAAATATATGCAGACTGCTTTGTTTAGCTGCAACTTAGTGATTGTTAAATGATCACATTATCAGTTTAATAGGGTCAAAGTTTAGATCCAGAGAGAAATGTGTTTGGTAGAGAATTAAAGGGGAGAAACCACCTCCCAGACATGTACATTATGTGCAGACACACACACACACACACACACACACACACAGAGAGAGAGAGAGCTGTGTTTTAAAGACAGCTTGCAGAGAATGTTGTAGATTTATGGGAACGCTCATAAACCTCCAGCAGAGGCAGGGGAATGATGAGCTCTCACCCAGCCGACCCCCCCACCATCTGTCCAAAATTAACACGCACACTTACATGCTAATGTGCATCAACTAGAGTTAACAGAACTTTCCCTTTCACTGACGGCTCATAATAATTTGTATATGAGAGGTGAAGGAGACATGTTTGGAAAAAGTAAAAAGAAAAAGTTCTTTACATTGTTTGAAATTTGGGTGAATGTGGTGTCTTATAAATACAATTTGGCATAACACTGAAACATGTTGAAAAAAATGTAATGATCTGAAATTTAGGCCTTAAAATGTCTTTGTTAAAAGATGATATTTGGTCTTCAATAATTGAATTATGAAGAAGTTCATTTAAAACAAAGAATAATATTTTGGGCACATTCAATTCAATTTTATTTGTATAGCGCCAAATTATAATAAACATTATCTCAAGGCACTTTACATAGAAGGTCACGACCTTAAAATCGTATTAAATATAGAGAAAGCCAACAGTTCCCACAATGAGCAGCACTTTGGCGACTGTGGAGAGAAAAACTCCCTCATTAACATGAAGAAACCTTGAGCAGAACCAGGCACATGAACACACATGTAGTTTGCAATGTGTCCATGTGTTCTTTGTCAATGACGCAGATATTAGCAGACTAACACTAACTACAAACTAGACCAAGATGGAACTGATCATCTGAACACCTCAGCCAGAACTTATCTCTGTATGTGGGAGAGACTATGGACACTGGCTGTCTCTGTCTTTAGTTTGTGGCGTCTCCAGGGTTATTTTCTACTCCCCTACTTCACTTTATATTACATTATAAAGAAGTGTGACTCTGATGTTCCTTCGTATCCGTCACACTTGATATATGGTCTTACATTTTGTTTGTTATGGTCTTAAAGTCTTAAATGTAACTTTTGAAACCTGCAGAAACCCAGAAAATAAAGAATATAATCATAACCACCTTTCTTGAGTAAAATAATCAGGAAAGCTTCATGACTGTAGTATCTATAAAAATACATGTACTGATAACGGTAATAAATATAAAGTTGAACAGTTATAATCCAGTGTCCTCGGTTGCAATCAGGTCATGTCGATTTCAGTCATAAATCAGTATCACGACATCAGGGACATTTGTAACTACAGAAACAAAGAGGCACATCTGCCTCCTCTCAATCTCAGAGTGGCCGGGCCTCCTCCTCTGCATCGACTTCACTATTGATCTGCAGAGTAGAGCTGCCCAAGTGCTGGGTCAGAGGACGATTATACAACAGTGAGCAGATGCTGTTGACAAAACACTGGACACTTTCTTGCATTAAGATTTGTAAACCTGAAAGCTGTTGTGAGGCAACATGGCCGGAGCCGATGAAGGATTTTTTTAAACAGAAATATATTGTTGGCTCTTACTTTGCAAAGAATTATCACTTAACAGGGCATTTGTCAAGTTGACAGTAACTGTAAACATTAGGTAAGAGTACAAGCTGTTCAAGCTTACCAAACTAAAAAGTAATGTTTACTTTTTTCAAGTCTGTCCTAAAACAATACTCCACTTACCTCCGCCTTCACCCCTGTCCATTGGTTTACATGTATATTCCCAGGACAACAGTAAACTAGGTGGAATGATTAAGATTCCTCTTTATGGTCCCACACACAGCATGCAAACATGGGGAAGTTTGACCTCTGTATTTAACCATGTGAGTGGAGCACAATCCACAGTGACCACAGACGGAACAGTGGGCAGCCATGAAGGCACCCAGGGAGCAATTGGGGGGTTTGGTGCCTTGCTCAAGGGCACCTCGGCAGTGCCCAGGAGGTGAACTGGCACCTCTCCAACTTCCGTCCATGCTGGACTTGAACCGGCCACCCTCCGATTCCCAAGCCAAGTCGCTATGGACTGAGCTACTGCCTCCCCGATGGTACATGAGCCAAAAGAAAACCCATGTTTGAAATGTTTCTATCATTGGCTTTAACATTGCGGGATAGGATTTGTTTTAAAAATTATATATTTTCATCGATTTCACTTGGAGGGAATAATTAACAAAAAAAATCAGGCATATTATAACGATCTGTTTTTGTGATTTGGTGCAGCTTGATTGGATTTAAGGAAAGTACTGGGTCTTGAGTCTAGTATGTTGCTGTAGTTGCTCCTCCTCCAATCTACACTGACCCTGAAGAGTTACCTCTTAGTTATTCCAATCCCATAAATGAGATTAACCTTTAACACAAACTGTTTCATGGACATCTGTAAACAAATTGTAGCTATATCCCATAAGCAGTATATCAGTGATGATCCAGTATTTACTATTATTTAGGAAATATTCAAACAATACAATTGTATTTGTGTAGCTCCACAAATCACAATTTGTCTCATAGGGCTTAAAACCAGAAACCTCAGAGTTGCAAGTGCAAGTGCAAGTGCAAATCAAATTACACCAGTCAATGTCATATTTGGACTTTTAAATATGAAAAGGACCAGAAATATACATAAAGAAGAAAAAGGTTAAATCCAAGAGAGGATGAAAACTGTAAAACCAAAACCGGGTTTAAGACTATGTGCTGCTGTTCCACAGATTAGCAGCAGGTGACAGCAGAGACCCAACATTTGTGAGCAGCACAGCGGATTTTACCTGGAAATCCATTTAGCTGCAGTCGGGTTTGACCCAGTGTCAAAAACACACTGAATCCTGCTCATGCAATGTTGAACTCTGCAGGGAGAAGAAGTGTGAGCGGCTCTCGCCTACTGAGGACGACTGTGTTCTCAGAGAAAACTCACGACACTCCTCATTTGAATCCTTAGAGTCGGACAGAATCGAAACAGGATGGGAATGTTCACATGGAAATGTATCTCCCTATCTCATTTTTGCTCCAGGTCAAATCTAAGAACCTTTTTTATTCTCTCTGAGTTTTGAGACTTGAGGCTCCAGCTGGCTCACGTCTCAGCTCTTCTTCTTTCAGTTTTTTTTTTTTTTTTTTTTTAGCTTTTGACTCATGACCAAACATTTCTCATCACAGAACTGAGTATTCCACAATCAGTTTGAAAAACGAAAAAATCCATCACTGGAAAAATCTCCTCCTGAACCACTGTGGCGCTCTGAATAACATTCACTGTTGGCCGAGCGTTTGCACTTATTACATAGTGGGGAAAAACTGAGTTGTTACTGTGACCAGTGCTTGTCTCCAGGTCCAGAATAACTTGTGGCAATTGAAAGCTGCTGTAGGAGTTTGGGGTCAGCGTCCAAAGCCGAACAGGAGTTTGAGGAACCAAATCTCTTAAAACCATTTCACTAACATCTGCTCATAGGCCCAGCCTAATAAAACGCAAAGAATGCTGCTAGCCCGTGTGTTTTACTGCATATGGGACGACTTCACTTTTTCCATATGCTGCTGCTGCTGCAGTGTGGACACTCTGGCTGTGTGAGACCCTCACAGTTCTTCCTCCAGCCGATTTCTGTTCCTGCTCCAAATGTACGAAAGCATGTGCATCCATCACCAACTGTGCAGCCTCTCCTCTCCTCTCTGTAGCTCGTGCTGAGGTGGCGGTGTGCAGGCCTTCCACCTCTCTGAGCGGCGGCTGCTGCTGCTGCTGCTTGTGCTGCAGAATCAGCTTCACACTGCAGCTCCGAATCCATCTGCCTCAGATTTGCCACGTATTTCCAGAGCGGGGAGCCTGGCTCATCGGTGCGTTTCTCATGGCGATGTGAAATAGTGTGAGATAGCTGCGACTGTGTGTGTGCGCGTACACAGGCTGCACAATGTCACCTTGACTACAATCTACAAGAGGCACCGAGGGCGCACTGCATCTGTACGCCACTGGACAGAGGAGGAGAGAGGGAGTAGAAGGTATTTGTGTGTGTGTGTGTGTGTGTCTCTCGGAGTGTGTGTGAGAGAATATGCCAAATGTGTGAGTGTATGTGTGTGTGTGTGTGAGAGAGAGAGAGGGAGAGGGAAGGCTGAGGCGGGTACAGCTCTCTCAGACAGCACAGTGGTGGAGGATCCCTCTTCAGATCCAGGCAGAGCGACGCAGAGATGTCAGGCGCAGCACACACAGGTGGGTCACGCAGCAGCTGAGGGGACAGGTGAGGCAGGACGGGCGCTCAGGTTTCATGCTTCCTCCGTTTTAGTTTCAGTGTTTATAATGACCTCGTGCTCATCATCTAAACATTTATTGTTTTTAGTGCAGCTTGAGAGGTAGGGGCCTGGAGTGCGGCCTCTGGGTCATCGCGGTCTGTCAGGTGCTCTGGAAACAAATCTGTGGAATCTGAACCTTTGGAGTTCACAACGAGGCACACAACCACAAATAAACGATTTAATTGGAAATGTAGAAATGGCTTTAACGAGAAAAACATCCTCCTTGAACTCTCACCAGCTCAGTTCACTGGCTGCTCGTTAATGTGGAAATGTGAAGTGCAGGTGAGCTCCAGGTGTGTTTGAGGCCCTCAGGTCTGCAGACAGACGCAGGCTCCAGACCTCCACACAGCAGCAGCGGGACCTTCAGGTTCCCCTTCAGACATAATTGCATTTGCCGCGACAGTAACGGAGTAAAGTCCCGCATCCTTTCTCCTCTCCATCATGTGACTCCACCGGCGAATATACCCGAGTCCTGTTCGTTCAGTCTTCGGCCAATAGCCTCTCTCTCTCTCTCTCTCCCTCTCTCTCTCTACCTCCCTCTGGTTCTCTGGCTTTCTCTCTCACGACGCCTTCACGGGTCGTGGGAATTGAGAAGCTTAAGCTGGTGCTCATGTGAGTGACCCCTACAGGCTAAGAAGGAAGCCAGGATTTATCTCATGTTATGAAACATCAGTCTGATGATGTTGGTCTATTTGTCACCGGAGAGGTTTTGTTTTCACCTCTGTTCGTTTGTGAGTTTGTTAGCGAGATAGAAGAGTGGATTGTACGAAACTTGGTGGAACGATGTGGTTTGTATCGGGGAAGAACTCTGTCATTTTTGGTGTCGGTGCAGGAATTTGTCTTGCAAGATGGGTTATTCACCAATTTCCCAGGGAATAGTGTGTGGATGTTGATGGGAAGAATAACATTTAGGGAACTGATACATGCGTTCATTTGCAAGTTGATTGAATTGGAGGGGACTGTTGGGCCTTGGTAGACGAATGAGCTTTCCTGAGTGCCATGCTAAATTTATTTGGATATGTCTAAAAATGAAATCAAGATTAAATATTCAATCTATATTGTTTAATTACTTAAGTACTCGAGCAATTATGCGTTATACTTTGTCACTGTACTTACACATGTACTTATATCCAATAAATGTATTGAAGTTTCATTATATCGCTATCGATGAATATTGTGATAATCAGTCTATTACTGGAGCTCGACTTCCACTTGATGTTGAGAGCTTTTATTTAGCTTTAACTTGCTGTTTGCTTTATATACTATACTGTATATTAACATATTCTAATTTGGCTTCTATATTGTATTGTGCATTTTCACAACCTTTTCATTTGTATTTCTATTTATTGTTATTGTCTTGGTCTCTTTCTCTTTCTCTTCTTGGCTGGGATGACTGTAAAGAAACTCATCCCCCACAGGGGATAAATAAAATATTTCAGACTCTGATTCTGGAAATTTTTTTCTTCACCCACTGATCAAAAATTTTGCTTAATTTAGTGCAAACATTCACAAGAGCAGCATTTATAATAATTTATAATTTATAATTGTGCCGGGCGAAAACCGGGCTTAAGACTGTATGGGTGCAGAGCTTTTGAAACACGAGCTCCTTTGAATCAAATCTTAAAACCTTATTCCCTGATTTTACCTTAGTCTGTTTTTTATTATTGTGATGGTTGGTCTTGCTCAAACTTTGGATTTGTTATTCTATTTGTATATTATAGTGCTATATAAATAGATATATTAGCAATATGTCAATAAAATGCCTTTGCGTTGTGCACAGTGAGGAGGTGAAGCACATACTTGATCTTCATCTGATTTTTGTTAAGATAAGCAATAATCTGACATCTATTGAGGTCATTATTAATTATATAAACATCACGATATAACTTTTGGCCACATCGCCCTATGCAAGCCCTAGTGTGTTGTCTTATTTGCACTATAACGCACACGCAGGGCTTTCGAGTCGCACTTTTACTTAGACACGTGGGAAACCCGAGTGTTACGCGCGTCCCGTGAAGGCACCGTGCGGCCCTGTGACGTCAGCCGCTCCCTCCAGCAGCCAGTGAGAGAAGTGATGCTCTGACCGAGAAGACTGCAGCATCTTCACCGAGAGGACGAGCAGGATAAACCCGTCTCTTTCTCTGCGTCTCCGGACCCTCCTCACCCAACCCCCGTCACCCCCGGGTGTCTCCACGATCGCACCCCGGACAAGACAGAAAATACCAAGCCTGCCAAATTACGCATCGGATTCCTTTCTTTTTTTTCTAGGCTCCTCTGATTCCTTCATCGACCTTTTCCCGTCTTTCTTCGTCCTTTCGTCTCTTTGTGATTGAGTTTTGTTTTATTTATTGTTCCGTTTCGCTGCTGTTGCAGAGGAGCGCCACCATCCTCCACCGCCTGACATGAGTACGCTCTTTTATCCGGCTGCAGCGGAATGACACGCATATCCTAACCACGCATATCCGAAGCTTGATGGAAGATTGACGCTTCTTTTGCACGTTTTTTATTTGCCCAGAAGATTCTCCAGCTGCACGGGGTTCGGAATTTTTTTCCTCCCACTTTGAGTCGATCATCCGCCGCTTTCTGTCCCTGCGCAGCATCTCTCTGTACGCACGGCGCATCGCGGAGAAACGCGCAGTAACCTCCTCCGTCAGGAAACAGGCGTATTTTTCCAATTCCCTAAATCGCTTTCGCCTCCTCCAAGGACTCATCTGCACTGCACGGCTACGCTGCGTACAAAAAACGCCACGGAAAAGGGGGGATTTAAACGCACACGCAGACCAAGCATCCAAGACCAAGCTCGAAAATGATGGCCGGCGGAGCAGTACAGCAAAACGGGATTTTCTCAAATCCTCTCCATCACAATCAGCAGCCACACATGGAGTCCGACCCTCCGGACTCGCGCAAAAGACCCCTGGAGACTCCCACGGAGGCCAGCAGCACCAAGCGCACAAACACGGGAGGTAAGAGCTGCAGCGATGGGGATGCGGGGAGCTGATGTTCGGGGTTTAGGGTGAATGTTGCTCTGGAGGCAGGTTGATCTGACGCGGTGGCCCCTTTCCCCCACATGCGCACAGATCTGTATCCCGATAATAACAAAGAAACACAGATTAGCGCGATATTTTGTAATCTAATGTGAGATAGATTTTTCCATCGTGCGTGGAAATAAACACAGGCCTCCGCTTTTGAAGGAGAGAAAACAATGAGGGGGGATTTGGAGGGAAGCGCCGGTTCCTTTCGCGCACATCCTGCCGCTTTCCCATCAGCAGAATGTGCCGTTTTCCCTTTTTTACTCCAAAATGCGTCTTATGAGATTTTACGCGCAGGCACAGCGGCCATGCTGGAGCCACAGTGAGGATGTAAACAAGTGAAAGAGGCAGATCTGGCTGTTGCGTGATCGCAGGCTCCCATTCCGCCGACGGATGACCTTGTGATAATCTCACACATCAGCCACCATCGCCGCTTTGTGTACAATTAGCCGACACGGACGGATAAACAAGCGGTAGCGTTTTAACAGCAGGCCTGTGGCGAGCCGGAGAGAACAAGGGGGGATCCAGAGCAGCTCACATTAATGCGACAGTGCCTCTGTTGTGTTATTATTGCAGTAAATGTCAGTGCCTTGTGTATTTACTTTCATGCTTTGCAGATACAAAAGAAAGATGATTATTCTTATTCCTCTAAATTGTCCAATCATGTTTCTTCATCATCCTCCGGTTATGGATGAAATATGGATATGTCTCCATGGCAATCACCATATTTGGTTTTTGTTTACATGCTGTCATGCGCCAAGCATTCCCATCACCCATCAGGAGCCTTTCCTGGCCATGCACCCCATCAAAGACATTTGGACATACAACACACCTGTACATGTGTAACACGCGTGCATTCAGTGGAGATATGGTGTAGCAGTTTCGCAATTAAGATGCGGATAATTATTTGACTGCTTTAGTATTTAGAGTATGGTCAATCCAAACTTTTAGTGCAGACTGTTAAATCTGACTGTCAAAAAATATGTCATTAGCAAGACAGAAACATATTTAAGTATGAAGTGGCAGAGAGGGAACCCCAGTATTTTGAGAAAATAAAACAGATCTTAGTTTATCAACCATACCAACATTTTGTATCTGTAGGGGACTCAACGTCATTACAAACAGTTTTTAGACCTTAATGCGACTTTTGAACTGACACAAGTTGACGAAATGCATTTCGTTGTAGTTGAAAGTTAAGAGAGCAATTATTGGTGACATTTAGGGTCAGTTCTGATAATTAAAAAAATAATAATCTAGTTTAGGGATTAAAATATGTAAATACAATTATTGATTGATAATACTGATTTCAGTGCAGGTTTGATGAGAGGAGCCTCCATCATCAGTATGACTGGATCTGATATGAACACAATGTCATTTTTGCTCTGATATATTAGTCTGTTCAAAGTGAGATGGTCACATTCCTCTCAAAGCTGTAAAACAGAAATGTTTAAAGTTATCATTGAGAATCAAAACGTTTTTATTTTTATGTAAATATCTGTTTTATTGTGGTGACCACTCACAGCTGTGACGGTAAAGAATGGGACAGTCAGTTTTAACAGTTTCTTCAGCCCCCGACAGGAAACTCGACAGACGTCCTCGAGTGTAAAAATTAGACGGAGACAGGTTTGCCAGCATAGTTTAACTACATCGCTGCAGTGCTCGGATCACTAAAGGCTCCTGCTCACTACTGAACGTACAAAAAAATAAAAATATGGGCCCCTGCCTGTGTAACCATCAGGCCACTCGTCCATTTAGACAAATGAAAAGGTTGGGAGGAGGAGGAGGAGGAGGAGGAGCGTGGTTGAGCTGGCTTTTACTCAGACAGAGGATGGCCGCGCTGCCACCAGGTCAACAGTCCCTCAGCCAGAAGCATCAGGCTGATGATCGCATGACATTTGGTTTAAAATTGACACACACACACACACACACACACACACACACACACACACACACACACACACACACATACACACACACACTCCCTACTGCCCCTTAAGCAAAACAAGAGAGGAATCAGCTTGGTTGCAAGTTTTTGTTTAAAATCTTTGCACTGACAACTTTTTCATAATGTTTTGTTTTATGGTTGAACGATTCAGTCTTGATGATATCTCTATTATAAGTTGAATTAATGAGTTTCAGCCTAAATTAGTATTTTATTGAACCAATAAGATGCAGAAGCAGGTTCTATTCACTTTCAAGTGTATATAGATAAGCAGAAGCTGTATCACTAACTGAGAACATGTTTTGTACTTTTCTTTTAATCTGCACTCAGGCTCCAGCTTTAAATTTATAGAAGTCAAACTGCTGCTAAGAGATCATGATAATGGTTGTGTCTCTGTGTGATTAGTTTACGCCACACACTCCCCACCCCTGTGCTTCCTCTCTCTGTAGTGGCCTTCCTGCAGCCCCTATTTGAAACTGAAGGCATTGTATTCCCTCACCAAGAAACTGAGACTCATGGTAAGAGAGACTTCGATTTTGATCTTCTTCCTGTTTTTTATAATCTTTACTGTAACCTTCTTCGATGCAGGACTGATTCAGCAGTGATAACACATACGTACATGTTGTCTTTTTCAAGGACACATTTCTGCAGAACCAAATCTAAAAAAATCAGGGCCTGACATCTAAATAGGATTTAATAGTAACATGTAACACGTTCATACTCTACTCATGACTATTGCATGTTGATATTGTGTATATATTGTGCGTTTTCAGCTCCATAACATCCATTCTCATGCTTTTTTATACAAATCCAGTGTTTCTTTTGTCATGGTACCAAACATTACTGCACAGAGGAGTCCCGATGACCTTTGACCTCATGCTTGCCATATCATCAAAGGAGTGGGGTTTATGACTGCTGGTGTATTGTTGAAATGTTCATTGTGATGTATGTGATGGCTACAGTGTGCACTGTGCAGCTGCTGTTGAGTACAAGTCACATGACTGTAGGTTTAACCTGTTCACTTTTTCACAGGTAGATTGAAGCTTAACGTTTTGAAAAAAAAGCTTTTCAATCAGAAAGTTTTTCGATCATGTGTTTGTTTTGTTTTTTTACCCAACAATTGCAGCTTATAAATATATCCAGATGTAAGAATACTGTGTGGGCCAAGGGTTTTCCATTCATGTCAATCAGATCTGCTGCGTGAATGAGTAGTGAGAGGAGATATTTAATTGAAAGATAGAAAAGATGGACTGGGATTTTTCCAACGAGCTCCTGTCTGGTTTGTGTGTGTGTGTTTGTGTGTGTGTGTGTGTGGAAAACGGTCAGCGCTGGTCAGCTGTCAGATGCGGAGCGACATGGGACCGCTGTAACCCTGCAGGTCATAAATCACGACCACATCTAGTAAAAAGCCGAAGGTCTTAAAGACAAAAAGATCAATGAGTAGCTGCAGTGGCTGCTGTTCAGAGTTCCCCCCACACCCCCCCACCCCACCCGTACCACCCCCTCTAATCCGCCAACCCAAACCCATTCTTATCTCTGCACCCCCCCCGGGCCCCTCACCCTGGCCCAGCGGGGTTCTCCACGGCATTAAAGGAACTCAGATTTCCCTTCTAATCATGTACATATATGATCAGAGACACTTAGTGAGCTCATTGTTAATATTTGAGTGTTAGTTTCAGATGTTTAAACTTAGATCATTTTCAAAAGCCAGACTTGATCCTGATTGACTGGACTGGACTGGAGTTAAAATCTTAGAAAAGTAGTTTCATAATTCAAGCATCTGCTGCCGTCGGCCAATTGGGGTTCAGCGTTTTCGAATATGTGGAGCCCATGAAGAATAAACATCAGAAAATGTAAATAGCACAAAGTTTTGGTTTTGGGGTTAATGCTTTTACATAATCACAATAAAAATGCCACTTAATCACAATATTTGCCATGAAAGATGAATTAGTAAATATGTAAATTAAACCCTAGTGGCTTTAGTGTAGAGACACATCAACATTTAAAATAGTTTCATTTTAAAGGTTAAAACATTCACACACTGTTATTGTTTTATAAACAAAGTAATTGTGATGTGAAGGTCAGTGGAGACAGGATTTTAAAGCATAACAAATACACATAAATCACTGAGTCGTATGCATAATGTCATCTCGTCTTGCTTCCCAAGAGTTTATAACAGATCATGTATGTTAAACAGCCATGTATGTTGCTTGACCCCCTTCCACAGATAAGACACGCACAAGCATACTGGCTGCAGGTGGACATATGTTGCCATGGCAATGGTAATAAACCTAAAGTTGAGGTTGTTTGTTACGCTAAAGCACAAAATGTACTTGGTTAGGTTTAGAAAAAGCTCATCGTTTTGGCCAACATCTTTAAGGTTAGAGCGCCATCATCGTTGGACCTTTTGTCACTCCCTTTATAATTACTGCTGCCACTAGAGGCCGCTTAACAATAGATCGCAACAATGTGTTGTGCTAAACTCCGTTCATTGACGACTTGTGTGGCTTGTGTAATGATAGCATGTTCATTTTAGTACGTTACATTGTGAGTTGACAATTTTAAAATAGATATAATCCAGACTAAACCTCTCCACTATACTGGTCAGATAATTGTATGTAAAACTAATCCTGAGACTCTGATATGTACCAGCAGCCTCTTATTCTAATAGAAATCACTCAGATCCAGGCGATTCAAAACAAAACGCAGCTTTCATGGTAAAAACTGCTTGTATAAGCCATTAAGAAGTCTTATGTAAGCTCGGACAAAATACACTGGGTGTTTTTTTTGTATATTAGTTTTTTGATTTTCATGTAGGTGGTCAGAAAATGAACATGTGGGCAGGAACGCCTCCAGGATTAACAGTCAGGGAAAAGTTTGCTGACCTCGACATTCAGACCTTTGAGTCCTTCTATCACTGACAGTAGACCTCGTCTCTCCTCGTCTCTCCTCTCATTCATCCTCTCCTTCTTCCTCTGTTCTCCTCATCTCTTCTCGTCTCTCCTCTCCTTCTTCCCCTGCTCTCCTTGTCTCTTCTCTCCTCGTCGCTCCTCGTTTCTCCTGTCCTTCTTCTGCTCTCCTCGTCCCTCCTCGTCTCTCCTCTCCTTCTCTCCTCGTCCCCCCTCGTCTCTCCTGTCTGTAAGATATAATACATTCATTTAGTAAATGGATTGACTGGCAAGTCAGTGTTGGGAAGGAGGAGGGGGGCCTTGAAATGCCCTTGCCAAGCGACATTAGGGAACTATATCAGTTGTGTGTATGTGTATGTGTGTCTGTGTGTGTTACATAGTTATCTTAGTGTTTTCGAAGTTGCAAAAACAGCGATGGAGTTTACAGTAATGAGGAATATGAAGGTGTTTGTCGGTGCTGTGTTGTGTTGCAGATAGAGGCACATGCACAAACAGACCAAACACACACTCTCACACACACACACACGCGCGCTTGCTTGCTGTGTATTGAGCGGTGGCTGTGTGAGACGGGCCCTTTGATGCTATTGATCTTAGTGTTTTCTGTTGCTGCTGAAGCTGAGTGGAGCATCTTTTTTTTGGGACGTCCATACAGATGCAATCTGCCGTCCTCACATTGATCGTCTACGTGTCTGAGGAGGAAGAATCCCCACGTTTAGCTTCAAACCCTCGAAAATACGAAACATTATGAGCCAGAGTACAGAAAATAAGTTCTTATTTTTAAGTAAATATTAAGTTTGTGGGATGATTTCCCCTTAAATGTACAGTTGTATTGTTCATCAGTGTTGAACGTTAAGCATTGTTTTTGTAAAAAAGAAAAATGGCGGGACATTTTCGCAGCTCACACTCGTCCTTTAGCTTCTTGCAGAACACTGCGTTCTCCTCTGCGACACGCCTGTTTACTATACTCGCAAGCATGAGCGTTTCGCGGCTGCTCCCTCTCCTCCCTCTCCTCTCTCATCCTCTTCCTCTCCTCTTCGTCCATACTAATCATGCTATACTTCAGACCATCACGACTTCTCCCTCCTTCTCTTCCTATCCTCCTGCACCCTCTTCCTCCCATCATCTACTCCTCCGCCCAACCCCTTCAGCATTTTCAGCCCGCCATTGACAACGCTGGCTCGGCAACCGTTTCGGAGGCTGCCGATCGATTCACAGCCGCCGTCGTTGGGGCTCAGCCAACGGTAGCTGCGACTCTCCTTCTCGTCCTCCACCCTCTCCTGTATCTCTATCTTTTTTTTTTTTTTAAGCCACTGCGTCAAAGTAAAAAAAGAAGCCATTGTACTGGGTGGGGTGAAAGCTCCGAGAGGTGGGAATATTCCCACAAAGGGAAGCGTGCGATTGGTGAAGCGGGATGCCAGTCACAGCTAGCTGGTCACTGATAGGTGAAGAGAGCAGGGTGGTGATGAATATGTATGAGGGAGCGATGAAAGGGCCGATGCAGCGAGGACGACTGGGCCCCCTCCTCTGAAATAGCCTTGGTCCATGAACAATACACACCGGTCACACACACACACAGAAAGGGAGAGAAAGGAGGCTGTTTCAGTTATCTTTGTTAGCATAGCCACCGTGTCCGCTTCGATTTCTACGCACACAGCCTGATGATGGGGATCGTGTTTGTATGCAGGCATTTGATTGGCTCTCTCTAAACTTCTATTCAAAGCGAACGTCTGTGTTGTTGTTCTCACAGATTCCCCCGTTAGGTTTGTTTATGATGAACAGATCGGGACATTCCATCTTCTCTTTTAAATATTTTTTCTTTGAGCAATTGTGCTCCAGAAATCCATAATTTATTCAGTTTCTTGCTGCAACTTGTTTCCAAATAAAACAAGCCACGTATTATTCTTATTTGCAAAGACCTGATAATCATTTTTTAAATGAAATGTCCTTAAATTACAGAATATTTAAAAAAAGGCAACCTCAATAAGATAATTATTTCTCGCAGTAAAAAACAAAATAGCCACTTACAGTAAATGCTGCTTTGATTCCTTTAAGTGAAAATCTTTGATTTTGGTGATACCGACTAAAACATTCAAATGAAAAATGTAGATTTATCATTGAATCGCATAATTCTTCTCCAAACACTTGATTATGGTCGGAGGAATTTTAAGGGCTTTGTGGCTGTTGCTTTTAGCGTCTAAATCCAGTGATGGAGAAATCAGAGCCCCCGTCTGTATGCTGAGAGTCATCTTCTAAAATGTCAGATCTAAATTGAATGGGTGACATGGGAAAAGTGAAACATTCACACGCTGAGAGACGTGGTGAGGCGCACAAGGGAGAGAGCCAGGTTTTCCTCCTGCTCGCCATCCTCTGCGAGATCTCTGTGTTTATGAGTGACGACGGCCATCTTTCAGACTAAAGACAGCTGGTCAGAGCTTTACATGTGTGTGTGTGTGTGTGTGCGCGCATGTTTGTGTGTATATGTGTGTGTGTGTGTCTAACCCCTCAACAAAAGCAGAGGACTGAGGGGGTGTGTTAGACAAAGCCTACCCCCCTTAACTCTCCCTGCTTAAGGGAGATGAATATTTTCCAAGGTCCCAGAGCTCCATACCAGAGCAGCCCACCCCCTTCATCCGCCAAGGTTGCGTTCACGCTGCTACAATTCAGACTTCTCGTCTCACATTGGGTCTAACATAGGATGTTTCTATGCAAAGTTACACAAGGGCCTGTATACATATACAATTATACAATCAGACCGTGATATTTTCAGAATTAATCCCTGTATTCTGTGTCTCTCTTTATCCGATAGCTCTGCCACGGGCTCTCGTAGATATTTAGATTTAAGATTAGAGTATAAATATGGCTGATGAGACCATTTAGACTTTACAGACGTTTACAGTTGAACTGTAAAAACTGCAAAATCTTTATTTTAACTCATTTCAATTATTAAGCAATGCTTCACATTCAAAACCAAACTAATTGTAAAAAAAAAACTGTAAAATATCCAGTTCATCAGCTAACAGCAAACTTTGCAGACTATAAGGAGCTGTTAGAGTCAGTCCATAATCCATTGATAGTATGATAAAGTAAAGCTTCATACGTGTTTAAGAGTCATGCATGTGAAGTTAAAGTCACAGAACATGAGAAGGGATTCTTGATCTTCACCCACCCCACTCCACCCCCTCAACCCCTCAACCCCTGCCGGCCCGGGGACACCAGATCTCAGGATTTGAGCCTCCAATCCCCCAGCATGAGGAGCCTATTCTGGGCTTGGCGGGTCCGCAGGGGCCTTAGCAACAGATTGGACTGTTTACTCATCCAGTTATGTTGTGGAGGACGTTATATTATTTATTGTGAACGACCTCTATGTCTCCAACGACAACAATGCCCCCACCCCATTGACCCAGAGAGACTTGAGGATGAACACACACAGTTACGAAGATGTTAGTTATGAACACACACACACGTACACAGTACACGTTCTTAAACACAGTCTGACATTGCCAGCTCTCAAACGTTTGGGGAGTAGTGGGTTGGCCACATTTTTATTACAACACACACTCACACCATTGTACATTTATCTTTTTTTTTTTCACGATTGAAGTTGCTCAAAAAAGTTATTACTTCCTCTCCCATTGCCAGGAGGTGTTTGCCTTTCTGTTTTTTGAAAGCAACGACAACTCAGGCGCTCTCTCACCTCGCTGTTATGCCAAATTAGCACGTTCAGCCGGGTGTCACCTTTCCATCTCCACCGAATGGATCTGCTTAAAACTCGATTGTATCCATTCCCATTGCAGACAAAAGCCAGATGTTAGCAGGTGTTAGTGGGTGTTTTTGACCAGTGGAAACAGGGGATCCGAAACCTAATTCTAACCCTAAAAACATAATCCTCCAAACTGAGGACCAGCCAAAAAGATGTTACAAGTACACACACACACACCATTGACAAAACAGATGCACGGAAATAGAAACGTTTTTTGTCAAACCCTTCTGACATTTCAACGGAAATGTGTGAACTTCCTGTATGTGTTGGAGCTGCAGGGATTTATAGGCAAGTGTGTTTCTTAAAGTGAAAACAAAGACACTCATCACAGCAGCCAATAGGGAGCCCAGTACTTACTCAGCTGTACACACACACACACACACGTTGCATGCTCCATTACCTGCTCTGTACTGTAGTAGCCAGGGTTTGAACTTGTAGTCCCCCTTTTTAGTTTCGATCCCAGAATTTCCTCTGTAATTTGGTGGATTGCCTCAGTGTGCTTGTGGTTTGTGTTGTGGGAGTGCTGTGTTGTGTTCGGGCTTGATAAGACTCCTGGAAACCTGCCACTTTACGTCAGCTGGGAAAACTAAGATGCTGAAGGTATTCAGCAAAGCACTTTGCACAAAAACACATATAAATAAACTGGTATAAAATAAACATGACATCAAAGTGGAGTTTTAGCATCTTGCAGCTGCGAGTGGGGGAATTAACTGGCTCCTGCAGCTGTGGATGAATGTGGTGGAATCAGAAAACACAGACCTACATGTTGTTATAAATCAGGTGAAGGTCTTCTGTGACATAATGTTACCTCCTGCAGCCATTTTGGAGGTCGTGGGGAATGTGGGTCTGAAAGTTGGGCTAGAGTTATATTCGATCATATGAACCTAAAATTTATCAACACACAAATTATGACATTTCTTAATTATCAATAACGTATCGTGCTGAGGTGCCAAATATATATTTGATGTAATTTCAAAACAGCGTGTACATTTGACATTTTTATTTTTTAATTAATACATAATGTCACCAAAGCAGTATTGTATATCGGTGGGCAATATTGGAGAGAAAAGGAATTCTGAGATTTCAAGGATGAAGTTGTAATTTAATATGAAAGCATCAACAATATTTTGAGAAAAAAAAAATACTGCACAATATTTTCAACGGCCTGATACTTATGATAATGTGGAGCTTATGAGCCAAAAGATAAAGTGTTTCAATAATTGGAAAACTTATGCTAAAGTATAACTCACATTCTTTATATTAGCGCAGATGACAGACTAATCAAACCCAACTCTGCTTTTTAAGCACATTACATTTAAACTTGTCATATGAAATGTACCAAATAAGTAAACTATACGTTCTCTAAGAGTTATAAAAAGGTAGATGTATCTTCAACAGATGTGTTTAACCAAAGCTCTAACATCAAACAAAGCTGTTTTTGAATGAATTCATAGAGCAGTGGCCTGTTGTTTTCATAATGACGTTATTGCCGTATCTTAAATAAACTCCAGAAAATCCTCCCTCCTTACAGTGAGAACTAATCTGCACCAATCACCTCGTCTGTAATTATGGTGTTTTTCTTGTTCTTATTTGGACTGAAGTTTACATGCTCATTAAGTTGTCAGCATGAAAGAGGCACAGCACTGGGAGGATGAGACTCTGGATCTATGATGATGCTTCATATCAACAAGTGCAGAAAATAGCAGAGAACAATGAGTCTCATCGCGCTGAGACATCAGTGTCTCTCAACACTCGTCCTCTACCCAGCAGTGAGTTTGTCTTATATAACAGTGTAAGAGTCTGAGCGGTTTCACTCTATGTTTCTGAGTTGACCCCTGGATGTTTAATTGAAGATCACATTCGAAGTTCATCAGTGAAACAATGACTTTTGTGTGTGAATGCTATAAAATCTCCGCTTTATTTATTCCTTGAAAGTTTTTCTGTTCATCTTTCTCTCCATAGAATAAATTATTTCAAGTCACCTCGAGACATTTTCGCTCAAACGCCCACACTGCAGAAGTTTTTCACCATCACTTTTTAATTTGCTAAGCTGTGAGAGGGAGCCGTGCGTGGGCAAGCGATGCATGACCTCTATCGGATTTTGAGGTTAGCGCCGTAGCTGGCGGGTTCAGACGAGGCTAGCGGAGCCTGCGGCTGCTGATTATGCTCCGATAGATCGGCGTGCTGGAGTATCACCTGCGCCCCTCGGAGGTGGGGTGACACGCTGAAGGGATGGTGGGGTATAATTACACACAATTAGAATGTGTGACTGTGACAGGCAGATAAATGAGACCTGGCTTTTTTAAAACTGGTAAAAAAAATGGAATCGAATAGTGTCGTTTGTAGTTCACACTGGATCAGGGTGGAGGATGATGTCACAAAATCAGGATTTAGCTTTGTGCTTTGTACATGGATATATATATATCAGTAGTAGTGAACACGATTACTCTATTAATTACACAGTTTTACTCTATAATTCAACTTTAATATAAAGAAACATCGGTTTATTCGATTTGATTTATCAACTCTTGCCATTTTCTCCTCTGTGATAATTTGCAGGGTATGAGCATGACTCTATAAACCGCCAAATATTATTATACTATATTAAGAACCAAACTGGGATTTGTTTTAAATGTTTATATTGTAATCTATTTTTTTTTTGTTTCTCTTTAGACTCTCATAAATCAAAAGCTTTTACTTTTTCCAACCTTCTTGCCTCATGTGTCTAAAGACTTCTGATAGTTTTGATAAAACCTGCATCAGGAATGTTGATAAAACTCCTGTGTAAACAGACTCGTTCAGGATGAAGCAGTGTGGGAGGACGAGGCTCGAGTGCAGCACACATTTTATGCTTTTTTTATATATATATAAATAAAGTTGGTGCATATTTATGAAAATTGAGTCATGGCAGTTTTGAAACCTGCTAAAAGCTTTATTTCCAAAGTGTAATTCACTCTGCATTACATAACCCTGTGAAGAAACTGAGCACTGCAGCTCTGCAGCTCTGTTTAATGACACAGACGAGCTGCTGTTTGAGGACTCACAGGCTTGTTGTGCTTGAACATTTGCATTGAGTTTGTACTTTAACGGCTTCCTCATTTGTAAAACCGATGTTATGGATGTACAGCACCATGTGCACAAAATAGTTCCTTAATGGGAAATAACTGATCAGCAAAACGTAATGAAATGTACAAGAGCTGTTTTTAGGTTTGTTTTTGGACAGGCTGTAAGTTTAATGAACATTTGTATTGAATTTGTTTTTAATTTGATTTCAAACCTTAATTCTACGACTGCCGAATGTTTCCACCGTGTCAGACTCGAGTGTGGATGTGTCGCAGGTTAAAATCATGATATATAAACACATTTTTTTGACCCATGCAAGTGTTACCATGCAACAGATACAAGTGATGAACATGAGTCACTCATTACATCCTCTCAAGTTCGTGATGAGTCACGTTGCCAAGGTGTGTAGGCTTGTTTATGAGACGTAGAAAATGGTCTGTTTGTGGAGGAGGTGTTAGTGAGTCTGTTTTGTGCAGCTTTTGTATTTGTGTGTGTGCATATGTCTGTGTGTGTGTGTTGTATTTACCAATTCCCCTGCCTTATTAATACGTGCTGGTTATAATTAGCTAGCCTCCATCGAAAGCAGGTCAGTCCAAGGCTCCGTACTTAAAGTGGGTCACTGCAGCACAGAGAGGAAAGAAGAGGAGAGGAAAGGAATTAAGGAGGGAAGGAGGGGAGAGGAAAGAGAGGTGATGAGGAGAAGACAGACAGTTTCAGGCCACGACCATGAGATGTGATTTCAAGCTCACAAACAAGGTGCTTCTGTGAAAGGGAGCGAGAACTCATTAAACATAATGTACATGTTGTTTTTTTATTTGTAACCGACAGTAAATAAATGACAAAAATAGCAAATAGGGACAACAATAATAATATCCAGCTCACCAGAGGTTCTCGAGAAAAGGTTGGTGTTACTAAAATAAAGATATAAAGATAGATTCAGAGTTTTAATGAGAATAATTGTTTTAAAATAGAGAGAAACAATTAAAAAAGGGCGGTGACGAGCTACAGTGCAGCTGAAGTTTGATGTAAAGCTCCTGTAGGGCCATGCTCCAAAATACATCACATTCAAAACACCTAGGTTTGCAGGACGCTCAACAAATCAACTGCAGAAAATAACTAACTTAGGGATCACAACCAAAATAAACCTTTCTCCAGGTACCACTGAGCTGAAATTAGGCCAAAGGTTGGAGGAAACCAATATTAGGAAGTTTAGATTCGATGGTTCGACTAGTTGGACACTTGAAGAGCACATACCTCAATCATGTTATCACCATATTGTTTATAGATCAGTCACATATACCTTGTACACAGAAATGTTCCGCAATTTCACCTGTTCAGGGATATTAACATGTTATTTACACGTCTAATATTTTTCAAAAAAATATCTCTGCATTGAAATTCCCAAAATGTGACACGTTGTAATGAAAGTATAAACTTGGATTTGCCCTCTTGTTCAAATTCGCTCCAAAGGTTCTTAGTGCACTCATCTCTCCACCAAGTTTTGCGGATCAAGCAGAGTAGATGATAGAAGGATGAATAGATAGAAGTACGGTCACAGAGGAGAGGAGTGATGGCTGAAGATGAAATCATCACCATGGAGGTGTTTTATTTTTGGGGCAGACACACTTTCAGCTCTAAGGGAAGGAGCCTTTGGCTGAGCACAGGTCATAATTACACTTTGCCCTCTAATGCACACCAGCGAATTCAGATTTTAACAAAGGAGGTTGAATCTCAGTCGACAAATAAAAAAGTGGTTAAACTGAGGGCAGGTGGGTTTTTCTTTCCTCTTTATCCATGTTGGAGCTCCTGTAGTTTGTATTTCATCACTCGCTGAGCTGAGGAGGGGCAGGGGAGTGTCAGGTTTCCTGTGCTTTGACTTGGCTGAACACTCAGAGATGAGTGCCGAGCCCACCCAGAACCAAACGCCCGGAAAGATCTGAACTATCTCGGCACGCAGGACAAAGGTTTACCCGGAACGAAAGACGAGAGGTTTAAGATAAAAATCAGATCAGTTTTCAGAATTTGGAAAAGATACAGCTCTTTTCATAGCTTAAAATTTAAAAAAGTTTGAAGATTTTAAATAATAACTTTATTTTACAGATCATTAAAATGCTCCACATGTTCCAAACCCCTGTACTCTGGGCTGTAGGCGATCCTGCACACTTCAGCTACTCTAATCACTAGTTTCTGACTTGTAAATGATCTTTATGTTAACATTAAAGTCCTCATTATAACTAGGAAACCTGGATTTTTCTGTGATTTCTGATTTCAGTGCATTGCTGCTTAATAATATGGAGATGCCAAGAAACTAACAGGCATAGCACGCTAGCCAAAGGTTGTGGTTCAATGTAATTAAAAAAATACATTGTCAGTTCAGAGGTTTTTACCATCACACAACCAACTCTGCATACGTCTGCAGCTGTCTGGTGATTTGAACGTCATAAACATGGGAATATTTACAAGTCTCACAGTCGCAAAACTTTAAGGGTGCTCTGAGAGTGCTTACCTCCAAGGCTCACACCCTATCTCACCATCTTAAAGAAAGTGGAAAAATAAAGTATGTCATTTCTTTGCCACAACTATATCCTATCGCCACATTTCGAGGGAATTGGTCGAGTACTTTTTTGTATTCCTGTGACCAAACAAACAAATGTCAAACAACCCGGGTTCAACATTTTACAGCACAACATAATCTTAACAAAAAATTTGCATCTTGAAGCACAAATTGGTCATATACAAGAATTGGCCTCATGTTTTAACTGAGCTTCAGAGGCTACTGAGTTTTTCACAGAGATTTTCTGTGGGTGTGTCCAGACACCGAGCACGTCTCTGCTCAATGTTTGCATCTGATCAAGCAGAATAACTGTGGTGCACAGAGACGCTCACTTTTAAATGTATTTATAGAGAGGTGTCAAAAACACCTCCTTGTTATGAAGCAACACAAGTGTTATGGGGATTTAACGGGAGAGTGAATGACTTTAAATAGCTTTTAGTATTTACTTATTGTTTTACTTGTTCTGTCCACAGCAGGATATACTGTTAGTTTATCACTTTTATTCACGTGCGGTTTCACAGTTCTTTGTCTGCAGTTGTTCGTGTGTCGCGGACGGAGAACACTGGTGTTTCAAGGTGCCTCCCCTCTGTCAGAAACTGTGCCCCTGTAATAATAATAATCCTATTTTAATCTGCCTCCTGAGGTTACATGTCCTGGATTATCAAATGTGAAGAAGGATATGAGGGAGGGAAGCCGAGACGCACACAATCACCAACAGAGACAGAGCAATGTAAAACCTTGTGTTGACTATAGAACCTTTCTTTCATGTTATTTCTGTAGAATTATATACATTTCACAAAAAACTAAAGAGATTACAGATGTTCTGTGGAGTTTTAAATCGTCTTAGATCTTAAATGGGTGATTTTAGACAGTAAACAAATTTGGTTCTATTCATGATTTAAACACAACAAATCTTTTCCTTTGAAATTATACTTGCTGTCTTTTCCATGCAGTTGAGTTTTTTTAAAATACTCAAAGCAGAGTTGCCTCATTTTACCAACACAATGGAGATTAATAGAATTTATATATTTAGATTATTTTTCAATTTTCACATAAACCTGAGCAGGAATGTTCAGGCTGATACAAAAAAGCCAATCCTGACAGCTTCATTCTGTCATGCGGAACATTCAACAGTCCACACATGACGGCATTAAACAGACGCCATGTTCCTCTTTACCCTGAGTTTACTCCGTCTTCTCAGTGAAGGTGTCGCTCCATCGAATATAACGGACTGAGTATGTGCCCTTTTTGTTTGTGATCTTATCTGCACCTGTTATTTACGGCATGTGTGTGTGTGTGTGATGGTGTGCACGTGTGTGAGGGTGTGCATGTGGTGTTGCGCATTGCAAGGCGCCGCATCCACAAGCGTCGGTTGAATCTGATTGGCTTTAATAACAGAACCGAGGAGCAGCGGGTTCCTCGGCTCCCTCTCCTCGTGTCGAGGCGATGAGGACCAGATTCCTCGGGCCCGGCGCTGAAATTAGATCAGACCAATCTGGTGAGAGCGTTTAGAGGCTGGCGTAAATGGACATGCAGAGAAAGCGGAGAGATAAGGCCGACGTGAAATCATCAGATTATGAAAATAATTAGTTGTCATGGATATCAGTCACTGTTTGATGTGATTTGGTGGATTTCGGATGGTTGGCAGGGAGGGAGGAGGGGGGGTGCGTGTGGGAGATGAGTTCTTTGGTGTAGTGATGCAGCACCAGCTCACATCTGTCCACTTCCACTCCACCGTCTTCAAACAGATGACTCTGTACCTTTTTCCTCTTAATCAAAGTTTTCGCCATTGATGCAAATTGTCATAAATAAAATGAAAGGGCAGGCATGAGGGCAAAGGACTGAATGTTTTTCTCTTCCAGCTTTATTTGAAGAACCTGTGCTGCAGTAGCTCTCTCTCTGACTTCCTGTTTCCTGTTTCCTGCTGCAGAGGAAGGCGAGTACTTCCTGAAGGTTTTGATTCCCAGCTATGCGGCGGGTTCCATCATCGGGAAAGGAGGCCAGACCATTGTCCAGCTGCAGAAAGAGACTGGAGCCACCATCAAACTGTCCAAATCCAAAGACTTCTACCCCGGTAAGACTTGACAACCTCCGCTGCTGCTGCTGCTTCTGCTGCTGCTGCTGCTGCTGCTGCTGCTGCTGCTGCTGCTGCTGCTGCTGATGATGATGATGATGATGATGATGATGATGATGATGGATGCAGAGACGGATGTAAACAAAGGAAAACTTTATCCTTAGACACTTCATTACATTAAATGAATCAAACCAGAACACAGAAGCACACAATTTGGCTCAAAAATAAAAACAAGATATTATTTACATTATATTATATTAATATATATTGTATATTTATTTAACAAGATACAATGTAAAACAAATACTTATAAAAAATATATATTTATTTAAGTGACACATTTTTTCTCAACACACTGATGTTTTGTAATTTTATCAAAATTTAAAAAAATGCATCATTATATATAAAATATGTGCACAAATACAGGATGGAGTCAGAATGAGTTTAAGTTAGAAAAGGGTGAAGTTTTCCCTTGTCAGCGGTGCGGTAGACTAAACTCGAACAGGATGGATGATAGATGGACGGATGAACAATGGATGAAGGAGAGGTAAACAGAACAGCTGTCTATATCCATTCGTCCTCTTGAAGGAAATGAAGGATGGAGGGAATGTGTTAGGATGAACAGACGGATCAGTGTAAAGTGTTTCGACCCATTAAGGAAGCATTTCATTATCTCAGTCTTCATCCATCAATTTTTCATAATGTTAAAACACACACACATAGACAAGTATAGAAGCAGTGACACATTTACTGCTGTTGGTGTTTAAGTGAGTTTTCCTCCCATTAGAACCACTGACCTGCTGCTTGTTGTTGTTCACTGACATTGACAATCCGAGCCTGTTTCACACTGTGGAATATGTTTATTCAGTCTATGTTGTGTGTTGTTGTTTGTTTGTGTTTATGCTCCTAAATTTGCGTTGTGTATTTGTGAGTCCTCGGGGACAGAGGGGCCTTGGCTGGGTTTATGTTGCACGCACTCACACAGTCAGGGATCAGAATTCTCGCTTTAGAGGTGAAATTGTATTTGTCTAAACTCTGAATTCTGCCCTGATATGACATGTGACTGGACGAGGGAGGAGGAGGAGGATGTGTGTGTGTCTGTTTGTGTCAATGTGTGTCTGTTTGTGTGTGTGTGTGTGTGTGTGTGTGTGTCAGCTCGTCCAGTGCTCCGGTTGTTTGTTTGAGAAATGAAATCCAAGAGCAGCATGCATGTCTCTAATGTGTGAAAGTGCTGCCAATCCAGCCCTGTCTGCTGTAAACAACATGCACACACGTTTGCCAAATATGTTTTGAAGAAAACAATGTTGCTTTGCAAACTGTGGAGGATGCACAGTGACTCTGGGCTCAGTAGTATCCTGCTCCACATCTTGTTCTGTTCAGGCCTCTTCTACTCTTGATGGATTTAGCGAACGATGGCAGTTTGTGTAAACCCGGAAAAGATGACTTTTTACATAATTTAACTAAGACCACAATCTCCCTCCAAGAGCTTGGAGTCGACAGAACATCCATAAAATCATTACTCATGCTTTGGTTGGATGTTGTTGGAAAACAAATTAAATTAAAGGCTTTAAGGTTTTAACCACTTGAGCAAAATCATGCAGACAAACTACATTTGCACAACTGAGAAGAAAATCATTTGAAATACAGCAGTGAATTGTCTGTCAGTGACTGTTGACCTATTTAAGTTGCTAATACAATATCCATTTTCTTATTTACATGAGTCAACATTACATCCTCAGCTGTTGTCGCTTTATTTACATATTTATGTGAGTCAGATCTATTCCTATGATACATATTTCTCTCCTGTTCCTGTAAAATTACCCCTGTAGGTAAAATTACAGTAACACGCCGGCACTGAAAACAAAACATCAGCAGTCGTACTGAACAATCCCACCTCCAGTTAAATTCCCAGTGTTGTCGTAGCGCCTGTTGAGTCTCTGATGTAATTGCTGCCCCCGAGCCAATCACAGCATGAAGTCTCTCCTGCTCTGCTAGAGACGTGTCGGACACATGTGCCGCTCTTAAATATGTTTCTGAGCTTCAGTCTGGAATTTATGTTGGAAGTTTGCGTCGGTTTCTGTGCGTAACGGGACACGGAGCTGCTGCTGCTGTTGCTGCTGCACAACATATAAACTCTAATGTCAAAGGAAACAAAGAAAGTGTTTTAACAGTTCCGATTTTTGCTTTAATCCCATTGGTTATGTAAAATAAATGAAATAAATACAGTAAATGCATAGACATGGGTCCTTAACTTTCCTTACGGTTCATAAAGTTTAGTATTTCACTTTTCTGAAACTGTCAGAACCTGTAGATCCATTATTGTTTTCACTCAAAAATGTAGTTCTGATCTGTTTCTTTTACTTTGAATTCAATGAGACGTCTGATGATTTTGGCTGAGACAGAAACATGAGTTTCAATGTGATGCATTATTGGGAAATAACACCAGGAACAGTTTTCCTGTAAATCTTCCTTTCATTTTATTTCAGTGTTTTCCCTCAGCTTTATATTCGTCCATGGTTTCCAAGTATTTGTTTGATTTGAAATTCATCTCTCATTCTTATTGTGTGTATGTGTGTGTGTGTGTGTGTGTGTGTGTGTGTGTGTGTGTGTGTGTGTGTGTGTGTGTGTGTGTGTGAGAAACACTTTGTGAATGTGTCCATCAGTTCAGTGTTGGCTTGTGCAAACAAGCCACTGTTGTTTGACACCGGCACACGAAGACTCCTGAAATCTCTGCCAGCTCGAACAGATGCAAGGTGCAAAAGCCTCCAAGACACACACACATACACACACACACGCCCATACACAATCATGCAAACGTACTCATGCATAATAAAACCACTGACAAAACCTTAAACATATAGAGTGCAAAAGCTACATGTGCACATAAATTCAAAGACACATGCAGATGTGTGAGGAAGTGCATGTAAATCCACAATAATATGCTCACAGACATGGTTCCTACTCTTCTGGGGTTTGTTCCCCAAAAAATCGCTTTAAGACACGAAGAGCTGAAGAAAATGAGTCGAGGAAGAGCGACGGGGAAAGAGAAAGAAAGAAAGAGAGGGTTGTATGGGCCCCAGTCTGGAGGGGAGGACTGAGGGAACTGTGTGTGAGTGTGTGTGTACCCTTCCTCTGCGCTGAAGGGGGCATCTGTATGCAAATGAGACACGGTTCTTCCTGGGTGACAAATCAAAAGGCCCACCTGCTGAAAGGGCCTGTGTGTGTGCGTGTGTGTGTGCGTGTGTGTTTTGGAATAACAGGGCCTGTCTAATGAGCAGAGTAGAGAGTTACTGCTGTGTCTTGTTCTCATTCCTTTCCTTTCACTCCTCGGAAGACATTAGTTGCCCTCTTTTCCTTCCCCTCCTCCCCCTCCACACACACACACACACACACACACACACACCCCAGCTGTCAAAAAGAAAACCTGGCTGAGTTTTTGGAATTTAATCTCATTGTTCATGAGAAATGTTTAAAAAAAAAAGAGAAAATGTTGTCGCAGCTTCCACATTTTCCCAAAAAATGTGAACTTTTGAACTGGTCTTTTTTCAAAATGACATCAGGTTGATTCAGTCTAGTGAAGGGAACATAAATAATGACCCTATTAAAATTATGTTGAGAATTTGGAAAGCAGTGAAAGTAGCATCAAATCAAACCAGATGTGAACCGTCAAAAGGAAAATGTAATATTTCTTCTCAGGTGCTTAAAAAGATGTGGGTTATGCTCCAGGATGACATCATCATCTGAAACAAAACCAAAGCACCTCTGGCTCTAAACGTACAGATTCTTTATCACAACACTGGAGCGGTGCCTGGCAGCAGTTTTAAGAGCAGAAAGTTGGCAAAGGCTCAAGCTGGATCCTGGACTGTTGAAAGATGAAGTCAGGATAAAAAAATGTATTCAAATCCCTTACATTGGTGTAAAATCATAAATATATGTGATATGTTTTTTTTTAAATGAATAAAAATAAATCTTTAATTGTCCCAGAGGGGACAATTAAAGCAGCAAAGTCGATGTGACGTGAGCGGATGCAGGATGGAGGCACAAAACAAAAACACAACATGAGGCTAAAAATAGACGTTGAATGAGCAGCAGAGACAAATATCAACAGAGCCGGAAATGACTGTGAGGATAAAACAAGGATTAATATGTGAAGATACAGATTCTTATGTGTTTTAATTTATTCACATTAAAACTGAACTCATGAGACGCAGTTTTCAAACACTTGACCTTGTCTTGCCCTTTTCTCTTCCTACATTCCTCCACTCACATCACACCATTTTCCCTCCGTCTCCCCTCCTCCTTCTTTCCCAGACCTCCTCCTCCCTATTTATGCATGCATCCTTCGATCCAGCTCCATCTCATCCATCAATCATTTCTCCCTTCTTTCTCTCTTCCCTTGTGTTACTCCTTCGTCCCTCTCCCCTTGTCCTCCCCTCCCTCCAACTCACCCTCCATCCCATCTATCTGGAGAATAGTGCAGCAGCAGCACTTAGTCCAACGACCAATTAGCAAGGAGCAGCAGTACTGTAGGACGAGACAGGCCACTATTCATCCTTACACACACACACACACACAGAGCACTATGCATCCCACCAGTCACCATTATGGAACAACAGATTTATTACACACCCATACAGTGCAAGGCAGTGCCACCTCCAAATATAGCTCCTCTCTGTCTCTCTCTCTCTCCCTCCCTCTCTCTCCCACTCTCTCAGATCTAAATTCAAAGGTGCTTTATTGCTATCAAGGTTAAAAAACTATTTAGTTTCAGCATCAATATAAAATTTAGTCTAAAGAAGGAAGTGTGTTTCTTGCTGCGTATATATCTTTGTGTTTCCCTGTTTCTCTCTCTTGAACAAAAAAGCTTTCCATTTAAGTTTAAGACATAAAAACTAGAAGGGCACTCAGAGAGAGAATACCTCCCCGCAAGGCTGGTTGCATTTACGTTGAGATCAGATGCATCCGGATGATTATACAGATCTGCACCAAATTTCACCTGTTCTCTCCACAAATGCGTAGAAAAAGAAGTTCAGTACCACACCCTTCAACCAAAATTCAATAAAACCGGTCCTGTAGTTTCTGCATAAACCTATGTAAAGACAAATTGCAATTGAAAGTTAAACTCCTTGGTGGATGTATAATGACTTGAATTTGCAGACAAATGAAAAGTTATTAAGTCCTCCGTTTTTCTCAACTTGATCAACTTTGTGGGAAATACACTCATTTGTTTCGGTTCAGTCAAGAAGATGGATATTTCACAGTCTAATGTTGGTGCATTAAGAACTGAACCGTTCAACTATTCGTTTGAACAGATCCCAGTAGTTCAGGAAACACTGAGTCATAACAGACTCAACAATCATTACTCTAAAAAACACATAGTAAATCTGTAGGTTTGTCTTTTTCAACACCATCGTTTATATTTAATCTGGAGCCAGAAACTAAAACATATTCAGGTGAAGTTATTCCTCAGTTTTCCGTCCCTTTTTATTAAATTGGTTTTAAAAAGTCTTATATAGAACTTTATTAATGTAACTAGATTTGCAGGCAACAATCTCATAACATTCACACACAAGTACACAAACATAATGAAAAAAAAATCTTTCTCTATATTTCCAAAATAAGTCAATGTAGATTTGCGGAGCAGTCACTCAGTGGGCAGCTGGTAAAGATGAAACCTGTGGCTTCATTAGTTTGTGAAGAGAACAAATGCAGCCGCTGCCGTTCCACATAAAATATTCATTTCTGACACCTGTTTCATAATTAGAATCGACCTGCTTCCCTCCTCTTCTTCTCCTCGCCGCTGAGATATTGACCTCTGGTAGGACACGGGGGGCAAAGTCATAAAGACAAACTAAAAGCTGGAAATGAATTAGTATTGATGCCGTCGAGGTTTTCCCTCATCTGTCCTGTCGCAGTTTTATGGCTACAGTCGAGTTTCACAGCCTCCGGGCTCAGTGTCTCTCTGAGCGTCTTCTCCAGACAGGCGCTGACAGGATAATGTGAGTGTTGACTGGACATTTAGGAAACAAAATCACATTGTGCAGCATTTTCTTAGTGGAGCTGGCGTTTTTCCCTCGATCCTTTACTTTATGTGGATGAAACCTCCGATGGCAACATTTCATATCGATGGGATGTTTGAAAAAACAGACCCGCGCCCTGAGGACATGGTTAAGCATTGGAGGAAAATCTGGACCAGAAACCAGTACAGTACAAAGCTGGGCTCAGACTAGAGGAGTTTTAAAAACACCACCCAACGTCTCTCACGTGATCTCATGGGCTCAACCAGTTAATTATAATATCTGTCAACGGATGCTCGGAGAGTGACGTTAGCCTGGGAATGTTGATCAGCTGCTCTGGTCTCTCCGTCTTATTCATTGGCTGTTGTGGTGCTGCTTTTTAAATACTGACATAATCATGACGGTTTTGAATATTAAGATTTAAACATGTCTGACCGTTTTTCAGGGACAGCCCTGATTATTCTGCGGGATGTTTGGGAGATTTAAGAATGGCTCTGTAACCAAAAACTCTACCAGTTGATCTGAGATGAACATCGGTACCAACCGAGATTCCAGACCACATTTCCCCTCAGATCTCAAAAATGGGAAACTAAGATGACTAAGAGCCGACTTTGTTTTGCGTCTTTGCCAAAATCTCTGACCTCATGGGGAGAGAAGTTACCCAAACATCCAGTTAAAGTGTTTGTTGTGCGCAAACAAACTTTACATTTGTGTCTGTAGCTCAAACCAGACACAGAATCCACTGTGACCTGAACCAAAGCAGCATGAGGTCATCATAAGGAATGTTTGCTTTTCTCGCTCTAAGCGTTAGGCGTGTGTATGTGCACGTGTGCGTCTGTGTGTGTAGATGGTACTATCAGTGTATATTTGTGCCCGTGCAGCCCTCCCGCCCAGACCGGAACACATTCCTGCAGAGGTGACTTCACCACCACATTTAACCCACTTCAATGAGTCCAATCTAAACTGAACCTGATTGTTAATGAGACACCCTGACGGACGAGGAGCACATGTTCTCTCATCTGACTCACAACTGCAGAGGAACCAGTTCCTCATGAGAAAAGGCTGCAGCTCCTGTAACTAATAACCAAGGCTCAACAGTCCTGTTCATTTCAATCAAGCTGAAAATACACACACTGATTATCAGTCGCGTTTGCAATAAGATCCATTAACTATTCCTTGTGAAATTGCTGAAAATATTAAAAGAACTTACATCAAGTTTCGTAGAAATCCGTTGTGAAGTTTTTACGTAATCCTGTTGACAAACAAACAAGACCTCGTTGCCACATGGTGCATTGGGCAGATACCAACAGTTAACTAAATGATTACCTTTATAGAACTGTCTAAATACTTTTGGCCATATACTGTATGAAGAACGGACAAATGATTTTAAAGGTTAAAACTGACTCTTCTTAAATTATGGATTTATCATATCTGAGTCAGCCATTTTCTTTTTTCTTTTCCTACAGTCCGTCCCTCACGCTCTCTGTCTCCTCTGTCTGTCCTCTGTCACTGTGCGCCACCATTTTAGAGCTTTGTCTTTAATCCCACGCCATGATTGCAGTTTTCAGTATTTAATATCCCCACACACACACACAGACATACACACACAAACACAAACACACACAAAACCATCACACATCTGTCCCACAAGGCCACATGAACACATACAAACACACACCTGACTCCCACACACACACACACACACACACACACACACACACACACACACACACACACACACACACACACACACACACACACACACACACACACACACACACACACACACACACACACACTGCCCCCAGCCTTTATCAACATTACTGATTCCAGTCCTCTAAGCCTCTTACGTGGCTCTAAGCTCTCAGACCAAGGGATGGAAAACTGCAATATTACATATCACACACTCTCATACACACATGCAGATGCAACTGGAATGAATTTCCTGTTTGTTAGCCATTTCCACGTCTTCATTAAGCGACACATTCATTATACATGTCTGCTGTTTATCACTTATAACAAGATGATTCCCATTAAATTAGATTCCTGCTTCGCTTCCGTCTGAATCTGTCAAATTACGTAAATTGACGCCCGTTAAAGTGTCTGTCTGAGCTGGAGCGTCCGGCTGATCCGAGCGCAGCCGAAAGGGTAAAATCCGTCATTACTTCATTAATAATAGTTGAGTTTGTCAACACGTTTCTGATTCATTGTGTGGTCCTTACACAGAGCTAACTCTCATCAGCTGTTTTTTTATTATCAGGGATGATTTGTTTGCTTTGGCACTAAAGTGAAAGCAGCTTTTTGTATGTTTCAGTGCTACTTGTCTGCTCAGTTACATCACACAGATGTTAATATGGACTGTCCCTGAGAAATAAAGTAATTCTTTTCTTTTTTTAACTCTCTTTAAATGATGTGAAGAATCATTGAGATATAAAGTTAGATATAGACATATTGCATAACCCAAATTGAGAAACATTAAATTATTAAAAATGATATAAAACCGAAATATTCACTAAAGACGAATATCACATATATAAAACCAGACCCAGACATTATTTCTTTTTTGGTTTTACTTTTTATTAGTTGAGCAGTTTGCAAAAAGCAAAAGGCTTCTAGTCTACTAGCTGCTTCATGTCACTGATAACAGACAGATTAAATGATAAATCAGCAGAGAATGATTTTTCTCAAAAAGACAGAACCTTTTCACATTTTGCACAAAATGTTTCTTGGTAGCAAACACAGTTGAAATATTCAGTGTGTTGACTTACACATTAATCTTCTTGGATATTCCAAATTGGATTTTATTCTGAATTTCATATTTTATAATGATGGCACGTGACATACAGTATATTACGTGTGTTTTAGGAGCATTCCCACTCAGATTATACATCTCATGTAACAGTTAGCAACACCTGGCCTCTTGCCTGTTTACACACAGCTCAGCGTCTTGCACACAAACCAACTGAAATCAATTTCTGCAACGCTGAGAATTTCATGCCCAAAAGAAAAGTGCTAAATTTGGACGAAAGGAGAAACAAAACATTTTTTGGACATTATGAAAAACGTATAATTCCTTAATAGGGTGTAAACTGTGCAGTCACGGGGGTGACTTATGTTAATCAATGCACTGCTGCATGTAATGGAGGAAAGGAATATAACATTCCATTCTCATAAGCCATTTAACAGCTTTGTAGCGATGTTGTGTTATTCCATTTAATCTGGCAAAACCTAAATATTCTGTGAATTTAAACGAAATGTCTGATAACACCACACGTTCATTAGATTCTGTGTGTGTGTGTGATGTCAGCCCGTCAGCAGGCAGACACGCTGAGTAACGCCTCAGTACCAGTCAGCCCCGTGCAGGCTGACGGACAGACGATAATGTCCCAGCTCTGGAGAGAGTTCAGCTCACCTCCATCGCCCTCTCAGGCTTCCACAGGCGGCAGCAATAATAGTTCGGTGTTTATGGCAGCGGCTCCTGAAAAGGTCGGACTGTTGATCTACAATGAGACAGCGTCTGAAAAATATGTGAGCAGCGTTTATACAATGGAAATTATCAGTGGCATGAGAAAAGCATTAGGTTATATTTCATATAAAATAAGCTGCCCTATGCTGATGTTGACTGGAGCAATGAGCGGATAGGTGTTTTTATTGTTTTCCTTGATGTAATCTTTTATTTGATACAGATCAAGATTTTTTTGATAAATTGTGAGAGATGTTCATAGCATAGCCCATAGCATAGCCTGTTCATAGCCTGTTTTTTCAATGAGAAAACTCAAAACCAGACGTGACTTTTCTTGCAGCCGGTCACCAAGACCTTGAAGTTTTACATTTTTATATCCAACATTAGATTGTCCGCTAGATTTTACAAATATTGAATGAAAACCTTCAAACCACGAGTTGCTGTTCCCTTGAATAGACGCCCAGAGTGGAGCAGAGGAGCTGTGTGGTTGAAAAGGTCAGTTTTAAAAGCGGCGGACGCTCGTTGCTTCCCTCTGAAGTGGCTTTCTGAGTGTGTTCCCGTGTTCAGATGCTCCGGTGGGAGCTGAACCTTCAACCCCCCGGCAAGGTCACCGATGTTCTCCAACATGAACTCATGCAGAACGAGACCCTTCCACGCAGGCAGCGTTAATACCACGCTGACATACAGCTCCATCTGCCACCTCTCAGTCAGACTCAAACCCACCATGTTGGGACAATTACTAGATCTGTGGAGACCAACAAATATTCAGGAAGTGAAGCACGCACATCCAAATGTGATAAACACTGCGGGCAGATGAGAAATGTCCGTTCACCAGCTGATCTTTCCACAACACAGGTTTGTTATCTGATGAGTTTAAGAAAACACTTTGAGGTAAAGCAGGTTCCACGTTTGTCTTAGTTCAGCTCAGACATCAACGACCTGTACAAGTGACCTGGTGACATGTCAGACGAGAACGGTGTGTAGTATTGTCATGTTGTCCGATGGAAAGCTTTTCTCCGAGCGGTCATGACTCCCCTCCTCCCTCACCCAGTGACTCCCCTCGGCTCTCCGGCCACATCAGTCGCCCCCCCCCCGCCGCCTGCAGACAGGCATGGCTAATCAATCTATGCGCCACATCTGCCACATGGAGGGCAGCGACAGGCCATCAGGATACACCCACCTGCCTCAATGCAGCCTGCGTCCTCTGTTTCGTGTAACTTTTCGCATTTCGTCCTCCCCCCCTGCCTCTAGCCCCATCTCTGGCAGCCTGCAGTGTTCAAAACAGAAGAAATAATAATTAGTAATGAAGAAGCTGGTGATCGATATTGGTTTTCCTTCACCTCGCCGCCCCCTCTCTCTCCGTTTGCTGCCTTCGTGTTAGGACTTTTAATAAGGAAGCATCAAGGGTGCCAGGGAGGCCAACTGTAAATAGAACAGCAGGAATATGACCGACCAGTTGCAAATCAATGCTGCACTGTGTGTGTGTGTGTTCATGTGCATGCAAGATAATCAACTCCTGCTTACTTGCCTGTTTAAAGTGTGTGACTGACTGTGTGACAGATGTGTAGCCGATGTTCAGCCTGTGTGTGTGTGTGTGTGTGTGTGTCCTTGGGAAGTGGTAGGGTAATGCAGTGTGCCAGTGAAATACGACGATCATAAACCCACTCAAACGCTTTCACTGCCTCTAATCCCAAAGCACACACACACACACACACACATGCCCTGTGTCCATGACTTCAGAGGATTCATTTCCTGGAGACGTATACCCCATATCATAACTACTGCTTCACCTTAACCAACACGTAACCTCACCTTAATCATAAAACACCTCTTAAACCCTTAAAATGAATGATTTACATTATTAGGACTTGTTTTTTTGTCCCTGTATGGAAGACAAGTCCCCATGATGTGAGTGTGTTTCCAGATTTAGGTCCCCAAAACATGAGGAAATCCTGGACCACATGTGCACACACACAGTCAGATGCAGTTGTGGTTAATGGAGGTTTGTGTGTTGCTGAGACAATAAAAACATCTGAATTTCACTTGTGGTATATTCCCTCACACGGATGAAGAACACCACAACATCTCTGCTGGTTAAACGAGACCCCTCAAACATCTTGATTAGTGACCTGATGATAACCAACTTTTCATTCTTATATAAATATCCTGTCGTTACTGTCCTGTACTCTACTCACTTGAAAAAATAAGAAAGACAAATATCTGTTTCCTTGTTTGGGATGTGAGAAGACACTTGTTTCTGCTCAAGGGAGGAGAAGTGAAACAGAAAGAGGTTTCCTCCTCATGCAGCACTGAGGAGAGAATCTAACTGTGTCTGAGGGGTTGATTCCACCTGCCCCTCGCAGCATCATGGAGCCCTGCAGCCTCTCAAAGTGCAGCGTCATTGTAAAGGCCCCCTCACCCCGTGGTCTCTTTCATGCCCAGCTGAGGTTGCGTCTCTCTTGGTGAGCGATCAAACTGACGCTCCCAGGCTCCACCGAGGCCTCTAGCAGCCGGACTCCTGTATGAAGCTGTTTAATACATTCTGACTCTGGCTCTGTTTAAAATGTGGGAAACTCTTTTCCTGCAAGAAGACAGATCATCTGCAGACCTTGTTTCTATGTCGACTTTTTCGCGACGTTTGATTTTAATCAGATGCTATTTAGTTTTTTTTTATCTGTCTCAAAATAATGATTTCTATCAAGTATTTTAATTTGTTGGGACGTATCAGAGTGGTGGAGGTCTTAGGTTAACGGACACCTGAATGTTGTGTTTAAAAGCAATCCACTGTACAAATACTTATTAACCTTTAATCAGGATTCAGATTAGAGGGTGAATTCAGGAATTTTCCCTTATTTACATTGTGAGATAGATAAAACAATTTTGGGGATTTCTCTGAGAATAACTAACTAAATTGGGGCAGCTGGGTTGAATTTAAGGTGGAAAATGTTTTTTATAAAATCACACTGTACATTTTCTCAGTTTATTTATCAGTGGCTTGTCATCATTTCTTTTGACATTTTCTACCTGTTCTTGAATCTCTTCATACTTCTTTCATATATTATCATGTTCTGTAGCAACCTGGTTTTCCCACAGGGATCATTAATGATTCATGGGATCTAATCTGATCATCTGACTGAATGAGTGCAGCGTCAATAAGAGTTGCAGCTTCAAAACGGGCAACAAACATGAAAGTAAAAGTCTCACAAATAACCGAGAGGTTCAGTAAACAAAGTAAAGCTCTTGTTGGTGAAATATTTCTATTTGTGCCTATTTGTTTGTATGTGTGTATGTATGTATGTATGTATGTGTGTGTGTGTGTGTGTGTGTGTGTGTGTGTGTGAGTGTGAGAGAGACAGATTGAAGAGCCCAGTCAGCACACACACAGGGAGGTGGGGGTGGAGGGGGAGGAAATACGGGGGAAGGATTGAGCGAAAGAGAGAGTGAAATAAAGAGGAGAAAGGAGGAGGAGGAGCAGCTGAATGTGCAGAGGTTTCTATGAGCTCTGAGGGTTTCCAACTGTCACAGACAATAGGTGAGGGCAAGGCGCTCCGTATGACAATAGGCTCTTTGACCCCGGTCAAGCTAGCAGGAGGGGAGGGTGGGGGAGGAGGGGGAGACAGAGGGTGTCCCCATCTGCCTCAGAAGAGGGAGAATGCGTGTGTGTGTGCTGTCTGTGTGCATCTGTAACTGTGTTGTTTAATCTGAGCTAACAAACACACTAAAATCTGGAATCTGTGCCGACGTCACGTGTCTTTGTTTGTGCGACATCTCAACACTTGACTGATCCACTTTGAGGGAGCTGCACTACTTTTCTGTTACTCTCCACCAGTGTCTCTCTCTCTCTCGCTCTCTCTTGTTCAGACGTGATTGTGTCATAATTTACACCATCACAGTTTACATCTGTATCGTATAGGCCTGCAAAGAAATTACAGGTGCTACTTATCGGAACAGAGCAAATCAAAAAAAGGTGAAAATCCGACAAAAGGCCCAACTAATAAATACAACGTGATTGTGATATACAAAAGTAATTCAACAGTAGTAATAGTAAGATGTAGGTGCAGCAATAATACAATTTTAATTTAATTTACAAATATAATGTGCAATAATTTGATGAGAATAATTTAAGAATACATACAACAAATGTTTATAACGCAAACATCCTCTGATGATGACTATCACGCAGCAGCGACCTAACCATCACAGAGCCTGTAGATTAATGACGCCACCGTATTTAATTAAAAGCAGCTTCGGTGACCACAGTCGCAGTGTCTGACAGTTCTGTCACAGAGAGACGATAAGAAACAACAAGAGTAATTTAGCTTTTTATCATGACCCCTTGATGAACCTACAAAATCATTCCTGACCCAGACTGAACAACAACATCTCAGGCAGCAGACTCTAACAGACGGATGTCGCTCTCTCTCTCACGCTCTCTCTCACTCTCTCCTTCCCTCTCTCCCTCCCTCTCTCTCTTGTCACTCAGAAGCTATCTGTCAGTTCGTCTGACAGAGCTGCTGTCTGTGACTCTGTGAGGAGCTGGGCTAAGCAACGCAGCTCAGGCCTCTTCATAAAACATCTTTATCATGTGCAGAGACGACACTCACTCACACACGCACACACACACGCACACACACACAGTGCAATTTCAGCTTATTTGGCTGCAGAGTATTTCCTCCTTTCTCTTTTCGTCCATAAATAGCAGACATAGCTGGATTTGTCTCTGTGTCACCATGGCAATTCGTTGCTTTCACGACCTGCTATGATGATAGTACCAGGCCTTGGTGTCTGTGTGTGTGTGTGTGTGTGTGAGAGAGAGAGAGAGAGATGAAGGTTTGTAGGTACAGCACAGCAGCTACCACACACACACCCACCCCCATCGGACAAAGCAGAGAATTGTGGGACTGCACACCCGTTGCCTTGGTGATGAGAATCAAAGTGACAGCTCTCCTAGAGGAGGAGTCCTCCCCATCCACTCATACACCCCCCACCCCTCCTCCTCTTCCTCCTTCTCCCTCTCCTCCCCAGCAGGTGTAAGAGAGCAAGCGAGACAGAGAGATGTCTTTCTTCCCGTCTTGGTCAACGTCCAGATCCTCTCGCCTTCTGTCCTTGAGAGTCGCTGAAATAAGCAGCGCTGGTAGGAAGTGGAGGCTGTAATTTGTGTGTCAGCTTTTAATAACATCATAAATTGTGTATGCATTGGAATACCGAGCAAAGCTTGTCTGGAGGAGCTGCTCGCAGGTCATGAAGAGGCATCATCTGAGTGAAACACGTTATCTGCAAAAAAATATATGAAGCTTTGTTCTTTACGAGGCAGCTGCACAGTTAATGAGTGTGATGAAAATAAAACTTTAGTGCTTCTTTCATTTAGATGTTAATCTGTGTGTAAACTACTTGTAGTCAAATCCAACCCAGCGCTGATCAAACACACACACCGTGACATATGTGCTCTGCTCTGATTGGCCCTCCACAACAATGACACTTAGCGTTGGTGGTAGTCATGACAACATCCCACAAAGGGGTCAGATCTAAAAGGTCTAAATCTGCTAATGTCTCTGAGTACGTCTCTTACATGCACACACACACACACACACACACACAAATACAATTGCACACACACACGACACAGATGTGTGTGTGCACGTGTGTGCTCTTAAAGGAGCAGGTTCCTTCACTGTAGAATCCGGCTTTGTGTAGAAGTGCAATTCCCTTTAAGGAGGAGGAAGGTGAGTGCAGCAAACAAAGAGCCTCTTTGAAGAGAGGGAGAGAGAGAAAGGGAGAGAGACACAGAGAGAGAGGGAGAGAGGGAGAGAAAACCAGTTGTAAAATTGCTTTTTTTTCTTTCCATCTTTACAGACCCTCAATCTTTGGCAGCGGGACAAAGGTAGCCCTCTGGGACCCCTTAACCCCTCTGTCTCACACACACACACACACACACACACACACACACACACACACACCCCTCCCTCACAAAAGAGCTGGTTCCACAGCTGCCCCAAGTCTCCCTTGCCTCCCCATTTCCATTATTTTTAATCCCCCCAGTGAAAGCTCCCCCAATGTCTCCCACCCACTCCCCCATATAGCCCCCTCACGCCTCTAACACATATGCACCCACCACCATCACCTCCCCCATGATAAATCCCCCCTCTCCCCTTCTGAGGTCCCACAAAGCCGTCAGCTGTTGTATCGTCTCTCTGACACACCGGCTGGACTCTCATTTTAATTATGAAGCCCTGAGCCTGATTACTGTGTCTGTGTGTGTGTGTGTGTGTGTGTGTCTTTGTGTCTGTGTGTGTATACGTGTGTGTGTGTGTGTGTCTGTGTGTCTGTGTGTATACGTGTGTGTGTGTGTGTGTCTGTGTGTGTGTTCTGCATACGAGTGTGTAGTTACATGTTTCATACAATGATGTGTGATTATAATCAGGGTCAGTGTTGGTCATGTGACTGGTGGATTTCCACGGTGAAAGCCACTGATTGGCTGATGAGGTTGACGCCAGGTTAATAGTGACTCTGTGTGGCGTCATTCGTCTTTTTCCTGTCTTTCTCTAAGCTTTGTTCAGATTTCAGCTGTGTTTCTTCCTCTTCCTCTTCTTCTCTGTAATTCAGTTTCTCTCTCTTTTGCTCCTCTTTTGTTTTTTTAATTTCCAACTTTCCTAACTTTTGTTGTCTATATTTACTTCCACCATTTCTTTTCTTGTCGTTTTCTTCTGTCAGTTTTCTTCACCTGAATGAGTTTTATCAGCACCCTTTTCACAAATGAGCAGCACTTCCAAATACAAACATCTGCCTCACTTTCTATTTCACTTTTGACCCTGTAAGAATGCCACCCTGTCCGCTTCTCCTCTTGTCTGTTCACAGGCTGGATGTTTTCCAACGGTCGTCAATACTTTCATGTGTGTCCCCTCATCAATAAAACTTTCCCCACGTTCTGTAAAACTCCTCTTTCATCCTCCTCCAGCCTCCGGCCGACTGTTGTGTTCTGCGTCGTGCTGTAAATCATACAATCATGTTCCATATGGTTGTCATTAATAAAGATGAGGTCACACTTCCAGTCAGACCCCACCCTCCACGCTCACGTGCACTTGCACACTCTACTGATACTTTGCAGAGAGCGAGGGATATAGAGAGAGGGAGAGAGAGGGAGCTAATTAGTGTTTTAGCTGATTGCTAATTGCCGCTTTCTTCCACCTACTTACACACAACACTGAAAGAGAGAGAGAGCATTAGAGTGAGAGGGAGCGAGAGAGAGCAGAAGCCAGTTCTTCTATTTGTATATTTATCAGATACTGTGGTCATTTCCTTCTGATTACACAAATCCATCATGTCTTTATTCAGTCACACACACACATGCAGCCTCGCTCTTATTTAGAGCATCTTTATCAGGTGGTTTTAATGTGAATATTTTATCTCAAACGTTTCCTGATGTTCAACCTGCAGCAGAATGAGTGACCGCTGTTATTCTCACTGAAATCACTGTTGGTCTGTTAAACTGTGCAACACAAGATTTTCACGTGTGTCTCAGTTGTCAGAGGACGCACACCGTGACCCGATGTTTAACCTGCAGCGTTATGTGTTAATTTGTCTGTTCAGCTCTAGTTTTCAGTGTCTGAGGAGAAGGAATTTTCAGTTCATATAAATACAAAATGGAAAACTTAAATAACATCTGAATCAGGAAGAATTAACGTCACGTTTGTAGCTTTAACACTAGTGTTTAAAATCAGCTGATTAAATCCTGCTGATAAATCTAGGTTTTACTATTGATAAAGCTGGGCAGCAGTTCAAAATGACTAATTTTACTGGAGTCATATCATGATATTGTCATGTTTATTTATAATTTTTTCAAAATTCAGTCATCCAAATTACGAGCATGTTATATTTTTCTATGTATGTTCATGTGACGTTGGATATATTTGTCTTGTCAGATCTGATGGTGATGTAATATATGATATTAGGCCTATTAACGATGGTATGGATTAATATATACTGGTATTTTATTCATATAATGTCTGCCATATCTAAATTATTAGTCATATATTTTGAAAAATGAAACGAAACACATCTTTAGCCTCTTATTACTGATTAGCACTGAAAAGTTGACGACTATAATTAGTAAAATAACATCATTATTAGATTAACTTAACTGATGAATAGAAAAATAGAGATAATGAGACTTCTGGATATGGATTTCATATCATGTTTTCAATGCTCTGATAAACAGTATCTGTCGCTAGATAATGAATTTGCCTAAATGCAATAGGAAACCTGCTTTAAACTGACGAGGATCAGAGCAGGTGAAACTACCTGTTATTCTCTATATTTATCATTTCACTGAAGCAAAATCAAACTGAATCTAATTTGATTTAACAGGAACTATCAACTGCCGGAATCACCTCCATTTTTGCTCTTGTTAGTCAAAACTATTGTAAGCGACATGGGAAACATTGGAAACACATCAAGAAACAAGTTTTCTTGGCCTGTAGTCCTGCTGACGATCCACAGCTTGGCTCGGATTCCTCGGTTCAGTCAGACTAAAAGGAATCAAACCGACTTCTGCTCCGTCGTTGATCAGGTTTCTCACAGTGTGAAAGTTGTGCTAGAGTTACAGTACGAGTCTTTAGTTACTCAGCCAAAAGTTATGTTTTTCCACAGTGGATTTATGTCAGGTTGGAACAGCAGTGTGTATGAAATCTCAGGCAGTCTTACAAGCAGCACATGAAGCAACAAGCCGGAGAAGCAGAGTTCAAGTGTAGTTTAGGATGTTTTGGTTTGTGAGACTCTGCACAGTTTTCACTTTCTCAGGCTACGTGTCCTCAACATGGAGCCAAGTCCCAGCTCTCACACACACACACACACACACAGATATACATGATCTCAGATGCACAAAGACCTACTCAGAGACACACACACACACACACACACTCACACACTCCCACACATTTTGTGCAGTCCCAGCTGTAACAAATGGGGACCAGATTGTGTATGATGATCATGATGTAAAAGATCAGGCATGCTGGTCTCCATGGTTGACGAGCTTTGTTGAGTAAATTTTGAGTGTGTGTGTGTGTGTGTGTGTATACAGAGGGGTCAAACCCTGATTCACGTGCCATGAGCTTTTAAGCAGCTCTCTTTGGTTCCCTGTAGAATTCATCATACGCTGCTGCAGCCAATCACAATCAGCCGTGTTTGGGTTAAAGAATGTGTTCCAAACAGATGAATACATCATTCAGCAGAAAACAGAAAACATCTTTCTTTGATTTTTGGTTTTTTTTTGTACTTTGGATTAGAGATGAAAACAGCTCTGAACTATGGCTGCATCTATGTAAATGTTGGAGGGAGGTCCGACATCTTTTTTGTGTCTACTTTTCAGGATATTTGAAACTTAAAAATCTGAGAATATGGACCAGGCAAAGGTTATTCTGTCTGAACAAGATATTTACATTGATTATGATTGAATATAACAAACTATAAAGCGTCCTGGCACAGTTAAATCTCTATGTCCAAATGTTACTCCTAAATTTCATTACAGATTTTATGGGTGTTGAGTTTGGAAGTTAGAGGCACTTATCCTGCAGTTTTTCTCATTATTTTGTGGCCCAGTAAAACTCAATGAGCAGACCATGGCACTAACATTAGCATGGCACAATATGGGCAGTGGGTGTTAAGGAGAGAGAGGATTGTACGGGGGTCGGGTTCAAACAGCCGGTGTTCTGCAAAGTTGTGAAAACGCTGGTAAAGTGAGACAAGTATTCTCGTAAACACGCTCTGATGCCTAAATACTGTGTGTGCGTGTGTGTGTGTGTGTGTGTGTGTGTGTGTGAGTGTGCGTGTGCGTGTGCATGTGTGTGTGTGTGTGTGTGTGTGTGTGTGTGAGAGTCAGAAGACAAAGGGTGTGTTCAGCAGAGGCAGAGTGGAAGGAAATGAGGGGAAGTATGAGGAATGTGGAATGATAGAGAGACATGGAGACAGACAGTGAGATGGAAAGAAGGGGATGTGACAATGTTGTCTCCATTTTTTTAAATGGAAAAAATGCAGAAAACATCTCTTTAAATTACTTACTGATGCACTGATTATTTTTGCATTATCATTATTTTTTGGGGAAAGCAATGCAAAACCATGTTATGGACACTGTTTTTTTTCCACCGTGGAATTTTTGAGTCCACCAAATTTGAAAGATTGAATCTCTTGAAATCCTAGAGTGTAAATAAAGATGGACTACACGTGTCCACATCCTCCTACTCTTCAGAAATTAAACGAAATATCCTGGACACTAACGCTGCCATCTTGCATCACTGATGTCCGTCAGAGTCTTTGCAGTAGCAATCAGGGGATTAAACCACGGTATCACCACTTAAATTACCTCAAATGACAGAAACCATCTTTGTGAAAAACATGTACTTTTTAGTTTGGTACATGTCCCATCCGCAAACACAGAGGAGGCGGGGTTTATGACCCAAACTGTGACGATCAAGGCGCTTTTGCTTACTGTACTTTTGGGGAGCTGTGTTGTCCCATATGTCTCATACAAGTGTCAGTGCCAGTACATATATATATATATATATATCAGATATATAAGATACTGTATATAAAACTTCCTGTTGTCAGTCCTTTATGCATTACAGAGTTGGAAATGTTTTCACTCTGGTAAATGAACAGTCTGGCTGTGTTTATGAGACTTAAACTTCAGACTGTAAATGATCGTCTCTGAGAATGGTCTCAGAGGGACAGGGACATGATGAATGGAAGAAAGTGTGTGTGTGTGTGTGTGTGTGTGAGGCTGACAGCAGTGTTGGGGCAGCTGACGGGGTAAAGGGGCAGTTGTAGTCACATGGGGAGCAGAGATGGATTTGGGGGGATTGAGGCTGTAAGAGGGTGGGGATGAGGAGGCTTAGGCCAGCTGACACCATCCACCTCACACACACAAGCCAAAGATAGACACACACACACACACAGTGATAACAGACAAAAATACAAAAATGAACGCACAGCTTTGTTTCATGCCCTGAAATAACAAATGCACATGTTTATGGAATGGAATGTTTAGATGACTTCGACGCTTTGGGATTAGACGTAAAGTTGGTAGATGAGTAGAAGGAGGGGCGTGTGTGTGTGTGTCTGTACATGTGTGTGTGTGTTGCGCAGGAAGACAGGTGTAGCTCCATCAAGGCAGTTGTGCGACACCAGATACTAAAACGGGAGATAACGCTCAACACGTTGAAGACAGAGAGAAATAGAGATGGCGCGTGTGTGTGAGTGTGTTGGTGTGTGGCCACATGCACGCAATGCAACAGAAGTGGAACACACAGTCAGTGTGTTATACAGCAAAAAGGGCCCTCGGTCTGCCAGAGCAAACACCGCCGCGCTCCTCCTCCTCACATATAGACAGAAATCCACTGAGCAGCCTTTGAGGAAGGCAGTACTGATTTTTTTCCTAATTTCTAACAATGAAGGTAACAAAAGGAACTTTAACTAAAGTCTGTAAATTGCAATCACAAGTTCAGACATCTTTAATTATGACCCAGCGATTTCCAGCAAACATCCTATTTACCATAAATCTTTTATAAGAACTCAGCGTCTTTTTCACTTCTTCAGAAACCTGGCTCCTGTTTCGGTTCCTTGTCCTCGGGCAGCCACTGAGAAGGACACTTTATTCTCTGCATCAGCTATCGGCCTTGAAACTTTGTGTACCGTGTTAAAGTCATACAGTCGCATGGATGGATTTGCAGGAATATTAATATTAAGACCAGAAATGTAAAATTCCTATGAAACCGTGGTTTTGGTGTTCAGAGGACATCAGCGACATTGAGAAGCTGTTGATTAAATTGAGACGAGCTGTTAATTAGAAGGAGTGAGTGTAGTAATAATCAATTTCATTTGCTTTATCTTCATTTCTTTAGATGTAGAGAAAACACAAAGACTGGGAAATGATTCAGTCCCTGCAGGAGAAGAGCAAGTGAACAGAAGAAGAGAGAGCATGATTAAAAGTGAACAGAAAGAAAAAGAGACAGACATGAGGAAGAGAGAAAAGAAATGCAGAGAGACAGTGAAAGACAGATAACCCTGGAGTCAGGAGGAGACAGAGGAAAGCAAGAAATCCTCTTTTTTATCACCTCATTATTCAGAATGTGTGTTTGCATGAGAGAGAAGTCTGCGTTTCTGCTTATGTGTCCACATCTGTGCAAAATTGTGTGTGTGTGTCTCTGAGCGTGTCAGAGTGTGTCTCTGTGCACATGTGTGTGTTAGTGTATGCATGTGTGTGTGTGTGTGTGTGTGTGTGTGTGTGTGTGTCAGGGTGTGAGTAAAATCAGAACGGTGACGAACTCATTCGAGTCGACCAAAAATTCACACGAGGTCTAGTTACCATGCAGGCCCTGCGAGGACACAAACGAGCTGTATGTGAGTCCGTGTGTGCATGTGGACAGATGAGTATGAGGGTGATTAGGTGTGTATATATAGCTGTCTGTGGTTACATAGTGACATGTGTGACTTTCTAGATGCGGATAGCTGAGCTGTGTGTGTGTTTGTGTGTTTGTGTTTGTGTGTGTGTGTGTCTTTGCGTTCTTTCCACAAGTGGGTGATTGTGTGTTCTTGTGCAAAGGAGTTCCTCTAATGTGGCCATTTAATGACATCTGACAAGTGTGTGTTTGTGTATGTGTGTGTGTTTGGTCCATGGGGAAGACCCAGTGGAACATATTATTACAGCTGTCTGTTCTCATCACTGCACTCACTTGTTGTGTAAATGAGCTTCACCTGCAGCTGCACTTGAATTACGGATGTTGTGGGGACAGAAATCTTAGAAGACGGCTTGATTATGGGATTCACCTTCCATGTGGAGGAAGTTGTTCCAATAATCATTAAGTTAGAGTTTGGGTTGAAGTCTTGGTTTTGGTTTCAGGTTTGATTGAGGATCATTCATTTAGTGGTCACTGATTCTTACGATCCAGAAGCCTGTGGGATGTAATTCACATTCTGTCATTTTCTCACGTCATCACTGAGGCTGTTTTCCGAGCTACATCTCTTTCTGCACACAACTTTGCTTTTCCTTTTTTACTTATTATTTATTAAAGTTACTATGTTATATAATATAATATAATATTATGTATTATAGAATAGCTTGCATCGTATAGTATAGCAAAGCATAGCACAGTATTAGGGATACTTCTAAGTAAAGAAACGTTGTACTTTGTTTTACTTAAGTTCTCTTTCAATAGTCAAAAAATCCCAATAATAATAACTTACACAACTTATAATTAGGAATATAAGCAGTGGGTTGTGGTTTATAAATGAACATTTTAAAGTAAAAAACAAACTCAGAAAAGTGTCTTTTTTGTCTTCTTCTGCAGCTGACTTTTTCTCGGTAAATCTCTGAAATGTTCAAACTGTTCCTGAGCACTTTGTTTTATTCTCTTTTTATTTTCCTCTCTGTTTCCCACTTCCATTTCACTGTGTTGCCGAGGGCGGCCCGCAGTTTTCAGATGAATGTGAGTGCATCTCCAACAGAGTGATGGAGGAGGAAGAGAGAGGTGAGGGGACAAGATTAGGCAGGAGATTATGGTGCGAGAGAGAGAAAGACAAGAGGTGGAAGAGAGAAAAAGAAACAAAGGCAAACTCACAAAGAGTTGAGAGTAGAAGATGGTGGGTGTGAAGCAGAGGAGAGGCAGACATGGCATCTTTTCAGCTGTTTGCTCAGTATGGGCCGGGTCACTTGGGCAACACGGATCCTGCTGCCAAAGTAAGAGAAGCAAGAAAGGAGAGGAGAGGGAGGGATGGGGTGAGGTGGGGAAGGATGATGGGAAACGGGGGAGGAAAAGAAGCCAGCCTTTGTCAGAGGAAAAGAACCAACCCCTCCCTTATTAAGTGAAAAACGAATCTGCTGTAGAGAATATTTTTAAACCTAAAAACTCAGACACGTAATGGAGATGTACTTGTTTTGAAAAACAAGTTTCTCAAGCTCTGAAAGAAAGTGAAGGAAGACAGAAAACAGGAGAATAAACGATGCTACACTCTTACAAAGGCATTTTTTAACACATGCACAGACTAATCCTGTCAAATACGTAGCTGTTGCACAAAAGCTTCAAAAAGGTGCTAAACACATGATATCACGTTAAAACCTGCTGTAGCTGAAAATGATGCAGGTTTGAGAGGTTGGGAGTAAGTAGGGAAGTGAGAAGAGTTTCTTGTAAAAGAAAAAGGTTGTGAGTTCAGATCCCTTTGGCCTTCTAAGGTGGCAGTGTGCAGATAAGCCCATACGATGCAGGACTTTGTTTGAGTGAAAGACTCGGAGGTGGAGGCTGGACGGAGAGACGCCGGCCTCTCCAAGTGAAAAAAGCCTGACATCAGAGCAGAGGAATTCCTGCCTTTTCTTCCACTTTCTTTTGTTATTCTTTAGAGAGGGTTCGACTCATTCTTCTCAACGAGTGCTCGGTCATGGCCCGACCCCGAGACAGATAAAGGAGGACGGTGAGGGATGTCTGGGGGGAGAGTGAGTGAGCAGAATCACTTGGAGAGGGGGAGAAAGAGAGAGGGAGGGGAGGCTGACAGTAAAACCATGTTTTTACTGCTTCTGGTGAAGCTTTTAAAAAGACTCGAAACGAGAAGAACAGAGGAGGAGCCAGGAAATGACAGATAACGTCATTATTAATGTTAAACATGACTTTCTGATTTCAAACATTCCACTGAGAGGAGGAACACTTCTCGTTGTGGACTTTGTTGTGGTAGTTTTCGTCTTGTTTTTTTGTAAATTGCAGCTTTATTGCCGTTTGTCTTGTTTTGCTGTGCAGCTCCCCGGACAGGCTGACCACAGTATCTCCAGGATTTAATGCGTTTTTCCTAATTGGCCGTGATTTTGTCTGCATGGTGTAAACGATGTGGAAGTCAGTGGGGGTGTGTGCATTACAGCCCTGCAGGGACTCAAGCTCAACTCGCTGCCAGCCCGTAACAAAGCAACCATCACATTTTCATCCACATAAGCTGCTGCAGCGTCCCAACAACTTTTTTATATTCTCTCTTGTTTTTGCTTTTGCTTACATCCTTCTTTTGATCCTACATTTCCTTTACTCTTTGATCTTGGCTTTTCCTCATTCTTCTATCCTCCTATCCTTCCTTTTTCCATCTCCCTTTCCTCCCTCCATCTTTATCTTTCAGTCCTGTTCTCTCTCTCTAATGAAGACTTGGTTGGCTGCAGCAGAGAACAGGTCCAAGTTTCCTCACTGCTCCTGATTACATCAGCACATGCAGTCATGCTCTCTCTCTCTCTGTCTGTCTCCCTCTCTCTCTCTCTTTGGAATAACAGCTCATGACATAACCAACAGCTGCCCAGCTGCATGAAAGAGTGTGTGTTTGATGCATAATCTCAATTGTGTGTGTGTGTGTGTGTGTGTGTGTGTGTGTGTGTTTGTATGTGTGCATTGATTGGGGAGTGAGACACTCAGTTGCCAAGGTAACCAGGCAGGTTTTGCAACATCTATCTATCTATCTATCTATTTTCTATCGATCTATCGACCTATCGATCTATCTGTTCTACCTGCTCTCCATCCTTATATCTATCCAGAGTTGTGATGAGTTGTCAGATTTCCATTTCTCTCTGTCTTCTCTCCCTCCTTTCTTCCATCCCTCCTTCTATCTGTCAGTCAGTCGTCTCTGTTTCTGTCCCCACCACTGGCCCCGGCTCTTTGTGCCATAAAACCTCTATTTAATTGGACGCTGAGGTCTCTGCGGTCGTTTCCATTGGCTTCTTGGCGTGTCACTCAATGAATCCATCCATCTCTCAGTGACACAGGAGCCGATTGGTCGTCGTCAGCACTTTTTTTCCACATTAGAGGAAGTATTGTGGGGACAAGCTGTAGAGTTGAAGAGGACTATCATGTGACTGAGGGCGACACGTGGTCATAATCTGCGGATTTAAAGGTACCGCATGTAAATATTAATCAATCATAAGCACATGTCAGGATAATTACTGTACAGACCTCAGGCTGTCGACCTCTTCACATGTCTGAGACTCAACAACTTACTGCTCAAAGCACAAAACAGGAAAAACGCCATTTTACAAACAAGATGCCCAGAGTAGTCTAATAGTAACTACACATAAATGACATTTTGCAATGTAAGGAAGCTGATTATTTGGGCAGAAAATACTGAGTCTCGATTTTTACAGGATAAACAATGCCGAAATGATGTGGATTTATTTTTATATTTTACGCAAAATATGTTTTTTCTTAATTCAAGTTCTATATATTTGGTTGTATTCTTGTTTTGTTTTTAGTTATTTATACATGTTATGGTTAAACAGTAAAATATCAAACCTAAGATTCTAATGAAAGGAATCATTGGCAATGTTTTAAAAGACATTAACATATATATAATCAGCTGAGATATTGGTTTTGGACATTTTTACTCACTTTTATCGTTATGGGTAACAATATCATTCAGGCTCTAAAAAAAAAACTGTACATCACTGAAATTCGCCATCTCGTTCAAAATTTATAGATAAATGACATGGATTAATTTGATAAATATCACCCTTTTGCACAGATTGGGTTAATAAGTATAATATTTTTTGTGTTTAAAAAGACTTGAAATATAAAATTATAATAAAAATCATTCCAGTGAGAGCCACAAGGTCAGAAACCACCTCCTGCACAAAACACCAGATATATCACCAGATATATTTTTGACGGTTTTATTGCTGAGTAAAACCAGCCTGTCTTAATGAGACCATAATGAATTGGACACATGATACTGGAACAATCTGCAGCCGACCTTCACCCCTTCTCTTCCATTTGTCCGTTTGCTCTCTGTCTTTTCTTAAGCTTATTTTATTTGACTCTCTAACCCTGCGGAACAACAAGGTGTCGAGCTGCCCCTCTAACAGTCGGTTAATCCAGCAGATCTGATCAAAGGTAGCCAGTTAACCTGAGCTTATCCGCCGCCTAAGGAGATCTGTTTAATGAGCTTACGTTAAACCAGCCACCACGTCTCTCCACGCTTCCAGTCACATCCGATGGAGCCTGGGAGGTTATCTTATACTGAGAGATATTCATTTAGTTATTGAATTTATACCACAATTACATATCAGTCTGTCTGTATCTCTCTGCATGGATTCCCTTCCCATTAACACAATGTTTGCCGTGTTTCCACCTCTGTCTTTGTCTCTTTATCGCTGTGCTCTGTCTTTTTGTTCTGCAGCTGCTTAGTGAGAAAAAAAGACCGAAAAATCAAAGAGTAACCCCAGTTTGATTTTCTGACGTTACAAAAACCTCAGAACTGTTTGGATGAATTATTAGTTCTCATCTTCTTTGTGTCCTGCGCTATGTGAATCTGTCCGTCTTTCTACAGCCTGTGTACATGTTGCAGTGTCCCCTTGTCTTTTTGTGTCTCTTCCTCTCTGTCGTTACTTTGTTGTGACAGGATTCACAGAGGTTTCTCTCTCTGCATCCCGGTCTGTCTGTCTCTGCCCATCTCTGTTTGTCTCCCCCTCTTTCTCTGGTGTCACTCCATTTTGACGTTATTATCGTGACTCTGAGCCGATCTGCCTCTCCCTCTCTGAGTTTCTGTCCATTTCACCGTCCGTCGCGCTCCCCTCGCCTCGCTCGATGTGACAGAACTCGTGTGAAACCTCTGTATCAGTCGTCTCTCCTCTGCTGATGTTTGTTTCTTTCTGTGTTGGAAGTGAAAAAGCTGCACATCTCGGCATCGCAGGGGTTGAACATCATGTACCTGTGAACACATGACCTCTGGCGATGCTGTCACATCTCGTCTTCTCTTCGCTGATATTTCTCAAATTTAAAAAAAGAAAGTTTGAGGGACTTCATGAGTCTTAAAGGACTCACAGGGGAAAATCTGTTTTTTTTTCTCACAAATGGGTCATTTTGCAGGAATTTAACAGAATATATCTGACAACTTGTTTCTCATTCGTCGCACTAGCTGTGTTTGTCAGATGTGGAGGAAACCAGACTGTTGATGCCTTTAGTGCTTGTCTGCACTGAATAAAACAACATAAATAAAACAAGAAGGAAGAGAATTTTTCAGGTCATGGAAATGTTCCGACTTTGTTGAAGTAAGTCTCAGATTTCTTTACATCATGGTCGAAATGTATTAACATAAAATCCTCCTGAGAGGCTGAGTTTACAGCAGCAGCTCGTCAACACCAAATGAAATAATCACAAGGCTCTAATGAATATACAGTTTTTATTTTTATTTTATCAGTTGTTTAATTCTTTAAAGATACAAGACAAAAACTACAGTTAAAGATTTGTGTTCAGATTTTCTTTAATAATACAACATATACATAAGATTGTACAATATGATTCAAAACAATGCCTATATACATTCAAAATATTAAACATGATCAGGAAAACCATGACAGCAAATGATTCCATTTTGACTGTGATCGTCTGTAAATTCCCCAAACTTTCTGCCACACTTCCACAAAGTTGGGAGGTTTGCTACAGATAGAGGGTTTTTAAAAATGTCACAATATCAATGCAGCAGACAAATACTGTAAATATCCTCACGTCTGCTGTTTTGTTTTGGTAAAGGTCCAGAAATACTGGACCCTACATTTCCCATAATGCACCTCAACAAATCCAGACTTCCCCTGTCTGCAATGTCCACATCTTTCAAACTCAAGCTGATCATTAAGTTTTTATTTTTCTTCAACTTTAAAGATCCCCTCCAAGTAAACTGAACTTCATGTATTGTATAAAATCTACATCTTGCCTGTTATTTGACCTTTAAAGCGTTAGAAACCGGTGACTATTCTGAGTAATCTGTCTTTATTGTCGGGTACGGCAGCCCACAGCGGCCAACTCTCTCCACCCTCGGCTGGAGGAGGATGGAGGGAATGAATCACGGCTGCTGGCTGCGGATTGATCGCTCTGCTGCAATTAACAGGCTGAGCGCACAGAGTTATCTTTACAGCGAGGAGCCTGTGTAACTACATGACTGCAGCGGTCAGCGTGAGGCTACACCGCTCTCCTCTTACTGACCGTCGAAAACTCACTTCACCGTTTGACTCAGGCTATTCTGCTTATGTTGAATCGTTGTCTGCAAACCACGATATTCACAAACAGACAGGTCACATCTCCTTCCGTTCCGATTTGTTCCCTCCCTCTGCAGGATTGACGGACACGTCCGCACAGCGCCTGTCTCTGTGTCCAGGTTTTAGCACCGAGGAACGTGTCGCTTTCTCCAGCAGCATCAGCATGCATAGTCTTACTCAGCATGCATATGTTTTCTGTGAGCTCCTGTGAGTCAGAAATCAGAAGAGAAGCGGCTCGCTGTGATTTCTACTCGCCTCCTCCGGTCCTCAGAGAAGAGGAGGAGGACGAGAGCAGAGGAGGAAGGAGTGAGTCATGCTAGCTCGACTCTAATAGAAACAGGGTCCACAGCCTGGACCATGATGATGATGGTGATGATGATTTAATGTTGGGTCACTTGGACACTGTGGAAGTGACGAGCAGAAATCCACGTCTGGGGTGAATTTTAGGAATTCAGGACTAAGAGCTCCACGACTTGAACCTCTTGTACATTTTGTACTTGACGCAGCAGTTTTCTCTGGAGCTGTAAACTGCTGCAGCACATATACAGAAGCAGGACCATGACGTAATAGATTTTATTGATAATTCCTTGCCGGTGCTGCTGCAGATGTTTTCATCTCAGAAACGTAACAACTTCCTGACCTGAAACTTTCCAAAACATGAAAGTTGTGAGAGTGTATGAAACGTGACTCATTGACTGTAGTGCAGATCTGATTCTCCCAAATGCTGTACTTATCTCTGGTTTATGTCTTAACTCCATCTTCTTCTCAAACATACCTATCAGCACTTTAACAAGGTGGTCTGAAATACACTTCAGTGGCAGTGGTTGCAAATGTGGTTCTTGTTTAACAAACACTAACCGCAAGCTTCATCTGAAAGTACCTGGAATATGAAATCAGTAGTTTTTTTAACCTCTGAGCTAAGAGTCTTGACTGTGTCCATGCACATTGTTTGGAGAGACATTAAATATGCATTGAATCGTTTTTTTCTTGCTGTGTGCTGTGTCGACATGAGCAACATGGAAAATGTCTCATAAAGTTATTTAAATTCAACATGGAGCAGATATTACTTCAGCAGCTGCAGCACGTCAGGTTTGGAATCTGCTTCCAACCGTTAAAATGTCAAATGACGAGGTGCATTTTGCAAGAGGAGATGCAAAAGTTACGTACCAAGACACACACACACACACACACACACACACACACACACACACACACACACACACACTGATGTCTTGCACCAGTGGGACCAGTGAAAGCTGCTAGCAGAGCTCTCTCTCAATCTGTGAGAAGTGTAAATTCTGTTTTGTTGGCGCTGGTTTGGCATTTATGCGTCTGTGTTTTTGAGTCTGAGCGTTTCCTGCAAGGACGACATGACACTGAGACACGAGCATGCCAATGTAAAGTAAAACACAGATGAACCGAGGATAAAGCTCGACCCTGCCGCTCTAAACATGATCGTTATCGCCTGCCCTCATTATTAAATGACCTTTTAGGTAAATATTTTGTAATGAAACAAAGCAGGTCTTTGCTCCAGTGGCTCAGCTGCACAACAGCTTCAATATGATCTCCACTGACAGAGTGGCCTTTCCCTCTGCGGTTACACTACACATACACACACTGGCACACACACACACACACAACAGACAAACACACACTCACACACTGATGCCAAGACAATGGCCTGTTAATCCTTGCTTCTGATTGGATGAATCCAGATTACCCAGAGGGCACCAGCTGTCGAAGAGAGGCAAGGCCCAGTTTCCTCACTATCCGCACACACACACACACACACACACACACACACACACACACACACACTCAGACATGTCACTCTGCTCACTGACACTGGATGAAATGCAAACTGATGCTGAAATGTTTAACCACAGAATGTTAGCGTGAGGCTGCACCTGAATCCTCACACTCTGTGATTGGTCGCGTTCATTTGTCCGAAACTGAAGCCGCTGTCATCGGTGACTGTTTGTGACTGCTGTCCACACGCTGTAAAAATAGGAATGGGATTTAATCCCATTGTAATGCTGACAGACATGAGAAGGGGCCAGGTAGCCAAAAGCTGTGGATGCCTGAATGTGCTGTGTTTTATTTTTAGCCTCTGTTGTTTCTCACATTCGCTTGAGTCCTCAATTCAACATTTTAGGCTTTAAAACGAGAGAAATCTTACAAATTAACATAAAAATATTCATTGTTCAGTTGCAGAATTTAGATTCATCCTGGAAAAAAATTACAAAAATAATGTTTTTGTACATCTTCTGAGAATTGCTCTGCTTTCCTTTTCTTCTTTTGCTGCACTTGTGTATTTTCTGAGCTTTGAAAGAGCATTTTTGATCTTGGACTCTGGCACCTCGATGAACAATCCGCTCCCAAACCCCCTTCACATACACAGCGCAGCTTTTATCCCTCATTCCCTCTGTGCCCCTGTTCTCAGTGCAGCCACGGAGGGCCGAGCCGGGCCAAACGGAGTCGGGCAAACAATGCAGTGTGAGGGAGGAGACGGGAACTGACTCACTGCTGGGCCCAGATAAGAGCAGATCCCACTAAATGCTGGAGTCCAGGGAGGGAGCGGGGAGAGATGGAGGAGGAAACAGGGAAAACGAAAGGGAAGGAAAGAGAGTTTGAGGCGGGAGGAAGGAAGGAAGGGAGAGTGAGGAAGAGACAGAGAGTAGAGAGAGAGACAGTAAAGGCTAAAAGGGAGAGAGAGAGTGATGGCCAAAGAGAGATTTACTTTCAGTGTGTTGTTCAGATAAAGTCAGACTGAGAGGCTTTGCTTTGGCCTAGATTCTCCTCTGTCTGTCTCTCTGTCTCTCTGTCTGCCTGTCTTTCTGTCCGTCCGTCTGTCTGCCCGCCCGTCCGTCTGTCTGCTCTCAGAATATAAAATGATGTATTTATTAACGTATTCATCTATTAAAAAGTCCTGAAGCACTGGGCCAGTGATGCGTTCTTCATTGTTCTGATGTTCAAACACTGACTCTGATATTAAAGCGCTGATATCCAACTATCACACTGTGGTATCTCCAGGCAGCTTTCAGGTTCATTCACTTACATAAAATAGTTAAAAAAAATAAATGTGTTGTGTGAACATCAGAGTATAAAGATCACACTTTGTTCAGGTATTTGAAATGTTTGATTGTTTTTGTCTGCGTTTCTTTTGGTGGAAGAAAAGGTTGTGGGTCAAGGACGAATTGTGTTGCAGATCCAACAGTTTTGTTTTACTTTCTTTAACATTTTGAGAGAAGATATTTATCAATTTCTGTTGATTTCTAAGAGAATAATTCATGGATCTTGATGAAAATCTGTCATATTTAGGGGGTTGATATTTATGAGTGGGTGAATTTGGTGCAGATCAGAATAAAAATCTGGATCTTGTGGATTTAAATGTAGTTTCACAGGAGGACTGAGTACCTATAGTGCCTAGAGTTCATATATATAATTCCTTGTTACATTTAGTCCCTGCACTGCATCTTTTATGGTTTCAAACAGATTGAAGCTAAGACCTCATCTTTACTGTTTCATTTCAAATATGCTTGACTCATTGTGTTAACACAGACTGCTCTGTTTGATTTACTCTTGATCACAGATTCAGTCACTTGGTTTCTAATCTTGTAAACAGTGTTTTGTGTGGTTATACAATCCTGGGTAACAAGTGCATAAGCTGCAACATGCACATATATATTCACACACATACAACAAATATAGTCTCCCTCCATTTACTTCTTTTATTTCCTGCAAGTCTTCTGTTCTGCTATGTTATGACTTTTCTCCGAGAACATAAATCTCAGTTAGTGGGATTGTAAAGTGCTCGATTGTAAATCCACTGCACCTCAACAGCATCTCAGTTTGTGAAATAAACTTGAGCCAGTTTATTTGAAGCTGAAATAAATCTCGACTTTGCAGCTTTTAATGCTTACGCACACGTTCTGCCCAAAGTGAAGCCGAGGTTTGGAAATCACTGCAGCGTGTTTTATTTTTCATGTGACCGGGGGAATGAATGTTGACGTCCTGGAAACAGACGTAAACTGAGCTGAGTTTTTCTGAAGCGTTCAGTGGAGGAAGACGCAGCGGAAATATTAACACTGGTGATTTCTGAATGAGGTCAAGAAGATTTTTAGATGGCTTCATTTATTTTAGACTTTTAGCTTCAAACTTGCTTTGTTTCATCTCTGTCTTGCAGCGTTGTGTTAAATTGCATCTCGGCCAAAATCAGTTTTTCCTTGAGCAGTGCAATCTTATGTCTAAAGTTTTTTATTTTTAAATCCTTACCGTTATTACGAAGCTGCAGCAGGAAGCATAATTTCCCAGAGGGGATCATTACTGGTTCTTTGTATCCTTCTTCTCACAGCTCTCACTTTTTGATTTATTTTCATTCAACTGCACATAAAAATGATGGAAATAGAAAAGTCTGAGTCGTCAAGTGAGAACTAGGACAGAAGATCCATGCTTTACCTGCTCCCAGAGTTTCCACCCACCTGTGGAAATGTTTTAAAGAAAACCTGAGTAGAAACAGCCGCTATTTAAAAAAATCCTAAATATAGCAAAGCTGTATCAGTGGAAAAGTTGGCACATTAATAGAGAAGTGTGATGGAAATAAATGTTTCATATATGATGTGGAATGACTTCCTCATCGTTGTTTATGTATGACATCGTGCACAGGAAGCATTCATTTATCCAAGTCACAGAAAGACTCTTTGCAAAAGCTCTTTGCTTCACTTTGAACTCACATCATGACCTGTTTGCCTTTGTCTTTATGTCCAGGGACGACAGAGCGGGTGTGTCTGATCCAGGGCACGGTGGAGGCGCTGAACGGCGTCCATGACTTCATTGCTGAGAAGGTGAGGGAGATGCCTCAGAGCACCCAGAAGACAGAGCCGGTCAGCATCCTGCAGCCACAGACCACCGTCAACCCAGACCGCGTCAAACAGGTCGGTGTCACGGTCTCTGCTGTTTATTCTGCTCCATTCTATTCCAGGAAAACCCAGAGCAGCCGAGCCTGATCCTACAATGGTGTGTGTGCGATCGCGCATGTGTGTGTTTATCAGTTTTGTTTGTGTGTGTGTGCCAGCTCAGCCTCGGCTGAAGGCCTGTGTGAGGAAGAGAGGGAGGATGGTGTTTGTTTTTGGAAAAGACAAGTCGTGTGTGTTTCTGTGGTCAAGTTAAAAAGGGAAATGAAACAGATGGGAGAGGACGCAAAGAGCAACGAGGAGACGTGAATGAATGAAAAGCATCAAGGGGATGATGCATACCCTGAACACACACTGTATACATCCCACTGTAGGCAGATCATTTGCAAAATGAACTTTTTCCCTCTGTGTGAGCCTCTCGTCCACATGCAAACAGCTTTATTAGTCACTAACTTTTTCGGTTTCCGTTTAGCTGTGTGTACATGTGAAATTATGACATCACAGCTTGTTACTTTGTGTATATCAGCACTTTGTGTGTCATATAATTGAGGAAACAGACATGAACATGAAATCGTTCCGTATATAAGCTTCAGGTCGTGTCTAAATCCAATGAGATGCAGAGATACCTGGAAAAATGTATTCATGCACTATGCAGGACGTAATATTCTGACTTCCATTCTGACATCTTCATGACGCCACTCATCATATATAATGTGGAATCATTGTGTGATCAATACACGCTTTAGTCTATTATTTGAGAGATCTTGAAAAACATGTTTTTCAGAGCTTCATTTTGCAGACCATGATCTTTGACTTTGTATTGATCAGCTCCAAAAGTTAATCTTCTGAGGATAAGCTCACACACACACACACACACACACACACAGAGATAGTCGGGAAACTATACTCTGCTTTTGGCTATGCTGGGGTGCAGGATGTAGATGGAGGAAAGAGAAATGAGGATGAATAGAGAGAGCGAGGGAGAAAAGAAGACAGGATGCAGTGTGTGAGGTGTGAAGATAAACTCCACATGTGACATGAACTGTTGGCTGCTACACACACACACACACAAACTTTGTGTGTACATCTTAATGGAGAACTCTGCACTTTTCATCCCACTGACTTCCTGTAGTATTCAGCCTTTTCATCCTCGCTCTCTCTTCCTCTCTCTATCTTTCTCCCTCCCTCAGCTGTGAGGAAGTTCATGGTGGGAGGATGAGTCGTTGTCACTGTCACTTCACAATATGCTCGATGTTTACGTAATGTCGGGTTGTTGAAAACACTGATCCAGAGAAGCTTCCTCTGTGAAATATTTAGGCTTAATGATCACTTTGGTCATTTAGTCTCTTCACAGTAAGGGTCAGTTACTGTTTATCACTGTTTTAAGAAGCATATGTTGATCATAGGGGTCCGAGGACATGATGTCCACTGCTCTAGAAAAGTCTTTAATCCCACAAGATGGCGCATGTCTGCACCATTAGCCAATGTAATGAGCAACGTTTTATTTTGATGGTGAAGTCGCCAAACCTTTCACGTGGATTTATCACTTCGCACTGATGATTCTGTACTTGTATATTTTATTGAACCATCGGTCAGGTGATGCTCCGACTTCATTCATGTAGACAGCGTGTTAACTTGTCTTGAGCTTTAAGGACCGTGGCTATTTTATTTGTGAAGGTTGTTGGAAGTGTGTTCACATCTTGTTGAGGTGGAGAAGAAAATTGGATTTCATATTTTACATCTGAGTTGATGAAAAAAAACAGTCAAAACCCATTTTCATGATAAGAGACCTTTGCGACTGATTTCCTTTTGGTTAAAGATATACATTTATTTTAAAAGGAAGATCTTTTTTACGAGGTATTACATCCTTGAATGCGGCTCCAACCACAGCAACTCTGTGTTGAACTTTTATGTGATTCACCGCTTATTTATGACGAAATCGATTTTGTCTTTGTGTTTGTGTTGTTTTCCATCTCAGTGTCTCTGCTCAGATCTATAGGAGGGGGTTCTACCACAGTGTCTTTCTTGATAGTACCACCAGGGGGCGCCAAAGTGTAAACACTTTCTGATCTTATAAGAATTTTTAACGTGTACTTATCAGCCAATCAGAGCAGGGTAATCATACGGCTACGTAACGTTTTAATGCACATTATTGTTGTAATTAACTTTTGATTAATGACGTCTCGAAGTTTGTGTTTAATAATAATCTTGAAGCTCTTTTGGCCGTTGATTGTAAACGACTAACTCTGAGTGTGGATATCAGCTGCGTGATGGAGGACAATTAGTGCGGCCATTGATTATGATCCCAATCTGTTTAAGTGATTATCTTCACTCTCGCTTCATGATTGCTCCCTATTGATTAGTCAGGTCTGGCATTGTTTGCGCATATTGACTGTTCATAATAAAATATATATGTTAAAAACTGAAATGAGGAATAACCACAATTAAAAACTGAAATGATGCAATATTCAGAAATATTCCCTTGTTTTTTGCTGTTGTGTTTGTTTTCCCCCGCTGCGATTTCTCATCCTCTGTCATAAGCACACACACACACACACACACACACACACACACACACACAGAGTCCTCAGAGAGATTTATTTTTGCCAAACACAATTCGAAGGTGTGCTGAATTTTATGCATAATTAATCACAGGGTAAACACACACACACACTTACCCACACTCTATCCTCAAGCCCACACACACGAAGGCTGGCGCAGAAAACAGTCTGTACATATGTTTGTCTTTTTGTCTTCTTGCTCTAATTATAATGTTTAAAATTTAATTCAGCTCCATGAGTTTCGAGGAGGTCAGTCCATGATGATGGCTGACAATGGGTGACGAGTCTTTGGCTCGTGCTCTGCAGCTCATCCCAAAGGTGTTAGATGATTTTGAGGTCAGTCAAGTTTTTTCACACCAAACTCAGGTTGCAGTTGCTAGGCAACCAGCGAAGACTGCAGGAAGCACAGCGCCCAAAAAGCACTGCAGCACATTACCTTTGCAGTCTCGGCTAGCTTTTCTCCTCTATTTCAAGTCTTGGCGCTAAGCTACGCTAATGTATGTTGCTACCAAAATAACAAATGTATACATTTTTTTAATTCAGGTTATATTTTGTGCATCTTGAGCGTCTGAGGCTGAGTGACAGTCACGTAAAGCCGTTTAAGACGAGGCGAGCAGCCGCGAGGAGACGAGCAGGCTAATAGCTGCTGATATTTAGACACTTATCTATGACATGAGGGCGAATCCCCCGGTTGCTCTTTAGGCTATTTATACCATGTCAGAGAGGAGAGTGAATGGGTTTGTTTGACACACACACACACACACACACACACACACACACACACACACACACACAGAGAAAGCTCCGCATGAGAATTATTTCCTGAACCCTGCTGGACACTCAGAGACTTCCAATGTTAAAAGATGGTTTGAACATGTGTGGTGAAAATACACAACACAATTGCATTTTTAGTGTAACAACATCTTTTCTGATTTATGAGCAAAATATTTAAAAGTCTGATTATGAACCTATTCAATCAGATTATTTTAAACAGTAACTTGTTACATCAGAATTTTAAATATATTTTTGAAGTACTTGTATTTACTCACTACAGTTGAAGTGATATGATATCTTTCATTTTACAGAATCAACAATGCAGAAAAGATGTGCATACATGTTTATATTTTATATTTTTATTGTATGTTCTCAATTCAGGCTCTTCATGCATGTGTTTCATTTTAATTTATAGTTATTCATAGATTTCTTTATCATAAGGGTTTGATAACAACACCTTAGGAATCAATGCCAAAAACATTAATATAAATATCTGTATCAAGAATATTTTACTCTCTAATAATGGTGTTGGCTCGCAAAAATCTTTATTAATCAGTCTCTTGTTGCCATTAAAAAAACTCAAAGGATCATGTGGAGCTCCTGAACTGATTTTCAAAGTTTTTGTTGAATGCCAGAAGCAAAGTAAAAAGTACTTTTTACTCTTGTCACTTCATTTCCCCCTTAGATTTCCATTATTGCTACTGAAAAAATAATCTGATGATTAAATGGACGAATCAATATGAAATAAAAAAAGGAAGTAAAATAAACATTTTGAACATAAACACAAACAAACAAAGTCACTCACACATTTATGGTCAGTGGACTGTTCATGACGTCTTGGGAGACCCTCACTGGGTTTTAAAAACATGGCTGCCATCGTAGAAACAGTCTTGTTACCAAAACACAAACTCACTTTGATCTAATGAATGGACACACACACACACACACACACACACACACACACACCGAACACATGTGTACTTATGAAAGATGAATTGGTGTTCAGGGCGCTGCAGCCGTTGATTGTCTACTATTTCAGGTCGAGGATAAAATGTCGTCTTCTTTCTCATGTCATGAACCCGGCTGTTGCAGCATGTGGTGTCGCCATTACTGTTAACCCCTGGGAGTGGGTGAGAGAGAAAGGGGGGGGAATGAGTCGAGAGAGAGAGAGAGAAGGGTATGTGGAGGATATTTGTGATGTTGCGAGAAAGAAGAAAAGTTGGGACGAGAGAGTTGAAGGACGAGGGAGGGACAGAAAGGAGAAGATGACCTAAAGTCAGATAGAAAGAGAGAGTGGCAGCGGAGGGGAGTCACGGCGGCTGAGTGGGTGACTGAAAGCTGGAAGCGTATCTGAACTCTCGTTAGCCGACAGCTGCAGAGTGACGGAGAGCTTTGCTGGAAGAAGAAGAAGCAGCTGCTGATAGAAGGAAAAAAACAGCAGCGACACCGACAGACGACTCGGCGCACTTCAAGGCCACATGACGGGACAACACGCCAGTGACGAGGATGATTTACAAGCTGCGTCTTACACCGGCTGTAATGAGGCCTGACGTGACACGTGGCTGAAGAGACTTTATTGAGGGGTTTTATGACATTGATTATTCACTGTTTGCTTTTGTTTCTGCCTCTCGAGCACACTCTTGTAAAACATCATCGCACCCTGCAGCACGCTCTGTCACGATGGAGCGTCTGCTTTAAATATTCAGGCTGTAGAGGACGGTGAGGGCTCTTAGGGAACTGATAGAAAACTGACAGATGCAGAAAGAGTAAGCAGCCTGTTTCAGCACCTACCACATTAGAGTTGTACAACAAGATTTCACAGATAGTTTTAATACTGAATAATGAACTGATGATTATTTCACATAATGCACTGGTAACTTTGAATTTTGGTAGTTATTTACAGATGTAAGTGAAGGTCATTGTTTAAAAGAAGGCCAGTGCCTTCATTTTTATATCATGTTAATGAGCCAACATATGTTCATATAGAAATATAGTGTTATAGTGTAATTTAGCTTATTTGCTGTGCTTGACCTTAAATATTGAAACATCAGGTATGTTTCCTGTCACGGATCCTGGCTCTGTTTGTGAAGGGAAGTCCAACTAAAATCATTTATCACAAGAAAGAAATCAGGGTCTTAATTAAATCTGCCTTTTTAGTATGTTTAAAAAAAAAAATGTTTTCATCAGGTTGATATTCAGGTTTAAGGAGAAGAGTAATCATGTTCTTGCAGGTAGAAAACAATTTGTGCTGCACTGGTCGCTGGGTTCACTTTAAAATAGGCAGAATTGTTTAGCAGTGAAAACTATGAAAACTCATTACCTCAATTACAAACCAACATTAATCTGAAGAGCTAACCCGTAAACCAAAGCTACCTGACTGTTAAAACAAGCCAGACATTAATTTCTATCATGTCCATGTTTACTAATAGTACTGATAAATAGTTTTTCTTCTTTACTTATTTATTGCTTGTGTACTATAAACCCTTTGGAGAAAATGCAGTAGCACATAAACATCACAGACCATTACATAAAACCCGAGAGACTCTAGAGAGCTCGCGTACTGTGTTTATGTGTAATGTAGTGAAGCATCACCTACTTACTGGATCAATATTATATTCATATTGACAGTAAAACATGCCCTCTTGGCTGTTACTGTTGCATTATGGGGTTTTGGAGTGAGCTGCAGAGCAGGAGCTGCGTCCCCTGTGAGATCAGCTGTAAATGGCCCGTGGTTTTGTTGTGGTATTATTCGGAGGCTATTTTTGGCCTGGTCCGCACTCGCCTTCATGCAGCAGCACTTTGACGTCGCTCGGCCGCACAGAGAACAGCGCTGGAAGGTGAACACACGCACGAGCATTCAACCAAATCTACTCTTTTTGTTTTCCTGACGACTCCCTCCAACCTCTTCCTGCGGGCTGAGAGGAGCCGTTTCCTGTGACCTTTCACCTCCACCCCCAACACCTGTTTCCTCCTTCCTGTTATTGCCTTCAGACACAGGAAGTTGGCCATAAATGTCAGGAAGAGTGAGTCTGGCTCAGATTGAGTCAGATGATGAGGAGGTGTGAGTGTAAGACTCTGAGCTCAGCTGGTTGGAAAAAACAAATCTGAGTCAGACACAGTGAGGAGAGGTTCTGTGTTGTTGTTTCTTATCAAATTGGAATTAATTAAATCCTTTTAATCTCTGAGTTATAAGAAATTATAACTCTGAGATTCATTTATGGAGACTGAAACCAACATGATATGACTGGCTGATGACTTCATCACTAATATAAGGATCCACATTTAATCGTAAAGTAGTTCTGTCTGTTTCCATAACGATTCTTTGGACGCAAACAGTTCATCACCAAACACAAGATTAATTTTGCCTTGTGCAAATTGACAGAGGAATTTACATTATTCATGTTTTCAGCTGCTGGAGATTTTGGTGAATCTTTTTCAAGACATTTTGGAAAATTTGATGAGTTTGTTTATCAGAACCAGAACTTTTTGCTAAGCTGCATCAGAGCCCTATAGGTGGGACATATCACAGTTTAAATTTCGGCTAATAATTCTCTGCAGGTTCATCACTTCATTCGATGCATCCAGCTACTCTAACGAGATGAATCAAAACTATTCACGTGACAGCAGCGATGAGGAACTTTAGTTCAGTTATATTCGGTCGACTTGTGATGAGGGATTTTCACACCTGAGCAGGATGTGTAAGTTTATCTATTTTATTCTGTCGGTCCTGTGATCGTCTGCCTCACTGCTGTTTAAGCTGGAGAACACATGCTCTCTCTCTATTGTGTCTCTTATCTGCTAATAACACTGAGCGTGTGCATCACACCAGCTCATACAGTATGTTGATATTTATATTTACTGTTTTGATCGTATAAATCAAACAGACAAATCAAGTTCATAGGCCGTTCTTCTTCTCTTTTGTTTTACTGTAAGAGGTGCTGGCCGTTGGGAGGTGGGATGCAGAAAAATTATGATGAAAATTACATTTAGTTGGTGTGATGGGCATGGAAAAACATTTCTGCCATATGGGGCGTAGTTTCTGCAGCAGAGGGGAAGGTTTTATTGTTGTTTTCTCCTTTTGGGCTGATGAGGAGAGGAGAATAGGAAAAAGGAGAGGAGAGGAGAGGAGGAAACATGAGAGGAGGGAGGAGGAGAGGAGTATAGGAAACAGGAGAGGAAAGGAGAAGAAGAGGAGAGGAGACGAATCTTAAAGGAAATCTCGTCGATTTATGATGCATCAATTTACACCACGTGTTTGGTATCTGTGGAAACTTCTGTGCCTCCATTAAACTTTTGTGGGTTTTAACGAGTCTTGGCGGAACAACGTGCATCTAATGATGGAGCCAGAGGTTTGAACTGGTCACAGGAAACACACTCAATGTTTAACAGGAAACAAAAATTAGATTCACAGTCTGAACTGAGTTATTTAATTCATGTGTTGTTTACCAAAATATTTTTATGCATCAAGCATCTATAATGTGAATAATTGCAGTTAAAATGTTTCCAAAATACTTTCCAGACAGTGTTGGAAATTGAGTTGAAATTAAACCTATGAAATGAGACATATGATATTTTTCAGTTTAAATCCTCAGTAATTTTAACTTTTTGCGAATTTAAAAGTTCTGCAGAGTTAAAAAAGCCAAAGTCTGTAGTAAAGGGAGAAAACACTGAAACACCTCGTCAGTATAATCCCAGCCAATACTTAAACCATCCTGATGTCACGTGACAGAATAACTTAACTTCAATTGATTAACCCCTTTAAATCACATGCAGTGAAATGATGTAACGACATGTTGTGTACATGTGTTTATATGCACATGATGAATCCCCACAAGACATTAATGAACTGCAACATTACAGGTAAAATATCCACCTAGACATGAGAACCAGCTCTAACTCTACCCGTGTGTGTGTCTGTGTTTACTCTATATTAGCCATGTCAGTGTGTGTTTATTTGTGTATTGCAGCAGGAACAAAATATCCCAAAAATTGTTGAAGAGTCAGAAAAATCAGTTTTGTGTTAATACAAGTTAAAGCCTGTGGCATAAGGACTACATGTACAAGTGTGTATGGATACATTTTTGGATGTGTGTGTGCGTGTGTGTGTATTGTCCAAGTTAACACCATGTCCCCTCGCTGTCAGTCATTGTTGCCAAGCTCCTCTGTCCTGCGGTTATTTTTAACCTGCGGGGGGATTTCTGTGCTCCTGGATGAGCCAGAGAATGAGAGCTGAAAGACGGCAGGAGAGGTGAAAAAAGAGGGATGACACAGACTGATCGAGACAGGCAGGGCGAGCGAGGGAGAGGCAGAGTGGGAGACAGGGAGAGAGGGAGGGGACTAAGCCTGTGGATCAGTAGGAGGAAGATTAAGCTGAAGTCCTCTGCTTAAGACTTCAAAGTTCAAACTGCAGCCGCCTCAACAGTTGTCTGCTATCCTCAACTCGCTCTGTGTGTGTATATATATAAATATACAGTATATAAATATATATGTGTGTTTGTATGCTGTATATGAGTGTGTTTCCATCTCAGAGAATGTGTGTATTGTGTGTTTTTGCCTTTGATTGATAGTACAATACATTATTAATAAGTACAAGTGAAACCAGTTGGGGGTCCTTGTGTGTGCGTGCGTTTGTGTGTTTGTGGCCTTTAGTGACAACACTGACTGAGCGCCCTGTGACCTGAATGGAACGTGACACAAAGTTTAGACGTGAAGACGACTCATCATCGTGACAACTCAGACATAGTGAGAGACAGAAGAAGAAAGGGAGGGAAGAATGCATAGATGGAGGGATGAAGGAACGACGAAAGTAGAAAGAGAGATCGAGGGGGAAGAGAAGAGAAGGCAGAGCGAGTTTCTAACTAGGTTACAAATACATGACTACATCACAATGTGTAAGAGTGTTCAAAGTCTCAAGCAAAAGTCTCGGATGAAACAATGATACATAATTTTAAGTTTGTGCTTTTGTAAATCAGCTCATGGTGCCATGTTCTAAACTAATCTGCAATAGACAATAAAAAGTTATCTTAAAAATAAGATTAAATCACACCGAGCATTATGATGAATTGCTGTTTATCACCTTATATGTCACCAACAGAAATTTAACTTATTGAATTTTTACTGATTGTTGGTTTAGATTTTTCTGCTCAGATTTAGATTTTTGTAAAATCAGAATACAGACAGAAGGAACAGACACCAGAGAGACAGCCGGCTGAAGCAGTGTGTTAATACATCTGTTAAACCCCAACTAACTACTGTAACATGATGTGTGTGTGTGTGTGTGTGTGTGTGTGTGTGTGTGTGTGTGTGTGTGTGTGTGTGTGTGTGTGCGTGTGGTCATGGTCGTTAACAGTTTGCTTCTTTACTCGTTTGTTAAATGAAACATTGTTCTCTCAGATTTCTAAGGTTCTGCGACCTCTGGACCGCGTTTATGACTAGTACTTGTCAATGCAAAACACACACACACACACACACACACACACACACACACACACACACACACACACACACACACACACAATAACATTTTGCTCCCTAGGCCTCTCAGCTTTAAAGCTGCAAGGACCAGGTGATTTCAGGGCAACATGGAGACGCTACAGCAACTATCCTCAAACTGATTATCTGCTTTGAAGCACTAAATTCATCTGGAGCATTTAGATGATTTTTCAAGCTTTTTGTTTTTAATTTGCAGCCTGTGCAGCTACTTGTGTGATCAAAACTCATGAGTTTTTTTTAACATGATCCATGAATTAGTTTTGTGCAGTAGTTTTTGTGTTATCATGCTGATAAACAAACAAGCCAACGGAGCTGAGTGAAAATGGGTAATAGGCTTTAAAAATTCTTTGGTTAATAATATCCATAGTGAAACTGACTAGAAGATATCTGGTTAGTTCATTATTTATAGTATAAGTTTTATTGGACAACAGCGATCAGGAGCCTCCTGAGTGCACAGAGGCTGCTGTCGTTATCTGCTGAAGACACAGAGGACGACCTCCAGCTGCCGGCAAGACAAATTTCTCGTATGGACGATGATGATGTTCGCAGAGGTCGTTAAATTGGTGGTTAAATTCTGACCCGGGCTCCGATTTGTCCACAGGAAACAACCCAAGAAACTGCAGGTTTAACTTCATGCAACAAAAATGAGCAGAGAAAAATAAGTGAACCAGCAATTTAAAATATAATAGTCTTTTTAATGTCTTACTTTTAACACCAAATATTTCTTTCTTTTTCTGATAGAGAATGTTCTATACTTTGATTTTATCCTATCTCCACCAAAGAGATAAAGTTTCAAGCAGTTTCATCTCAAGTTGACGACAGCTTTCAATGCTGCATGAATCAGTCACTTGATTTGATTGTTAACAGCCACTCCTCTGTCAGCTCAAAGTATGAACACTTTGCAATTTGACATGTTTGGCCTCTATAAACCCTCAACAGTCTGACCTGGCTCCAAGCTGCTCCTGAATCACTTCACCTCCCTCTGCTGCTGACATTGATTTGAGCTTATCTCTGAAGTCGCTGAAGTCGACGCTTCCCATCCTAGCTCCTTCACACTCTTTGTCCGAGCATATCTAGAACAGGAGATTGGCTTTGACCTCCAACCTCCGTCCAGCAGCTGTAGCAACAGAACGCTCTCGTCAGCAGCTGGATGGACGCCAAATACTCCCCGCCGCTCCTCTTCCTCGCTCCTCTGCGTGGAAAAGTTTCTCCCAATAGATATGAAGCTTCTAAAGGAGGAAAAGAAAACACCAAAGAGACAAGAGAACGTAGAGAAAAAACTTAAACCTGTGAAGCTGAGGGAGAAAAAAAATATGAAAGAGTCTGCAAACTGCCAACTGTCACATAATCTCCTTCTTTGAGACGGCTCTGCACAAAGGTTTGGGGAGCAGAGGATTGTGGGAAGGTACAGGAGGCTGCGTGGCTTAGATGGCGTCATCTAAATAAAAGCAGGATGAAGATGATGATTTCACATTATGAACACCTTCAGATTGGGCGTGCGTGCGTGAATCTGCGTGGGTGCGTGTGTGACCTTGTGAAAAGGGGTTTGGTTTATTCAACTGAGAAAAGAGAGAGAACTATGAAATGCAGTGGACGAAAAACGCTATGATTCACCAGGAGACACAAAGAATCTGCAGATTTAAAAAGCTATACGGAAGGAAAGTATGTATGGAGAGAGAGAAACATGAGGAGAAAAAAGCCGAACAGGCGGAGGAGGAGTGGAGGCGAACGGAGAACCTCATTAGCACAGAATCAGTTGGATATAAAGATGGCAGATGTGATCATTAGCGCTAGGAGGGATCAGACATCGCTGTACGCCACTGTTTATCCTCCCACTTCTACACCAACACTCTGCGTGTGTGTGTGTGTGTGGAAAGAGAGAATGTTTTAGTGCAGAGGATGAAAGGGTTCATGAGTCTTTTCGGCTCCCTCCCTCCCTCCCTCCGTCTCTCCCTCGCTCTTTCTCTTTTCTCGCTGCCTGTCACTTACGTCTTTTATGCCTTGTCTCATTTTTACCCCCCGCCGCCCGCTCATCTCCTCACCGCAAAAACAACCATTTTGAAAATGTTGCCACTTGAACAAAATAGACGCGGTGGAACATTTTCATAATTGGACGTCCAGGTGAAATTTAAGGCAGCGACAAACACGGTGTTCGTCTGCAAACAGGTTTTACAGCTAAACACAGACCTCTCGCTGTAATCACAGGATGGAGATCAAGGTGAAAAGAGGAATCTCTGCATAAAAGTTTCCGTCTGTTGGAGGCTTTTATCCAAATTATGCTGAAACATTTTAATAAATTGAGTTAATTCAGAGGGACGGCGGTTGGCTGGTTACTCTCCTGGTTAAAAAGGCAGCAGAGAAGAGACTAAACCAGAGAGCTGAGCTGCTGACAGAAAGAGGTTATGAACTTTTAAACTTGAATTCAGTTTATTGAATTTATGTTTGTTCTTTCTGTTAAATATTAAAAGATGTTGAAGAGTGAGTGGTTGGTTTGTGGCTGTTTTCAGGAGATCTTGTGAGATGTGGCACTTTTTTTTTTAAATGTTCCCAGTTTTCCCAGGGAATAGTTCATGAATCTTAATGAGACATATTCAGAGGACTGATATCTGAGTGTGTGAAGTATGGTGCAGCTTGATTGAAGTGGACATTGTAATAATGATTTCAACCACGTGCATCAGCTCAAAGGCTTATTGGTGTTATAAGTAAATTTGAGGAAGTAGCCGATCATCAGAGCTCAACAGAAAACCTGAGCCGCTCACACTCTGTTAGCACTTTGCTCTTCCTACTAATCTACACAGGACAGCAGATTGCGGTGGAGCCACTGATAGCAGCGGGACGTAAACAGACGCGTCAGAGGAGCCTCACTGTGTCAGAGTAACAACCCACCAATCAATAGAAATGGAAACTTCCACTTGTTCTCAAATTAAAGACGAACAGAAAGAAAAAAGAAATCACACAAAGAGACACGAGAGGCAGCTCACAAACAAACACTCACAGGGGAAAGATAATCAACCTGAAGCAGCGAGAAGTGAAAATGTGACGCTGTCTACAGGTTTGAAGTCGCTCCCACCTAATTTTCTATTTCTATGTAAATTTATCCTCCGCCGAACAAAAAGCGGCGTCGTAGGGAGCAAACTGCGGAACACAGCATGGCAGCAAACCCACTGCATCAGGGGCACCGCCACGCACATGTAGTTCAGCTTTAAACACAAGGAGGAGGAGGTGTGGGTGAGGCAGAGGGTGACACAGGGTAATTGGAATGGCCTTTGCATTTTTCTGCTGTAAGACAAATGGATCCCTCTCACTTTGATTTCTCTTCTCTCTTTTCTTTCAGTCCTCTCTCTTTATTTCTCTCTGCATGTTGAGACAGTAAAAGATGGTGAATAACTTCCTCTTTTCTCTCAATATCTCAGTTTGTTGAATCGATCACCTCCTCCCTCCCTCATGTTTCTTTCACTTTATCGTCATCTTTTCTTTATCAAGGCCGAGTTCTTTTATCTCTTCCGCCCTCCCGCCTCCTCCTCTTCCCACAGCCCACACTCCATCTCTCTGCTCTCAATATGAATATTCGTCTTTCAGACATGCAGCAGTTACATGGCTGCTGGAGCTTTGTCCAGAGTCGCTCTGCAGAGATTGGAATCGATTCTAAAAGGAGAGAGCGTTCATACTCACATTTATGAGGCTAATGTGGGGCAGACGTCGATAACTTCTCCTGAAGATGTTTGTTAGAGACGACGTCGCAAAAACAGTTTCTAGTATTTAGTTTTCACTGAAATGCAAACAAACAGATTTCACCCGTCTGTTTTGTTTCCATTCAGCAAAGTGATTGTTTAACTGTGGACAGAGGTCAGTGCTGCAGAGTGTGATAAGTCACTCACTCCAGGTCCTGTCAGACTGCAGATATCTGTGTGTACACTATATGGTATCTACCACTATCAGGGCCACTTAGAGGGAAAACATATCTGAGATTTTGAGAATAGACATAATTCAAATAGAAAAATTTAAAGAGAATAAATGTGTAATATTGTGAGGATAAAGAGGAGAGTTTCTTGTGAAACCTCACAGATAGCCTCACAGCACATTAGCTCCTCCACTAAAGAGACAGTTTCTTTCAAGTCTGTGTTATTGTTTCTTCAGAATGGATTCAGTTTCTTATGATAATGTAACATATCAAATTCATTCCTGAAAGTTTTTTCCCTCTAAGTGGCCGGAAATATCCATCTTTGGGCTCTGATGAAACAGGAACAAATAGATCTTAGGATTCAACAGATCACTATGTCAAATCTATCATTCAAATTCTTAAAGGGAAAGAAAGCAAAGTGTAAAACAATCCATAGAACTGTGTTCTAACAATAATGGTTATAATAATGTTAATTATAATGTGGAATTGAATTGAAAAAAGACTGATTCTAGGGATCAAACCACTGTCCTTCTGTTTAGTTGACGACCCCCTCTACCTCCTTAGCCTCAGCCGAAGAGACAGAAGCCTCTCAGACATTAATTACTTACATTGTTAATTGTGTTTCATGTGCAAATTATTTATTGTTACATTTTAGTGCATCAATCAGATAAAACTACTTATTTGACTTATTTTCTGACATTTCATAGACTAGACTAGATTAATCGTACAGAAATATTGAGGGAATAATCAATAATCATTTCAAAAAAACATCCTTAGTTGCACGCTTCAGTGGAAATGTTGTATTAGAATCACTTTAGATTAATGGGCTTCCGTCGAAAAACCAAGGATCAATTCTGCCCAATCTGTGAAATGTTAACTCATCGTCTTCGTTCACAGATCGATTAGTCAATATTTTGCACAATGTGAAGAAGGGAGTTAACGATAATGCACCATTTCTTCATGAAAATATGTGAAATTAAAGATACTGTGCAGTGTGTGTGTGTGTGTGTGTGTGTGTGTGTGCGCACCATCGCCTCGTTCTCTTCCAATGCTGGAGCTGTGTTGCCATGGCAACGCTGACCCCTGGGAATCAATGTTTTTTTTTTTTCATACAAGTAGCCTCTTTACAATTCCTCCCTCCCTCTCCCTCTCTCCCCGTTCTACCTTTTTGTCTCCGCCTCTCTTACCTCTTTGCACTTTATCTCTTTTCTCTCTGTTATGTACCAAATGTGTGTTCAGGTGATGGTCTCTGATGTTGTATGTGTACATCTGCTGACACACACACACAGGATCCTTGCTTGCTCTGCATTCACATATAGTTCATATCTCTATCTCTGCCTCTTCCTTTGGTTCTTTGTGTCTCTCGTCCTTCTCGAGGACGCCTCTGAAAAGCAGAATCTGACAAAGTTTGGTTCAGCGTCGACCTTGTCTCTCAAAGAGCGCTCTGTTTTACTGTGTTTGACAGAAGAGAATTATTTTACAGCAACAAGCTCCATCAAATTACTCCTCTTTAATTTCATATTTTCAGAGAGAGAGAGAGGGATTGTTAGTAATTGTAACATCACAGGCTGCAAAACATTAGGAACGCTTCTTAACATCTCTGACTTTTACATTTTTGTTTGTTCTGTATCTTTGTGTATTTGTATTTCGATTTTCCGTTAATTTGATGCACAGGAGTGTGCTAGTATTTTGTGCTCTCGAGTATGGCCTATTTGCTATGACTTTGATAAAACCCTCATTTATTATACCTAACATAATTGTTATCTGTTTCTTCTATTTCTCCAAACCCCACCACCACCCTCCAGGCCAAGCTGATCGTCCCTAATAGCACAGCGGGTTTGATCATCGGTAAAGGTGGAGCCACAGTCAAGGCAGTGATGGAGCAGTCTGGGGCGTGGGTTCAACTATCCCAAAAGCCAGAGGGCATCAACCTGCAGGAGCGCGTGGTCACCATCAGCGGGGAGCCCGAGCAGAACCGCAAAGCCGTGGAGATCATCGTCCAGAAGATCCAGGAGGATCCGCAGAGCTCCTCCTGCCTCAACATCTCCTACTCCAACATCACAGGGCCGGTCGCCAACTCCAACCCCACCGGCTCCCCGTACGCAAACTCCACCGAGGTCATGCCGGCTGCTGCAGCCGCTGCAGCAGCAACGGCCTCCTCTCTGCTCGGCCAGGCTGGCCTGGCAGGCGTGGGGGCTTTCCCGACCACCATGTCCAGCCTCTCAGGCAACGACCTGCTGACCATCACCTCCGCCCTCAACACTCTGGCCAGTTACGGCTACAACACCAACTCCCTTGGCCTGGGGCTGAACCCCGCTGCAGCCTCAGGGGTGTTAGCGGCTGTAGCAGCTAACGCCAATCCAGCAGCAGCCGCCGCAGCTAATTTATTAGCGTCCTACGCCAGTGATGCATCCACGAGCGCCGCTCACCCAGCAGCCGGTCTGGGAGGCTTCTCCCTGGGTTCCCTGGCGGCCGCTACAGGGGCCACCAACGGCTACTTAAGCGCCGCATCACCACTGGTTGCATCATCACTACTGGCCACGGAGAAGCTAGGAGAAGGAGCAAAGGAGGTGGTTGAGATCGCCGTGCCAGAAAACCTGGTGGGAGCCATCTTGGGGAAAGGAGGGAAGACGCTTGTGGAGTACCAGGAGCTGACCGGCGCCAGGATCCAGATCTCCAAGAAAGGCGAGTTCATCCCTGGAACTCGGAACAGGAAGGTTACCATCACGGGTTCTCAGCCCGCCACGCAGGCCGCACAGTACCTGATCAGCCAGCGAATCACCTATGAGCAAGGGGTACGCGCCACCAACCCACAGAAGGTGGGCTAAACCTGACAGCCAATGAGAAACGAGGAGGAAAAGAGGAAAAAAAAAAGAGTGGGGGCTTGGGGGAGGAGTATAAAAAAGGGAGAGTGAAAATGGAAAAAGGAGAGGAGAGCAAGAATGTCGGAAGGAAACGTCCGCGCCATTTTCTTCTGCGTGTTTTCAGTATTCTTTATTAAAAAAAAGTTTTTGACGCGGAGCAAAAATGTGCTGAGAAGACGAGGAGGGAGAGGAGCGAGTTATCACGCTGAAAAACCAAGAAAAAAATGTGTAAAATGTAAATAAGGTTTTATTACTTAACGTCTTGACCTTTCGGGATTTTTTATTGTTTTGTTTCATTGTTTTTTTTCTTGTTTTTGTTTTGTTTGGTAAATTAAGCTGTCTGTTTGTTTGTGTATTTTGTGGACGAAGCTGAATGCCATGTAGACAGGCCGACTGCCTGAGAGGCTACAGGAAGTGGGGGGAGGAAGGGAAGGGCAGGGGCACGGAGAGAGGGGGAGGGGGGTTTGGCGTTAACAGGGTACGACCCTCCCACCCTTCTCCCCTCCCCCCCCATTCGAAAACCCCCTTATGGAAACAACCCTTACCCTTCCCTCCCGCTGCAGCCCACACCCGTTTTGTTTTTCTTCTAGTTTTGACTTGCCCCAAAGACCCTCCCCCTTCCCTCCCCCCAAAGCCCCTCTCACTACTTGTCCCCCCTCCCGTGCCCTGCCCCTCCCCTCCCCAGCCCTTTTACAGGGGTTTTTATAATGAGCAGGACTGCAAACTTCAGCCGGTGTGTGAGAGAAGAAACATCCTCGACTTCGCCCCGACACTGTTTATTCTCTCCCCCGCCTCATGACCTCACCTCCCCCCTCCTCCCCCTTGCCGAGATTACTAAGGAAGAAGGGTGAGGTGAAACCGGGGAGGGGTGTGGGCGGGGTGGGGAATCAGCTGGGTGTTTCTTCCTTTGCACACCCCTCCCACTGTATACCCTGTGATGTATACCACAAGCAGTGCAGCGCCCCCTGTGCGCGGCTCTAGTGTTTGAGATAGAATGCCGAGGCGCACGCTGATGACCTCACGTAGTGCGAAACCTAGAAACGACGAGAGTGATACTGTGCAAGCTGCGGCAAACTCACAGGATCTATGGCATTTTTCTTTTTGCAGTCTGCTGTAATCATTCTATTAATGATTATTACGATAGGAGTCATCACCATCGTCATTATTTATTAATGAGTTCACCCATTTAAAGCTCAGTTGTTTCGTTTTTTTAAATCTGTGAATTCAGGTTGACATGAATGTAAATGAGACTATTTTTTAATTTGAATCTTTTGTTTTAATTTAAATGGATTGAAAATGAATAGTAATGTCACATAGTGTAATATATGTCTTATTTAAGTCCAGTATAAGAGAGCCACCCGAGGCATTACGATCAATACAGTGAAGGATCACTTTATATATCCAGTCAAAGAGCAGAACAGGGAACACACACACACTGAAACAAAACACTATGATGCCATATTTGGTGCTAGAAAAGGGAATTCACCATATCTATGATGCAGACTGCAGTGAGATAAATATGTTTAAACCACTCACACCACAGGCTGCAGTGCAGCGTTTTAGCAGCTATATTAACCTTAAACGCCTCGGCCGTCCCAGCTCATGCTCTAAAATATCCCCACTGTGTTATACCTGTAGGAAAATGCCAGTTACAGTTTGCCAACAATGTAAACAAGTCACTGAAAATGAATAATTGAGACTAATTCTCAGATGAATCGCTGCTGCGTAGCCTGTGGTCTTCCAAACCCCTTTAGATGAACCTGAACCACAAACTAGATCGAGCGAGAGCACTTAAGACTCACTACGTACTACTGAGAAATGCAAACACGGAGTAAGAGGAAACACTGACACATGACGAGGGAGCGGCGTTCGTCTGGGCTCCGCTGCTGAATCTGCAGGATTCGCTGGTAGATTTGCTATTTAAAGGCAGCGTGGATGTTCGGGATGTTCAGGAGATAAGTAGCCTCACTGATCTTTGCCCTTATCAAGCAACCGTTTGACTGCCGGTGAGGTAAAGGGCAGTGAGAGATTTCCAACATACGTCCAGCGAGTTGAGCTTGTTTCTGCCTCTGGCAAACTGCAGGTCTCCAATGGCAACAGGTTTTCTGGCCACTGTAGAACCAGGAGGCTGCTGAAGATGCTGTTGTTTCTTTTGTTGTTAATTTTTGTTTTATGTTGTGTTATTATTATTATTTTTTTTTTACAATCGGAGTACACTGAATTTTTGTCTTAATGCACTGTGAAGCGAAGGAGTGGCTCTCTCTGCCTATGAGGTCAGGGATGTGGGCTGTAGACGGCATCATGATTGGATGGTTTTTGTATAGCAGGGATTAAAAAACATACACATATATGAAATATATGTAGAATGCATATGAAGAACTTCACCAGAAACGCACGTCATATCTGAATACTGAAGGAGGAGGAAGAGACTAGGTCGATGAAGAGGATCAATCAATTGAGGTGAAGAGTTGAGATCAATTAGATTCTTCTTACCTGTCGTCTTTGTAAACGGATGGCGGGACGTTGGGGAGTGTGAGGTGTCCAGGAGCAGATTAAAAAAAAAAAGACTGGAACAAATTTCTAAATTCACTTTTCTATCGCAGCTGTGTCTTTTTCATGAGGTGATAACGCGCTGCTCATCCAATGGGCAGATATTTAAGTCCAACAGGAGTTGACGTGTGACGGAATGTAAAATGCCAAAAATAAGGAGGGGGGTGCATTTGATTTATTGACCTAAACCGCCTGGTGAGGGGAGGGGACTCTCCTAAGATTAAAAAACACAAAAATAAAGAGACTTTCTGATTCTTTTGAAACCAATCCGACTCTAAATCCTCCACTGTGCTATCGAACGTGTCTCTCTGTTGGAGCGCCAGTGAGGGTTTATCTCCACAGCTTGGTAAGGAGGCTTCTTTACTCCCATCTAACACCATCCACACTCTCCTCACCCCTCCCTCACACCCGTCCTCAGTCCTCCAGTGCACTCCCATCCCGACACCCCCTCTCCTCCTACCACATCGCTCCATGGGTGACTATATGTCTGGTGTTTTATGATCAATGCATGTCTGCTGCTTGCCCCGACAAACACTGCAGATCGAGCCTCTCTGGTCGCTGCCTCCTCGGGGCAGCGGAGGCTCAGAGATGCATCAGAAATGGCTGCACCTGCAGAGGAAGTCTTAGTCGAGGCTGACGGGGCTTAAATCAGTGTGTTGGATCTTAATGTTGTGACGCTGAAGAGAAACGGTGTTGATTTGGAAAACTTTGCTGCACAAACATGAAACACATACTGTGAGGGAATCTTTTTCCATCAATGGGGTTTGACTTAATTCTAGTTTGATATTTTGTCGTAAAGACGATGAGAAGGTGGTGTGATGTTGTTCCACTGTTCTACCTGTACTGTGCTGTATTCATCTTCTTTAGTGTATCTTGAGTCAGGTTTGGGCTGGTAGGCTTGATTTATCCTTCATCATAATTTAAGTTTTTGGACTGTTGGTCAAACAAAGTGAGCAATTTGGGAACTTGCTTTCAAATGCATTATTCACAATTTTTCAACTATTTCAGGGATTATACAAATATTTGGTTGTCAAAATTTAAAAACAATAAATTGAAAGACGTGAAAATAATGAATTCGGTCAATTTTGTTCTGTGCAGATTATTTTGTTTATTGTCAAATTTCATTGCTAACTGATTTTGAATTCAGCACAGTACATTTACAATTGGAGAAACAGCATCGTAGTTCCTGTCACAGGTGCCAATTAGTTTAATGGATACGGGACAGATTTGTTTTTCATCTTCATCCCTAATTAAACCTTAGAAAGGTCTTTTTCTTTTTCGGTTTGTCTTTCACACAGCCGCCAACCTCTTTAGTTTGTCTTTGTGTAGGTGATGGAGATAAAAATGTGATCATAACTGGAAGCAATACACGTAGTGGCATGTTGTCTTGTCCTGTCCTTTATCCTCTGTCTGCCGTAGGAGCTTTTGGATTTACTTGTAGATATATTGAATAGGTTTACACGAGTAAAAAATGTTTTTTTTGATTTGTGGAATATGCTGCTATTTAACAATAATAACTAATGTACTAAAAATACAAGGTTAAAACATATCGAAAATCTGTCCTTTAGCTGGAGAGGCAGCTTATTATAAGTTAATAATAGTGTAATTCTAACCTGAAGTTAAACCTGTGCCAAAATAGGTCTTCACAGAGCGAAACTGTAAATGTGTTGATTTAAATCATCTTAGATAAGAGGAGACATACTTTTATATTAAGATTAAAATGTGAAAAGTGCCAAATGAAGCATATTTATAATTTACGTAGGAAGGGAGTCGTCCCAGTGACAGTTTTTAAGAACCACATAGACTAACGTACTAAAACGTCTCAGTGCAGCCGTTTGTTTAAACCCTCTCTGTTCCTGCCACAAGACGAGGGAACCACCGCGTTAGCCAGTCCTGTGGGAACTACCCTTCCCAGAATGCAACAGCACTATGACTCGGGGGCTAGATGAATCAATATAGCGATAGGTTAGCATAATGATGCTAAAAAAATGTGACTAGATAGCATTCTTAAATACAGCCTTTTATAGTTACAATGAAAATGTATTTTGTGGAAATAGATGTTATCTTTTTTGCACGTCTATATTGCATGATATCAGTAAAGCGTGGACAAAAAAAGCGGAAGAAACAAAAAAAAAAAAAAACAAGTGACTAAAAAAATTAGGCAGTATGTGTCGTTCATTTTTCGGAAACAAATCCTTGCATGCCGATAAGAGCATTTTGATATTGTTTTACACGCGTTCAAATGACGGTTGTTTTTTCGATACGATCACGTTGGTCCGCGGGCCACAGGTGAACAAGACGTTTGGTTTTCGACGTCACAACAGTGAATATTTTGTCGTTTGGTTATCGAACCTTCCTCAGAGGGAAATGAACAAAAGACTCTCGAACAAAAACCTAAGACTATTTTGCTACTTGCCGAGTGAGCTTGTACTTGTGAAAAGTTTCTCACTTGCTACCGAACCGAAAAAATCAGGATTTAATTTGCAACCAAGACTGAGATTGTCCATGAATGTACTCACCTCTGCATACGTTTGCATATCACTCCTCTGACCATTGACGTGCAGTAGAGGCCTCTGTGTGTTGTTGTGTGTTTTTGTACTCTAACAATACTAACCCTCAACGCGCTGTGTCAAGCTCTCAGTAGAACGCTGTTGTCTGTCCTGTACACTCCCCCCCCCCCTGCCACCTCCGAGCTCAGGCCTGTCCTGTCACTGATATGCACCTTATTGACCTTAGATACGACCAGGAGCATCTCACAGTGGGTCAGGGAGATTCACAACACCCTCCCTCATCTACAGCTCGCCCCAAAAGGAAAAGAAAAAAACCACAACTGTGTGTGTGCGGCCTCAATTTCCCCTCGGGCGACCCCCTCCTCCCAAATTTAGGACAGATTGTGTTGTTGCTCTCTTAATATGCAATCCAAGACTCTGATGTCGGGGAGAGAAACAACACTGAACGCTGCCAGCGTGCTTTTAAAGTGGCAGCGTTTGGAATCCTGATCACTTCAATTTGAGCGTCAAGAACAAAACAAAAGGTCCAAAATCCACCCATCACTCCCCCTCCCTCGTTCTAATTACACAACAAGAAACCAGATGATTTCCCTGTGGTCATGTTGTGCGCCCTGACACGTGTTGTCATGGTTAACGTCCTGCTTCCTATAAAACGAATTTCCGTGACAACTCTCAGCGACATGTTTGCACTAAACCCTGCTGTCGCCGTGCACGGCAGGCCGAGCTGAGGCGGGGGTCTGTGTGCGGCACTGCTGTAGAAGTGTAGCTTTTTTCCTAGGTGTTTATTCTCGATGTGCATGCTCCTCTCTCTCTCTCTCTCTCTCTCTCTCTCTCTCTCTGAGTTTGTCTGCTTCAGGCCAGCTCCGTGCTTGTGGTGTCTGTGTTTAGTCGGCTAGTCATGTTTTTATTTCTACGATTCTGACGCGTAGAGGAATGCAAACTTTTAACTCCCACCTGCTCGCCAGGTGACCTCATTGCTTCTCAGTGGGTGTGCGGCTCCTCAACATTGTCCACCGATGTTGTCTCCCCACCACCACCACCACCACCACCCCCGTCCACCTCCACCAACTCAAACCCACTCTCACCCACACCCACCACTGACCCTCCCACCTCTTCAAACACCCTCAATGAGACACATTATGGGACCCCCACTTTCTCCACTTTTCCACCCCCCTTCCCTCCCCGACTCGGGCCCAATCGAAGCACCAGCAACTGTAGACTGCATTTGTCATATCACTGTTTTTCTGTTCCTTCTTCTCGTTCTCTGTTGGTTTTTATTTTCCTGGTTTTGATTTGTACTGTATGCTCTGTCTAACCTAGACCAGTTTTAACAAAATGCCATTTCTGTGTGTAGCCTGTTTACCCCCTCTCTCTCACACACACATACACACACACACACACACACGCACACACACGCACACGCACACGCACACACACACTCTTCCATGCCCTCTTTTTTGCACTTTCACTGCCCACCTCTCCTTCTCGCCCAAACATACACTTTCCTCCTCCGCCTCCCACAAGCCTCTTCTCTCGAGTGCCAAAATAGAACAGAGAGGAAAAACAAAAACACGAAAAACAAAAAAAAAACAAAAAAGACAACAACAACAACTACCATTCCAAGCGTTTCTTTGAGTTGTTCTTGTGTGTCGGACATCCATCCTGGAAGCACCCATGAAGCCAGCATGCTCCGCCCTCATAACATGATGTCGCTCATGACGCCTCAACTGAACAGCACCTTGCCCCCCACCACCACCACCTCCTCCTCCTCCTCCTCCTCCTCCTCACCACCCCCCACAGAGCTAAACCCGACAAGGATTAACCCTCTGCAGGTTGGCTACCTACCTACTGTCCTGCCTCTCAACCTTAAAAAAAGCCCTACCGCTCATGCCAGCTGCTTTCCTAATTCTGTCATCTCTTCAGCCTGTGGGACTTCATTGATTGTGTGCCATAGTGTTGGGGGCACCTTTCACTCTCCTCACCTCCCCCTCTTTCTCCCGCCCTCACCTTTTCTCTCTCTCTTTACCCCCCGCCCCCTCCTCTCGCTCTCGCTCCATTTGATTTTTCTCAATGGGAAAGATTCAAAAACTCCATTTTTCTAATGATGATTTTTTTTGTTGTCGTTTAACATCCAAACCACCGCACGCCGACACACGCACCGCCCCCGCGCGGTGGTGTGGGGAGTGTTTACGCACCGTCAGCTGCGCAGCCATCCTCTGTCCTCTTGAACTTTTTGAACTTTCACCCCCTCATGAACTTTATTGACCTTCTTCCTCCTATACCCCCCTTCTGTGTTCATCCAACTGTTTTGGACGATAACTCTCTCATTCCATCCCCAAAAACCTCTCTGAGACTGTGCAATGCTCACTGATATGATTGGATTTTTTTGTTTGTTTGTTTGTTGCTCATCATTGGGGATAATTCTCTGAGATATAAGTAAAAGGAAAAAAAAAAAAGAAGAAAAAAAAAAAACCACGAAAGGAAGAAAAAATAAACGTCCCAAAAAAAATGCAGACAAACAAAAAAAAAAAGAAAAAACACTAAACAACTGTTTCTCCACAATTTCATTTTTTTCTCTCTCATTGTAAATATTTTTGTCAGATTTTTTGCTGAGCTGTAAAGAGAGAAGTGTTGAGCATAAAGGGGCCGGCAGCATAAAGAGGAACTGGTGGACGCGGTAGACAACACTTTTCATCCTCCGTATCCGATAGTTAGGTCTGCCTGTATAATCGGCTCTGCTAGTTCTACTGTGTTAACCTGTGCTGTTGTTATTAGTGTTGATTTACCTACTGTATTCGCTGTGTAGCTTCCATGTTGGCTAGCAAACTCTTTAGATAATTGTGCTCATCACATAATGATACTAACCTTGAGAAGTAGTCCGAGCCATTCTCAACGTAGAGGCTTGTTTTTGTACATTTGTTGATGTGAGTCGTAGTGGCGCTAGTATCTTTTATCATCAAGCCATAGTTATTGCAAATGCTTGGTCGTGTTAGAGACATATCATCGTGGAAAACGGCTCGACTCGGTTCCTCCAGGTTGGAGAAGAAAAAAAAACGCAGGGAGGCGGACACAGAAGGGGAAAAAAAAAGAAAAGGAAACTAAGCTCCTCCCGGGCGACAAAACGAGGAAGCTGAGCTGCTAACGTTTGTGCAATACAGTCCTAGTTTACATGAAATAGAACGATAGTTTAGGGATGATTAACCTCTGCAGGTGGCGCTCAACCATCCTGTCGCCTGCAGAACCAAACCTCTGCATATCTTCGCATATCGCCTCTACATCAGAGACATGTTGAAAGTATTAAAAAGTGACTGCGTGAGATTACGACGCCACCATTTCACCGCATTGCTCTGAGCTCCACTCTTGATTTATGCTGCCTGCCCCATCGCCCTGAGAACACCACATGAGCTATTTATTTCTCAGACTATTATTATTATTATACTATTAATAAATAACAACGCAATGAGAAAAAGGGAACGACTGGAAAAAGGTGAATTATTATTATTATTGTTTTGTTTTTATTTTTAGTATTTTAGTGGTTGCTTTTAACAACATTCATTAACTGACTTAAAGAGTATTCAATATTTAATGTAATTGTAGCATTGTGTTTGTAAAGAGAAAAAAAAACCTAGTGAGTTGTGTTTCTTGACTTGTGGATTACCAGTGAAGTGGGCAATCTAGTGCTAATATATATGAGGTCTTTTTTTAAGGATTCTTATTTTGCGACAGCAACAGCAGTCATTATAAATGTTCATTTTAGCATCACCTGTCTTCCGTTGTCTTATTCTTCACCTTCCACCACACTCTGCATCATCACAGTAACACATCGCAAGTCTGGGGGTGGGCAAGAGTGAATGAGTGTGTGTGTGTGAATGAGTGAGTGTGTGTGTGTGTGAGTTGAGGTTTGTGTGGGAGAAAATGTGTGTTTGTCATGAATCTAATGTGTGTGTGAGTGTAAGTTAACAAACCTTTGTATTTGTGTGTGTCTATGCAAAATATTGTGAATGTGTGTGTGTCCCTTAGTCTATTCCCTCAGTTGTGTGTGAATGCATGTTTGTTTACGTGTGAGTGTGTGTGTGTTCGTGGGGTTCGGGGTGGGTGTTTTGTCCAGTGTCCACCAAAAGCTAAAACCTGTCAGGCTTCCATACATCCCAATGGAACCTCCTGACGTTATAGCTGCAAACCCTCATCATGTGATCTGACTCAACTCGACTGTCCATAACCCCTTCAGTCACCTGACCAACCAAATCAACCAATCACTGTCCACCACTACCGCCTCCCCCTGCGCCATCCTTTGCTGCACACCACGTCAGCCCCATGTGATGTTCTCCATCGATAACATACTACTGTCACAATCTACTGTTACATGCTCACAGATCTGGGGATGAATACACGTCTAGAATGGACGTTCAGGTGCTCTAGCTTGATGTGTGCTTGTTTTATAAACACCTGGTGCTTTTCACCTTTGAGATTATAAAGTTTTATATACGAAAAAAAAACAGCTCTAAAACAAGAACACTGCAAGTTTATTTAGATTTTAAAAGGTTGGTTCACCCTGAAATAAGAGGTTGTCCAAATTTTAACGAATGTGCCTCCATTCTAAAAACAGTGGAGGTGAATTGAATGGAACCGATATTAAATAAAAACTCAGCAGAAACATTTCTCATGTTGTTGCTGTGGGTAAACTGCAGACTCCACTGGGACTCGTGTTTTTTTGGAACTACTATATTCTGCCTGTAGCAAGTTGTTCCAATAAAACTTTAAAATACTTTGTGCACTAAGAATAAAATCCCATTTTTGGAGAATGATGATATAAATAAAACAAATATTATCCATGAGTTGCAGTCAAATATTTTGTAATTTGGATAAACTGACCCTCTAATCTTCAATCCACCTGAGCCAATTTAGTTTCTTTAATTTGGAACCCATTTTAAATCCAGTTATTTTTCCCCAGACCTGTATATTACATTCTACTGTTCATACTAGTGTACGTGCTGCATCCTACCTTACCAGGTCAGAATCCACCTTAACCTGTTTCCATGCCAACCACCGAGGAGCCAGTTGCACAGCAACCGGCTTCCGCCACAACAAACCAACCAACCAACCAACCAACAAACCATCTTCCTCAGTCGCCGAGGCCACGCCCACCTGACTATGATCGTTCCATAGGAGAAGAAGTAGAGGAAGAGGGAGGATAGGAAGGAGGGAGGAAGGAGGGATGAAAGAGACGTAGTTGTGATTCTCAGGGTGTCTAATATAGATGTTCAGTCCAGTCTCTCACTGGTGTCCTGTCGCCCCAAACTGAGCCCAAAGACGATCATGTCCTTCCACCACAAATTCCTTGTACGATTGATTGACCATTGACCAATTCCTCTCGATCAGTTGATTGATAGTATTGATTGACCAATTCTCTAGAGAGACGCTGCGCAGCCAGCCAGGTGAAGGAAGTGAGGCACTGTAACTATAATGTTTACAACCCAAATGAGACCAACAACGCTGTTGAACGAATGTCTAGGACTTCAAAAAAAAAATCAAACAGAAAAGAAAAGAGAGACAAATCTCTGAAGAGTACTTATTTCTAAATGATGGAACTTTTCGCTTACTTTCTATATGTGACATGAGGTAATGTAATTTTTTTCAATCATTGCATGTGACTATTTTGATTTGCAATGAAACTGTTAGAATGGATGGTACATTTGTGACGTCAGTGCAACGTTGAGACGCCGATGCTAGAAAATCAAATGTCGGTGTCTTATAACAGTGTTTTCATGTCGCCGTGAGGAGTGCTTATGGACCAATGAATGCTAAATGTGTGACCATACAAAGCTGTAAAGGTTTTGTTTATTTGTACATGGTTATGGGTAAAATAAACCATTGAAGCAAAGTAACATCTTTAGTCTTCAGGAGTAAAGCCCTCACACGTTTGTTTGTGCGCAAGAAAGGTGCTTCGGATAAAACGCTAGATTCACTGTCGAGAGGTAAGTTGATCCAACATGGCTCTTCCACTCTAGGTTTAGTCGGGTCAACACAATAGAGAGGGTGAAGCGTTAAAGATGATCAGGGTCTGATCCACTCACACATCAGCGTTTCCCCTGTGACAGGCAAGAAGGGGTGGGGTTCAACTCTGACATCTCCATCTACCCACAATCCTCCTGTGCACCAGAGTCATCCGATCAACAAACACCTGCACCCCTGCATCCACCATGATTCCACCAACCAGCCAATCAGCTGCTGCGACCTCTGGCCAAACGGTCTCCGCCCTCTTCATGCCATCAGCTGAGCGGCTAGTGGCTTTTTGAGCTGTTGTCTCAAAGCTCCCTGGGAAATGGAGTCACAATTCACAGCATGGTCTGAACCAACCTCTTGTCACTCTCCTTCCCACACACCTTTCTCCATACACCACTAAAGAAGTTCCTCCAGCTTCGAGCGAGAAGGTCACTGTGTCCGTGCTGGTTGTTTTATTATAGTGTAACAGATACAGATACATGAGTCTTACGGGCAGCTCAAAGTCCCCTTAATAAAAAGGGGTTTTCTTTAAAACTACATTTTAACAGTGTTTTAGTAAACTGAAGCAACAACCCAAAGGTTGAAATTCAATAATATCAATGCTGAGTCAGTCTGTCAACGGGAGATTTTAGAACAGATTTGTCCTTTTTTCATTTCTTGGAGGCTGAAGCGCTGAATGAGCAAAAATAATCCCATTGGTTTATTTAAAACTTGACGTAGTTTTCTGGCTCAGTAACAACAGACTGAAGCGGTTGTCAGACAGCAGCCTCCGAGCCAGATGTGCAGCTCATGGCTTCAATCATGGAATGTTGAGTATACACAAGACGTACGTTGTTAATACAACAAATTCTCCCTCTAAAAACACATTGTTACCTCCCACTAAAAAAAACTTTTCTATGACCTGCACAGTTTAGAAGTATAGACTGTATAATGACCCCTCTTTTCCTGAGAAGTTTATGTCTCAATCTCTAGTTTCAAGTATTCTTCAATAGGTAGGTAGGCGTGTCCTCAAGCTCTCACTCAGGTTCCCCCACTCCTCCAAATACGGTAACTTCTTGTTTGAATAAACAAGATGGTGATGGACAAAAATTCGAAGCTACCAACCAATATTGCAAAACCACGTGCTGAAAAGCTAAAATACTTGTGAAATTTTAAATAACGTTAAATCTATTCTTCAAACTAATTCAACTCCGTTTAGTGACAAAACGTTTGTGTTCCTGAAATTCAATAACGTCGAGGATGAACTTCAACATGAGTTAACAAACCCAGATCTTTAAAACACAATCTCACAGCACAGAGCGCGGTCCGGAGATCACGATGAAATATTACTCTGCCAAGACAAAAAATCGAATCTAACGATTGGAAATAAACAAGAAAATTCTATCTGAATCTAAAATAATGATAAAAAAAAAAAAACTCATAATGTTCCCTGTATGATCTCAACAGGTCGACTGTTCCAAACACCCGGTTACCGTTGGTTACCAGCCATGATCAGAGACCAGCAGATCAGATACGATTGGTGATAAGTTTGTGATGCAGCTGCAGTTTTACCGTTATATTGTCCATCAACTCAATTATATATTTGTAGCCAATCTAGTTGTAAATGAATTCACTTGTTATAATCTACGTCTTCACACACGTTCATATGTGAATAACTGAGTCAATCAGATTATTTCTGTCTCCAGAGCCGCTCGTCCTCCAAGAAACGTTTCTCTGTCGAAACCTTGTCTCAGTGTTTTATTGTTTTGATTCATCTCTGAAAGTTCCAAACGCAGTAGAAAACTCTGCTGGTCTTTTTCCTCCTGAACTGTGCGATGCTTCCAGATAAGTGCTCCTGTTTTGATGGATGCTGATGTGCTTTAGCTCAGCTCCCAAAGGTGTTGTAGGTTGTGTCAGAACCACAGAGACCTCTGAGGACACAGCAGGTAAGTTTCTCTGAGTCAGAAGTGTCTTTACAGATTGTCTGTAAAACACATGCACGTTGTGTGTCAGAGAAAGGATGCTGCTGTTGTGCGGGCGGTGATGGGAGCTGAGCTCTGCACAACAGTGACCCTGGATTAAAAAGCTCTTGAGAGGAAGCTCGTAGAAACACGACCAAGTCGAGGAAACAAGAGGAAACCTTCAAACCAGAGCTGCAGCAACATTAAAACATCTTTTATCTATGTATTCATGTTCCTGCATTCAAATCTCAGCTAAAGCTCAGTGTTGCATTTATAAGCTTCATGAGAAACATGTAATCAGCAGATTAACATAAATGTATCACATTTAAACTAAATTATCAATATATTTTCTTTCATTAAAAGGGTCACGTGTATTATTTAGACATATTTAGACATACAGGAATTTAAAATGTAATTGGAGGCACAATAATCTGTAAATCCCCAGAACAGTGTTATTCAAGGTGATTCAGTTCTGTGTTGTCCTACTTTGGTGCAGACAGCTGAGGCCGAGCGGAGCCACAGAGGAGCCTGTGTGACGGCTTCCATGATAAACTAGTGTTCCTGAACATATGGATCACAGACTCCTCTAAAAGTAGGGCGCTCAGACGGCGCTCATATCACCAATGTTGGCAGTGGAAGCATTAAAAACGACAGGGAATGAAAAATCCTGATTTAAACTGAAACCACAGACATATAAAGACATTTGACTAAACTTTAAATCAAATATTTTGGCCAGGTGTAACTTTTAAACTCGTGTGGTTATTTTCCTTTGTCAGCACTGGCAAAGCACCTGGAAGTAACAGCGCACCTCAGCTCTCATTGATTTCTCTCCCTCCTCATCTGTTCCTTTCACACCTTTACATGTTTCCTGGTTCCTCTGAAATCTAAGAATAGATTCCACCAGACCCCAGAGGAGACAAAGGAAACCCCCGACTGGTTCCTGGGAATAAGGTGGAAGCATGGATGAAGATAAATTGGTTCAGTTTGCTTCCTGCAGAGAAACGATGCCTCCGTTGCACATGTGGCCTATTTACTTAAAACAAGTCGGGTTTTGAAACTGTGGCCTTGTTTCTGAGGATTAATGTGGGCTCTCACGGTGGCAGCTTGTGTTAAATGCGACAGAATCAGGTGTTTAAAGTCTCTGAACCACATCCTGCACCTCATTCAGAAGAACTCATCAGATATCAGTCTCCTTAATAAAGCCATGAATTAGAAATCAACGAAAAACAATGTTAAAGAAAGTGAAAACACTTCCTGAAACTTTAAGGACTTCTTCCTTGGATCAAATTAATCCACTCCACAAATGTTTAGGGAAGTAGTTTTTGTGAAATCTTGCTAACCAACAAACAAACATACAAGTCTCCTTATGAAACCACATTTAAATTCTGGATAAAGATTTTTATTTGGATCTGCAACACACTAATAAATATATTTTTTTAAATCCATGAATTATTCTCTGAGAAATCAATAAAAATATATAAAATCTCACAATGTTGAAGAAAGGGAAAAAAAAATTCCTGCATCCACCCTGATTTGGAGCTGCACCAAATTTTACTGAGTTCTTTCCTCACCTATAATTTCCTGACCCCTTCCACCAAGTTTCATGATACTTTTACCTGTAGCTTTTGTGTAAACCTGCTAAATCACAGACAAACAGGGCGAGTTTAGCCTGAAGATGCAAAGAGCAGCACAAGTGCAAGGGTCGTGTTTTTACAATAGTAGACGCGCACAGAAGAAACACAGATTCAGACTGATACCTGGGTTTGCATGTCTCTACTTCACATACGTGCAAAGGGTGCAAATGTGTCAGTCCATGTTGGATTATCCTTTGTTTTCTGCACGGCCCTGCAACATGTGAAATAGAGACAAGTGAAACCCAGACGACCTCTCCTGCTTTGTTTTGACTTTTTCTGAACACTGCGTCTGAGAAGAGCAACCAAGGAGAGTTTATAAGGCTCAGCTTATGTCATGCTGAACGTTTACACTATTTAACACTGAAAAACGGAAAGTTAGACAGATAAACTGTGACATTTCCCCACTTCCTGCATCAAACTAAATGTCTTGAATTTAACACGTTTGCCCCTTTTCACTGCATATTTATTTGTGCATGTTCTGGGGATTAGTTTTCCCTCAGCGGGTGCTCATTTCAAACTAAAACATGAAAAATCTCCAGAGTGCTGTAACTGCTTTCCTCCATGTTTTCGTTGTTTCAAAATAAACCCATGTTGCATCTGTGCGTCTGAGCCCACGATGAAAATCCTTATGGCTGCTATCACCTTTTCAAATTTGAATCATCATTAGAACTGCACTTGATTACCACACTTTGGGGAAACTCATGGTTTACTGTTCAAATGGTGACCGCCTTATCTCTAGTTCTAATTATATAAAACTGCAGTGTGAAATAATACAGATGCATCATTATTCAGACACGCAGGCAGATGCACAGGGATAATTTAAACCTAGAGAGCATTAGAGCAAATTATTTATGTGGTGAGAGTGTCTCTGCCCTGCTTCACTTAGCCTCCCTGGAGAAACGTCTCTTTACAGCCCGACTGCACGTGAGGTTTCAGAGGCCACTACAACATTAACAAGTGAAGTGTGAGCCTCCCCTCTAAACTGTTAACATGTATTAATAATCGCCATAAATTAGTCATGTAATGAGTCCCACAGAGCATTGATGGATCCTGATGGAGGAGCAATAACACAACAACGTTCGTCAGTGAGCGCGAGGCTCGTTTCACTCACAGTGGAGGGAGGGAGCGATGGCTGCAGCCCACCTTTCCACAGAGCAAACACTTTCTCAGTGCATCCAGTTTGTCCTTCCAACATTAACCAGCATTACAGCACTCAGTAAATGAGGCCATGTGATTTCATGTAAATCAGCCCAAACACCACAAGGTCGATGTCAGCAACGTCCTCATCCTGATTATTTAGAGGCTCTGTCAGGAGGCCGAATCATTCAGGGCTTGAACCCCAAAAACTTTGAATGTAGCTAGGAGGGAGTTTTCCTCCACAGTCACCAAAGTGCTTGCCCATTGTGGGAACTGTTGGGTTTCTATATATTAATACGATTTTAAGGTCTTGACCTTCTATGTAAAGTGCCTTGAGATAATGTATATGATTTGGCGCTATACAAATAAAATTGAATTGAATTGAATTGAATTGAATTAAATTGAATTGAATTGAACATTTTTGGTCCTGAAAAATGAGATAATTTAGTATCGCCAAGCTGCGATCGGAGTTTGTCACGGAGCCGAATATTTGTGAGGTGCTTAAAAGGCTTTTCCAGGTTCATCGAGGCAGGTGCAGAGACATGACAAGTTAAAAACCAATTCATCACAAGTCATCTTCTTGGATATTTCAAGATAAAACTCATAGATTTTCTAAGCTGAAGTCAAGTCACAATCTTTACATTCTTTACCAAATCTTTAAGTTTTTACACCATTAACCAACTATAACTAACACAGTCACTATTATTAACTAACTACCATTAACTAACCAATAGCATACAAGGAGAAAACAAGACAAATCTGTGAAGATATGAAAGACTAGAAAATGTAAAGGAGGGTAGAGGTTTAGAAAGTAGTCAAAAAAGGTTTAACTCTAAACAAATGCACTTGGAGGAAAACTGTAAAATATAATTTGCATGGAAGAAGGGGGACAGGAATTCCCTGCAGATTGTAGTAAAGGGAGAAATCAAATTAACAGCAGAGGATAACTAGAAAATATCTGAGACACATGCCACCAATGCTTTCAGAGAGAAAAGTTGTGCAGATGATAGAAAAGCACAAAGAATAAAAGAGTTTAAGAGTTTAAAGGAAGAAGTGATGAGAAAAGATCCACATACGGATAAATGGGAAGAAACACAGAGGTCAGAGTCAGGTGAGCGGAAAGAAAGGAAAGAAGAGAAAAGGTGAAGGATCACGACCCAAAAGAAAAGTAAACTCACACAGAATAATAATGTGTGTTTTATTTATCATAGATGAGAAATGTACCCCCCCAACAGAAGAAGCTCTCAGTTATTCATATGTTTACATTATTTGTTCCTCATTTAAATTTTGATTAAATTACACAAAACAGAAGAAATATCCTGCATTTCCATTTGTCTTGTTAGTGCACGTGCACATTTAAAACTCTGTGATCAGAGCAGAATAAACAAGTGCAGCTCAGGCTGTGAGTGTGTTTCCTCCCCGGGGGATGAACATGGCGGATAACTGTGACCAATCAAAACCGCAGATCTGTGCTTTTAAAACTGAAATATTTTCACTGAAGCTTTGAAATCGGGATATTTCACTTTTCTGACAAGTCTCTATGATTAATCAGTTCACGATAATCAACCAACACTCCACCCCTCCATCCCTCTTTTTAAATATGTCCCCTCGTCTCTCTCTCTCTCTCTCCGACAGCTTGCCTTACATCCTGGTACGCGGGTGGTTGAGCTCTTGCCAGCGTAAACAGCAGATGTTTGGAATGGAAAAGATACACAATCACTTCATCCTTGGCAATTTACACACGGAGTATAATGCAGTCTAACTGAATCCACAGCGAGGATGGATGTGCGCCTGAGGGGTTTCATGCCAAAGGGCTTTATTTTAATTTGAGGTAGAAAGAAATTAAACAACAAATCTGAAATGTGTAAGTAAAACTGCAGATGGAATTATCTCTTATCAGTTTGTCTTATTACTGAGATTTAGAGATGAATGACAGATGACAATTCAAAATCTGCTCACAAAATGTATTTCTAAAAAACAGTGAGGACTATTTAACAAGGCAGAGAATTCACTTTAAAACTCGTCAGAATAAATTCACAAGTGTCTTTCCTTTCCCTTTCTGCAAAGACACATGATAACATATCGATCACCAGCAAACGTCGGTGGAGGCTGACGTTTATTTAGCATTTTAGCATAAAACCCTTCAAGTGATAGGAAGGAGACTGTTAATCTTTATTTTTTAAGATTCTTCATCAAACCCTGAGATTGAAAGAAAGTGGTTTCAATGTAAAAGTTCCGTATGGAATTAAATCATCAATTCTCTCAGAGTTTATCAAAATTTTGCCTCTGGAAATTATATCTATAAATTTCACTTAATGGTATTTTCAATTAAATCAATTTTTTTTGGCAACAAAATTTGTGGCAAACAGAAAAGCTTGAATTCTAAATAATTTTAAAAGATTTTAAGGGGGCAGGTTACTCTGACTGCATGTGTGTCTGAAGTGCACAATTTAGTTTAATTCTCCAAAGTTTTTCATGAGCCAAAAGATTCTTTTTGAATTCCCTTGTGTCTTGAATCTAAAATAATCAGATTTGACATTTTCCTGCAGTGAAAGTGTTTTAAGTGACTCAAACATGAAATGTATACTGATTAACAGAAGTGACTGAGCTGATTGCACTAATGAGATTAACTGTGTATATTATAACACTGACATGTATAAATCCTTACTCCCACAGCATCTTTGAATCCTAATTGATTTTGTCGTCTAAGCTAAACTCTGAACAATGATTGTACTTTTTAATGCTGTTTCTTCTGATGTGAAAATGTTTCTAACTCAAACTCACAGAAATAGATTCATCTTAACCCATAATGTTCCAAAAAGAAGACTATCAAATTCACTAGATATTTATTATGTGTAATATATATATATATATATATATATATATACAAATCATAACCTTTATAAACTACACTGTAAAAGCTGTGATTTTAAAGCACTGTAGCGTGTACAGTGATTTCTTTATCAATTTTATGGTACATGATATGTTCTGCAATCCTGAAGCTGTTGTTGCTTTGGTTTTTGTTCTACAGCTGATGCTTTAATAAACACATTTTCTACTCTATGAAAGAAGAAGCCTCTGCAGTGCCTCTGTTTTATTCAGTTTTTTTTACAGTGTATCCACATCTTCTCTCCGACTCTTCTTTCAGTGCACTTTGATCCTCAGATTTCTGCCTCCATCATTTCTACATGACTGCCCGGCCCGCTCTGTACTTCTGATGTTTTCATGAAACAAAAAGAAGCTTGTTGCTCTGAAGGTAAAACTCAACATTTTAATCAACATTTTCATATTAATGAAGGTGAAATCACTGCAGGTAGAGAGAAAATAGAATTATCACCAGTTTCTGCAGCTCCACAGAGTTTTAGCATTTCTTTAGTTGATTGTTTTGGATTGATGTTTCACAACTTCACTGTTTTGGTTCCTTCAAGCCACAAAAAAGCAAAAGAGAAGAAAAAAATAACCATCTTTCCTACATCCAATAAGTTAGCAACCATAACTATGAGTAACATAATAAGTCAAAGAGCCAAAATATTTTTCCTCAGGCTTTGGTAGAAAAGATGAATTAGAGATGGGCAGGAAAGTTTACAACATGTTTTCTCAACTAAACAACAGTAGAGTTCACTTTTCTTTCCCTTCAATAAAACCCATTGGATCGAACTGGACCTGAGGCATTATCAGATGGTGTTTGAATGGTCTTGGTTGATCCCACATTCATCCACCCTGACGCTCCTGCTGCAGACACTATCGCTGTGTTTCCTACGTCATTTCTACATCCTACATTTGCTCCTGTCATAACTGCTAGAGCCACTAGAGGTCTCTTTGGAATAAGACGTAGAAACATTACACAATAATAATTTTTCATTGCAGGAATGTTTTGAACTCTAAATGAAGGTGTTAACACCTAAATAAATTAGGTGTTAACACCTTCAGTGATGTGTTTGCAGCTCGTTTCTGCAGCCTCCAAGAGGCCAAACAAAAATTACCCTTAACTCCGAAATACGTTAAATGTTGGAACCAGATAAACCTTTCATAAGTTTATATCGGATATCATTTATAAGAAAAGAAAGCAAATAAAATAAAATAAAATAAAAGGTCTTGTTGGAATGCAAGGTCAGTTTTAAGAAATTTGGCACTTGCGGTATTATGTTGACAACAAAGCAACTGTACTTGCTTCAACTCAGTAATGTATAAAATAATGGATTGTATTGCCACATTTGGAGTCACACAACAAATCAAACTGACAAAGTTAAACTCATTCAAGTTGAAGGTCATTAAATAAACCTGCAGTATAATAAGGTTTTTCAGATGAACATTAATGATCCTCCACAGCTCAATAAACCACCATGTGATCATTAATGATTTTTAATTGCAATATAAATATCACTGCTTCAGTTTAACAGGTTTTTGTTTAATGTTGTTGTGATGTTGACTGAATTCTCCTGAGCTGCAGAACAGGATCCACTCTGATTTAAACAGAATATGAAATTGTGTTGTAGCTGAAGCAAAGTGCAAAATCCATAGCTGCTTTGCGTGGGCCGACAACCACAGATTAGCATAATGAGGATATACTGCTGCCAGCTGCTATAACAAATCTTATACAGATAAAAATATCAACTGAGAGCAGTGTGTGTGAGTGTGTGTGCGAGTGTGTGTGTGTGTGTGTGTGTGTCTGTGTGATGCAGTGTGTGTGATGCAGTGTAAATGTGCATGTGTGTTTCATGTGACCAAGATAGATTAGTCACAGTATGTTCTGAAATGTACATGTGTGAGTATCACATTAGTTCCTGATTTTAATAATTGTACATTTAGTTTTCCTATTATTTTCGGATGACTGAGTACATTAGTAAAATGTTTAACTCAGGTACCTTTAGATTTATGTGTCCCTTTTCAAAATTAACTGTGTATTAGCTTCATTGCTTCAGCACCTATTTATGGGACGTATGTATCCACCCTACTATAGTTTTCCAGTTTTATGTGGACTAATCAACACCATGAATCTGCAGACCAAAAAACTACTTTAGTTTGAAAAAACCAAGAAACTACGAATTGTTTATAACTAAAAGTTTCTTCTGTGGGAAGCAGAGGAACCAGCTGCAGGAATCGTACAGAGTCATTTTTAATCACAGTGTAGCAGCATCTCAACACGTTCAGTTCTGCCCAGCGGGGCCGACCATCCACCTGTCTCTGAGATCCCAGAACATCACGCCAAGCCTGTCGAGAGACATTAGACTTTCCGTGATGTACGGGAGTCGGCCAGAGAACGGAGAGACCGCAGAACAGCCTCCTGAGCGCCTCAGGCTGCTTCACATCCCTGTCACACTGCAACAAAAAACCCACACGAGAAAGATCCTGCTCTCAAAGTTACTTTCCATGTGTTTTTTAACTGTTCAGCAGGTAAAAGAAATGTGATTATTCGTCTGTCACAGGTGATTCATTGATGCTACACTGATCTGTGGTCAGCTGCTGTGTTCGGTCAAATAACAGGATCAACACAAGGGGAGAAATTAGCCTGAGCAGAAGGAGACATCATCAGTCCTGGAGTAAAATATCAGATCATATCAGATCATATGGCATCGTATCGCTTTGCATATAAATTCATTTTTTAAAGGTGAAAAGACATAAATTAAAATCATTTATAATGTTTCGGATTGTTTTGTATAGTTTCACATTATATCACATATAGAACAATCCATCCATACAATCAGTTTCTGTAGCGCTCTTTTACCATCTTCTCTTCCTCTCTTCTTTACTCTGCTCCTTTACTTCCCTCATTCTCTTCTTCCTGTACTATAACAATGGACAATAGAGGACGACAGTAGGAAGTGAATTAATAGCTAGATAACGTGGGATTCATGACAGATTTCGTGGTTTGTTGAACTTGAACTAACCTTGATATCCAACATTTCTCTTTTACACTTAAAGTTATTACAGTCTGGGATCATTAAATAACTGAATGAGAATCTGATCAGGCTAAGTGCTCGGAAATAAAGACAATGAAATGAAGCTTTCTTTATTCCTCCTGGCCAGACAGAGCAAGGTAAGTTTCCCATCTTTGATGGTCTTTGATGCAACAAAGTGAAATCTCAATGGGATAAATTATTTTCTCATTAGGTTGAGAAATAAAAATGTATCCTCAAAAACATCAGGGATATCATGTAAAATCTTATAATAACTTATAACTTAAATACTCTAGCTAAGAGGTAAGTCAACAGCTGGGTTGTGCAAGTTTCTCTTTAATATTGTATAGATACACCACCTGAATGAAATTTTTTTAAGAAATGAAAGTTAAACAACTTCTCATTTAAGTGGCAAATACATCCTGGTTTAAACAAGAATGTTGGAGCAAAACATAATTTATCAAGCTGCTTTCAATTGAGCACTGAACTCAGGAAACCTCTGGACATTCTCCTGAGGGGCTGTATATAAGAATGCAAATGTCTGAGAGCCCCTGGACTTTCTGCTGAGTTCCTCAACAAGTAAAAACTGCCATCACTGCCAGCAAGTGGATGGGTTAAGGACGATTCTAACATCGAGTCACTTGTTTTGGGGGTTGAGGGTCAAGTCAATGTACTTTGCTCTGGAAAACGGAGGCCTGGAAGAGTTTTCTGGATGGAATACAAAGAGACTATTTATGCAACACACTCAGCGTCGACTAATCCCCCCTTTACATAAATCAGCTTATAAAGCAGCAGACGTTCTCGAAACCAGGAGAGGTTCAGTTGACATTTATCACAGGAATATACCGTCTGATACGTGTAACAATAGGAACTATTGTTGGGAACATTTGTTTAGTTCCAGTTCTCAGAGGGACAGGTTTGAGAGTGACACCAGCTGAGTGACAGGACCGAGATGTTGTTAATACCCTACACGCTGAAGATAATAAAGTTTGTAACCCAAGTGGGTGAAACACAGAGAGAGTGTGTCCTTCTTAGGAGGAGTTAACAAACTTTAACAATACGGAGAGAAGAAGTGAGAAGAGCCTGCATCTCCTTTGGAAACAGAATCTATTGTAAACCACTTGAAACCCTTTTTATTTTAACAACATATTAAATTTGAGTATTAGGGCCACATTTTAAAAAAAAATTGGGGGAATTAATTACGAGAATAAAGTCGTTATTAAATATGGCGAGAATTAATTATGAGAATAAAGTCGTTATTAAATATGGCGAGAATACAGTTGAAAACATTAAGTATCTCACTGTTTGTGAAACCTATACTAAAGTACAATCCCACGAAAGGCTCCACAGCCCTCATTTTAACAACTCTCCACCTCTAAAACGACGGGTTAGAATATTTACGACTTTATTCTTGTAATTTATTAATATTTAATAACAACTCCTTTATTTCTTCATTTCTTTTTTTAAAAAGGTAGATTTACAGACTTTATAAGCAAATGTGTGTAAATGACTAAATTCAGTCAGATCTATGAATCAGATGACACAGCTTCTGTTTTTTTATGTGTATCTGAGGTCAGGATGGGACTGTGTTTATACCTGTTGTGTGTATTTGTGTCTTTAAGTCATTCGGACAAATGCAGCCTGAGGCTACCCAACACAATGGGTGCAGCATCAGCAATATGCTGCAGGCCCTCCGCCGAGCGCTCCAGGACTCAAACAGGGAGAACACGGAGCTGGCTGCAGAAGCTGCTGCTCTGGCTGCAGAAAACACAGCACTGAAGGAGCAGGCTGCAGACACCGTTGCTCTGTCTGCAGAGAACAAGGCTGCGAAGAAGCTGGCTGCACAAAACTCTGCTATGGCTGGAATAAACACAGCTCTGAAGAGGCAGCTGCCTGCTGAGAATGATGTTCTGAGAAATCACATCGCCAACAGGAATCTCAGCTGGAATAGTGAAAGAAAGAAGTTGGTGGAGCAGTTGAGCTCTTCTGCCTCACAGCTGTGTAAAGCCAGAGAAGACTTGGTCACGATGACCAAGTCGGTGGACGCAGCAATCGCTAGAGAGAAAGAGCTAAAACGAGAGCTCGGAGATATGAAGACGATGGTGAAAGTCAAGGAGGAAGAAAACTTCTCCCTGAGCGCTGATCTTAAGCTCTAGCAACAGGAGAACCAGAGAGTTGAAAATGACTGGAAGGGGAAATTTGAGGCTCTGCACTCCTCATCCAGCAGAACACTGAGCTTCAGGTACGTTACATCAGATCATTTTTGATTCGAATTATATGGATTGTATAGGTTTGTTTTATGTTTAGACCCTGAAGAAGAACTTGTCTCTGTCTTTTCAGGAACATGTCTTGAAGACCGATGAGTAAAAGCTGAAGGTCAAAAAGGAGAATAAGGAGAAGGAAAAGAAGAAGCAGGAAAATAAAGAGCAACTGGAGAAAGAGAAGAAGGAGAGAGAAGAATTGAAGAAGAAAGAGAAGAAGGGGAAGAAGGGGAAGAAGGGATGGATGAAGATGTTCCAGTGTTTTTTATTTTAATGCCAGAACTCGTCCTAATCTCCTCTGTCATCTGTCCTCCCTAAACCATCCCTTCAGTCCAACTCCCCCCACTCCCTTACCCCTTAAAGTAGCACTGTACAAAATGTCTGAGGTTCTCTAAGGCTATCTTTGCAAAAAATGGGATAGAATACTCATATCTAAGTTGTATTAACTCTGTAGTGAGCCTAGAATAAAAACCGTAGTGTTTGTATTTCAACACAATAAGCCTTATAAATTCGTAATATCTACATGGGCTGGGTCGAAGCCGGAAGCGACATTGCCATGTGGGATCGTCATATTGCTACAGATCGCCTAAAAGGACAAACCGGTCTAAGGCGATTCCTTGCGTATGTTTACTGCCTCTTCTTCTGGCTTTTTGGCTGGAGGCTAAGAACGGTTTGGTGCATTACCGCCACCAGCTGGTCTGGAGTGTGGACACATAGACTGTTAGTTTGCGTTTGTTTACTGAGGAAGCTGCATGGTGGAACCGGGACAGAAATACACAGGTAACATTAGTACATTTATCGATCTAAAAATTACTTTTTATCCAAGTTTGCACTTTTATTCCAGATGATGTTTGGTGTATAATCAAAATGATGAAAACTAAACATTTGTATGTAAAAAAATAATAATACATATTTGTATATTATTCATTATTCATCATGCACCAAAGTGAGGCTGAACATGACCCTGACCGAGTCTCAGGATGAGGTGATCCGAGCGGCTGCTCCCAGACTGGCAACTGGGAGGAAATGGACCCCATCTGAGGCCGTACAGCAAGCAAAATCTGCTCTCATACATGGAGACATTGTAGGACAGGTGCAGCATGGAAGAGGTGGGTTTGGACTTGGAACAAGTTGACCCACATGGCACAAGGCAACATCAACCCAGAGGAGTAAACTGGTGGTTGCAGAGGTTCGACAGCAGGAAGAGGCAGCAAGATGTGCAAAAGCAGTCTCACAGTCCAAACAGGGCCAATGGACTAGCTGGGAAAACCTGGAGCATCGTAAGCTCACATGGAAGGATCTTTGGGAGATGGAAGGAAGCTGACTCAGCTTCATCATCAGAGCCACCTACGATGTTCTTCCATCACCCAAGAACCTAAACCAGTGGCTAGAAGAGGATCCATCATGTGCTCTCTGCCAAACCCCTGCAACACTCAGGCACATCTTCACCAACTGTAAAACCAGTTTGTCCCAAGGCCGCTACCAGGTCCTACGACAATTGGCGATCACCCTGGAAGGAAGGAGGACTACCAACAATGCCCTTCCTCCCCTGACTTCCAGACATCCGAACACCATCCCTTTCATAAGAGAAGTTGGGTGCAGAGGCTTTGTTGCCACTTCCACAACCAAGCTTCTGAAGGGGGTGGAAGTGCGAGGACAGGCGTTCCGACAAGCCGTCAAATCGCTTTCAGAGACTGCCGAGCGAAGCATCAGCTGGCTGTGGATCAAAAAAAGGACCCCAACTGTGCTGCAAAGTGACCACCAAGGGTAAAAGCGGGGGGGCACACAGGGGCACACCTGGAACGCCAGGTGTTGCCGTTGAGCCTTGTGGAGGTGTTGTGGGCCTATCAACGAAACACCAATGAAGCAGGGTGCCCACTTGAAGACCCCAGTGAAGCAATTACCATTACCCCAACCCCACCCATCACCAGGTGCTGATTAAACAAGGGATTGTACTCTCAAGTCCTTTGAGCTCAACATAAATATAGTTATTATTTGAACTGTTCTATCCTCTGATTTGATTATTTAAAAAACTGACAGATTTATTTACTTAACTGAAGTTTATCTACTTTTCTGCTTGATCTGCATCAAAATACCCATTTTCATACACAGTAGATGGATTTGCATGATAACGGCCTAGATTTTGAACTATAACTTTAATTCCTGTCAGGTATTATCAGAGTTTGTGAGATCAATTGTGTAGAATTCAATGTCAGACTCATGAAACCATTGACCATTAGCCTTCTGCTGTAGCAGTGATCAAGGTAATGTTCACAGCTAAATCTGTTCCAACAGATGTTTATCAGAGTTCATACGACTGCTACTTCTCTGTTGTTAAATCATGATGCTATAGGAGTCGATGGGATAAAGTAATCGGGAGATTTCTCGTTTTCTTCGCCTCTCGATGTGACGTTTATTTACAAACTTTTCCGACCAGAGAGAACTTCTGTGTATCAGCAAAACATCCACTTTTAACTCTAATAAAGCTACAGGGAGGTTAAAGCTCAGTTTCCTTTCAGAAAACAGTAGCACAGTGGTAAGAAAAATTGCTAAAAAAGTAAAACAAACTAAATATTATAATTTTCTCTTTATTTCAATGTGTTAATCATGTTATTTTATCATGATTTCAATATGATGAAACAAGCTGAGCTCTTGAGAGATAAATGCAGGCCAGCGTGTAAACAGGAAAAATACTCCATGTTTGAAATTTAAATGTGTCAAATCACAGGGGAAAATGGGCTTTTATGGTATCAGGTGCTGAAGATTTGAGGATTAAAAGTATTTTGTCGATCATAAAAAAAAGAATTAGATTTACACAGACTACAAACAAACAGAAGAAAATTATGTTTGTCTCCATAAACGTTGCTGCACTGGTGACACCTTAGCTGTGATCAGAGAGCAGCACCTACTCAGTCAATGTCTGCATCTGCTGCCGAGGTCAAGTGAAGGACGTCGTCCTTTGTCACCACCTCCAACTGAGACCAACCCTGCACACACACACACATAGAAATGCACATGCTGAATACATGCACACACCAACACACTGCACAAAACCAGCTCTCTTAGTTGGCCTTCAAAGCTTTAATAAGCCAAGTCTCACAGAAAAAGCTTTTCGAATATCGAGCAGTCCAAACAATGCGGGGAAATGGCATTGGGGTTTCCATGGCAACTGCCGCAAGCTGCTAAGAGGGCTGCTTTGAAAACATATGTCAGACTTGACTGGTGTGTTCACAGTGAGCCTAGCAACAGATTCTGTGTGCAGCCTATCACACTGTCTCGCACAGTGTTGGCTGTTCTAACATTTGACTTGCTGTCTCTCAGCGGGCTGATTCGGCCGAAGAGAGAACTATAATCCTAATTCTGCGATGAGGATTTTAGGCCACCTGACTGTGAGAGGCAGAGATGTTTGTGTGGTCAAATAATCCCCTGAAAATGTCTTGTCTTCATTCCAGCTCGTTCCTTTTAAGATTCTTATTGCAGCAAAATTAAAGAAACAAAACCGCAAATCCTGAAATCAACAAGAGCAAACCTGTGTCTCAGAGAAGCAAAGATTCAAGACTCAGTGAGAACCAATACAGTGACAAACATCTCACTTCCCCTCAAGGCTGAAAATCCATCTCTCACCTGTTTCCTCCCCCACTCTCTTTCATAACTATAGCTGCAGAGTCACAGACATTTCAGCTGCACCAGCACAGATTCCTGATTCCATGAAGATTTATCCATTCATTCATCAATTTTATTCAATGTTTAATCATTTAAATAAATCTTCAAGATGAGCTACCAAATATTCACCTATTTTCTGCCTGTGTGGGTCAGCTGCTTTTCTCCATTTTACCAAAATTGGCCTGTGGGATCAAATTGTGATGTTTCGTATAGGTTAGAACAACATTGTTTGTAGTTTATAAAGGCAAAAATCAAAAGCATTAAAAACCAGCCATAATGGCCAAGGACTCCAAAGGGTTGAAGGGAACCAAGCTTCCATTTAGCTGACATGCAAACCTCTTCGTGTCCGTCTGAACTTAAAAGTTGCAGAAAGTTGATATGAAGCTGTAAAACCTCTACGGTAAAACACTGGAGCAGATTATTTGACATATTAAGTGTTTGACACCTTATCTCATACAAACTGTGAATATCGATTTCCATAAAGCAGCTGTAATCAATATTTCTTATATCACACATCTGCTTGTCACAGGAGATAGAAAATTGTTGATAATAATAATGATAATCTAATACATTTTATTATATAGCACTTTTCAAAACAATGTAAATGCTTAAAAAGTAATTAAAACAATTAAAATGTCGAGCAATCATTAATCCAAAACTGCAAAATAAAATAAATGAATGAATGAAATGGATCAATATAAGAATATTTTAAATAATCTGATACATTTATAATCTTTTTCTGCATGTTGATGAATTCCTGCAGAGGTGATGGGTAGTTTGTAAGATGCAGAAAGGAAGGAAGGAAGGTAGGAAGGTAGGAAGGCAGGAAGGCAGGAAGGATGGAAGAAAATACATAAGATGAGACGGGATGGAGGGGGAGATAAGGGGGAGGGGAGGATTTGAAAAACAGAGGGGGAGGCTGATGGGGGAGGAAGAGGAGGAGAGAAGATGCGTCATAGAACAACATTAGTATGCAATCAAGTTGCTGGTGCGGTAAGGATCATCGTATCTGTCGACGGCTGCTGCTGCCTTTCAGATCTGCACTGCAATGTCACACACGCACACACACACACACACACACATCAGTACTTCCACTCCCTCCATTCTCTGAGACAAAATAGAGGGAAAGAATAGAAAAGAAAATATCGACTATTTCCATGTCAGTTTGCAGAAGAGCTTCATACATCCAGTTATTGATCCATGTCGCACTTTCAGCTTCAGCAGAGGGGCTTATTAGACTGTAACACACACACACACACACACACAAACACACACACACACACAGCCGCCTATAACCATAACCTTTTCCCTAACTATGATAAATTCTTGACTACCCATAACCCGACTCACAATTCACATCTGACCAGTAAACTTAACCAGGAGCTCAGAAATGATGTTTAGTCTCATTCCCCTGAAGACGTGACAAAAACAGATATATACACACACGGTAAAAATCAGTTTGTTCTCTGTATTCTCTTAGAATATATTTATTTAATTAGCAGCGGGAACACAGAGAAAGCCTGCGTCATAGATAAATGGATGGATGGAGTTTGAATTGATTTTCAAAATGAAAACCACTCTATAATTATAGAAGAAAGAAAAAACAAACTAAACACACTTTTCTTTCTTTTAATGTGGCCTCTGGCTCTGTAGAACACACACACACACACACACACACACACACACACTCACAGGAGAGTGTGAATGTGTGTTTTTGGAGAGAATTTATTTGTTTGTTCGTTTTCCAACAGCGCTGCTAACAAACAGTAACAGCTGAGGTGTGTGTGTGTGTGTGTGTGTGTTTATGTGTGTATGTGTTGTTACTCAGGTAAAACGTACACATGAAGTGACAGTGAGCAGAGAAGAAAGCTGAGGAAGCTTCAGCAGATTCAGTTTCTCTGCGGCAGAATTTAGGCTCGAGCCCTTTGTGATGTTTGTTCACACAACAGCATGCCTGAAGAGAGAGAGTGTGTATGTGTGTGTGTGTGTGTACTTCTGGTTGGGGGAGGTAAAGCAAGGGACTCCAAGACATTGATGAGCTGCACCCCTCCTCTCTCTCTCTCTCTTTCTCTCTCTGCCTCTGCCCCTCCTCTCTACATCGCTGTAGTCCTTGGCAGGTCCACGTTTCCATGGAAACGCTCACATTGCCGCAGGCTGGCTGGAGCGAGGCGCGCTGGTTGAAAAGGAAAGCAAAGAGAGAGGGTGAGGGTGAGAGAGAGAGAGAGAGAGCATGGCAGAGGGAGGGGAGGGGAGGGCAGGCGAGAATTGCTTCTCCAATTCATTACCCCCAAGAGCAACCCCTCTTCATCCCCCACGCAAACCCCCATCCTCACCCCCCAAATCTTATCATTGGCTGCGGCTCGGCTGTAGAAAGGCCCCAGCTCTGCTCAGTAGTCTGAACACGTTGGATCCAAACTTCAGACTGCATTTATTATTCATCCTCTTCCTCGGCAGACAGCACCGCAGCCTAACACCCAGCAACACACACACACACACACACACACACACACACACACACAGGACAGCAGCATATTGCATCATTCTATTTCCTCTGGATGGTATAATGCATTACAGTGGAGACGCAGGCAGGTGTAAGATTACTGTCTGGAGATGGAGGTTCCAGTAGGTGAGAGGAACTCGCTGCCTCAGCTCACACTTCACCCCCCGTGACCTTCCAGCTGATCATTGACGACAGGTGACGATTTATAACACGTGATGATGTGAAACTGGAAGAATACAAATATCTCGATGATGAGGAGCCGTACACCTAGAAGATGCCAATGAAGACGTCAACTTGGAAATATGACAAGATTCAAGAGTTTTTAGTGATAAGGGAGGACGCTGATGTTGATGTGCTCTAAACAAAAACACGTGAAAAAACTGGCTCCACCCCTCCCCAGAATGTTCCAGACATGTTCCTGTCGTCGGGAACGAGAATGACGCCAACAATCTTCTGCTGCTTCTTTACATGTGAAATCAAAACTCTTATCTGACCTTTTCTGGAGTTGATGTCTAAAAACAGCTCGAATCACCTCAGTGATTTATCTTAACTTAACTTCAACTCAGGCCATTGCTTTCAAAGATTTACCGGTCTTTTTTTTTTTTTTTTAAAGGACTTATTATCATTACGGAAAAACACACAAAGTAATTAAAGAAATACTGACAGTAAAACCAAAAGGTATTTACTGCTCAATTTTCTGCTGAATAAATAATTACTGATGTTTTTAAGCAAACACGAGGACTGAATTTCAGTTTTATAATAGAAACAGAAAGCACTCAGCCCTCCTCCTCCATTAAAGCCAGGCTGTTCCACATCGTTCTCGCAGCTGCAGCTCCTTCACTCAAATGTCGCTCTGTGCTCCTCAAACACGAACGTGCCTCGCTGCCGGAGCCATGTTCTGACCTCTCGACCTCCAACCTGCGGTGCTGAGCTGTGACAGTGCTGCATTCAAGTGGACTAACACACTCCGCTGAGGGAGGTTGCTATGAAACAGTTGGACTGAACAGGTCTGGAGCTGAATCCCTCCTGTCCCTTCCTCAGTCTGCATGTCCTACTGTCTCCAACAAATAAAGTAAAACCTCTCAATTGTATGGTGTTCATTTATTACCAGCAAAAGTGATGAAATATAATCACTGATGATTCCTTTTTTATGACGACGTTAATGAGTATAATACTGACATTGAAGAATAACTATGACTATGAAATATCCATACATTGCTATTTATGAAAAGGAGGAGAGCAAAATGGAAGTGATTAATCAAGTGTTTAGTAAATGACAAAATCCACATATACTTCTTTGACATTGCTCTTGTTATTTCCTGTGTGGACAAATCATCTTCCCAGTTGTGCATCTATGAACACAACACTATCGCTGCAGCCTGGAGCTACAGAGGCTTCTGTGTAGCCTACAAATAAATGTTACTTTCACATGACACCTGAAGAAACAGCTTTTGCATAAAGCTCCCGACTGTTGTTTATGTGGAGTGCTGCGATGACCTTTACTGCAGTCAGCCACCAGGGGGTGATCAAGACACTTTGAATTCACGGTCAGAGCAGCCATGTTGCCCAATAGACCGTGTATAGCTTTGTCTGAATCCAGCTGCCATTATCTTTTAGAAAAACAGTTCGTCACTTAAGGGCAATGAATCATGGGATATGTTAGGCCAGTAGAGACCACCTGGTGGAGCCTCCGTTTGCTTAGGGGTGGAAGGACGCATTTGGAGGAGCTGCCGAAATGGGACAGTGTGGTTGCGCGGCTATAGCACAATTGGTCAATAAATGCGGCTCCTTAAGGATGCGATGTGAGAGACCCCACTTACTTTTAAAGCCACATTAAGTCTGAGAGCATTTAAAACATACAACCTGTCATTTTGTGATTGATTCTACTTTAATTTAATTTTAGCCTAAATTCTGTTGGCTAAAACTGAATTTAGGCTCATTTGTGTAAATTTTGTTTGAATTATTTTGTACCAAAAGGTTTAACATGAAATAACTTCTCTTACTTCGAGTTCTGGCAGCTGCACACACACACACACACACAGTCACAAATACACAGGCATATGCTCTCATGCACTCAAGCCTGCAGACTGTGGCCCTGAAGCACAGACGCTCACACACATTCAACATACCTGTGAGGATACACAGAAATCTGACTCACAGGGAAACGCTCCATCCAACATCTGACATCTGTGGTTTAATGGCTGCCTGTTAAACCCACAAAACTACACGTCACGATGCTGAGGCAAGTCTAAGCCTATCAGGAGAAAACTATTTTGAAATTCTCTTACAGTTGATATTTGTGACTCTTGCATGGTTTGGGTGATTTTGGGTCTGTTTCACCCTTTGCAGGGAGTGAGGCTTGTAAAAAAAGGTGGACGCAGAAGTGAGGATGGATCAATAAAGCCTAACAGCATGTGCAGAGGGGTTATTACAGATGGTGAGAGTGTGATAGTGCCAGAGGTGCCCGAGCTCATTAAGAAGCAGGACCATACTCCAGTGCAGAGCAGGGAGAGGGGAGCAGGGAAGGGAGGAGGATGCAGAGCCTGGACTGAGATTTTTCACCCGAGTGAAACGGAGATCTGATGATTCGCTGCAGTTTGGAAAATGAAAAAAAAATAAAACCTTTCTTTGTGTGTTTGTGTTTGCAGCAGCAGATCTGTGTCACATTAGTGAAAAGATATGGTAGCATGCAAATAATGAACTGAGGTGGTTCAGAGGCTGCAGCTTCACACAGGAAACAAACTGGACTGTGGCGCCATCTACCTGTCATTTCCTCTGTGGCATTATAGACGTGGATACACCGACGGAGGTTTTTCTTTGCATGATCTTACTTTGGGCATGTTTAGATTCGCATATGTCATTGCTGACATGCCTTTTTATTAGTCAATCAAATTATATTTGTATAGCCCACATTTACAAATCACAATAACCTTCATCAAGTGTGGAAAATCTACAAGTGTCGTGAGAGGAATCCCAGAAATGCAATAGACAGAGCGCATCAACATAATAACGATATTTACAACATTCATGAGTAAAGATTGTGTAACAGTAATGTAGTGGTGCATCAGTGTTTGAATAATTTATACAAAAATAAATGTCTGACAGATGAAGGGAGCAGCAATGTAATGATAGTGGTGTAGCCAATAATGGCAGAATATGTGAGTAGGCATATTGTGTATTTGAGAGGTTAAGGCTACTGGTAAATTAAAACTGCAATGATAATTTTGTGCATTCTTGGTGAATTATGTTCTGAGAAATCCTTCAAACCTCATATGTTACAAGTTATATTTGTGCCACATCCATGCTATGGATTAAATACTCTACTTCCCATGTGTTGCTCTTTTTCTATCGACTATTCTCATTCCAATATTTTGTGCAAACCTGCAGTTTTCTTTAAATATGACTTTCAGTGAAGGGTTCCTGCTTAGTTTGAGTCGTGTTAAAGAAATTAAAAAAAAACATTGGTGGGATGTATATAAGTGCATTTTCTTTGTTACTGTACTTAAGGACTTTTCCACGAATCTTTACTTTGCTTAAGTAGATTTATTTTCTGGTACTTTTTTTACTTTTACCTCACAACATGTATCAGCAAATATCTGTACTTTTAAAAATGGATTTATTTTACATGTTCACACTGTTTATATTTTTAAAAGAAATCACTAACCAGAGGGGAGTTGCTGCACGATCCACTCAGAGCAGGTAACTTTAAATTCTACCTCCTTTAACGAGAGCTAAACACTCTATTTTCATACTTTTTCTGTCGCTGCTCACTGAGAAACCTTCATTCATCAAGATGTTCATGCAGTAGTAAAAAGACTTGTATGAAGTGTATTGTGAAATAATTTTGCAAACTTTCTAGTTCACCTAATAAAAACGTTCTATTCTTCTGATGACACACCTTCTTCCGAAAACTTATTAGAAAACTACAGACCTGTAAATATGTTACTGCTGTTTCCTGCTGTTGCACAATATAAAGGCCACTGAGTTGCAACACAAGTAGATTCATTCCTTCTGGATGGAGTCACTGTGTTAACAAGGCATGAGGGGAACATGTTGTGCTGCAGTCCAGAACTTGCACCAGCCTAGTGCATGACAAAAAAAAACCACCACCACCGTTTTTTCTCTCAATTCATTTAATCACTTTTGAGTTTGTTCTCCAACATGTATTTTCCTGCACACATGTAATTCCTCCAGTACATGTGACTCAGCTCCAGCTACTAACAGCCTTACGTGACACAGAACCATTATTCTGTCATCGTATCCGCTCTGGTTTTTCTGAATCTGCAGCCAAACCGGTGACGTTACTTCACCCAGTAACGTAAATATGTACACAAACACAGAAACACAGTCCAGGACAATCGACCACGACTTGACAGACAATGGTGGAAAACACAGAAATTCCTCCTGTATGCTCTCATTACCCTTCACTCTTAGTCGCCTGCAGCTGCACACATGCTTCGTGTGTAATACTGAGCTCAGGATTATATGAACATTGGGTTTGAAGATGCTGGAATGCATCCACTTTATAATTTGTGTCAGAATTTAACTGATTCAAGATGTTTTTTCTCCTTTTTTCCAAACTACAATGTCCTGCAAAAACAAGTTTTGCATTATGTAATCTCTCAACTATCAATAACATGGACTGAATTAAGCTTCTTTCAGACCTGCACTGAACTCCAGACATTCTCCAGAGGGGCTGTATGTGACGACGAAAATGTCTGTGAGAGGCTCCTGACATTCTCCACAGTTTCTCCTGCCAGGCCCCTAATGAAAACTCTGGACAGTGTTTGAGAGAGCTCATGTGAGAACATAGCAGGAGAAGCTCCGGAGGATTAACTGCAAGCGAGTGGGTGTTTTGACGGAATTCCTAATATCCAACAATGCAAAACTGAAAAAAGAAGCATAAAATATCTCAGGATGAAAACGTGGAGCAACACATTTAGAAGACACTGGTGAAGATATCATAGTTTTTGGTGATAAGAGACGACGCTGGTGTTGATGTGCTTTAAACGAAAATGTGATCTCCACAGCAACCTCCAGCCTCCGTCTGCTGCACCACCTCTCACCAGGAGATGTCTGTGCTGTTGTGAACATGTCTGAGCTGTTAATGTCTGGAAGAAAATGCCAGCGGAAGTCTGGAGCCAATCCTCTGGAATTCATGTCTGAAAAGAACTTCATAACGAAATGGACTCCAAGGCGATTTTAGTAAGTCAAAACTAAACAAAAAGACAACAGACTAGTCGTCATCAGTCTTGCTTTTCTTCTTCTTTTTCTTCTTCTTTACCAATCCTTCCACTTCATCGCCATACAAAGGGTCCATTGGTTCACATTTCACCGTTACCTCTTCAACTTTTACCGCCAGACTGGGCTCCAGCCCCTCTTCCACCGCCTCTCGGTCCCTGTCCTTCTTTTTCTTCTTCTTCTTCCTCTTCTCCTCTGGGAGCACCGTCATCACTTCATCCTGAATTTCAGCTTCCACTTTCACCAACTCCTCTGACCCCTCTCGCTCCATCTTTATCTGCTTTTCTTTCTTTTTCTTCTTCTTCTTCCTCTTCCCCTCTCCCTCTTCCTCAATTCCTGCTTCCTCTATGAATCGTTTGACTACCAGGGGTTGGAGAGTTGTAGATGAGGGCCCAAAGGCAGCTCCGTCCACTTCGTTCTCTGCCACGCAGGTCAGCATGGGAGTTTTGCTGCCAAAGGGTTGGAATCGCTGTTTCAGCCCCAGTGGTATGGAGGGTGCAGCAGCTGTGGGGATGACCTGAGGAGCCCAGTTAGCACTGGTGTTCCCATAGCTCTCACACACATTTAGCAAGCCTGAAAAAGCAGGACCAAAAATGACGCCATCTGACGACTGCTTGTCGCTGGTGAGCAAGTGGAGCTCTGAGGTGCCGTGGGAGGACGCCAGGATGCTGTAGATCTGCTGGCTGCTTGCAGTCGTGGCTCCGCCTGCTGCAGTGGGAACCTCCACGGTATCCAGACCTGAGAGAGGAACCTTGATGCCACTGAAACTGGACGAAGGAAGGAGACGAGGGGTCAGGGACTATTCAAACAATGTTGGAAAAGTTCACGACAAAAGTACATGATTGGGTCGAGCTACTGTTGAATTTAGGGAAGTCCTCTTTCACCTACTATAAAATGAATTCCCTGATTCATGAATCCAGCTCGTAATGAAATATACTTCCACGGTTTGACTGTGCAAGAGAAACAGAGACGTGGTCACAGATGACAGGGCGAAGACTGTACTCACCATTCTGGATTAAAGTTGGCTGGAGCTTTAATGAGCCATAACTCGTTATTGTTGTTCCTCAGACTCTCTGTTAGTGTGCTGCTGCAGGGTGCATGGCAGAAAGACACAAAGTCAGCGGGACACTGGTACCTGGTTTTCTTCTTCTCTGTGGAACCAAAGAGCACAACTTCATAATTTCATCCATAACAGTAGAAAACACGCAGGACAACAAAAGAGACTCGTTATTAGTGAGATTTAAGTCTCTCTTCTACCAATATAACAAATAAATGTCACTAATTCATGAAATATAATTTCCATCTGGAGCAAAATAGCTAAAGACCAGTTAAGACTGCACAGCATGGCCAAAATTATATCCCGATAATAATGTTAATATCAGTCAATTGAAGTAACCTGAGTAAAGGTTGGAGTTTTAAACTCTTCTTCATGAGCAGATAATGATGAATACTTTATAAACAGCAAAACATTTCGCAAATCTGAGGGTGAACATGTATGTGTTAAACCTCCTCATTTTGTTTGCACAAGACATAAACATTATACTGTGAACCTTGCAATACAATTGCAATGATTATTAATGTTGTTTTATCACCAAGCCGTAAGTTCTTATATCATTCACATACCGTTAAAGTACTTAGGTGAGGAGCATTAACACATAATAGATCTAGCTGAATATATGTTTATTATCCTCCTCTACTCAGTCTCTTAAACTTAATAGAAATATACAGTCATTCAAATGTAATTTATCATTTCATTACATACATACACAGCAATTTGTTATTTAATCATTTACATTTATTACATGTGCTTTTTTCTATTTTGTATTCTCTTGTCTACCTCAGTCTGACCTGCATGCTGTAACAACTGAATTTTCCCAGTGTGTGGATCAATTAAGTTTGATCTTATCTAATCTTAATATGTCCTTTGACTTTCATTAGGTAGTTTACATGTGTGATGTATTTTCTATTGCTGAATCTTTGCAAAGGTATTTTTTGTGGTATAAAATGTAAATATTTACTATTGAGGATACACACTTAGTAAAAGGTAAATAAAGACATAGGTAAAAATACAACATAAACACAATGAACAGCAAAAATATGACAATGTAAACGAAATATATACCGAGAGTAAAAGTTAAAGTGAACCCGTGATGCTCAGACAGTCACTGTAAGTCTTAATGTGTATTGTTATTGAACTACAACGTGAAACTAAAGTAGCTGAGCAGGAACTAGCCTCACTAAGAACCGAGCTCGATGTGTGAACTCACCGTGTTGTTTGTGTTGTGTTTCTGCAGCTTGGTTCTCTTCTTCCTCCTCACTGGATGAAGATGAAATGTCTTTGGGCATTTTATTGACTTTATTCAAGGTAAATGAACCTTAAACCGCTGAAGTGAAACAGTTTCCTGGCGCCGGTCTCGTGGCTGCTGCGAGAGACGCACATGTGTTGACACAGGATGAACTCTGACCCTTTAATTGCGTCACTTCCCGTGCTGGTTTCGGTTGTAGTTCCACGGCCGTGTTCCGATTGTTGGTTTGCGGTTTGAAAATGGAGTAAGGGAAACTACAACGCCCATGATGCACCTCGCATGATTACGTAACATCGCAGCGTCGGTGGGAGCAGCGGTTGACAGCAGCGGGTCAGGCCGAACATAAACAAAACAAAACGGACAAAAAGAGCGAAAACCACGCGGAGCTTTGCGCTGGTTTCTCATCCGCGTCATGTTTAATGTTGTTCTGACGCGTCTCCACTTCCGTTAACGCAGCAACGCGAGGGCGCGCACCTGTGAAGCTAAAGAGGGTCACGGAGCTAACGTGTGCTAGCTTAGCAGGTTAGCTACCTGGAGCAGCCATGTCGTCCCCCTCCTCCTCCAGGCGCCAGTGGTGTTACCTGTGCGACCTGCCCAAGATGCCCTGGACCGTGGTGTGGGACTTCAGCGAGGTGGTGTGCCGCGGCTGCGTCAACTACGAGGGGGCGAACCAGATCGAGTTCCTCATCGCGAGCGCTCGGCAGCTGAAGCGCAGCCACGGGATGCAGGACGGGAACGTCAGGTCACCGGGTCCCTCTCCCAATAAGCACGGGTCTACCGGGAGAGGAGAGGCGGCGGGAGACGGAGGCAGGCCCCACACGGACCGCTTCGACCGGGGTGGAAGAGGAGAGAGCACCGGGGCGGCTGTTCGCGTGCCGCCCAACGGGCTGCACCGTGACGGGCAGCCGCCTCCTGAGTTGAACCGCCAGAGCCCCAGCGGCAGCCGGAGACCCATGCTGGCCGCTGCCATCCCTCCAAGTCTAGTAACGAGTATCGCAGGGATTCCCCACGGGCTGCTTGCGGGCATGCCGACGGGTCTCACCGCCAGGACAGCCCCCATGAGCAGCCCCATGATCTTCCCTGCCCCGGTGCTGGCCGAGATGAGCCGCAGGCAGCTGAGCATAGGGATGGGGATCGCCCCCTTTATCACTCCGGAGCTGGAGCGGGAACTCAGCTCGTCCCAGAATCAGCCCAAGATACAGACCCAGATCCACACTGTGGCTGGCAGCAGCAAAAGCACAGGCCTCCCCTCCTCGTCCTCCTCCATGGCAGGAGGTGTGAGCCAGACAAGCCCCAAGCCTGCCTCGTCTCCAGCCAGGCAGCCGCGCCCCCTCACCTCCAGGTCTGGAGGGGAGCTCCTGGGGTCCAGCTCCTCAGCAGAGGCGGCCACCACAGCTGCTGCGTTACCCCACAGTGGTGCCTCTGAATTGGGATCAGCATCCACCAGCAACACCCTTTCAACAGGAAACACCCTGTCCTGCACCTTGTGTCATGAGAGGCTGGAAGACACACACTTTGTTCAGTGTCCATCAGTGCCAGGCCACAGGTTTGTGTGATTTACATTTTTTTTGTGATGATGAGGAGGAGTTTTGAAGTTAAAAAGAAATGCAATAGAAGCCACAATAAAAAGAAAAAAAGGAAATAACAATTTGTTGGTATAAGTGACAGTTGTGTCTTTCTGAATGTTGTAATACCTTGTTTTTTCTTCCTCCGCCACATGTAGGTTCTGCTTCCCGTGCACCAGGGTGTACATTCAGAGCCGGCGGGGAGATGGAGAGGTGTACTGCCCAAGTGGAGAGCGCTGTCCATTGGATAACTCTCCCAACAGTCCCCCTTGGGCCTTCATGCAGGGAGAGGTTTCCACCATACTTGGCACTGGTGGAGCAGGACCTGCAGCAGCTCCTGCACCTGGAGCCGGGTCAGGGCCCGGACCTGCAGCTCCCGCGACGTCTGGGGGAGGGAGTGGAGGCGCCAGCGGAGGTGGATCTGGGAATGGAGACATCGCTGTCAAGAAAGAGAGAGAGACGTGATGGTGATTTCCATGGAAACCAAGACCCAACACAGCAACAGGCAGGTCCACAGACATCTGACCATTCATCTGAAGCCTGGCGGCATTTTACGAGAGTGCTCCATAGTTTACTTTTTTAGTTTTCACATAGTTTGTAGAGTTAAATCTCTGAAGCAGCAAGGCAAGTTCACCAAAGTTTGATAATCCAGGTTGTGCAGGATTTTGGAATAACGAATTAAATCAACAAATGTTTTGTACATGGGTGAAATTAAGAGAAGGGTGGTTAGCTAGAAATAACTCAGGCTGCAAAGATGTTGTTTGAAAAACAATAAGGGGCCATCGGAGTATTGAATGGGTGTCATTTCTGTTTCTTTGATATAGATGGGATGGTACTTTGTGTAATTAAATACCATTTATTGGTTTCTTTTTTTCACTTCAGAGTCGTATCACACACCAAAAGGAGAAGTCTGGACTGCTGAGAGATCCAGTGGCAACACAACGACTCACAGCTCAGAAAAACTCCACTACACAGGTCTTAATTCCACCTACTCACACCACCCACTTTATCAGACTGAAGTTGCAAAGACTGCCTTCACAAATTGTCATTACTGCTTTTTATCTTTGTATTTTCTAAACAAAGGTCGACTTTGCCAACTTTAAATGTAAATTCAGCCATTCTGATACAATGAGAACGTGAAATCAAATTTAATTTATCACATAAATTGTCCCAGTGCATCCTTTACATGCTGAGCTCACCCTCACCAACTCTGGAATTGAATCTCATGTCAAATCCTTATTTCAGAAAACAGCTGAGATCTTTATCAAGACAGTAAATGTGCCACTGAGTATATACATTAAAATGGCCACCCATCATAATGTACGGTTGGGATCCCATGTTCTGTACCAATCAACAACTGAACAGTGGCTACTTTTGTAGAGTTAACAGAAGCTGTGCCAGGTTAAACAGGTGACTGACTTCAACAGCTTCCAGCAAGATTGTTTCACTTTTCTAGAAAAAAAGAAAATCTTCAAGATGCACTTTAAAAGCTAACATCACCGGGACTACAACAGTGCTAAATCTCTCAATTTCTCTCTAGGGCCACAAATGTATTAATTTCTTCAGGTTTTCACATATGAACTCCAGACATTGTCAGATTTTCACAACTACAGCACACAACTGAAATTGTTTGTGTGAGACACTTTCACATGTGGAAATTATTTGTTGGGTTTAAGTGAGGAGTGGCCTGGTTCAGACATTAGATTTTTTTTGTTCTGTGACATTTGCTGTCATGCATACATGGGTAATGTCTAGAAAAGTTCAGGGTTATTGCATGTGTCAAAGCAGCTCTTAGCTAGTGTTGGTTTTAATTGCTCACAGTAGCTAGCATAACTGCTTACTATAGCTTATTGGTGATATTTCCTGTTTCATATAACCTTTCCCAGACTCACAGAAAGTTGCCATTGTCCAGTGTTAATTGTTAATGGTTCACTCAATATTGTGTATGCATGAGAAAGCACAAAATCGTCACCAGTTAAAAATGCAGTAGCCACGTTAGTTTTATTTTCCTTGTTGATGAACAAACTGAAAGTCTGGTGATCAGATCTCCGACTTTTGGCAGTAAAACAGTCGGAACAAGTCAGAAATGATCCGTCTCAGACAAAACGCCATTTTTTTAAACATTTGTGCTTAACTGACATAAAATGGACAGTAGCAGCTTAGACTGTTTTATGACTGAATCCATGTCCTGGTGTACAATCATATTTTCCAAAAAATACTCCACTAAAATACATCCTGCACATTCAACCGACTTGAGCTGTGGACAGTAATGACAGTTTCTCTTTGTGCTTGTTTTTCGTCCACTTTAAGTGAAGCTGACTTTGACCCATAGAGAGGAGAATGTTTGCTGAGTAGAAACAAACGGTTTGTCTGTTGGAGCATCGAGCAGTGACAGCAAGTCTCTGTGTTTGACTGTATTTCATTAAACGTTGCTTTCATATAAGATCCAGCCCAGCCTACGCTTTACCCCGAATGTATATGAAGATATCTATTGATAGACCTAGGGCTATATTTTTTACTAGAATATTAAATGTTCTATACTGTATAGACCTATAATAGTATGTATGTGCAATCCTTAGTCATAGTATATGCAACTGTTTGGAAAATTTAATTAAAAACGACTGCGTATCATTTCTTAAACCTTTTGTTTTTTAAAGGGAGAACCCACCTAAAATCTACCTGAAAGATTTAATACAATTTTTTAAAGAGTTTTTTTCAAAAACGAAAACTTCTATTGAATTAATATTCATAAGCTCATTTTTAGTTTTAATCATAGACAGTTTGTTTAGTTTGCTTTTCCTTCATACTCAATAATTACAGCTGTTTCAATAACATTTTTCCTTTTCCTGATACCGATTCTGATACCTCGAAATATGATGGACTGTAACAGCTGTATGTTACTAACCCTTTGTGGAAGTTATGATTGCTATCATTGTTGTATTGGCTTTGAAAACCAAATACATACAGAGACTGAACAACATAGAAATTCTCATGTTATCTTGTTTGACAGCCAGAACTGAAAAAGAAGTAAGATGACTAAATATAGGAATTACTTACGATTACTTGCTTTAAATATCTGGTAAAATGCACTTCCAGCGTGAAAAATTTCCAAATTGTTGACCTATTAATTCGCTGTGGCCAACGCTGCACCACTGGAAATCACTTCTTCGCAGCCCAAAAACTGTTCAGCAGTAACAGTACATTGCAGCTGTTCTGGAGCGGTGAAGAAGGGATATCCGGGAATAGGAAATTGCTGTCTGGGTATAATACTTACCATGATACAATGCAATATTGGATTCGATAAGATTTAGAGAAGAGTCGTAATTTTACATGAAAAAAGTTCTAATTTTAGGCCTCGTTTCATTTTACAGGGGGATAGCAGAAGATCATTCTGTTGCCTGTATTAAAATGAGGAATGTTGAGCGTCTTGTTAGATAATACTTTAGTATAGGTATCACACATGACATGATATTTAATCTTTAATCTTGTACTTCAGAGACCTGGTATCAGATGGGTACATAGATTTGCATGTTTTGATGCTGGTATTGGAAACATCTCTATCAATAATATAAGTGACCACAGATGTTCATGCGTAAATCTAATCCTGTTGATAACTCTGTAAATTACATACACATTCAAAGATTTAATTTCCTAAATTGAACAATCCAACAGTTAAATACCCACAGATTAAAATTGATTTGTTTTTTGGTGGTTTCTCTCTTTATGTTCCGTATGTACTCGTCCGTACAGACGCACAAACAAACCAAAGGTCATTTTATGTCCAAACTGATCTTTCTGGATGTAAATGTTTTATGAAAAAAATATATATTGTTATATTTCTTGGCCAGGTCTTAACCGGTTTCCTTCATCAAGCCTGTACAGTAAACAGGCTGACGCAGGTTGACTGTACATTCGGGATTTTACATATAAAAGTCTATAGTATTGAGCAGATACCTAAGGCCTTCTATACTGATAGAATATCCCACTGTTCAGGTGTGTCGTTGAGAAATGTCCTTTGAAGAAGTGGAGTTTAAGTTTAATATGCACTGATACATCATGCAATCCCTTGTAAAGTGCCTTTTTAAAATGTTTACCGTCTGTGTGTGTGTGTGTGTGTGTGTCTGGGAACCTCAGGGGAAGTAGAGTGCAATGGCTTTTTTATTGTCTCGTCAATGATTAACCTGAATCTGTTTCCCTTCAATCGCCATCAGACGGCTTTTGCTTTTATCTGAAGCCTTTGTAAAAGTATGAAGGCCATTCATTGTTTGGATATGGTCTCTCTGCCTCTCTCTCTCTCTCTCTTTCTGTTGAGTTTCTTTTCATTTGTTATTTTTAGATCTGTTGGTTTTATTGTAGCTTCATGTACAAAATAGAAACCAGGAATAAATGGGATGGAAACTTGCTCTTGTTTCTCTGGTTCTTTGGTTTGAGATTCAATCACATGAATTAACTTGTTAATGGAGAAAATCTTATCAGATGTAACATATCAAGATGTCTGTTAGAAATTATAAACTGTCTATGACTGAATGTTGTTTAATGAATCCACATTAACACAACAATCCTTTTTCTCATTATTCGGTCTAACTGCTACAGAAATTAATGATTTTCCTCAGGGCTCGAACTATAGATGACATTAGGATATAAATATCCTGTTTGGTTTCTGGGAATTTGAAAGGCTGATGCAGGCGTTTGATTAGAGTCGATCTTGTGTTTGTGTATTAGCTAGAATAAAATAGATGGGTTTGGTATTTCTCTACCAGAATTTAATCGAGACTGTTTGAAGATTTTTTTTCAGGGGTCTCAGTCTGCTTTGGATTCATGATCTCAGCATCTCAGCAAACCAGAGCTGCAGCATTCACATCTAAAAATGAGTCAATGTACAAGGTGGACCTTTGTCTTGTTCCGGCAGCTTTGAGCTCAATGACTCGCTGCAGCATTTAAATTAAACATCAAGGTGAATTCAAATGGGTTTGTAGAAACTAAAATCGAGGCTCCAGTGAAACACTCATTAACTTTTCTTTGTATACTGTCATGACAGTGAGGGTGTTTGAACGCACCTGCTTACTTACTAAATAAACCAAATTACAACACACTGGCAAATAAAACTCAAGAGTCTGGGGAAAAAAGTTGGAAACACCCAAGGCTTCTTAGGTGTTTCCAACTTTTTTCCAAAACTGAAGAGAATATAAACTATGGAAAGATAACTTAAACCTTAAACCACAAAGGTAACAAACAAGTTATATTTTTTATAAATCTTGATAAAATATTAGATTATGCTTTTCGAAGAGAAATAAACTAGAAAACTGTAGAAGCATGGAGCAGGCTTCATTTAATTATGAAGTGTAAAAACCCTTTTTCTTCCTCTTTGCCTATCTGTTAAACTGGGCAGATTGTATTATGTCTCGATATATATTTACACTATAAACACACATTTTCAAGGTCAATTTTGATGTATACGATTAAATCAAAGGTATGTTTTTAATAATATTAAATACTATACAGTGAGAAAAATATTTTCTGTTTTGCTGCATTTTATTATATAGCTAATATAATATGTTACAGCAAACCTTTCATTAGACCCAAATACAGACTGTGCAGGTGTAACGTGTTTCGTGATGGCCACATGATGGCGCTCTTCAACTCTCTGAAGGCCCAGAAGCTACTGAACAGGTTGATTATACCACGTTTTTTCAGATACAGGATATTAGGTCCTGTAAAGCCAACAAACCTCAGGTGACCTTTAAATCTAAAATCTAATGTAGGCTAAACGGAACTATGACTTAAAATCCATTGCAGGAGTCTGTCTCAAATATAAAATATAATGAGCATCGAACCAAATTCCTAATCAAAGGCAGTTCAAAGCAACGTGGGTAAAATATTATTTCTTAATGCTGAAGCTGCTGATTTTATGTTAAAGTGGAGGGAAGGGGGGGAGGGAGTGAATGAAATCGTTTCCTCCATTAGGCGCAGCTCGTTACAGCTTTTGTTAAACCAATTAAAGAGGTGTTAATGGACGCTGGAGGAGCTATTGGCATGAAAAATGCCCGCAGAGAGAGGATATGACTAAATGTGAGTTTGGGGGGGGGGCCTTAGAGGAGCATTACACCAATCAAAGCTGCGTACTTAGAGGAGAGGAGAAGGCTTGGTGCGTCATGACCAAAATACCCAAATCAGCATCCCTCAGAGAAGTGTGGAAAAGTGAGGTTTTCTTACAATCCATTGCTATGAGATTCAGAGAGCCTCCTTTTCATAACACATGTGTAATAATAATGTTTATTATAATGAACAGAGGAGCGAAACCATTTGAGGAATACGTTTTGCGCACTGGTGTGTCTGTATTTCCCTTTTAGAAGCTGCAAGGATGTGAGGCTGTGTAACCTTCCACATCATTAAATCAGCAGATTAAAGCTTAAAATATGTGAAGTCACAAATGGAACAAACTCTTATCACCTCCCAAACTGATCACACAATAATCTTTTTTATCATCAGTCTGGGGATGTGAACCCTCTGATGGAGTAAAGATATTTGGTGCCTTATTGCTGATGAAGGAACTGAAAAACAAAGTCCAACAAACAAGAACCGAGAGAAACCTGTTTATTCCCATGTTGCCTCGATGATAATCAACTTTATCCTGCGTTTGGTTCGTCAACGTTCTGCGGATGTTTGAAGAGGCTGGAGGTCAAAGTTGATCACCTTTTTTATCTCCAGCTGCATCACCGTGCGGATGAAAAAAAGCTCATCTCTTTCAGGCCTAATTACATCATTACAGACACTGAGGTGTGAGCTCATTCCGCGTGTTAATCGACTTCACAGCCTTTTGCAAACAGGCGATAATCGTCGAGACTTTTACAGGTGAAGTCCTGCGGAGACTCTGATTGACGATGTTGGCTAAATTTCCTTTTTATCTCGGAGCTGCAGCTGAAACATCACGATGAAGACGATGATGGTCATTCTGAGGGTTTGAGGAAAGGCCTCATCTGATTGATTCTCATAGAAAAACCACCCACTACAACCGGACGCTGCAGAAATCTATACAACAAATGTTCCTATCTCATAAAGGTGCTGTTTTCCCACACGTCATCCCTTGTTTAACACTCGACCCTCTCTGCCTGATGTTTCTGCTGCGTGTGCGCGCTGATGTTCCTTCCTGTTATTTCTTATTTCCTTTTTTTCTCACCGTCTAATCCCATCGACCTCCCGCCTGCGCATCAATTACATCTCCATTGAGCGGCCATTAGGCAGAGGCATTGACATTCACAGTCCTCCGTCTGCTCCGAGGCCTGATGTGTATTCGGGCCCTGTGCATTACACCGGGATTACATTATTTATTGTTGGCCGCTTCTCTGACGCGTCGGGTCCCGAATGTCTCTTTAGGAGGAGAAAGGAAGTCTCCAAGAAGAGGCCCTTCGTTTTTAACCGTCCCACATTTACGCACAAATTACGCACTGGAGAATGCAGTTGAACCAAATGGAACTGAGCAAATTGTTGTTGTTTTTCATTATGTAGAGCTGAAGTACAAGTACATTCTTTTACGCAGTACTTACGCACGAACAAACACGTGCGTCTGTTTATTCTTTACGTTTTAATATCTATCTTTTTGGTGCAGCAGAAACACACGTGACACACGGGGGGGGGGGGGGGGGGGGTCTGTTCTTAAATATAATTAATTACTCTGAATATGGCGGTGGGAACTTATGGGGTTTGCAGTTTTCTGATTAGGATCTCTGATTATCTGCTTCTTGTTTTGATAGTCAAATATTCGTGGTTTTTCATGACTATCAGGAAAATATTTGACTATCAAAGACCAGAATCTGGAATAAGTTTGGCGGTTATTACAATTAAGCCCCGGGGGGAACGTGTTAAAAGGCTCAGGGCCTCAGAGAAGTGATAGCCGGGGGAATTAACAACTTTCACACCCCTGAGCGCAGACACACACACACACACACACCCCAAAAACTCACTCCACACCCCCAATCAAACTCGCTCAATCTACAGGCGATCTTTGCAAAATAAATCTAATTATCCTGTTGATCAAGTGCTAAAACTTCACTTTATCAAGCATCATTTATTTTTAGTTCCTATAAACCACCAATAAATTGGAATTAATAAAAGAAATCAATTTTAAAAAAGTTTTTGGTTTACCTGAATCACATGATGACTTTTTCTGGGGTAAGTTCTGTTTCTATTTATTGACCAAGCCCCGAATTTTACATCTGCAGATCAGAATCCTGTTTAATATTTACCCTCTGACCATATTTACACCTCCCTCTTATGAAGTTCACTTAAAAAATAAAGCGTCATCCCTTATCCTGAAAACTCTGTGAGACAGTCAGTGGTCCGGGTGGCCCCGGTGCAGCCGCCGGGCCAATATACAGCACGCCAGGGGGCCATATCGGCCATTTTGCAGGGCCCTTCCTGGATCCTAACACCGTATTCAAATGTGAGGAGCGGGGCGGGACCCGGTGCTCCGTATAAGAGGAGCGCGTCCAAGTTTCTTTACTGTATTTGCGCGCAACAGCTCTGCGTCCCGAGGCCCCCGGTCCACCGAGAGAGACACGGGACAAAAGTTGCTGGGACATAACAAGAGTCAGGTTATGAAACAATGGATGAGTGACAAATAAGAAATATTGACTTTACTATTCCAGGAGCAGAAAGTCTCTTCGCTATTTCACTTTTTTTTCCTCTCACATTTTTTTGGGGGGGTTCGAGATCTTCTCTCCTTCGTTCTTGGCAAAGGAGACAAATCGACGTTTGGATTTTCCCCTGAAATTCTCAAACTCTGCGACGGATTTTATATTTATTTTTGATTTATTTTTAAAGAAAATAGTTTTTTCCCTCAAAAGCCTCAAATAAGACTTCATCCTCCAGAGGTTTGTGTTGGGGATGTTGAGCTCTGTGAAGATGGAAACCCATGATCTGCCAGAGTGGAATACTTTCTACAGCGAGGCCAGTGAGGTAAAGACGGATTCACACATAAATATAATTTTAAAACTAGAATGTTTTGTAGGAATATAAATGTCATTGTCTTCATGAAGTAGGTCTGTGTCTTGTTTTCTTTTTTAGATTCAGGTGGAAAAGTCATGACAGATTTTTATTTGCGCACAGAAGGGCTCGAAAAAAAGCTGGAGTCTTATAAATTCTAAAACAATATTATCAGGACTTAAAACCTTAAAATACTTTCGAAATTAAGTAGAAGTAAAACAGGAATTAAAATAAACTTGTGATAAAATAAGAATTAATGTGCACTTTAATGGATACAGATGAAGGGAAATAATTTTTTGCAGTTTTATCAAATAAATCAAATTGAAATATTTAAAATCATTACAGCAACAGTTACTAATAATCTGAAGCAAATGAAACAATAACTTCTACTTCTAAATTGATTATTTAATCGCTGAGAAGTAATAAAGTTGGAATTATATGATTAAAACAGATGTTTTTGAAAGTATACATTTTTTTATATTCATCATTCTGCCTCCTCCTTCTTCTTCTCTCTTTGTGTTGCAGCCTAAATGTTTTAATTCAGTCAGAGTTAATTTTATCAGCAGCTTCAGTTCTCACCTTAGTTCGACCTGATGAAATTACTGAGAAGAAAGAGTCGGATAATATTTAACCAACGATCAGTAAACGAGCCGAGATACCTCCTGTCCCCCTGTGGATTTAAAAAAAACCTTCTCCTTCACCTTGAGAGCTTTTACAGGTTTTATTCAAAAAGTTCATTTTTGCAATTTAACACTGAAAAATGCATCCTTTCCCGAACATAATAAATATAGAATGAAATAATAAAATCCCTCCATTTTAATCTGACTGCTGGACAACATGTTTTTTCCATGGGAGCAGTGGAGGAGGCCGTCTGAACTCAAGAGGCACCATGACGCACTTTTACGCATTTTCAGGTTAACATCGCCGTGTGAAATCCATGTCCTCTCCGCACACTGAGAGCTTCATTGTGCATTGATAAGAAGTCTCCTTTTTTTAGTCCATCTTTTTTCCTTTCACATTTAACAGCAGTTTAACAGCAGAGAAAATAAATTCAATCAAACCCTCAGAACAGAACTCTTTGTGATTTGATTTTAAACGGTCAAAATTTTAATTAAAGGTCAATATAACACTATTATAATTTGTTTTACTAATTACACTGTTGAAATCTTTGTTGCACCAGTGTGATGTTTCTTGTGAGTAACCAGATGTTCCTCTCTGTGTCCAGATGTATTCCTCCCCCAGCACCATGAACTCAGGTCTGGGCTCAATGGGCACCATCAACAGCTACATCAACCTGAACCCAGCCACCGCCTCCCCTGCTGGCATGAACATGGCGTACCCCAGCTCCAGCATCAGCAGCTCCCCGCTGGCCTCCATGGGACCCGGGCCCGGCCACATGTCCCTCTCCCCGGTGGCCTCGTCCCTCAGCACGAGCTCTCTGACTCAGCTTGGCCCCGCTGGTTCCAGCTCCCTGGGCTCCTTGTCCCACTACCAGAACATGGGCCAGTCCATGAGTCAGCTGGGATACCCCTCGACTGGGACCCTGAGCCGGGCCGGGCCCAAGGACATTCCCCCAAAGCCCTACCGGCGTTCCCTGACCCATGCCAAGCCGCCATACTCATACATCTCCCTCATCACAATGGCGATCCAGCAGAGCGGCAGCAAGATGCTCACCCTGAACGAGATCTACCAGTGGATCATGGACCTGTTTCCCTACTACCGCGAGAACCAGCAGCGCTGGCAGAACTCCATCCGCCACTCGCTCTCCTTCAACGACTGCTTTGTAAAGGTGGCTCGCTCACCAGACAAGCCAGGCAAAGGTTCATACTGGACTCTGCACCCACAGTCAGGCAACATGTTCGAGAACGGCTGCTACCTGAGGCGCCAGAAGCGCTTCAAGATCGAGGACAAGATGGCAAAGAAAGGAGGCAAGAGCCAGGAGATGGGCTCAGGGAAAGGACGCCACAGTGGAGATCACCTAGGGGAGGATTGCAGCCCCACAGGAGGATCAGAGGGAGCCGACTCTACCCACTCAGACAACTCCCACCCAGGCTCCTCAGATGACCAGCCGCACCCCCGAAACTCCCTGATTCCACTAGACTGCCCTGCGCTGTCCTCCTCACACCTCCACAGCCCACCGGTCTCCCTGCCTCCCTCCTCCTCCACCTCATCCTCCATCCCTCCATCCTCCTTGTCCCTCTCTGGCACCTCCTCCTCTTCTTCCTCCAACCCGCTCCTCCACTCCCAGTCCTTAGCAGGCAGCACCCACCTCCTGCCCAGTGCCATGCAGCAGCACATGGACCTACAGAGCGATGCCCTTAAGTCCCTTGACCCCCACTACAACTTCAACCATCCCTTCTCCATCACCAACCTCATGTCCAATGAGCAGAAGATGGACCTCAAGTCCTACCAGGACCAGGTGATGGCCTATAACAGCTACACTGGGACCTCTCCTGTGGGGGCCAAGCAGATCTACGACAGCCCCGGGCCAGTGGCCATGGACTCAAGTGCTTATTACCAAACTCTGTACAGTCGCTCTGTGCTCAACGCTTCCTAATGTGGACACACACACCTGGTGAGCCGAGATGGAGACTTCTCGTTTTCTCTGCCTTTTCTAAAATGGACACCCAAGCTCTCTTTATTTTCCTCTTCCTTTCTCTCTCCCTCTCTGGCTCTCGTCCAGCGGCCTTGAAAGAGACTCACATCTAAAATGGCCACCGTGTTTGAGGGACCAAAGAACAGGCTTTTTTTCTTTTACCAGGTTCTGATAAACGTAGAAATATGGGTTTGGTTACATGGAGGAAAGAAAAGTGAAGCTGGACGTTGAGAAGTCTTAACTGATGATGAAGACATTTGACCCATCTGTGTTCAGTCAACACAGACGTCAGATTCCATCATTGCCCTTCGCAGGAGCTCTGTGTACGGCATTATTGGCTTTGTACAAAATGTAAATAGAACTAATGTGGGGAAAAAGGATATTTGCATTTATTTATGAAGGGAATAAATTTTAATATATCTTGTATAGTGCTCTGTCAGCCAGTTACAACCCAAATGTGAGGAAATAAGAAGTTTCAGGTTACTGCTTCAGGCAGGTGTTACTGCAGTGGGAGACAGCTTAGTACATTTTTGTTTTGTTACAGCATTTCAGATTACGTTCCGTCATTTCTGTCACGTCAGGCGTCCATCAATGTAAATGTAGCCTGTGAAGTCTGTACTTTCAAAAAAATATTTGTAGTTTTAGTTTGATATGAAGAAAAAAAAGCCATTTCATTGTTGCTGGAGCACAAAGGAGACAAAAAACTGCAGCCAGAGGGAAAGAGGCAAAGAAACTGTGGTAAAAAAAAAAAGCATGTTGTGTTTCTGTTTTTCAAGACCCAGATCATTTCCTGTTGCAACGTATACGACAGCATTGAAGCTAAATGCCTTCCCACAGCCTGTAACATTCAACAGTTGGCGGGTGAGGTGCATTGGGGGAGTTCAGTCAGTTACCAAAACAGCAGAGGGGAGGAGAGATGCACTATGGGAGGATTTACATACAGTACTTTGCACTATGGAGCTCCCACTGGTCAGGTGGGCTGATAGTGTGTGTGTGTGCGTGTGTTACAACAATACTTAGAGCGACCCCTTACACCGTCAATGCATCAGCTCAATGGGATCAGTGTAACAATGTCAAAGGGTGTCAAAGAACCCTCGCAGTCTTCTCCTGACTGCCGGTCTGATAAGAGATCAATGTATAGATGATCTATTGAAGGATTACTCAGAGGACGCACAAGTTTCAGGTCACACAATGTCGTCCTTTGTGGAGCATATTTTAGTTCATGTCTTTTATTTAAGTGATGGTCCTTCTCAAACTTTTGAACGTGTGCTGATATAATATATTGTTGTTTTTGTTGCTGTTGGTTTAAATGTGATTAAAATGATTCATGTTTCATTTTTCTTATTAAAAGGCAAAATATGTGGGGAGAAAAAAAATGTGTTTGTTTTGTTTTTCTTGTTCCATCTTTTTGCTTGACAGGGGCAGCGTGTGACAAGATATCACACTGTCACCTCACAACACGCCACCCAAGAGTGAAACAGTTATAGATTCAATATTTAAAAAAAAGAAGTTTATTGTTTGATACTTTAATTAGTACACAGATGTATACAATTTTTCTATTAATGAAAGGAGGTGGATAAATGAATAAGAAACGTACCTTATGTTTAATAACTGATTGGGGCCCTGTCAATTTTGAAATCCCCTTTTGGGACAACACATTTGACCAGATTTTACAAAGAAATAAAAAATAGCACCAAAAAAAGGTACTTTAAGGTTTTAAGAACATAAGCATAGCATTAGCACGTCCTGCTCAATCAATCAATCTTTTTCTTTCACTCGGCTGGTGAGGCCGTGCTGAAGGAATAGCAGAGCCTTGTTGAAACAGCTCCTGACCAAATGACTGTGGTGTGTGACATGTCAGACTGGTAGACTAAACACGACTGGATCACACTGAGGGCCTCAAAGAAGAGCTCTGCACAGGCAGCATCACACAGACACACACATGCACAGCAAGACTCTGACCACTCCAAAAGTGACTGACCTGCCTCTGACCCAGCACTGCACAAACAAGTCCAGAGACAAACGAATAAAACCAAAACACAGAGAACAGAAGAATATTTTTCTCTTCAATCTTCACCGTGTCTGCTCATCTTTAGTGCCTCCTCTGACCACTCACACGCTATTCAGTGAAATTCAACAATTTCTCTAAACATGTTTTCCGAGTGAAAAGCAAGGGAACAGCAGCTGAAATATGGAAACCTGTAGAACTGTAACATAAAAAAACGGAGCGAATCCTGATCCATATTAAAATGTTGCAGACGATGAAGTAATGGATAAAATCATTGTGCTGTTTACAAATACAGCAATGACACTGTGACAACTCATTAGCAGATACATAAAAAATAAATGTATTGATCTTGGTTCCTGCTGCTGCCACGCCCCGACCTCCTGCTCTGGCGACAGGCCTCCTGTCTACTTGTCTGCCTGTCGCCTGTCTACTTGTCTACCTGCCTGCCTGTCTCCACTCAGTATGGTTGCTCAAGCCCCATGTTGTCGGAGTTGTCACGTATTTGTCGCTGCCTTTTTTTGTCTGTCACGTTAAGCCCGGCAGCCACTACGCCTCAAGGCTTCCAAAATATAGACGACAGCAATATGCAATCTTACACGCACACAAACGCACGCTAAATATGTTGTTTAACCCCTGTCTCAATCAATGTGCTGAGATACCGCAGATCATACAATGGTTCTGTCCATGCAGGAAATAAACATCCTGATTATTTTAGCCTTTTTATGATGCAAGATCAATACAAAGGCTTCTGGAAAGAGCCACAACACACTTTAAAAGTCCTCACTTTGCCAAAATGTCCTCACTCTGTGGGTTGTAGGCTCAAAATGGTCCTAACAAAGATAGCTGTACAAGAACATGCACGCACACACACACACCTTAAAAATGGTAACTGGTTTATAGTCTGAGTGGGAATCTAAGGCAGTTTGTCACCTTGCATACACAATAGACCCTTCAGAGCAGTTTGATAAGAAAGGCGCGCACCCGTCTGATATGGTCTCCACAGCTACAAAGACACACACACACACACACACACAGGTATGACTAACCCGGCCGACTCTAAAATGTCACTCTGATACGTTCCCCGGCAGAAATCAGGTGATCACGCTGATAGTGGCCACATTCAGTTCTCATGAAGGAAAACTGATTACAGTCTCCCCACAGCTAATGAAACAGTGAGGTTTAGAAGCAGCAGCAATGCAGCAGGTACTGGAACAATTTCAGCCACAAAACGGGAGAAAATTAATGTGAGCATGACCCTAACATTTGTAACCTCTCGGTTGTAATCTGTCAGCCTCGACCGACCCAGTTTCCAAATGCGAGACTCTTAGAAAAGAGATACCAGCAGCTGATAACAGTCTGAATGTCACAAGAAAATAATCTCCTCTTGCAAACGACCACAATCCAGTCAGGTTCTGGGTTTAGAAGTTTTTTTCCCTGCTCATTTTCCATTCATTTGAAATGTAAAGATTTAAATTAGAAAATGTTTTAGCAGATGTAACACAGTTTCCACAAGAAGGGTGAAAAACACATATTTGGCAAATCACAGCATTAATTATGCTGTTTAGTTAACATTAGCATCAGTCATTTACTGCATATGTGAAACTGATATAAGCAAATTAAAGACAATCCTTGTTGGAATATTGGGGGGAATTTGGCTATTGTGGTTAAAAATCATTATTTCACACAGATAATTTTAAAGTATAGACACTGTTACCTGAATCAAGAAAATTCTGGAAGAAAGATCATTACATTCCTGCAAATTATTCAAAATATTTCATTGTTTTCAAATCAGATCACAACACTGTTTGTGGATCTCTCTGGTCTGACAGTTATAATCTGCTGTGAATTTTATTTAACGTACGCAAGTAAAACACAGCAGAAATAATAGTGTGAATATGCACATTTATCAGTATCAGATCATCTGTAGGTAACAGAGGAGTCTGGAGATCACAAGATGTAAAAATTTGGTTTGACCGATAATTTTTACTATTTAGAAGTAAAGTATGGGAGCGAAAAACAATATGGTTATAGTTTGATATGTTATGGTACAAACATTTAATGTAAGGGTTAAATCAGATCACAGTGAAAACTTTGTGCATTTGTATTTCAGTTTTGACTATTTTATGGATAAGGGTTAGGGTTATAGGCCATATTCTTTTCTACATGGAAAATAAATACAATATATCACCATCAGTTTTGCTGAAGCTATTGATTAACTGCCTTAAGAGAGGAAGGGAAAAATCCTGTATTATGTCAATAAAAAAGAGACACATTCTAACATTTCAAATCTGTGGTTTAATGGTCAAGTTTAGGAAAATAAATATTTTTTTATAGCAAATAAACTATGGTTAAATTATGGCCAGGGGTTAGAGAAAGAACTTGACTTCACAGATAATAAAAAACAAGTTCGGAAAAGTTAATTGAAGATCTGTGACAGGACGCAAACTCCCATCCTGTGCATGAAAGACAGACTCTCTGCCTCACCACATTAAGGGCTGATTCATGGTTCTGCATCAAAGCTACGCTGCACGTACCCACATAGCCTACACGAGCTGATAGATGTTGAAGAACAATGACTTTTACTTATAGAACTGCAACAAAGAAAAGAAAGACGTCGTCCGTGTTCGTTCCTTCAACTCATTTCAAAAATGGCGGCGACTCTGTCGGACCAATCACAGCTCTTGCGGTCTGTGTCCCCTTGAAACGGAGTTGAATTTTCGAGGAGCTGCATGCCAGGGTACGGCGTAGTCTCTGTAGACGTGGACCTTAAGCAGAGGCCTAGCAGAAGTGAAAATGGATGTTGGGCCTCAGAAGAGTTACTGGTTCGTTAAGCTGTAATCAATAACTGCAGAAGAAGAAAAAACAACTAAACTCTGTCAATGTGGCTCGATTGACTTTAATTTACTTAAAGGTACAGTGTGTAGAATTTAGTGATATCTAGTGTTGAAATTTCATGTTACAGCTGAACACCCCTCACCTCACCCTCCTCTTGAAAGAGAACCTGTGGAAGCCTTAAGTTGTCATAAAAACTCAAAACGTAGAGAGGGTCCCCTCGATGTAAATATAAATTATTTAAATATAAGGGCTTTTTCTGGGGTGAAAAAAAACTACAATTCATACAATTTAGATGAAATGAACTAGTGAAAACATCATGAGGATTATTCTACATTAACTTTCTGCCAATAGATCCCTTTCACCTAAATCGTACACACTGGACCTTTAAACTATTTTCTTAGGTTGAGTAATCTGTATTCAATTACTCATGTAACTTTTACATACAGAACCTCACAAGTTTGTTCACATTGACAGGTGAAGGTGTGAAGTGCTGTTTGAAGTGAAAACTGTTTGAGTGGGAAAGTTTTCTCCAGATAAGATCTTGTTGTTTTTTTGCATAATTAGCCGCTCAGCTTTGAGGAGATACTCTTTAAAGGGAGTAAGTTCAGTCGTCAGGTCAGCGGGAGGGTGACGCTGTTGTCATTCTCATTAAAAAGGATATTTGTCTCCTGAGGTGTAACAGTCTCTGAGTAGTTAAACACTTGATGACAGCCGCCCTCAGGCTGCGGCTGGTGACAGTGAGCAGCCCGACGACTGAGACACCTGCACAAAGAACGACTGTGAACAACAGATCACATACAAAAATAAGATGAATTTCCTTCTGCTGCTGGAGTTTATCTGTGACTTTCATTTCAGCACATTATGGCTGCAGGATGGTTTAAACTGCTGCACGCTCCGTGGCTCAAACACTGGAGAAACTGTTTATGCACCAGAGTAGAAGCAAAATGAAGCAAGACAAGAAGTAAAAGTGGTGTTAACATCTTTCACTGAGCAGCAGAGCAGAGAGTGTTTTGTAAAGGGACACAAAATACCGTCAGGATTTCCATAGAACTATGAGTCAGAGAAAAACACATTCAATTTTGATGTGGGGTAGATCCAGGAATCCTGATTAAATCTTGACAAAACCAATCAGCCATTTTTGGAGGACTAATATTTATGTGGGTGTGACATTTGGTGCAGATTGATTGAATTTAAGGAGACTGTTGGGCTTTGGCAGTGGTATGCACTCTGTTTTAATTTAACAGGTGTTTGATTCTGATCTCCTCCCAAAGAAAGAAAGAGAGCAAAGGGAGAGAAAAGGGTGGTGCATGTTTTCAAGATGTGCAATGCAAATGAGGCAGTGCATCCTGGATCCTGTTAGGTGGATGTACTGTTTACTTTTGTTATTGCCTGAGGAGAGGGAGGGAATGACGGAGAGACAGAGTATGACAGAGAAAGAGAGGGAGAGAGAGGGAAAGAGAGAGAAGGAGTGGAGCACTTTCAGTTCAGCCCTCAGGTCATACTCTCCCTTTTTTGAAAAATAAATTGGTTAGATGACAGACAGATAAGTCAGTTGATCCGGGAGATGAGACAATCAGTAATTAAGTTGGTAAATTTACACTTTCGTAAACAACAAAAAAAAGTATTTTTATTCATACAGGACTCTATGTGGACTCCACCATGCACCTGCAATCTCAAACTAATAATAATGATCATAAAGCTCAAATTGAAGCCATACGAAATTTAAGAAATAGAAGAAAAGAAGAAAGTAACACACATTTTTAAAGAGACAGAAAGATGGAAATTCAAAACAATGCAATTTGTAAGCAAAAAAAGAGAGAAAAGGTCAGTGCGTCCATCAATACAGAGTCAGATTGAGCTGCAGCTAATGAATATGCAGACTGAGAGACAGTTTGGCAGTTGACCAGAAGCTGTAAAAAGGCTGTCGGAAAGACATCAGACAGACAGAGAGACAGTGAGACAGGTTCAGCAGCAGAGGAACCTTAAGAGGAGGGAGACAAATCATTTGACACATTTATATTCAAACTGGTGTGAAAGGTTTTCAAATATGTCAACTTGAAATATGATGCAAGTCAAAAGGAGCTTTTACAGACAACTGAGAGAAAATTTTTAATTTTTAAAAAAGTAAAAAAAAATTTTTAGGTTTCAGACTGTTTGGATAAAATAAAAGATCTTTATGTATTTGATTGAAAAAATAAAATAAAGAAAAATTACATCTGCCGAGGAGGTAATGTGTCCACCCCTGTCTGTCTGCTGAATTACACGAAAACTACTGGCCAGATTTACACAAAACTTGGTGGAAAGTTGGAACATTGGTGCTGATCCGGCTCAGAGGGCGGATCCAGAGAATAATTCATGGATCTTGATGAAAAAAGGACTGCTGACTGTTGACGCTCGATATTGAATTGTGACCTGAAAAAAATGACATTAATAATCACAATGTTGGATTTTGGAATTGTATTCAAATAAAACATGATTTACAATTTATCAATAGCAAGAAAAATAAAAATCACACAACTAAAATAATAGTGTACTCTCAACGTACAATATTTAACTACTGCTTCTAGGGGTCAGTCAAAGAGTTCGATGACATCATGAGGCGGAGTGGGATCATAGGAGTCTACCTGACAAAGTCTAACTGACACAACTCAGACACAACTCATGTTCACGAATGACGAAAAAAAAGTCAGTTGGTTAACTGGCTAGAAGTGTGTTGTTCCTCAGTCATAGACAGGTAAAGAGGATGTGATGCAATTAAAAGGTGACAGAAAAATGAAACGTCCTGTTACCTTGAATCAAACTGGGGAACGTTGTTGGAGACATTTTGGATAATGTACGTACACAAGTCAGCAACATTATAACATGGGTCTAATTTGAATGAAGAATTGGTACAAATTAGATGTTGAAAGAAAACAACATAGGATCTATCAATGAGTGAGACAATCAGTAAAAGACTCAGTGTGTTTTCAAAATGAACAAAAAGATGTTAATGAAACAGTAAGTTATTAGGACAGAGACATTCAGGTAAAAGGAGCTGCAGCCTGTAAAGAAGAGACAGTCAGTTAGTCTTTCATTCAGACCAACAGACAGACAGACCGACAGACACTAAGCGCCACTGGACAGCAGAGGAGCAGATAAGCAGGTTGGACTTTGCTCCATCAGCTCTGCGTGTTGCAAAGAGGCCTGAGATAAAACTGCTGGCCTGCGAGAGGAACACAGAGGAGGCTGCTGATTACATTTAACCTGACGGTGTGCATGTGTGTGTGGGTGTGTGTGTGTGTAGGGACAGTATTGATTAAACCAGGGCCATCGACACATGGACGCAACAGGCTAAATAACAGTCACAAAAAAGATGGGAGAGCTGCCTCTGTGCTGTTGAGCAAGCAAGAGGCAAGAAGAAGCAGTGGAGCAGGTTTGTAAAGAAAAAAGATGCAGAGCCTAATCCCTGAGTCACGGTTCAGATGACTGAACCGTCGCAAACGTTAACGTGCCCCAGAGCAAAACATTTACAACTTCAGTCACGTGCGAACGTATTGAATTCTCTGAAAGAAATTCAATTTACATTCATCCAGCTTTAATTGTTAAGTGATGTGTTTATATGATCTCCTGATGAGCTGAACGGCCTGTACTTCACAAAACAACCTGTTTCCTCTGTGCTCGAGCCTCTCGTCCACACACAATGTTTCAAAGACTTTCAAAAGTGCAGATTTTCAAAAACGGACTTCTGTGTACCCTTAAGCTTAAGTTTAGTTCCCACAGTATGATTTTCAGCCTGATTTGCCATTGCTGACAAGTTTAGTAGCCCTCCTTGCCTACAAGGCTCCAAACGTGTCGCGGACTGCGGTCAGCCAACTCCAGCCAATCTGAGTGCAGGACGGGGTGGAGGTGGTGAAGGTACATGTAGTGAAGCGGTGCCTTCTGTAATCTGGATAATCGAGCATCAACCATGTGTCTGAAGGTCAGGGTAACATTAACTCAGCTGATATTAGCTGCATCAGGCTCGGTTCATGTCGGATTCGTGGTGTGAGTTCGGCTGTTACTTCACACATGCCCACTGTTGCTTTGTGAAATGCGGCTGGTCCAGAAACAACTATGGCGGCGATATGTTTTCTACGTTTGGTGAGCACTTCTAGGTCTAATTACAACTTTAGCATCACTACAGCTTTCCTCTGTAGTATTTAATGGATCGTTGACGTAGACTATATCACCACCTACTGGCCAGGTGGGTTTGAGCGTTTGTAGTTGTTTTAATGTTCGTAACTGGACGAAGACATTTTGTAAAGCGAAGGTCTTTTTTGTTTTTATAAAACAGCGGGAAATATGTGTTAAAAACACTGTCGGCAGTAGTGTGGATAAGTCTTCATATCATTTTTATCGTTTCTTCTTCCTTTTCTCATTTTCCTGCTTCATTTCCTGCTTGGCTGCGTCTCGGCTGTTTGCACTGACCCAGTTTCTCCTTAGGGATCGTTAACAGTTCCATCTTATCTTATCTCTGTGTAGCATTGTTTCTGTTGTGATTGCACACACAGCACCTGCCTGGTTAGTCAAGTTTAATCTGCAACAGGATACACTGTGGATTTCAAAATAAAATTCAAATGTTTTATTGTTTGAAAAGTATCACACTGTTTCATATGGCATCGTCTTTCACCGAGCCTCCTGCGATAAGAATCTGTCTGTCTTATCAGAAATTAAAATACTGGTCAAACTCCTTCTCTGTGGTTTCAGGATGTTTAGATATGCAGCGGAGGGGGTGGGAAGTTCAATATCCTCAGGACTTGGTAGTACATTCTCCTTCTCGTGTCTCTGGAGAGCCTCAGGTTGGATTTTATGATGTCAGGAGTTGAGCGCCGTGAGCAGCGGTGAGGGGAAACCCCAGCACGACCTGTTACCGATCACTTAAATAAACCATGATCAACAAAATGAGGGGGATATCAAGCAGCCCATCTCAATGAAAACGCCACTCCAACATGCAAACCAACTCTAATTACAGTGTTACTTCGCCTTGGGTAAAGCTAATACCGCTGGAATCCTGCTGGTATTGGCTAAACGCTCATATCATCAATACCATCACACTTAGGGGACAAACCCTTGAGCAAGACAGAACACAAACCACGTTTGATTGACTTTATTGAATTAATTAAGGTTTTAACACACGCTTCAAATCCAACTCCTGATTCCACAAAAAATAAAAACCTGCTGAACAGATGATTAGAAGCATAACAGCCGATTCCGCACCTGCAGGTTCGATCCAAAATTTTTATATGTTTTCACTGATGGAAAATCAACCAATGCTTGTATTGTTTTCTGACTATTTAGCCTGAAAAACAGGTTCATTTGAACACCTTACATCATTTGACTGCCAATCAGGTGTTTTACTTCAGATACAGAAACATATGGAGGCCACTGTCTGTACACAGTGCATTCACTTAGCCTGTATTCGTGCACGTTGTCTGAGATAAAACAGAGCACTACCACTAGAAACTGTGGGGGGCAGTGTAGCCAATAGTTCAATTTCGACGACCATACGACACGACTAAAGCAGTTGATAAAGAACTACAGGCGTCTATATGATGTTGCTTCGCCCAGGTACAGGGACAAAACAGACGCTTTTGCTTCTTTCTCAAGACGTTATTATCAGAACCTCTACCATCGTCGTGATCTCTCGACTCTGTGCTGCCCTCTAGCGGATGTATTTTCTTATCTTAGCCAACGTAAAGGACTCATGAAAGCATGTGGGCAGTGACGGTTTCATCGTTTGAACGGACGTATTTCTTTAAATAAGTAAGGAAAACATAAATGTTTACTTCCTTTAGTTGACTAGACTTCCTGCAATAGTTTGTAATCAACCCAGAGAACTTCTTTTTAGGTCGGACTAAATTTTGTGATCAGGTCTGAAACTAAAAGTCTGAAGGTCCGGACCAAACAAGCTAGGTGTAAAACCCTCAAATTTTCCTCAGCAAACTTTCTCCAAGTTGACTCCTGGATTTTTGGAGGAGCTCTATAAGCATGTGCTGAATGTTCTAATCCATCAATTTAAATTTCATGTTTGGTTTGGAGTCGCTGAAACATGTTTCATTCAGCCAAAACAAAAGTTCTACAGGTCGGACCTGAGGCAGAGTGAACGTCCTGTTTCCTCATGGCTGCTTTGAATTTGAACAAACTGAGAAGTGGACTGTGACAGTTTCAGGACAGTGTGAGGAGATTAAATGTCCACGAGTGTGAAGAGGCCTTGAGGAATGTTCTCCAACATCTGGAGAGCATGTGTTGGGTCACACAGTGAGTGTGTGTGTGTGTGTGTGAGAGAGAGCTACTGGCTAGACTTTAAGACAACACTACTTGAATTGACATGACAACTACCACTGTCCTCTGCCTTGTAAATCTCACACACACACACCCACACACACACACGTATGAAGACAGAGGGTGTTCATCCTTTGCCAAATGACAGGATCTGATGGAGGAATGTGTCGGGCTGTTCTGTTGAACCTGGCTCTGCTCTAGCATCAGACCCGACCTGACGCTGGGTGAGAAGCAGCTTGAAATCAATTTGGCCGAGTCAGACTCTAATTTCGAACTTGTTCTGTTTTCATGTTGTTTTTTTTTGCTCGTGTAAGCAGACGACATTTCTTCTGTCCGAGGTCTTGCCAAGTTTCTCTGAGAGGTTTATGGGTTTGTCCAGTTTTATAAAAACAGATTGAGACCAGCAGGAGGCCGAGTCTGGGGTTTTAACACCGTCAACAGCTTTTTACCAAAAAGCCCTTTTCTCAACTCATTTAAACAAAGATTGAAGTAAAGAGTGAAGAAGAATGAGAAATGCAGTGAGACAGTCAGCTGGATTAGATAATCAAATAATTGTTTCATCTGATCTTAATATTTACTCAACAGATTGTTAGTTCAATAGGAAAATTGAAAATACTTACACATGCCAATAAAAACTTCTCAAAACTTCAACACCAACAAATTGTTCGTTTTCTTCAAAGATTCATAAATGAATCAACAAAACAATAATGTACTTACAAAAGGATGAATAATTTATAATCAAAAGTTTACATTTTCTTCAAAACAAAAAATGGATGAAAATTAAGATTTAGAATAAAGATAAAAGCTCCAACCAATATAACAGCTCCAAACAATATGTGCAAATTCATCTCATCTGTGTGACAAAATCCTGAGGTATCAATATTTGAGTTTTAATTCATGCTATTTTAAACATTCCTGATGTTGAATTTTTGTCTGGGACCATCGATCAGGAAATTCCAGCTTCATATCTGATCATAAAAACACAGAGAAGTTTCTCTAACTTCATCTCTGGATCGTCTCGAAATCTTACGGATCATTTCATTTCTGGCATGGACGCCGTAACTGACCTCCGTTGTCATGGTTACAGTGATTAAAATGCAGTGAAGCTTGTGGGATGGTAATGATTGGGTCGGGTTTATGGAAAGATCATAATTTGGGTTCAAATAAAAACTTCTTTAAAGTTAGAGGATATTCATTAACATGGCTACAATATGAAACACAAAGTCATTTATAACTAATGTGAACTGAAAATATATTTGATGAAGGAACTGATAAAGATTCACTTTTGATGATCAGCTTGAGTGAGTTTAACCTGACAATTCATTTTACCGAATTGTGCAAATCAAAAATATTAATCAAACTTGGCTCAGACTGGATCTGTGTGCGAGGAAACGTCCTTATGGTGAGGAAGGCAAATATCATCATTGACACTGATTATTTGCTGCAAATATTTGCTGCGAATCAGAGAATTAATCTTTATTTACAGCACAGACAATCTCTGATTGTTTAATATTCTGCCAGTTGAAAACCAAATTTACTTTCAGAGATTTTTTATACAGTGCGAGTATCATTCATAGAGCGATGAAACTTCCCCTACAAGTGTGATGGCCCAGAGGCTCAAAACAGATATACAGTATTATACAGTGACCTGGTGCATTAGAGTGTGCACACATGTGTGTACTCACTTTATACGACTTTAAATAAACCTATGGGGTTAAAACGAGGCACACTTCTTTTCAACTTGCTGATTTTAGTTTAATCGGGGTCTTTTTTTCATTTAGTTTACAACAAATGTCATTTTATTTAATTTTCATTGGTGTTTATTTAAACACATTAAAATTATATTTTTATTTTTTATTAATAAATAACAAATTAAATAAAACCAAATAGAATAAAATCATAATTTTCTTGAGGATGATTTGAGGATGAAACCGATTTACCTCATTGTAACACTGACCAAAAAGGAGCTTTTCATCTTTTAGCTTTTATCTCCTTGATAGAACATCCATAAAGAAGTGTTTACAGTCTGAAAGTTTCCCTTTAAGGAGCCTGTGATGCATGCACACGAACAACATGCCCTGCAGTTATTTTATCAGTCATTACAGGTGTGCATGTGGAAGGGACCCCACCCAGTACTGGTTTCTTGTTAAGCGCGGATACTTATGTGCAAGTGTGTGCGCACATCTGCATGTTTGACTTTACAGATCAGTGTGTGTTTATGCTTATGTGACTGTTCGAAAAGTGCGTTAATACCCACATTAACCTACATGCATATTGAAAGCCTGTGTCAATATACAGTGGGGTTGTTCCAGTCTTTTGGATCCCACTGTAACTTAGTGTGTGTTTTATAATCTGTTCATCTTTACAGGCTCAGAATATAGACCTACAACACAGGGATAAAAATGGAAAAATAATATGCAGATTTTAGACGAAAGACAAATAAACAAAGTGACAACACTGCTAAAACTTAAATCGACTGTTCTTCCTTGTGTTTCATGATTTAATTAAGCCCCAGAGAGCTCAAACTCCTCGTTGGGCCTTTCTAAAAAAACAAAAATCCCTTATGAACAGTCAATATCAGTCACCAAAGAAGAACTGTGTGAACTCTGATGAACGTCACGAGTTTAAAACCATGTTTGTAGGAAATTTGTCTATAATTAGGATAAGAATCAAAGGTTTTACAGACAAGTGATTTGAACAGTAGGGAATCAAACATCAGGATTAAATGTGCAGATCTGGTTTTACTTCATCAGATTGTACTGAGGTCCTCATTTGAAGCTGTTCGTCTAAAACCAATTGACTTTGATTGAATCAGTTTATTTAACTTATTAATATGATATACGCACAAGAGTTAAACATTTGGATTTGAACGTAATGGTCAACTCGGGCCGATCTATGCAGAGTTTACGTGTTCTTTGCGTGTCTGCCAGTAATCCAGCTTCCTCCCACAGTCCACAAAGACATGCACGTTCATTGGAGACTATAAATTTGAATGTGAGTGTGAAAGGTTTTATCCGGCTTCCCATTCACGGTCAACTGGGATTGGCTTAAGCTCCCCTGGGATCCTCAAATGATAAGCGTATAGATAATGAATAGATGGATCACTGTTGGTACGTTTAAATCCTATCATCCACACTACTTCAGAGCTTTTTAATGCCTGAAACGCTGCTGGTCCAGTTCACTTGAAAAACTCTGATAGTACATCATAGTTTAAATGTCCAAAAACGATTGCATATGGAAACAATGACGTAGTATATACGTATTCATCAGGAACAGTTCCACCTTGTCGTGAGTCCCAAGGAAAGAAATCCCACCCTTGTAAAATGTTCTCCTAGTAAGTAACCAACTGCCAAATATACAGTTTCCTGTTTACACCAACAGACGAGACCAGTTAATCACAGGTGTCATGGATGGAGGAGATCACTTCTGATACATAGCTCAAACATCTGGACAAAGATTTTTTTTAGGATTTAAAACGCCATTTAAAAAAATATATATATTAGTATGGATGTAGTCGATAAGTCAGTCCTGCAATATGTTAGCAACCTCTACAGGGTGTATTGGCTTTTTAACTCATCTGCCTGATATGCAGATACCTGTGAACAGAAATTAGGCAAAATGTTGTTTGAAGCTAAAACTGAAGCTTAAACAACAAAAAGTCTCATTGTTTGTTTGTGTGGAGAAACGATCGACTTCTATAAAACTAGTCAGACTGTAAACAGTGTACAACGAATGGCCCAGATATCCACTGTCTACACCGGGAAATATTAGCCGTAGTCCTCAGAGGCTAATTCATCGTCAGAGATTATTAATGCACAGAAAAATGCATAAAAATGATGTCAAGAAAGATTCTAGACGTGATCTTAAAAAACAACACCAGTTACAAAAGCTTGCTCCAAATCTAGTACTCGGCTATATTATATAAGATCATGAAAAGATATCAAAGGTACTTTTTATTTTCTAGTATCTGAATCTTCTTCATTGGATCTGTCCTCTTCCACCACTTTAACCAAAGTAATCTGAAATCAAGCTGCTTTCTGGCCTTTGACTGAAGCTGCTGAGACAGTCACACCACTGTGACAACTGCAGCCAGGCACTTAGAGTTCATTAGCTGTGTGTGTGTACAGCTGGATACACAAACACACACACACACACATAGAGGAGGAACAATATAACAGCTGGGGCTGTGTTCTGAAGCGCTGCCAAGACAAAAGTAGCCTAGAGGTTAAAGAAGCAGATTCAGATAAAACTTCATTTAACTGTGAAACACTCTGTACTTTCTTTGCAATTTAAATATCTGCTATCTGCTGTATATATTCTCTTTTCATTGAATACAGGCTACTGTTTATACTGCATTTACACTGATGTTTCTTATTGTTACTTTCCCACTTGCTGCTGTAACGCTGTAATATAGGATTATCTTATCTTAAACTACAGACCATCAACGATTCTCTATGAGCAGAAAGCTTTAACCACTTATATTAATTATAGTATATATTTTTCTATATCAATTATATTACTGTAATATGAACATTAATATCAAATTAGTAATGTTTGCAGGACACTTAAAGCAATAAAACAACAAAAACTCAAGATTCAATATCGCAGAACATTTTCTCTTTAAACTCATGACAACATTGTTGTTACCGACCAGATGTTTCAGCAGAAAACACTTTAAGATCTTTAACGTCAGCCTGACCCTGGTCCTGCACTTGAACGTGTGAGTTCCACCGTCAACACACAGTTTGCAGATTAAATCATTAACGTCATCAGGTTTCCTTTGAGTGATATAAACCTATAATATTGGAACCGAATCTAAATAAATAAATAAAATACAGAAAATCTAATTGTTATAGACGTTGGGGTCGATGGGTGAGTTTTGTAATGCCAGAACATCATGTAGTGGCAGTAACTTCCTGGCAACCGCAACACAAACATGCCAAAAGTGGAGAATTTCATGTGAAGATCATATTAATCAACACAGGCGTGAACGGCCTTTGCACCTTTCGTCAGGTGGAAACAGGTGAACAGGTCATTTCTGCTGTCAGGACGTGTACACACAGGGGTGATTGACAGCTCTTGTATTACCTTTACCTGAAGAGGCGGGACAAGAGAGAAAATGTGCCACATGTTTATCACAACATTAAACTGAAAAAGAGCAAAAGTACAGGATGTGGATTCATTCAACTATGCTCAGTTATTTCTTAATAATTTAGAAAAAAAGGTATCATCAGTAGTATTATGCAATTTGGTATTACTATATTTATTATTATACATTATTTTATAGCAAGAACTCTGTGATTTCCTGTTTTTGTTTTGACAAATTTCACATCTTTGTTTGTACAGTGTACACTACCAATTTAATTAACTACGCTTAAAAACACTGTGTATAATTTATTTTCTCATACATTAATGCATACAAGCCACAGTTAGTATCCTACCAACACACACACACACATTACTATGCGATCTACGGCAGCACCCAGGTGTGGCAGATTAGGGACCCTCCACCCGCCTATTGTGCTGCCTGGATAATCGGGGGTAAGGATAACACCTACACATGAGAGTAACTTTAAACGCAGCCTCTTCCAGGCAGTAATGCTGCACTTTTATTCTGTCTCATGGTTCTGTATAAAAGACACAGACGCAGAATTGAGTTACATAGATGTTTCTCCTTAACATCAGCAATGGGGGTTGTTAGCGAGCCAGACTTTTTTACATTACACGGCTGACCCAAGAAAACCAGCATGCCATCTAAAAATCACACCCTGAGGCAGCGATATACCATCTTTGTTTGCTTCACACATACGAGAATGTAACAGTGGAGAACCTTCACCTCCCGTTCAGGGAGCAAGGAGGCAAATAAAATGCTTCCTGTGGTGAGGTCAATCGCAGCGTGTTCAACCTTTGCGAACTTTGACCCAAACGCCTGCACCCGCGTATCTGTTACAGTGCCCTGAACAAGTAAAGACGAGTCTTCTTAATGGAAATACAACAGAATCTCTGATTAAAACAAGCCAGAGAGAATAATCCTCCTCTACCCCTATACAGTTTCTGATCCTAATGTGCATTTTTCTGAGCTACATGCAAATCCAGGTTCCAGAGTGTGGTGGTCATTAACCCGAAGCTATGCGGTAGCTGCCAAAAAAACAAGGAAGAAGAACCTCTGCAATTTAGGTCCAACAACAATATTCGTGAATATTTGTTATCGATCCTCATCACTTTTTTTTTTCTTTCATTTTTTGCATCTGTCACTTTGAATTCTGCGGAGGATCTTTTGTTCACACATTCTCCAGAGTTTTGACTACAGGGGGACTAAATCTGCTTAGTTTGTTTTTTAAACATACTCATAGTACCATATCACCCCACTAGAGCACTGTACTCCCATAATTCAGGCTTACTTGTTGTTCCTAAAGTATTGAAAAGTAGAGTAGGAGCCAGAGCTTTCAGCTATCAGGCTCCTCTCCTGTGGAATCATCTCCCAGTTTCAGTTCGAGAGGCAGACACCTTCTCTACGTTTAAGAGGAGTCTTAAAACCTTCCTTTATGATTAAGCTTATAGTTAGAGCTGGTCCAGACTTGCTCTTTGTTATGCTGCTATAGGTCTAGAATGTTGGGGGACACATGACACATGGAGTTTCTCTTTCCTCTTCTCCATCTTTGTCACTTTAAAGACATTAATGTCTCATCAATACATGTTACTCACTTGACTTCTTCTCCGGAGTCCCTGTGCCCTATCGCTCGCAGATCCAGGGCTGCGGCTGCGGCCACATCATGAATCATGATGGCGGATCACGAATTAGACATCGTGATCATAATGGCGGATCCTGTATCGTGCTGGCTGATCATGATGGTGGATCATGAATCCGAGATCGTGATCGTAATGGCTTGTGCTGGCATCTGATCGTAGTGGTGGACCATGTTCAAGGTGGCAGCTGATGGTGGATCCTGATGGCAGCAGTGGATCGTGACTATGGATTATGGTGGTGTATCCTAATCGTGCTGGCTGCTGATCGTGGACTATGATTACAAAAAGACTGCTTGATATACAATATGTCTACTCAGATATTCTACCATTACTGACAATAATTCCTCAATTCATTTACCTTCCATCATGCTACAAACGGTTTACTCTAACCAATGCTGTAATTACTCTTATGTCTCTGACGTTTTCCATTACACGTTGCATCTATTGCACTTCTGTCCATCCTGGGAGAGGGATCCCTCACATGTGGCTCTCTCTGAGGTTTCTACGTTCTTTTTCCCTATTAAAAGTTTTTTTGGGTAGATTTTCCTTACTCTTGTTGAGGGGACAGAGGATGTCCCACCCTGGCAAAGCCCTATGAGACAAGCTGTGATTTGTGATGGTGAATATGGGCTATACAAATAAAATCTGATTTGATTTGATGCTCAAGAACCTATGACTACAGACGACTGCTATTGTACCTGGAGTTATTGTTAGAAACACATTCCACCCCCAGAGAGAAACATGGCAGAACAGACCAGGACAGTGGACACAGTCTCATATGGTTTGGCGTGTTCTGGTGTCTGTAACAGTCACGTTGAGGACGCCTCCATCCTGTCTGTTCGCTCGTCAGAATGTTTTTCTACCTTCCCAAACCCCAGAATGGACGTGGTGTGAGCAGGGGGATGTAGGAGAGGAGGAGGAGGAGGAGGAGGGTGGACAGACGAAAAAACGGGGAAGGACTGAAGGCCACTGGTGGGGAGGTGGGGAGGAGAGGGGTGAGGCGGCTGCTGCCAGAGGATGAATGAGTTCTACTATGTCTGCTGGCTGCGGACTCTGTGCGTGCATGTGTGTGTGTGTGTGTGTGTGTGTGTGTGTGTGTGTGTGTGTGTGAACAGAGCTCCTTAAGCAGCCTCTCACGCTCAGGTACACAAGCTCCACTTCTTTCCACAGCACAGGCTGAAAACACCACCGCTCAGTTTGGGCCTCTGCAGACACCGTAGAAATGGAAGGGAGACGTGATGATGATTTTACATTTTTTAACCGAATCTTCAGATGTTTAAGTTTGTGTGAAAGTGTGTTTCCTGTAGGGTTTGTTTATCTGCAGTCTTGAAGTGAAACTTTGGTTTGCCATTTCCCACATTGGTGGTCAAATAAATATAATATTTGAATAAAGTGACTGAAATTGCTGAATCAATAATAATAATAATGTAATAAATGGAGATAACTTGAAAATAGAAAAATATATTCAACGTCTTCAACTATAGATGCCTCAAGAAAATATCTTCTGGCCTAAAGAGATCCCAAATGAAGACGTGTACAAGAAGACTATAAGAGTGTGGGGAAAGTCCTCAGAATGGACCAGAACAAAGATGGACACCAGTTACCAGTGCAGAGAAAATGAGCCGACTAGTGTCTGAAAGTGAATTTAAAAAGACATATATAACAACAAATTTAAATCATAAACAGCCAGAGCCAACACAGGAGAACCCTGGATACATGGAGAAAGAGATAAGTAATGTCAGCCATGTTTACATCTTAAAGAAAAGTCTTGTCAATCAGGAGGAAAGACATTAAGAACCAGGAGGTGGATGAACTCAGCATCATTTCCTGACTTGCAGCTTCTTACACTGAAGATATGAGCAGTCTTTACTGTCGCACTCCACCTCTCCACACCTCTGCCTCACCCACAAGACACTTAATCATTGACCCAGTCCCCATCATTGGCATCTTGGCACTGAAATCCTCCTTTCAAAATAAAATGCCTGGGCCCTCTTCACTCACTTGAGCGTTGTCTTTGGAAGCAAAGGAATGTCAGAGTCTGAGATTCTTCTACCTCCTCCTCCTCCTCTCACTCTTTTTCTCTCATCCCTCCATTTCTGTCTCCACTTGCACCCCCCCCCCCCCCTCAAATCTCACTCCCTCCTGTCAAAATAAACACTCTGAGAGCTGCCCTTCTTTTCATTCAGACGCTCTGAGCCGACAGCCTCATTTAGGGACCCACTGTCCTCCTGTGTGCATGTTTCTCCCAAGTATTTATAACTCACATTGAAAAGCAGCTCTTTTTTTTTAACACCCCGTCCCTCCTCCTCCACCTCCTGCCCCGGCGTGGTATCTGACATAACCGGCAATGGGTTTCTCTCCGCAGCCCTGCGTTCCTGGCAGATAGAGGGGCCGCCGACCGCCACTGGGGGAACTTTCCTGGCTCGGGGAAGCCGTGGGACAATCACACCTTTCATGGGCCGGAGAGAACGCCGCCTGTCCAGCGGCTCCTCAGCCACGGCACAGGGAATTTCTCTCCCTCCCTGGACCCTCTCCCTCTCCTTTTCTTTTTCTGTTTTCTAACGCGTGTGCTGTGCCACTTGTTCATTGCTGCCATCGGATAAACTGCCACTTTCAACACAAACAGCCATTTTGGTTTCTGTATCTTATCTTGCTGCTCCTGTTGTAACAGTGTAATAATAATAACTATGGCTCTTAAATATAGTATTTCAGTATTTTGCCTTTAACTATAAGAGGAGACAGCAAACCAGAAAAGGGGCCACAAAAAATAAGGGTCTCGATACAAACCAGGGACAGTGCAGGTGCACATTAGGTGCAAATTCTACACCTGAACTAATTTATTTTCTCTAAATACTGCAATATGTAGAATTTTGTGTTCCATTATTTATTCTTGACATACAGTATTTACATTATAAGATTCTGCAAACCCAACACATTATGTACAGTAACAACCTTCATAATTCATAAGGATCAATTTATTCTAGCATTTTGTTGTTGAGGTCTGGCTAAAGGCTAATGTGACTACAGCTACAAACATACATTGGGCATGTGCGGTGTTAAACAGGAAGTAAATTACTCTACTCTAGTTGCTTAGTTGCTTAAAATACAACAAATGGTGAAATGAAGGTGAGTGACTGTTACTGACAGTTAAAAACAACTTTAGCCTCCACCACTGGTAGTCGAGTCGTGACTGATAAGAACCTCATCAGGAATCAAATGTGGGTCATCACTGAAAGCTTGAAAACTCCTGAGTAGTGATGCATTTAAAAATATAAAATGTAGAAGATGGGGGAAGTGGAAGTAGCAAAAAAATGGCGTCTACACACTGCTGCATGGTCGACTGGATTTTCAGCAACAATTACAACCCAAAATAAGATCACTGTAGTCACACTTACATTAGGGGCGTACACTTGGTAAAAAATATGATTCAGTTTGCAAAGTAAACATGAGCCAAGATTTACTCTGAAAATTGTATTGATTAAATCAGAGTCTATTCTAAGAGGAGAAATGCACTTGAGCAATATTATCCCCAATGATATTAGTCAGAATTGTTGTTGGTTCCCCCTCTCCATCATTAGGTATAGGGGCAGTCACAAAGTCTTTTATTCCTGAATACATCATAATCATCCGAGAGGAAAACTTTTCACATATTTGGGATCACAAAATCATTAAATAATTAACTCATTTGCTTTCAGTGGTTTCTGGCCTGCTGCACCTTCTCACACTCCTCTTCTACCCTGTTTTTCTTCCTTGATCTCTCTGCAACTTTCCTCCCCCTCCTCCCTCCAGATCTCCATCTGAAGCCACCTTGGGGTTTACAAAGCAACCTTTTTGCAGGTTTAAATTTAGAATCACCCTCTTTGGGGCCACGACTCGTTCTGTAGCTCGTCCCGGGGAAGGAGAGACAGAGAGGGAAGAGGGGGCTGGTTTCTAAACTCGTCCCTGTAAATTGGCAGGTTCTGTGAAAACCAATTTGGAGAGGTTCGGTTTGGAAGCGAGAGGGGGGCCGGTTGTGATGCTGCGCTGTGCGCTTCCCGTAAACATGTTGAGTAGCTTTATTCAAAGAGCTGCGGTAAAAAGACCAAATAAAGATCAAATCAACATGGAGGAAGCTCGCAGGGGAGGGTTGGGTTTCTGTGCAGTGGTGGGGGCAACCTGGGACAAGGAAAACTCAATGAAAAGGAAGAGGAGGAGTCAATGAAATGAAAGGTTCCCAAAGTTAATGAATGTGTTAATAAATGGAGTCAACTGAAGCACATCAGAGTGAAAAAATTTGTAATCGCATAAATAAACGACACTCACACTGCAATGAGGGACAGTCCCATACCTCCGCCAAGGCTCAACACACTCTCAGATTCAATCAACCCGCACCAAAGCACACACATAGATATCAGTTCTGATTCTTTTCACAATTTATAAACGTTTTCCAGTGGGAAATTCCTCAAAATGTCAAAAAACATCCCACAATGAAAAAGATTTTTTCTTATTTCTACCAGCAGTGATGAAATGTGCAGACTTTGTTTCAGGTGGAGCTTCCCATAAAGAAGTGTCACAGAGTCACACACACACACACACACACACACACACACCCTGACTTGGATTAGCAGAGGGGTGGGACCTGCAGTCTTGCATCCTGGTGTCACGTCAGACTTTTTAATTCCTTCCAGGAACCTGTGAGGATTTTCACCGTACTAACAATGTGTACTCATGCATGACTCACACTCTCTCACACACACACACACTCCCTGTCCCCCTCTTTCTTTCCCCCCACCTCTCTCTCTTTCTCTCTCAGAAGCCCTCATGATATGTGTGTTTTCATGTGGATTCATGTGTGTGCACCTCCACGCACGGATGCAAGTCCCGATATTACTGTGCAGCCTCATCTCTTTAGTTCGGTCTGTTGCTCTTCAGTTTCCCGTCCTGTCGTCTCCTAACACGCTTATGACTTCGCTCTCTGTGCAGGCTCCATCATCTCAGGGCAATCAAGTGCAGTCAATGTTTCTTTCATAAAGACTGCATTTCGCCTCATCGTAATTTCTCCTCAACCCCAGTTTAGCCAGAAGCCCCTTTATCTATAGGCTCATTCAGGGGCTGAGCATATCGCCGTCACCACACGAAAACCAGGCATTTGCAGAAAATGTGAGCTTTTCAAGGACACAGAAAAGACATAAAGTTGTTCCACTCAAGGATTTAAATTAAGTTTTTGCATTACAACATGAATGGGAATCACTTTTACGTCAGAGAAAAAAGAAACTCTACCTCTTACTGAATAATAGTATATATTACTGCATATGTTGATCTTTAGTTAATTTATAATACTGAGAATAAAGGTGCAGGGATACATGTCAATAAAACCACAACTCAGGAATATCTCAGCCAATTAAACAAAGAGAGACAAATATTTCTTGTTCTTCCTGGAGCTGTTTTATCATCATTCACATTTAGTTTGAAGTTTGTGTTGTGGATAGCTCCTTCATTTCCTTTGTGTGGTGCATTATGGGAGAAGAGTTTAATGCTGAAAAAGCCAACGCATCCTGTGATCGCTGATTTTTTCCTATATTTAACCAAGACAAAAGCCTTTGCCACATACTTTGGTGAATCATGCTTTAGTGGCCACGAGCAGAAAGTTAAAACTAAATATTCTGTGAGCAACAGTATGAACGTTTTGAATATTTGTAGATTTGTTCATTCAAAACTCCAACACGTCTCATATCCAGTCTTATTAAAACACCATCAAAGAGATGTGCAAAGGTTCAATTAAACGTGTCGTCTGACAGAGATGCTGGTTCAGAGCAAACAGAGTGGCAGCCAGACAGAACAAGTCCAACTGGTTTTCATTACAGACCCCCTCCAACAGGGTTTGCTTTCCTGGATCCTGTGTGGAGGAGGGCAGGTGGATAAAACTGAGGATAAAAACCTTTTCAGAAACCCTGAAATATCAAATTTGAATATAATAAATATGAAAAATATCAGAGGAATGAACAAGAGGAGGCGACTTCCAATGTGTGTTTATACAGTAAGATGGGGATGTAGCAGCCATTATTCATTATCACATCAGCCATTTTTAAAGGTGGAATCAGCAACAGTATGTAATCATCCTCCTCCACTGTCCTCCACATGAAAAGAAAATACACGTTCAGCCGTTTTTTAAATTACTTTTCGAAAAGAATAATTTCATCATTATTACCCGACGAGCACCTGCCTTCCTTTTCTTGCATCGGGGCTTTGTTTGAAGTTGAATGCGGCCGACAGAAGCCAAATAAAACGCCTCCAGCCTTGTTTGCTTGTTTGAAAGAATTACATGACTTGACAGATTACATGAACCATCAGGTGCTGCAGCAGCTTGTTAAATGGCAGATAGGGAGGATGTTCATGTGTATGCATGTTATATATTTTTTAAAAGAAGTATAACATGTTTTGGAAATAAAGGGAATGGACAAAAATCTTGGGAGATCAGTTTTTTGTGGGATATTTATGAAGTGGTGGGAGGGAATATACCACATGACAATTTGGCCAATAACATCAGGTCCAGAATCATCAATATCAATGGGAACATAATTACTTGCATGAGACAAAACACAATGTAGTTTGTGATGTTTAAAAACAAAAATGAATCATTTGCATGGTTTGAATCCCGCTTCAGGGTCTTTCTGTGTTTGCATGTTCTCCCTGGTTCTGTTTGATGACGTACATCTGGCCTCTTCTATTCCTAAATCCTTGTGTTTTACAGTGACGCACTCCAACTGAAATAACACCACGTAAACAAAGTCTTTACATGTCAGTGATTTATAATATTGGATAAATCCTCAGGAAAAAGAAGGGGTGATATTGCAGCTGCTCAAACAGTCATTAAGAATGAGATGTGGTCGGTGTTTACCACCTGTACTAAATGTATATGGTCTTATTACCACATTATATTCAAATGGAACAAAATGATTTATGCAGCCATAAAAATTGGTTCTAATATTCCTTGTGAAACAGCGAGCATACAACAACTTTAATAACGATTGTTACAGGCTTACAGGAGAATTGTTGAAATTAATGGATTTTTGAATATCAGTAAGGTCATTTTCTGATAGATGTTAAAATCACTTAAAATTGTTTTATTAAAATGATACACACAGGATTATTCTCTCGATTCTCAGGGTCTATAAGTAAGTTGGGAAAAGGACAGAAGTAGTGATACTGCGTGTCGATTATTCACTATAAGTGCAGTTCACTGAACCAAATAAATAACACAACCATTCATTTAATTTTCCCTCCACCACCAGTTTCCTTTCCTTTTTACTGGACTACACTTAGAACCCACACACACACACACACACACACACACAGAGACAAACGAGTGAAGATGTCGACCCACTCAAACAGCAACAACACACTGACAACACAGAGCAAACACATGTCAGAAACATACATGTTCACATGTGGACCCACGCAGAGGGAACACACATGTCGAGTGATGCACACATGCACTAAACACACAAACATACACACAGTGAAAACACGCTCGGCTTCCATGCACATTCGAACATAAATAGCAGAATAAACACAGAGCGGCGAGAGTCCGTTTTTAAAAGGCCTGGTTGAAGTGAAAAAGGTCAGACCGGTTCTCAGACACCTGAGAAGAAACACACACCTCAACTGACCAAAACCAGACTGGACGGATTCAACTCAACACTGGTGCCAATATTCTGATGCATTTTATAATATGTTTAGATCTCAGCCCTAAAGGACAGAATTACAAAACATGTGTGTTCATTATAATCGGACTGGACCTCTGGATCACCACAGGATCCCATATCCTGTATGTACTCAATGCTAGTATTTACTGTTTTAACTAAATAACTCATGTCCTTGGATCAATCCAGATATCTGATCATCAATCTCATCATCCATTTGTTTACTGCTGACACATCAGCTGAGAAAAATAAAATATGCTTTATTCAAAGATTTAAAGGACTCTGATTCCACACAATGTTATGATGCAGTGATCTTAAATACACGGTGCGGTTGAATTTAAGTTTCTGAAATTTCTGAAGCCATTTTCAGACATGAACAGAAATCTGTTTAGTAGTTTTAAATCCGGCTGATAATCTAACAAAAAAACGGACAGGGTGAAAACATCAGGTCCTTGTTAATGATGATGTGAATGGATGTGAGTCAGTGAGGAGACTGGCAGTGAATGTAGCCTGAGAGGAAAGATCATTTCACCACTGGGGAGACATAGGAGTCACGTTTTTCCTTGTTCTGTCTATTAATACTTTAAATAAACATTGACCAAAAGAAAAACACGGAAATCTGAATAAATACAAAGTGAATGAATGCACTGCTTCTTCTGTTTATTATTACATATTACTGATTCTATTACTGGTTTGAATATGAAACGAATCATGACACTGGTTAACTGGGGCAGAATGAAATCATTATAGAGGTTCTCTTTTCCTTTTCTCTCAGCGTTGACTTAACTACAATCTTATGACACTATAGCGGGAGTTGTGTCTGATCCGTAGACTCCGAGAGTTACCACAAACTGCTCATATTATCACTGGTCTATTATCACAGCTAAAATGTGCTGCAGCAAAACGGCACTTGCGAAAGTCACTTGTCGGCCACTGGTATTTATATTCCATACTGCAAATACTGGTACCACAGTTTGTTTTAATGAATGAAATAAATGATGACAACAATAGACTTATGAAGAATTATACAAAAGGGTAAAATGGTAAATGGTCTATATATACTTGGTGCTCGTAGAAGTTCACTCAAAGCGCTCTACAGAACAGTATTTGCCATTCATGCATTCACATATCACTCATACACTTCCAGCAAAGCCTTCAAGGGCTCTGTGTTTTGCTGATGGACATTTCAGCTTGCAGAATGGAAGAGCTGGGGATTGAACCACCGAGTGTCTGGTTAGAGGATAACTCATTCTATCTGCTGTGATAATGGATGTTTAGCTTCATTGAGACTTTGGTTGAGAAACCTACAACTCATCTTAGCTTATATGCAACTTATATCAGAGGTATTTCTAGAAGGTTTTAAATCTAACAAACTGCATGCTGGGATGTTTTCTGAACTCATTTGTTTATTAGAATAGCACACAGTCGAGCTCATACCTCCGCCAAGGTCCAACCATCCTGTTAAATTCAATCCACACACACACTCATAGATTTTTGAATTATGAATTATTTCCCTGGCAAATTGAAAAGAATGTCCTGTATCTGCCCCTTTGTTCAGAAGATTTAATGGGTTCTTTCTTGGCCCATGTCCCATCCTTCCACCAAGTTTCGTGGAAATCTGTATATTAGTTTAGTTTTTGTCCAATGCGGCTGACAAATGATTAACAAATTAACAAATCAAATCACAAAAGAGTCGTCTTAAGTCAAAGGAGGGTTTATAATGTAAAATCATGCTCATGTGCTTTCCTGGATGCATGCAGACTTTTAGAAGCTTATGAATTAGTTTGGGTTTGAAATGGAGAAACAGATTGGTATCCAGATTAGTACCTTAAAATACTTTGAGATAAATGTCTTCTTCTATTGCAGGAAGCTCACTCATGACTTCATGAGGATTCGGATGAAGTCGTCTCACATCTTGTTTCGCACCGTTCCACAGCAAACACAGACCCGAGGCAACGACGGACATTTAAATCCATCCCTCGTCTGTCACTTTTGACCATATTACTGTTTTACAGAGACGACAGCCGGCCGCAGCTCTGAGTCTGGCGGCGGTGAAGCCGGAGTAATGAGTGGGACATTTTGGAAGGCGACTCACTGTTGCTGTGCCAGCGAGGTTTAAATGGAGACAGAGGGAAAAGAAGTGTATCAATGGAGAAAGTGTCCTGCTGCAGGTACAGGTGAGGTTCCAGCGAAAAGCCAAACAGAACAGGTCCAGTTCAGTTCATTTCCACAGTAAAAACAGAGAGAGAGACCCAGAGGGTACAGTTAGTGCAGCTCCATCCTCAGTCTGTTTCCTTCAAAACATCCGCTCCATGAATTAGACATCTTATTTACAGAGCCCCCCCTCCTCCTCCTCGTCCTCCTCCGCCCGGACCTCCATCCCACCCCCTCTGCTCCTCCCCGCCTCTGGCCCAACACCATCACCCAACCCGTCTCTCCCCTCTCCTCCCGGTCTCCTCCCCTGTCTCTTCTCGTACGCCCACAAAGAGGAAGGTTCTGTAAAGGTCTTTGGTTGCCATGGTGGTTCTGTAGAAAACCGCTACGACTCAATGAGCCCTCTGATTTCTTAACGGGGAAAAGAAAACTACACATGAGAATAAATAAGCAACTGTGGTTCTTACAGTTATTTTTAGTCCGGTAACTTCAGTTGCTCTTACAGGACCCACATGTGTCATCTTAACATAAATAAACACTTAAAATCAAAATTATTATTATATTTACTAAAACCTTTAAAGGATTTTATGTATTATTGGTTTCAGAAGAAATAATAAAAACTATTTCAACAGAACCTTTAGTGCTAAAAATGCAAAAACAATGTGATTACCTTCGCTAAGGAGGTTGTGTTTCGTTGTGTCTGATAGTTTGCAGCTTTACACAAAATCTACTTGAAGGTTTATCACGAAACCTGTTAAAAGAACAATTAAAATTTCGGTGCGAATCCAAATGAATAATAAACTTTTACTTTCTCTACAGCGTTTCCAACAGAATTCATTCCGCCTAATGGCGGTAGCATGGCTGCACCATCTGGACCGTCGCTGTAACAGCCAACAGATTTTGCAGAGTATAATGCAAAGGAGCAAAACATCAAGTTAGAGATCTTTGATATTATGAGAAGTGTAGAATTGTTTTTGGTTCACTATGGAAAATTCAATTATGGTGCACCGTTACTGTCTAGATAATTAATGGGCCCTTCTAACATATTAAGAATAAGATTCCTCTATTTATTATTTTATTTTATTTATCTTTATCTTATGAAGGAGGAGATGGAGACGGAGATTGACAGATCATAATGTGACAGAAAAGTGAAGTTTTTTCCTCTTGGTATATGAGTGTGGAATTTGACAGCCATTTCTTTTGTGTGATTAAAACATCTTCTGGAACATTCTCACACAGCACTTCTCACGCGGGTTCTCACTGTGGTTCCCTCCTGAACGCCTCTGAGTTTTGGATAAGTTGAAACGACGTCTTGAGTATTTCTCAGTAACGAGTCATCGCCACCAGATCTCAGACTAAAAATATAATTTCCTCTCTTTAAATCCTCCTCACCTCTCACACACACAAGCTGCAATTTAAGTGTGTTTAATTTTAGTCTCATCTGGCATGTTAGCTGTACAAAGGTAGCAGTGTTAGCTACAGGTCGGGGAGGGGGGGAGGGAGGGTATTTATGGTGAAGAAAGTAGAGAGCAGCGGCGGAGGGAGGAGTCCGCAGCTCAAGAAGGAATGAGACAAGTACAGAATAATAGAGCGGAATATTTGTTGTTTTCATTACCAGTTCAAAGCGTGGTTCAGCTGAGGTCTCTGTTCTGTACAGTTTCCTCCCACGACGTGAGCTTTACATTAATTGGTGACTCTTAAATTTCCAATAGGTGTGAATTCTGTTTGTCTTTATAAATTAGGCCCAGAGTCATTGTGTTTGTGGCGTTTAATCACACTGGTGATTAAAAGGGTGGAGACAGAGACGACAGATGAATCATTTAAATCTTCAGAGCAAACAGTGACGCAAAAAGTCATAAAGTTGTGAACAGAGTTGAGAGGATGCCGTTTGTTATTTGATATCTTAATATTACGCTTGAGTGGCTGCAGGTTCGTTTCTGCCCCAGAACTTTGCTTCCCCCTCTCTCTCACTGAATTTCACACTCAACTAAGTCAAAGGGCCTAAATACGCATTTAAAAAACAGTGTTAACTACTTTTTTACTCCTTATTTCTCTTAAAATGGGAAAAAACTATTGGCCTGAACTGAAATGTGTCTGAATCCAACAAACACATGAAAACAAAATGAAAAATGAAGAACTTTTTAAGAAAGTCAGACACATCTTGTGATCCACTGTCAAACTTTTGACCTGAATTTTAACAGATTCTGGATGTTTTTGGTATTCTTGAAAGATTTAATTTGAAAGAAAGTTTATCACGAGAAGATCAACATTTTTGAGGAGAAAACTTTGCTGCTGAAGGTTTCAACTCTAAAAAAACTAATAGAGGTTCATAAAAACTTTACCGATTTGGGTTTTCCTACCTTACTTTCATGATGTTAATGTGCATTAGCTTGTATTTATGTTTTTAAGTAAATGAGATCATTCCTTTTAATTTCTGGCAGAGGAAGATGTAGAGAAAGACCTGACCACGATAAAGAAAAAGTGAGAAATAAACTCTAACTTTAACACAGAACAAAGAAGTGATAAAGTTTTTTAAAGAGTCAGACACAGGAACAAAAGAGACGACTCACAGCATCTGATTATTGTCATATTTGGCCAAGTTAATAAAAAATAGTGCATCACATTAGAAAATAGTTGAAATACAGTGAGGTATTTTCTAACTGTCTTGCAGAAAAGTGACTTTGGGCAAATGGCCTGAATCTGTATAATGTGTATGTATATACTATATATATCTGTTAGTCAGGATGTGATGAGTTGTGTAACAGCATAAAACTGCTGTACAGTTTCATTCTCTCTCTTTCCCTCCCTCGCTCCCTCTCTCTTCTGTTCATTGTTCCAGCTTCAGGTGCCGTGCCGGCTGGTTAATGGTTAACGTCGGGCTCGGCCCTGGCGGACAGAGAGGGGAGGAGGTGGAGGCCGTGAAGAAACGGTGACATTTCACTGCCATTATTCATCCGTGCTTTGTTCCCGCAGCGCTGAAGAGTGTTTGCACTGGGATGGAGTGCAGGGCGGAGAGGGACACCGAGATGGAGGGATGAATGGGGCAGGGTGTGGAGGGAGAGAGGGGGAGATTGGGGGTTTGAGAGGTGAAGAAGTCACAGGGTTAAAGTGTGAGACACCTATGAGGAGAGGATAAGAGACAAAGACCTCTGTGTTTCTATCTCTGACTTTTAATCCTCATGATCTTATTTTGTTTCTCTTTCCTTTTGTGTCTTAGTCCTTTATTTCTAATTTTTCTACTTTTAGACTCACACACACACGCACACACACACACACACACACACACACACACACACACACACACACACACACACTCACACACACGGACATGCTGTTGGCAGCTGTTTACATGGTGTGTTTGCACAATATGATGGCTGGGAGGAGGAGGAGGAGGAGGAGGACAGTGAAGGAGGGGCAGGGATGTTCTCTCCTCTGTTTAAAGTTCCACAGAAAACCACATCAGCTGCCGCACTCCCAGTATTCCAGGATGGATGCAATCTACCCGAATATACGTCTGTGATGAGCAGATGATTGTTGATCTGCTCGGACATGTTACACTTCTGTATTTGTCCTGCAATCAAAGTCTGTATCATGGTGGTTTGTCTTTTATTATTTATAGTTTATCACCTCTGGAGTATATGTTCCCTTGCTGGACACTTTATCACAAAGCTTGGTGGAAGGATGTATTATGGGTCAGGGAGGAACATTTAAACTTAGGGGGGGATCCAGGCCGATTTTTTTTTCCACTTTCTGTAACATTGCATGATTGTTTTGAGGTCGTTTGGAAACATTTTTTCCAGAGAATAAATCATGAATCTTGAATTGTTTTTTATATTTATGTTTAGAGAACTGATATCTGAGATTGTGCAGATCCAGACAGAATCTGGATCTTGTGAATTTAGAGAGGTTTTATAAGGGGGCTGTTGGGCTTTTCACAGACAAGCAAACAAATATTTATGATGTCCTCCCGGCTTTCTGTTTGTTTATGAATGTGTTTAATGTGTCAAAATGAAATGGTACATCCCATTGGTTTTATCCATATTTATAATACATACAAATGTTATCTTGATATCTGGAAGAAAAAAAACTAAAGATATGTTTAAAGTAAAGCAAATATATGCTCCCCAGATGTTTTATCCAAAGTTTCACTATTGCTCATTTTTTCTGTCAATAAAAAAGGAATAATTGATTTCAAGCAGAAAGAAAATAAAAATGTTTTCCTTTTTTTAAACATACTGAAACATGCTCATCATCAAAAACCTGCAACGTGTAAGTTTCATAATGTTTTGTGTTGAGCCTCAATGAAGGACTGATGTTCATAATGAGCTGTGCCTGCACACGTATGTTACACGTGTGAATGCATCGTGCACGTCATTGTGTGTACAGTGGGGTATATTCTCAGTTAGGTCTCACACTCTGTCACACACACACACACACACACACACACACACACACACACAGGGTATGCAGAACAATGGTTGGCTTTGACAGAGCTGGGCTGACAGGAGGAGATGGGCCGGATCTATTGTCTCCTCTATTTACTGACAGACTCACCTGGCACTGAGCTAATAGCACCAGCTCTATCTGTCAGTGCAGGGGACGGGGGTCCACAAACAGACACACTCTCTCTCACTGACACACACACACACACACACACACACACACACACACACACACACACACACACAGACAGACAGACAGAAACAGCAGCATGCAGTCTCACAGTTGTCTGCAGGACACTAACGCAAAATAATAAATAAAACTTGGAGAGGGTGAGGTTTTTATGTTTTGTTAATGTTTTGATTCTAAATGGCGTGTGTCTCTGTGTGTATCTGTTGTGTGTGTGTGTGTGTGTGTGTGTGTGTGTGTGTGTGTGTGTGTGTGTGTGTGTGTGTGTGTGTCTGTGTGTGTGTGTGTGTGTGTGTGTCTGTGTGTGTGTGTGTGATTGTCCAGTCACACCTGGGTGTCCTGGGAGGTTCTCAGTGGAGGGGAGGGTTTATGGAGTAGAAAGAGGAGGAGGGGGTGGGGGTTCTTTCAGGTTTTTACTACTGTGCAAATACACACACACACACACACACACACACAAAGCAGCCACAGTTGATGGGTTTTGATGGGATCAGTTGGAAGCCTCAGAGTGACCCTGCCCCAACCCCACCCTTGTTTGATCGACAAGGCTGAGAAAAGAGGGGTATGACCGTGTGTGTGTGTGTGTGTGTGTGTGTGTGTGTATGCTGCTCCTACAAAAAGTTAAGGAAAAAACAGTACTACACAGGTACTGTAGTTCATAAGGATTTACATCAGCCTTGTGCCAAAATGTTTTAACCCCAAACAACTTTTATCCCAGCAAGATTCCATTCTATTCTTTTCTTAACGTTAACAAATCATTTAAAACGCAAAACCAACATGTGTTAGTTGTTCTTTAATGTTAAATATTCTCTGAGGCACCAACTCCACGCCCATCGGTTCCCACTGAAAACACTCACAGTATAGTTTCATAATCAGAAGTATAATGTCACTGAGTTGAGCTCATATCTCAGCCAAGCCCCAACAGTCACCTTGAGTCCAATCAAGCTGCACCAAGTTGCACACACTCATAGATATCAGATCCCTAAATATGCCAGATTTTTTTTCCATCAAGATCCATGAATGTTTCTCTGGGGAAAATAGTGAAAATGTTGAAAAATGCCATATCCCAGAAGGTTAAAGAAAGTTTTAAATAATTCCTGGGTTCCACCCCATGATCAGGATTCACTCCTGTCTCTCATCCTTCCACCAAGTTTTGAGGAAATCCATTCAGTTGATTAATCTTGCTTAAAAACCAACCTACAAACAAAGTGAAAAAAAAAAACTCTCCTCAAACAGCTGGACATGACACTCAGAGAGTATTTATAGCAGCGGATTGATACCCAGAGTATCTGTTGGTCTGGTGAGTGTTTCCAGCTGCAGGACGGTGAATGTGGGATTGAATCATGATAATAAACGACAATGTGTGTATTCATGGTAATCAAGTAATATATCACTGAGTGCAGCTCAGTGATGTGTTATCAGACTTTTACACAGACAATATTTGTTGTGAGAATCAAGTCACTGTTGGTCCAAGAGAAACACTATTTCTGATGCTCATTTACAAACCTCAGAAACAGGATTCTCAATCCTCATGGAGATCTGTTACTGCATCAAGTGCATGTAAACAAAATCATTCATTTTGTTAAACTTTGTTAAACTGAAGAAAAGACGAGTGAACTGGTAAAAGCATGAACTTCAGAATAAGATTTTTAAGGTAGAGTTTGTTAACAGTTGCTTTTAAATAAGGTAGAAGGATATCTAAAAAATACAAAATCATGGATATCACCTTAAGTACGTAAACCGTGTGTTATTTTAAAGTGGTGTGTCTTCAAATGTCTCAGTGGATAATGGCGGCCGTACCAGAGGCCTTGCTGTTTCACAGTATTTCCTTTAACTTCAGAGTTTCAAACCTATGTCAGAGTTTCCCCCAGTACACTCTCAGGTCTCAAGGCCTGGCCAGTCAGGAGCCGGGCCGACCTCGGCCGATAAGCCGTTTTTTTGTTGTTTTTCTGCTCGGGGCCTGGCTCGCTGCCAGCTGATAACAACACGGGGCATACCTGCTGCATTAATGATTGGTCAGCCCTGCCTCCTGCCCTCGCCCAGGCTCTTTATTTTAACATCACTCTTTATCGTTCATGCACCCAACACAAACTAAATCTTATCAAGTGAGGCCAGAGATCTATTCATGACTTTAACGGCTCCAATTCTGGCTCTATTGTAAAACATTAAATTAAACCGACTGTATACTAAAGGAACAAATTATAGGAAGTGTCGTATATCCTCAAAATGTACGGACCAGTGTTGATCTGGACTAAACACGAGGCAGCACCAAGCTCACCAAACTCTTATTAACATGAAACAGGCGACAGTGGCTCTGACAGCACTGCAGGGAGGGTATTTATCCACAGTGGCATCTGGTCACAGCGTGTTGCACACCACTGCACTCCTACCTACCCACAAGTGCATGTGCAGCTGTGGGCTTTAACATGACATAATGCCTCAACAGTACCACTGGTTGTGCTAAAGTAACGGCTACAACATCATCAGAACACGATTCAATTATTACCCCCAACAAGGTTATGTTTTCAGCAGGATTACGCAAAAACTACTCAACTGATTTCCATGTAAGTGTGTGCAGGGACGGGACATGACAAGGAAGAACCCAATAGATCTGGTGCAGGTTCAGATCAGGGGTAGATCCAGGATTTTTTTTCAATCACTCTCCTAAACATTTGTGAGATAGAGTTGGTTTTCAACATTTTTGGTAAATTCCTCAGCAAAATAAAAGGCTGGATTTAATATTAGATGCAGAACAAATATATGAAAGTTAAATAAGTTAGATAAGTTGATGACTCGTTCTTGGGTCAAAAACATTTGGAGCCAAAGTCTGCGCAGTGGCGATCGGGGGATGGAGCCACGCTAGCGAGGTCTCGTCGATACACACGCTTGACTTGATGTCATCAAATGAGTATTTAAAACCAAACTTAACAGAAACTAGGAGGTGCTCAAGACACTTTGACTTCACTTTTCGGGGGCCATCTTTATTTACAGTCTGTGATAGAAACCATCAGCAGCATGAGTGAGTCCTAAACTTTTAATCAGAGCTCTCAGTCTTTTGTGACAGTGAAGAAAAAGAGAATTAAAACCAAGTGAGGGTCAGCAGAGTGATTGTTTCGTGTGCAACTTCCACATATTTCGAAAAGAATCCATAACTATTTCTACATCCTCGTTCTGTATTTTTATTTTTTTATTATATCTCTGAGTCAGGCTGTATGTTTAATATCTGCAGTACATCTGAAAATGAACAGTGTGGGTCGGGCAGTGACCTCTGGGTTGTCTGGGCTGGATAAAAGGAAGTCCTGGTTAATGAGTAACTGTGGTGATGTGGTTTGGCGCTGCAGGTGGGGTGGGCGGAGGGGTTGGCAGGGACGCACACTGATAAGAGGGGAAGGTAGGGTGAGTTTTATGGGGTGCAGGTAGAGACAGACAGAGAAGGACTGGAGCTTTGTCTTCTGTATGTGAACCTATCAATGATTTTATTTCTATAATATGTTTTAGTTATAGTTTTGTCCGTGAACTGGAGGAAGGTATTGAGCATATCAAGGGAAAATAGATGCTACGAGAGGCCACCTGTGGGAGGCACGAGGAAGATGTGTTAGATCTATGTATTATGTCTACAATCACAGGAAACAATGGTAGAGCACTCGATGGGTCGCAGGAGAAAATAAATCTCCTAAGAATTTAAGAGAAATTAAAAGTGTTTGCAGCATATTAAATCATTTTTAGTGACAGGTTCATACTCAAAGCTTCGAGCGTAAAACATAATGTTGACTGAGCGTCCTTACGCAGACGCCAGCTGCATTAAGATGAAGTGCAGTTTGCAAATTTACTTTTTGGTCTTTGACTTCATCAAATTTCAGCCACAGCAAAGAATTCTTTCACGTGACATCAATGAGTTTCATCAATTAGCTTCATATAGTAGACTACAGTATTTATAATAGACATAAAGTATGTGGATCTCCGGGTGGTACAAGCTTTACAATGAAAACAGGAATAGGACTTTGTTAGAAGTGCTGAGGGTATACGCAGAAGGTTTGGTATTAGTAACAGTAGAGACAGAAGATACATAGTAATTGTAATATAGTTGTAGTGATAACAGCAGCTTTATTATTATAGCTGTACAATCACAGCAGCGAGTCAATTTACTAGTAACATGAGCTGGAGGAAAGAAGAGTAAGTAGCCAGTATTTACCCCTGATATGAGTCTGAGGTACTGGAACTTTTATTTTTGGACTCGCATATTTATTTAAGTTTTTAGATGTTAAACAAAAATTTGATATTTTAGTCATTTGATATACTTTCTAAAAATATTTCATATTGAGTACTGACATTTTTCTCATTATGCTCTTTAAACAAATGTATGTCAAACTTTTACTTCAGCAGTAATGAAGTAGTTGTATAGCAGCAGCAGCAGCAGCAGCAGCAGCAGCAGCAGCACAGTCGTAGTTTATTGATCTCAAAGTGGGAAATTCCATTTTCGGACGATTTACAGTAAGTAACGTAACACATAGACCAATCAGAGAGTTGCTCTCCATCCTGCAGCTGGAATCACAGTTATATCAACGTCATCTGAAGATGAGTTGAATGCATCAACATCTGTGAGTTACACACGTTTCCCCCCTAAGACATCAACCGCTTCAGTCGACCCTCAGTTTCTTACTGCTGCGATGGAGCGAGCAGGAATGTGAAGGTGAATCATGTTGATCTCTGCGCCATCAGGGAGAGAAGTTTAGAGATAAGACCCCCAGATACTGACCTAAAAGAGGTTGCCATGACAATCACCGTCACCTTTAACCTCAGCACTTTAGCTTCACTTCCTCATTCTAGACAGCAAGACGGGGGGGGGGACCAGAGTGAGATTAACATCAGGAACAATTTGAATCAGTTAGAGTGAATAGTGATCAGTTACTCTATAGATTCAACTTTTTAATTAACTCTGATGTGGGGCCATGATTAAAGACTCTACTGATGCTGCAATATTTCCTTTAATATTAAAAATATAAGAGCATCTTTGGTTCGAGTAATTCATGTTTAATCTATTTCATTTTGTCGTGTTACTCTTCACAAGACACTCTGACACAGGGGAAACTTGTTTTGATAACTTTAATAGATCCAAGTGAATAAAATCTTTTCTACATTTCAAGCCATCTCTGCAGGTTGTTATTTGAAACCCTCTGTGGCCAAATCTTGTTTGTCCAAAGCGCAGAATCTTCACCTTCCTAAAGTGCTCTGCTCCGCACTCTGTTTTTCTTGCGTCTTATCTGAACAAAAGCCGACTTTAAACGCAACAATGCAGAGGAAATCCTTCGCATTCACGGTCAGGGTGTAAAGTTTAGGGTGGAAAGCTTTAAGGGTTAAACTAATGAGGATATAAAGATATACCTCAGGATGCACCGACTCCCTCCTCTTCCCACACACAGACCTGGTTCGACCGGACTGGGTAATCAGTTACCTGCTCGAGCTGACCTGTGCTGCCCACATAGCCTATTACACACATACACACAAAAACCCCAAAGTCCACTTAAAAACTTGGGCCCTGTACTTACTACTGTGGATAAAAGCTGTTTGCATGTCAAAACACTTTGGAATAGTGTTACTACGTGGTACTATGATATTGTGCACTTGGTGACTTCTTTCATTTGGTGTGCCTGCATTATGAAAAATGAATCATAACTTTATAAAGATAAATACAGCTAAGGAAGGTATTTGTGGCTAAAACATAGAGCAAACGTGAAGCCAAATTATTTAACACGTAATACATTTCCCATTGATTTGAATCCAGTTTTGTGTGGAGGTGTTCTGTGAGATAACAAAAAAAAAAAATATGCAAAGCTGAGCAACAACCGAGTTACTAATTAATCTCCAGATGGGCCGATGCACTCTATACGATACATATAGTGATATCATGTCAAGTTTATACGAGTTTTTGAAAACAATTCCACATCATAATTTCAACTGCAGACACCTAAGAAAGCTTATTTTTCCAAAACACAAAATCCAGATTTATGTGAAGTGAAGCATAAAATGTGAGAAAGAAAAGCATCTTCTAATGAATCCACTTTGTGAGTGGACATGGCCTCCGACTGTCTCTTATCTCAATATCTCCCTCTATCCACCTGAACCATAACTGCCCCTCCTCCAACTCCCTACTGCTACAGCCACTTCCCCCCCGAGCAGCTTATTACTAACCCGACCACCTCCTTTCCTCTAACTACCACCTGGAGAACACACTAACACAGTGGCCATTTTCCTGTGGCTCTACAGAATAATGTTGAACTGCAGCACATTGCAGGTCATATAAATATATAGACTCTTCCAAACTGTTTATGTTACTGCTTCCTGCTGCCGCTGAAGAGACGATGGCTAACCTCAGCTAATGTTTGATACTGTTATCAATTGCAATGAGAAATACGGAGGCATCTTATCAACATGATTGATTTAATCTTGGAAACATCTGAGCTTCACACCCATCGACTGTAAATAAAGATGGATGACATGTCTCTACTTCCTCAAACTGTCCAGAAATGCTACCATAACCTACAATGACATCATTTGGAGTCTGTGCAGTGGCAATAGACATTCAAATTACTGAGGTCACACGTCGGCCAATCGCAAGTTATTCTTAGCTGTCAGTCATGATGTTTCACCTTGCTTTTCTTGCATCAAACAAATAATTCAAACCAAACCTGAGCAGAAACACTTGAACATAAACCAGTGTGATAAGAGATACCTAAAAATGACAACAACCAAAATACAACATCTATAACAAAACATTGTGAGGTGTAACAGGGACACTTTGGCTTCCTGTTGTCCATCTTTATATGCAGTGAATGTTCCCACCCTGAGCTGGTGACTGCTTCCACTGCATTGGTTGCTGTAAATTAGTTGGAAGGGGTTTTGAACACCTGTAAATTCCCCGGTCAATTTTGTAAAAACAAAAAACCAACATGCTCTTAATGTGCTCAAAAACAAACTTATTAAAAGTTCATTTCAGAAGAAGTTGACCACAGACACAGTTATTATGGTTACTTAGAAAATAATAAAAAATAAATATTCACATGTAAAATAACTCTTAAAAATTCATTCTACGTTCTATCAAACATCCTCTTAACTTAACAACTGTGACTATGGTGCCTGCAGCCACAACTGCCCCACGTCCATGTTGTTCTGGAGATATTTTGAAGTAGCACAAAATGTCCGAAAACTAACCACAACAAATCTTCATCCGAATATTAAGAGTGGAACAGCCGCCCAGTGTAGTCTTTGACCCCCAGACCAGTATTTGGGTTATCTATCAGCCTTCACCTGTGGCTGAACAGCCTGTTCTCTTTGCTCTCCTCGTTCCCCCCGCTGCCATCCCACCATTGTCACCCACATACCTCCCCCTCTGTACTCCCCCGTCCCTGGTCACCAAGTCCAGCTTTGACAGACGTGGGTGGAGGATGAACAGAATGAACTGGGCCCCCAGTCAAAATCAATTTCTCCTTGTTTTATTTACTCTTTAATTTATCCGCTGAAGTGTCACGTCAGCATCAGAGTCTCGACCGTACACAGAGTACGTTGTTCGATAAGAGAAATTCATCAAGTTTAACGTTGCATTTATTCAAAGCTTGAACCTGAGGTATCTATAGAGTAATATTTAACAACAGGGCCGCAGACACGTATGAGGTTAGAGCGCAGGGATGTATAGTTTGCAGCCAGTTCATAAAACGTTATCATGCATCAGGAGTTGAGCAACTGTGACTTGTAGGAATGTTTTGTTGTGGCACACTGAGCTGGGAGAGCTGGGTGTGTCCCACTAATGTAGTTCTGCACTCTTATACCTCTATGTTTGTGAGGAATAGAATTCTTAGACTTTGAGAAAAGACATTTATTAAAATAGTTATATTGGTTTGTGTTTCGGTTTAAGTCATGTAAAGTAGCTGTAAAAGCTCAGGTGACAGAGTTTCAGGCTACGGAGAAAGAACCTGCCTGTAGGCACGTTAACGAGTCACTCAACCAGTCAGTTGGGTGGCAACTGGTTAATAACAGCTCGAGCAGTCGTTCCACTTCCTTCTCTACATCCTTTAACTGCACAGGTGACGGGCTTTCGTAGGATCCGGGAAGCTGTGTGCGTTTGTGTGTCTGTGTGTGAGTGAGAGAGAGACAGAGAGAGAGAGAGCGCCCGAGGAGGACAGAGAGAGAACAACAGATCAATATGGAGTGACTAATTAAGAACTGTGCGGAGCAGGAAGTCATGAGTCACCACAGAACATCAAACCTGCAGGCGTGAACCTCCAACTCTTTATGTTGAGAAGTAAACCGTTTTTTCAGTATAGTTTCTAAACCAAACATCCAAACATACAGTACAACTGTGGTGATTCATCGGATAATAACTAACCATGATCACGTGCTTGTCTGTTTAAACCAGGACAGAGTTGAGAGGAAAATACAGGAATTTAGAAGATATTATTGATATTTGATTTCTTTAATTAATTTGATTGATGTATTGATGTTATTTAATTAAAATTCACATTAGAGAAAGAAAAACAGCAAATTCTGGACAAACTGACAAATCTGTGTATTTGGAATTTTCATCAAAATTACTGAAATGATTTAGAAGTTATCTATTCATCAAATCAAGTAAGACGTATTATTATACTTATCACTTACTTACTATTTTAAAGTAAGTACATAAGTAAGTATTAATAACTTGTTACTTATTATTAAACTTATTAAATTGACTATTTGGACTATTAATTAATCAATATTTATACAATTAACAGATTGTTGATTATTTGTTCAGTCTTCAAAAAAGGCCAGAAATTAGGGGGAAATCGTTGTGACAGGGACCCACAGCCCGAGGAGATGTCCTCACAGTTTGTTTTATCAAACAGCCCAACGCCCATGTTTCAAACACATTCAATATGTAGATCTACAGATATGTATAGAAAAGACATAAAATATAAATCTTAGAGTTTGAGTAGCATCTTTCCTTCATAAATAAGTGACTTTAAATGATGGATGGACCGGAGCTGTTCTGCGGTAAGTTCTAAACCATAGATTGTTATATTCACTTTGTTTGTTTGTTTAAATCTTTAACATATATTAAAAAATTATCGATTTATTTATGATTCACTTATTAAGGACTACTGAATTAATTATTTTGCAGGAATTCACATACACAGCATTGGTTCAAGATTGGTCATTATGCATCTTTACATATATATACAAACTAGTTCGTTTTTTTTTAACATCGGAGCATTAATATAAAATAATTCTGACAGGAGGAAGAGGACACACACTGCTGTGTTGTTTGTGAGCAGCCTGGTCTGGTGATGTCACAGCTTTTTATGGCCAACACAGTCATAAATGGAATCAAAACCTGAGAGAGACTCTTTACTTTATAGAAGCCAGAAAAAAAAAGACAAGAGCTTGATATTTGCATAAACTCACACATTTCCAGATGAGTGTAAACAAAATGTGCTGATTTGATTTAGTTTCATTTGATTTAACTTCAGATATCTGGAAGGTGCTGCACTAATTTTTCAGAATAATCCCCTCCCCCTCATATGCCCCAGGTGAATCACACTTACTGCACAGAAGGGAAGAGGTGGTTACCCAGAATGCAAAAGGGCAAAATTATTAGGGTGAAAAGCCTCTAAGTTATAATCAGGCAGTTCAGTTCTCACGTTATATTACATTCTCTGCTCTCATACTTAATTTGTATATCAAAAATACACCACAAAACAGTATATCATTCAAACTAAACACAAATTACAGAGATGGATTTGTCTTGTTTCTAGGTAACTGATTAAAGCGTCAGTGGACAGGAGGGATCTCGACTGCGGAAGTGAGGCCAGTCAGCCTTTTATAACCTCGGCCATAACTCTGCCTCCGCTGCTATAAAAAAATAAAACCGTCTGGGATATTCTTGGCCTGTCTCCATGGTTACACAGACGCACATGACACACAAAGTGAGAATAAACATATTTAAAAATACGCTCAGCAATAGTGACACTGTTTAGTAGCGCTCGTGTTTATATTGCTGCAAAATAAAATAAAAACCCACTAGTGAAGAGAGAAAAGAGGTGTATGTTTGTGTGTGTGTGTGTGTGGGTGTGTGCGTCTGGGTGTGCATGTGTTTCAAAGTTCTTTCAATTTGGCTCTTTCTCTCTTTTCTCTCCTCTCAAGGGACATTTCTCAGGATTCTAAAAGTCGCTCCCCCTGCGTCCTCTCTCTCTCTTCTTCCCTCTATCATCCTCTCTGATGTCTCAATAGCCAACAACCCCTCAACCCTGAAGAGCTCAGATATCTCTGTCTGTGCTTGCACTATGGTGCCCCCTGTTGAAATATGACCTAACCACCTGTGGATGCCGTTCTTGTTAGTGAAGACTCTCAAACTCATAACAAACCAGACTGTCACTCAGTACAGTGCATACCCCCACCAAGGCCCAACAGCCACCGTTTGAAACCACGTTTAATTCACTGGATCCAGATTTTTATTTGGTTTTCATCGAAATCCATTTAGTAGTTTTTGGCAGAGGTAATGATTAAACTGCATGTGGGTGTGGACAGCATCAGTCCTGTGCATCAGATATCACACGTGTTTCTTTCTATGATTCAGTACAACATGATAAATCGTGAATGCATCATATTCTTAGAAAAAAATATTAATAATTGGCACGCAGATTGATACAGACAAATCTTTCCATGTTTAGGTGAATGCATGGTAAGTGCATGGGTTATTGGCTAGAGTGTGTCTATAGTCCACAGATGTCAACTAACAAACACATAGGCAGCCATTCACGTGGCCCAGGAAGCATCTGCAGTCACTCGCCTAAAAGAATGACCACCTCCGATTGTGGCAATCAACGCAAATGTGTCCTCAATGTGTCTGAGGTGAGTTCACACCTGTCCAACTGTCCAACTGTGATTGGATCATTCAGGACAGATGGTGACACCAGGTCTGAACAGGTCTAGGAATAAGGTGGAGGAGTTTCAGAGCCTGATGAAAGAGGTCAAAAAGAGATTTTTTAGGTTTTATATCGGAAAATAAACTGCTCAAGAAAAGTAAAGCTTGATGACTCCTTTTGATTTCACTAATGCCGGAATTTAAATGTACTGTAAGTTCAAATACAGTCTTTAAATGCTGTACTGAAAGTTTTATAAATGTCAAATAGACATCATCTAAAAAATGATTCTGTCACTGCATCAGACTACAAGGTTTTAATCATAGATGTATACATCATGTACATCACCAGTCTTATCTGTTTGATCTATATTTTCATCTTCTGCTGCCAGCAGCACTTTGTTCTCATCATTTCACATTTGAATATATATATTAAACATTTTAATATCAGTAATTTCAGCACTTCAATGTCTGTTATGGAAACCAAGGCTGATAAATAATTTGGTCGGTGGCACTACACAGAATTAAAGTTTTACTTCTGGATACTTTTCTCCAACATTTGAAACAGAGGCTCGCTCTATAGTCACAGGTTGCCATGGTGAACCAGAGTATCTAAGCTCCGTAGGTGATGATCTTCTTTCTTTTCTTTTTTTAACACCACACACATGATTATCTCAGAGGGAAGTACTCAGAGCTGACGGAACTCCTTCAGATCAGCTGCTCAGGAACCAAAACTGTTGAGTTTCTCAAGTTCTCCAGGTTCATCGGTTTCTTGAACCTTGGTTACGTTGAGAGTTTGTTAAACAGGTTCCTGATGTTCTTTCTGAGGATTGTATGTTCCTCACCTATTCACTTGGAGCTGTGCAAACACCTTTCGGGTCTTTGTCTTTCCTGCTCCATCTTAGCCAGAGGAAGCCAAGAAAGGGCCAATAGAAGCTCCGAAGAGAAAAGGCAATCATTATTGGACACTGTATAGAATACCTATATATAAAACAAACCTGTCGGAGCCACTCTGTAATATACTGGGGCGCTGCTCTGGATTATACAAGGTGCAGTTGGAGCAGAAAAAGTTCATACTAAACTGAATATTATGTGATGCCTGCACCGCAAAGTTAGTAACTGTGGCTCAGGAGGTAGAAAAGAAACCAACAGAAGGTTGTTGGTGCGATCCCTGGCTCCTCCAGTCTACCTTTCAAAGTGTCCTTGGGCAAGTGACTGAACCCTGAAGGCTGTGCCATCAGTGTATGAATGGTATGTGATGAGAAGTGCTGTATGAATGTGTACATGAATGAATGAATGTGGTTTTGTACTGTTACGCTCGATGAGAGGTGGATAAGACTGGAAAAGCGCTTTACCATCCATTCAGCAAAGGAGTTCAAATGAATAACCAAAAACAAAAATGCGTCTCTCTGTGTTACTGCCACTGATTTAAAAAACAAAATAAAACAAAATGGTAAAAGTGAGGAGTTAGCACCTGGAGTGCAAAAAAAAAAAAAGCCAACCTCGAATCAAGCCGATAAAATTCTAACTAAAGCCAAGATCAAACACACACATACACACAGGTGTTCTGTAAAGTCAGATTCAGAGAACTTTATTAATTTCAGGAGGTTAGTTCCTTTCAACAGCCGAGCCAATTCAAATTTTAAAAAAAACACCTCAGAAATAAATCGTAAAGACGAGAAACTAGCAGCAGAATTCAGATGCCAAATACACAAAATACACTTAAAGCAAAATAAATTGTGTAAAGATACAAATGGAAAGGCATCACAAGGAGAATGTTAACACCCAGGGCCTGAATCAGCACCTCGGAAAGTCTTGATCAAATTCTAGACTATTTGAAATTCTGTTTATAAAACATGTTAAATGAATCATATTGATTATTGCTCACCTGAGTTACAGGTCTCTAACACAGTTTTTAATTTAAAAGGAGAATGAGTAGAAGATAATTATGTGTAAGATGATTTACTTGATGCCAGACAGGTAAACTCAGCTATGAGGGTCTCGCAGCCTGAGAGGCCTCAGCACATTATGTTGATGCTAATGAAGCTTCTCTGCCTGCAGGTGTCAGCAAAAACAACATTTCTCTAAGTGGAGCCACTGAGTTAATTCATACACATTTATAATGTTATTCTCAAAGAGCAGCAGGTTACATTCAAATAATAATCATAAGTGTTTATTCTACTTACTTGTTCGCGGTTCTGACGTAGCCTCAGGCCATCCTCAGCCCAGGGGTGCAGATCCAATGTCAGGATTGAGGGGAACACAAAAGTGATTTTTTTTTTTTGCCCGTATGCATACCATGCCACCATAAATCACAACTTCGTAGAGGCTCACCATATCATTCAAAAAGTACTGCACAGGGAATCATTTATTGTGCTTACCTTTCTTGTTTATTTGTCCTAAACAGCCAACAGCGCCTATCACTGCCTATTTAACTGTTATATTATTAAATCATAATTTTAATGGTCTCGGGCGTTTGTAATGTCTACTCACGTTCTTATCTTTCACCTCCTTCTGACCCTCCCAGATCCACAATTCTTATCGCTATCATCTCTACCATCCCGGATGTCCTCTTCTGCCTCTCAGTTCTAAATAAATGATCATCATACTATAAAACCTTACCTTAGACTCCCTTTCCCCATTATGTTGTCTGGTAATGCTCACCACTTCTTCAGCTGTCTTCCTAACTTTCCTTGGCCCTAGAAAGAAATCTCTTATGTCCCCTCTCCTTTTTTCTGCCATGCTTTGGGAAACAGTGACCAGAACCACACGTACAAGGACAGCCAAAACTGCCCAATAGAACATCCAAAAAAGTGCTAGCTATAGAAGCACTGTATGAATGTGTGTGTGAATGGGTGAATGGAAAACTGTAGTGTAAAGCGCTTTGAGTGGTCTTCAAGACTAGAAAAGCACTATATAAATACAACCATTTACCATTTTACCATTTAATTATGGAATGATTCAAATATGATGTCTTAACCTCACAGTAATATAGCTAGCTAATATAAATAAACACCTGATCAATGTGGACTAGCAAGCAAGCAAGTCATCTAGCTCGTGCATGTAGAAGTATTAGGGCTAGTGCTAACAAGGAACCAACTTTAGGGGAGGCAATAGCTCAGTCCATAGAGATTTGGCTTGTAGAACCAGATGGTGGCTGGTTCAAGTCCAGCATGGACTAAAGTATGAAAGTTGGACTGGTAGTTGGAGAGGTGCCAGTTCACCTCCTGGGCACTGCCAAGGTGCTCTTGAGCAAGGCATTAAATGCCCCAATCGCTCCCCAGGTACCTTCATGGCTGCCCACTGCTCTGTGTGGTCTGATTACATCTTTAAATCATTTATGGCCACACTACTGTTCCAGTATTAGTATTCTACTATCGATCAAAATTACTCACAGAGCCCCAGGCTGCAGCCACTTTCCAGAGCTGAGAGAAAGATTGAGGGGGGGTCATTTTTTTCAAAGCCTGCTGATGTCATCAGCATCTGTGTAAGAAACTACCCATTCACTTGCATTGTAGTGGAGGAGACCAGAGATGGGATGTGGAGTCGGAAATATATTTGTCAAACATTATTTGTTCCACCATTTCAGTCATTTCTTTTTAGATGTGAATCTAAATTGTGAAGAATGTGAAGTCTGAAAATACATTTGTTCAATTTTTTTATAATTTAGGGTATTTTTATTGGGGGGGACAATTCATGTTTTTCAGAAATTGGGGGGGACATGTCCCCCCCATCCCCCCCGGGATCTGCACCCATGCCTCAACCAGGAAGTGAGGTCAGAGGTCAATAAAGTGTGTGATGGATGAACAACGCCCTCCGATGGTCAAACCTAGGAACTTTTTTAAGGTCTATTGGTGTGGGAACACGCAAATTTAAATTTAGATAAATAATTAAAAACATTTAAAATAAGTAATAACACATGTTGAAAACACAAGACTGAAATTTAATCAAAACAAACATAAGATAAAGAAAGAAAGAAATAGATTGATAAACTTTTGTCAAATCAGTCAACGAGGGTTTTAAAATAATATCCAAAATGCAACTTGACAACCTAACAGTTTTTAATATGTGATTATATTTTCACCAGTATTGAAGAGAGAACGAAAAAATAGAAATAAAATAAATACATTAATTCTAAAAAACAAGTCTATTAGTTTGAATAACCATCTTATTTTTTAAGTACATTTAACATGCGTTATTGCAGCTGTTGATACAAGGTTCAAGGTTTAGTTTGTTATAGATGTGGAATTTTCTTTGTTGTAAAATAATTTGCAAGACATAGACATAGAAACAGTGAAAAAATGTTAGTTTGTCCGGTTTTTATATCAGGAGCACATGATTTTCAACATCCACTCATGACTTAAATACTTAAATAAAGTTGACGGAAATTAATCAAAACAAAAATAAGACAAATATCCTATTATTCTCCCTTAAATCAATTTGTAAATATGTCTACAGATTTTCTTTTTTTGTAATCAATAAAATTTTGGGTAACACTTTATATTAGGGAACACACAAAGTGAACATATCCAAGTACTTGATTGTAATTCATGTACAACAACTCCCTTACTTACCATCAATAAGCAGTAATATTCTGTCCTGGATAATACGTGTGCTGTATTTGTAGACAGATAGCTAACTAAAAAGACCCTGTAGGCGAGATTCCAGGTTGAGAACGATTTACTGAAATCTTCTGAAACATTTCTTTGTAAAACTGCAACACAATAAAAATAAACATAATGTTACAATTGAAATTAAATATATGTAACAACACTGGTCACACTTTCTTCTTTCTTTTCAGGTTATAAACCAGGTAAGTACAACACAATATTACATGAGGCATACACACATCTTTTTACAGTATGCTCTTACAGGCACGTAACAGCGTAAACACAGTAAATGGTGATAATAGTTCACACATAAACATAACATGTAACATGAATGAGGCCTGAATTGAATCCACCTATGCTAATAGATACAGACCTGTTAGCATTAGCATTGTAAGCACAATTTAACCAACTAGGTTAGGTTTTTAACTCTAATGCACTTTCAACAACTTAAATGAGCTAACAGCAGCCATGCTTACTGATGGATCTACTCCAAGGCCTAGACAACAACCACTCCGTGGTGGAGCACAGCCTGCTTGTGTTATGTGTGTTAGTGCACTTCTCAAGTCAGACTTTTCCAGGCGCAAAAACCCTGACATGCCACTAGGGGGCCACTAAACATTATTAAGACACTGACAGGAGTCAGAACAAGTAATTAGGAGGTTATTAAGGGAAAACTGTTAATCAATGGAGTAGTGGCAGAATAAGGTCATTAAGAATAAGGCATTAATAAGTGCTTTATAATGACTAATAAAGAGCCAATATGCCTCTAATATCCATGGTAATAAGCAACTAGTTAATGGTTGATATGTGTTCCATAATATAAAGTATTACGAAATTGTGAATTAAATTTTTAAATAATATTTCAAATTGAGGGGGGAAAGCCAGAGAGTTTTTTGGGGGGGACAACTTTACTGTTTATACAATATTATTGTGTGTAAATACAATTATTGAATAAAGAGAATAAAAAAAACTGAAATGAAATTAGAAAATGAATGAATTGTGAAATGAATGAATAGAACTAAATAGAGCACATGTGGAGACAGAATAAATGACTTTTACTTAGATCCACATGTCAGGACATTAATTATTAATTATTTGATCTCTGTCGTGATTTTTGCTGAGTGTATTTGAGTCAAACATATTTAAAACAAACCTTTTTGCCTTGAGTGCTTCTCTTCTCCATGTTTGTTTCTATGGGCGGTTATTTTCGGCTCCACGGTAACTACAGCCGTCACGTCACATGACCCCCTCTCCTCCAACGAGCCGTCGGGACTCAGGTCACATGACCGCCCCTCCGCTCCGGTCTGGATGTCCGCAGCGTCGGTGAGCGTCTCCTCTGTTTTCCTTTGTTTTTAAATGGAATATCCGCTCCGACCTTCCTGCGAGTGAGGACTACACGTGGACGCAGTTTCCCGGGGAGCGACAGTGAAGCCGGACCCGTGAGAACAGGCGAGTGGAGCAGGTTGAACAGGAGAGGGAGATAATGTTGTTGTTGTTGTGTTGCATCGTCAGCGACTCTCCGTCTGTTTCCAGAAGTTTATTCACAGACACGACACCACCATTACACTTTCAAGTCAGAAGTAAGATCATTTAGGTGATTGTAAATGATCAACGTGTGTTTTATGTCCTTCGGGTGTTTGCTAACTCCCTGTGTCGCTCACACAATAAGTGTGTTGCTCTTTTGTTGCCTATGTTTTTGCTCTGACTCACCATCGCTTTCACAACTGGAGCAGAAACTTGGGAGTCACATGTTCCTCAGCTCGGGACTCACTGTTTTTTCTGCTGCCACTCGTAGTTTGATGCTCAAGTGTCCAAAGCACGTGTCCCTCTTTCCCTAAGAAGAAACTTAAAGTCTCTGTTTACTTTAAATACGGTGTAATCTATATACACGAGGTTCAATAGAGATCACAGGGATGGTGTCATTTGTAATACACAAAGTAAGAAGGTTCAAATGGGACTTTACAATGTGTCCCATGTTGCGTCACAGCTGTGTCCATTGAGTTGACGTGTTCAGTCCTTATCAGGCCACACCAGTGCTACAGTATTGGAAAAGCATCAGATTTCCAAATGTCACTATTCCTTATTCCAGACTCTGTTTACAAGACAAAAACATTTGGTTTTCATTATCACACAATGGCTTCAATCGCTACTGTTTTCATGTTAATGTGAGACAAACCTCACAAGTTATTTCTTGTTGTTTCTGGACAATGTGTTTGAAATGCTGGCACAGATTTAAATGTCTGTGTGCAGCCTCCTTCTCCTCTGCTCACAGTTCACCTCCTTAACTTTGAGCTTATTTTCTTCAGTTGACCACAAATTAAATCAAGATAAATATTTTCAATTCAATTTTTTTATTTTTTATTAAGCAATATCAATAATTATCACAGTAGATGTCACATTATTATTAAGTTTGAAGATAGAGTTTTGCTCCTGAGTGAAGGTTTTAGTTTTAAACTCCGACACAACGCACAAGCAACCTATCAATGTTGAACTTTTGTTACATTGCTATAGATTGAAATGATATTGCAATAATTATTGATATTGTTTCATGAAGCATAAAAATGATCAAACTACCGCAGCAGCAGCACCAGTGTGTTTTGGTCACTGAGGAAAGATTTGAGCAGGAAATGTTTTAAAAAATCTGACACGTTAGAGAACTTGTTTCCTCTATTTGCTCGTCCAAATGTTTCTGTGAGCTTCTGATGCTTTTTTTTTTTCTGATGCCAGTCCAGGAAAGTGTTTGTATCAGCAGCTGCAATAAGTCATGTGTTTTGCATGAAGAGACGGGCACTCTTGTGACTGGCAGCTTAGAGATTAAGCGTTCTACTTTCCATACTTCCTCATGCTTCCATTTCAATCAAACCTCACATCACAAGACCTCAGAATCCAGTGAACAGATAATTCTGTTTTATTTTTAACCTTGTTTACTGTGGAGTCTGACAGAATTATCTTAAAAACGATCTGAGCGTTTCTCAGACACGTCAGCTATGGTATTTACTTTTGGAGTAAACTTTTTTTTTTATAGAATAAACAATGCAGAAAAGACATGTTTACATTTACATTGCATAAATCTATGTTGGTCAGTCTGTAGTATTACATTCATGCAGTCTGTCAGCAGCTGAAACCTTGTGTGTCTTTGTGCCAGAGATGATGAACCGTGCAGGTTATTCTCTCTGTTTGGTGTCGAAAACATCTAGAACCTTCTCTTTGTAAAACCACTAAAGGCTAAGCAGAGGTGTTTTTATGTGTGTTTAAAGGGGAGACAATGCTGGTTGAGATTGCCATATGCAGCTAAATCACCCCCAAATTATTCAACTAGCAAATTCATTATATATTTCTTAAAACATAATATTAATCTCCATCTCTACACGGGTTGGTTAACATCAGTTTGCTGAGTGCCCTTCTTTGATTTTCCTTATCATTGCACTTCTGTTATAGACCAAGCGGAGGAACGAAACACATTGTCTATCATGTCTTCACGTGTCTTAATGTTTTCATGTTCCTGCAGTGACGACTCAGTGAATGACCTGATACTGAATCTGCACAAGGAAGCTCTGAGCTGCAAGACTGATACGGAAGTCAGATGTCGTTTTGAACATGACGATGAAAATAGACGTCCCTTACAATCAGGTAGGAGGTGTTATTGAGATCTATTAAAACTGATGAATAATTTCCACGTTTAATTATTTACTTGATAAAAATTTGCCTAACAGATACATTGATGCAAAAGATTTCAGGTCGAGGTTGTAGCCCTTAAGATTCATATCTCTTATAAATTGAATATTTACATTCAAAACTAAAAGAAGTAGAGGGAAACTAATGTAAAGGGTGTGAAAAGGTTAAACTTAGATGGTTGGACCATTCATGGGGAATTTGACTCCAACTGTAATAAGTGAATAAATTAGATTTATACAGTCAATCCGGTTGAGAGGAATTTCCTATATGTGTTCAATAGAATCTTGTAAAAAGTTTTTTTTGCCAGTCGGTGATGCCAGTAAGAAACAGAGAGTAACAACAACTGATTTCAAAACTAATCTGAGGAAGTGAAGGAAAATGGACAAATCGGATTGGACAGCTCTTTATAACAGGTATCAGTAGTGATACTTTCAGCACTCTCAACTTCCCGTTAACATTATTGATTTTATTTATTACGTTTAAATGGCAGCGCGGATATTAAATTAGAGGTCAGTTATTTAGTTTGAGAGGAAAATTCTCAAAATATTCTACAGTCATTGTGTTCATTTATTCCTTTGATGCCTGTAGCTGGTGAACGTGGAGGAGAGGAAGCAAGAGAGCAGAAAAACACTGATGGTATGTTACACACACACACACACACACACACACACACACACACACACACACAGAAGGGTATCAAAGTATCAAAACGCAGACATTTTAAGTGTTCACTCTTTCCAGTACTCCAGGGGGATGCTTGCACTGGCCACGATAGCCACAGTGCTGCTGGCTGCCATGGCCATCTATAACCTCCTCACGCCCAGGTTTACCTCCTCCCACCCTGCCCCAAGCAGCAGCCTCCGTCTGCCCAAGGGCGAGTCCTGCTCCGACCCCTGCAAGTAAGGAAAACATCTGCTCACACACATGGACACAGAACCTGCACATTTACTCGAATTTTTTTTTGCTTTCATATCGCTGTGAATAAGCAAAGTTATAGACAACAAATTCGAGAAATATATATTAAAAACTTCATTGGTAACATCAAAAGGGTTAGTGAGGAAATAATGAGAATAGAATGTAATAAATAAGATGGGAAATAATGGAAACAAATTTTAAATGGGCTAAAATATATCTTTAGCATTTGTGTACTATAATATTTTATCACTTATCAGTGTATTCATTACATGCTATGTCATATAACCTGGTATATAAGCCATAAGCTAATATAGACCATCATATCCACCTGGTTGATTTATCGGCCAGACTCATTTGTGAGCAGCAGGATTTCAGATATCAGTCAGTATCATTGAGACATCCCTTCTCTTCTGTCAGGATTGTTCTGGTGGAGAGCATCCCTGAAGGTCTGGAGTTTAACTCCAGCACCACTCACCCCTCCATCTATCAGGCCTGGCTCAGTCTGGCAGCCGAGGCTCGCAGCAGTCTCGACATCGCCTCCTTCTACTGGACACTCACCAACAAAGACACTGGCACCCACGAGCCGTCAGCCTATCAGGTCAGCCGGAGCTGGAATTAAACATGGTTCTTTTTAACAAATGGTTGTCTTTTTAACTACAGCAGAGCAGATGACAGACTAAGATAACTATGCTCTGGCTGTGTGACAGGGTGAAACCATCCTGAAGAAACTGGCTGAACTTTCAGGAAAGTTAGCTGTTCGTATCGCCGTCAACACGCCACAAGAGAGTCAGCCTCAGGACAACCTCCGGCTGCTCAACGACTCAGGTTCTAAAAATATCTTTATTCATTTTGAGATATTGATTCTAATGATGTCACTCAAAACTCTGTTCCTTCAATAGATAGTGAGCTTTTCCTATTACCAAATTAAAATTTACCCTTAGTTCATATATTCTGTTTCCTGTCCACAAATCTGAACTTCTTAGAAAACAATCTCAAACTGATGGTTGAATAGAAACAAAGGTACATGCATGAAGCTCATATCTACGGTTTATAAATCATATTCAAATAAATGTCTCTGAACTGACTGTGTGTGTGTGTGTGTGTGTGTGTGTGTGTGTGTGTGTGTGTGTGTGTGTGTGTGCGTGTGCGTGTGTGTGCGCATGTGTGCGCATGTTTCAGGAGCTGATATCAGGACAGTGAATATGAGAGAGCTTACTACAGGCGTCCTACACACTAAGTTCTGGGTGGTTGACAAGAAGCACATTTACATTGGCAGTGCCAACATGGACTGGAGGTCCCTCACACAGGTACACACACACACGCACATGTGTGTCACCAGAATAAACTGGTTCACCAACATGTTTTTTTTCTTTGTGAATGTGAAATAGTTTTTTTCTAAATTGTTTTATGGGGTTTTTGATGGTATCAAAAATAATGAGAAGCAGTGCATGAGAGATTTATTTTTTAAGTTTTATGTGTATTCAGTAATTCATCATTCAAAGATTCTAAGCTAGAAATCAAAGGTGTTCATGGAGCTCAGTCCAGTCTTAATGTTTCTTCTGCTTCTAACAGAAAGTTCTTGTGTTAGCTGAAGCTTATGGCCATATGCCACACTGTCGCAATCATTTAAATTAGCTTCAATACTGTGATGGTCGGAAATGTCTCAAACCACATCCTAAGTTTCGCTCACATCATCAGATATTTCATCCTAAAACATCCTGTTTTCAGTCTGCACCAACATCCTAAAAAACTGTGTTTTCGAAATCTTCAGATTTATTCTGATCCCTAAAAAGCTGATCTCTAGAATCAACAGGTTGATTGATAGTTGTTAACATAGTATAATTATTGTTGTAATGTAGTCATTTTGCTTTTTCTCGTGTTTAACGTATTTTAAAAATCTACAAGCTCTAACACTGTAAAGCCAAGTGATTGAGAATAAGTGAATGTTCTGGTGTGTTCCAGGTGAAGGAGCTGGGCGCGGTCGTCTACAACTGCAGCTGTTTGGCCGCAGACCTGAGTAAGATCTTTGAAGCCTATTGGTTCCTGGGGGAGAGTCAGTCGATCCCATCGCCGTGGCCAATCAGCTTCTCCACCCTCTACAACAAGGACACGCCTCTGCAGCTGCCGCTCAACAACACGCCGTCTGACGTTTATCTATCGGTGAGAAACATGCAGGGATAAAGGATGAAGATTGTTCTCCTTTGTGTTTTACTTAATTTTCGTGAAACCATTTCTTTCATTAAAACTCTTTCTGAGCAAATAATAAGCATGAACAAATATCATTTCTAACTTCTCTCTCAGAGTTCCCCTCCGTCGTTCTGTGCAGCCGGCAGGACTCCAGACCTTCAGTCCGTCCTCAGTGTGATGGACGATGCAGACAGCTTCATCTACATCGCTGTCATGAACTACCTGCCCACCATGGAGTTTTCACACCCTAAAAGGTACAGATGTGTCAGATATAATACAGCAAGAGAGAGTAGAGGAGAGTCAGATGATGATTTGATGACCACAGTGCGTCTGTTTCATCCTCTTGATTTTTAAAACCAGAGTACTAACATGTATAAGATAAGACAGAGGAAATTCAAACATGACACAGCAGCGAGAGGGGAAAATGTAGTAAGAAATAGAAATAAGAATAGATAATGAATCTAAAAAAAATAATATAAAAACTGTCTGTTAGAAAGGCACATATAATTGTGACGAGTCATTGATTGAAATAAAAAGAAACTGCACAGGTGTTATTTAGATTTTATTTTAGAAAAACTACAGTCATGTAGTAATGAATTTGAGGTGGTTTTATTCCCTCATACTCATCACATTGCGCCCCCTGCAGGTATTGGGCAGACATTGACACCCAGCTGAGGAGAGTGGCATACGAGAAGCGAATCAAAGTTCGCCTGTTGATCAGCTGCTGGGCGAGCACCCAGCCCGTCATGATCTCATTCCTGAAGTCTCTGGCCTCCGTTTACGAGCCCAAGAGCAAACTTGACATCCAGGTGGTAAGTGCATCTTTTCTATTTCTGTCCGAAGAAAGGAAAACTAGAAAGGAAATTGTACATATCGTGATGTGTATCCTGTAGTAAAACCAATCCTGCATATCCTGTAGTAAAAACCTTTCCTGATAACTTGTTCCACTATCCAGAGGCTGTTTGTAGTTCCTGCCAGCCCCAAGCAGAAGGAGATTCCCTTCGCTAGAGTCAACCACAACAAGTACATGGTGACGGACAAGATCGCTTATATCGGTATGGCTGTAGATACGTTGTATGTTTCATGTGACACACATAAGCTTTTTTAAATGCATCATGCTGTGATGAACACTCACACACCTGACTGTTAATATAATTCAATGATAAGACTTTTTTCCCCCTTAAAACATGTAATTTTACCAAATATGATTAATTATATCACAAGAAATTTGTGTAAAAAAAGTCTTGATGTAATTTTAAAACATTTAATACGCTAAATTATTAATTGATTAATCAAATAAAGGTGAGTTAGCTTTGATTTACCCACTAATATTAATAGTAATATGAATGTCCTCTCAGCCTTTTCTTTAAGCAAAAGTAAAGAATGCTCTTCAGTATAATCTCTGTGGTTCTGTTTCCAGGTACGTCTAACTGGTCAGGTGACTACTTTGTGCACACCGCTGGCTCTGCATTGGTTGTCAATCAGACCGCATCACAGTCCATGGAGCCGACCGTCCAATCACAGCTGAAGGCCGTATTTGAGAGGGACTGGGACTCCGACTACAGCACGCCTCTCACCCAACACTCAAACCTCAAAGTCATCTGTTAGGTTCTACAGCCAATAATGCAAACACTGGCACTCCTCTGTTTAACATGCACAGAGCTGTAGGTGCACATTTAATGTATGTCTTAAGATTCTCAAGGACACTTGGACGAATCAGTTGAAACAATAGAAACCCCTTAGCTGAAACATCAGCCGCAGACAAGCCCTCGGTGGAGCCAAGCTTCTCTGTGTGTGAGAATAAAATTTCCAGCTGACTTGTTTTATCACAGCTTCAGTGCCAAACTCCACTATGAGAGAAATATGCCTCAAACCACTTAACAGCTCGGTAATGCCAGTCTACACATTGTTCAAGGCGAGAAATTCTTTACGTCTCTTTGCTGTTCCGATCGATGCTGACCTAGGATTCGATATGTAATAAGATGCAGTCAGTTAGATCCAGTTTTTGTGTCTGTCATCAGCTCAGCACCAAACATACGAGTGCCGCCATCATTCTGATTCGGAGTCTGCAGTGATTGTTTTGTGCAAAGCTGCAGTATCAAGGTCAGAGTCAGTCTCAGCTGTCAATCAGGATGTTTAACCCCTTTAATGAACACTTCGAGTGATAGGAAGTACAGACAATGGCAGAAACCATTGTTAAGGAACATGTATTTGATGTGTGCTTTGTTTAGTTTTGACAATGTCCCATCTGCTAACATGGAGGAGGCTGAGTTTATTATCTAGACTGCAGCCAGCCACCAGGTTTTTTTGGGGGGGGCTATCATCTTGTTCATCTTTATATGCAGTTTATAACAAAACAAAACTTCAACTAACATGAACGTTAAACACTCAAATAATCCTGTGGTTTGTATTATATCATGCTGTAACACTAGGGGTCACTGTTTCATCTTTTCATTACTCATGAATGTTAATTGATAGCTTTCTCATTTTAAAGATCAATCACTTTGTTTTTTTATCTTAGCTCATCTCAGGGAGAAAAATATTGTGTTTTCTTAGCGAATCAATTTACTTTGCTGGACTTTGCTGTGCCTGAACTGTAATTATAAAATAAGGATTTTAAACTCACTGTTTTTAAAGTAATTTCATTTGGAGGAACAAACATTTGATTTTAGAAGTTTGCAGCTGTAGTGATTGACGATGATCAAATCGAATGTCCACTGTGTGGAGTGATTTCAAACTTCTAAATAGCAAAGACACTGTTGTTATGGCAACTGTCCAAAGAAGTGTGTTGACACAGGTACAACAAAGCTCTGGAGCAGTCATGTGCCCCTGCAGCTGATTCCAATCAGTCACACACCAATCACAACCAAGGCTGTCCATTTAATCTATGACAGACTGACCCCGTCACTACCTGCCGCTGACAGGTTTAACCTCAACCATCCCAGCCTCCACCGTTTCTAGTTTAAAGTGGTAACAAGGATCCAAAGTGTCAAACGTTACTCAAGTGTCTTGGGGAGTTTTCTGCATTGCGCTTCCTGTTGCTGCGTGTTCTGCTTTTCAACAAGTGGAGCCATCAGCCCCAAGTCTAACTAAACGTCCATTTGCTGCAATAAATTGTTTAATGATGAGAGTGTTTGACTGAACTTTTATAAAAGAGAGATTTCGTTTTATGTTTTATCCTATATACATTTGATTTGGTCAATGAGAGTTATTGAGTGTGCACTGGTGGACAACATGACATCTTTTATCATCTAAGAATTAAATCTACAACTCAATAAACTGTAAAAAGTGAAGAGGTGTAATGAGTCTAAACATCTCATTAGCCAACATCTATTTGTCATTAAGTAATTAAGATATACTGAATACTGTGGCCTACACTCAACAGAATACTAACTATTAGAATTGATATTATTATTTTATAAAGCTAGAACGTGGAGCTGTCAGTTTGTTCCCCAACAAACCTGCAGAGTTTTCCAGCCTCCCTGTTTCCATACGAGCGTCCATCTGTGCGCAGCAGAGGAGGAGGAGCCTTAACGGCGCCGGTCAGCAGCTCTGACATGGCGGCGGCACACAGCCTGGTCCCCCGGTACATCGCTGCTGGAATGGATGGAACTTTACTCTGCTGAATGAGTCCATCACGTAACGTTCGATTCCACGCGTGGACATGGACGCGTTTTATTTCTCCCTGCGCGGAGATGGTCGGTGCGTAAAAACTTTCTATGAATGGAGCTGCAAAGTTTCCAGACTCACCCTCGGACCAGCGGCTGTTTCAACAAAATGAAGGTACATATTCACACATTTACGTTTAGTCTATGATAATGTCGAGAAATATACTTTTTCCATAAAGAGTATTTCTTTTAAACTTGTTTCCATCTCCAGTCGAGTATTTATTGTGCATATAGCACCAGTGAGTCCTGCTGGTCCATATAAGGCTGTAACTCACTGCTGACCTTCATCTATTATTAGACATGCAGTTCAGAGACATAACAGACACATGTTATATCAAGTGAGTTCAAATATAAAGTGATCATCAAAGTTTCAAACTTTATCATTTAAAGTTATTATCCACATGTGGTCCTGCACCCTGCTGTTTTATCATGAGGAGAGAGGACTAGTATTGTGTAAAATGTGTGGTGTTATAATAATGTGTTTCCTTTGTGTTGTTGCAGAGATCCTCTGTCGAACTGCTGCCTCTGCACTTTCAGCGGCTCAGGCCGGATTAAACCCGGCTGACGGTGCTCAGTGTGCGGCTGCTCCGCTCCCTCACGCCAGCCTCTGTGTTCCAGGTACAAACACATGCTCACTCAGACCACATGAAACTGTCTCCTGAGAAAATGTGTCTTCTTTTCCTTTTTTAGCTACAGTATAATCATTGTAGTTTGACCTTTAATTTATAAGGTTTTCTCTCTTTTTAAATTGGTTTTCTGGATTGATTTCTTCAGTCAGTTAATCAATCAGTCACTCCTACTTTTACAATAACTACAGTTTGTATTTCTGACCAGAAGCAGTGCAGTTTTGCAGTTTTTATTAATTTTGTTGCAGGGATTTGAAGGAAGCTAAATCCTAAACCGTGTCATACCTTTTTTTAAATCAGTAAGACCAAACATTTCTGATTTCAATATCAAACTTTAGTTTTTTATCTTACACTGGGTTATGTGGTTATTTGGCCTGTGTTGTGTTGCAGTAGCAGATTTCTAACACTTGTGTGCAGCACTGGAGCAGGTTTAACATGACTTCAACAGACCTTCGCTCTCATCTCACTCAGATGCTTCTCCTCTGGAGGAGAGGACAAACTGACGATGAAAATCTGAGCTTGGTTAAATCCCAAACTTTCCCCAGAGAAATCACCAGAGAATCCTGGGAGGTGTCTTTATTTTTTAATTTGATTTAGAAATGGGCAGTGCACAAATCAACACTCATACAAAAGTAAATGCACATAAGCTGAAAGGATATTTTTTTACTGGCACTCCCTTTGCCAGATGTTGATGGACATCCTGCAGTGATAACTCATTGAGCAATAACAATACAGTAATAAACTGCAGCCCACAATGATCATAAACACTTTATGTCTCGACACATGTGCATTTCTCTCTGTTTGTAATTTATTATCTGTCTGACGTGAATCGGTCCAGACCAGAACGACTTGAAGTCCAGCTGTGGTTTATTGGATCTGATGTTTATAGGTGTGTCTTGATGTGACAATCAAACACACTATAGTCTCTGCAGACCAGCCGGAGATGTGCTGCTTCACACACAGAGCGACTTTTCATTCAAATACATTGAATCCACAGTGAATCTGAAATTCTCACATCACATTTCTGTTGTCAGCGTTTTTCTGGATGAAATTTTTTTTTAAAATATCAAGAATACAAGGCTTTTAAGTGCTATTGCTCATGAATATACTGTGGCTGTAACAGGACACACACACACACACCCTGAGATATCTCCTGCACTCCCGAGTATCTAAACTATTCAGTGTCGCCATGGGACAGAGCACAGCCCAATTCAAGAGGTTATTTATGTTTCCAGCCCCCACACACCCGCCACCTGCGTGGTAGACTCAGGGTTCACTCACCAACAGTCAAAAGTGTAAACCAGTAGTAAAATTGCATTTTAAGAATAATAGTACAACTTCTCCTTTAATACACCAGTGGGATTATTTGTCTCACTGTTGTAAAAGAATGATGTTTTGTTTGTTGGATGTGAACATTATATTTAGTGACATATGAAGTGACAGAACAGTGAGCTCTGTGTCTTATCGCTGCAGCATCAAGCTGCACCACCCACATAATAGTGTGATGGAGTCTCTGCTGTCAGGGGACGACCGCAGTGGTTTTCAGTCCTAATGATGACAGTCACACTTGTTTCCTATTCGATCCTTTCTGAGGTTAAAAAAAAGAAGCTGCGTGATGAATTGCCAAGTACTTTCCAGGTGAAAAGAAATGAAATTAGAAATGAAAACCCATGAAAACCTTCCTTGTATATATGAGATTCACATTTTGGAACATGCCCAATCATATCAAACAGCACCGAGCCCATACATCAACACATTGATATACGAACAAAATAAATGAATAAAATACGTGAAAATAATGTGTAGCTGATGAGATAAATATAAGATCAAATGTGGCTACAAGGAAAATGTGATCCATTATTGAAAGTGAAATCTAAATAAAGAAAATAGGGAGGCTGCAATTATAAAAGGATGATCTCCTATGAAATGAACATGTGATGTATTCTCTAATACACCATCACAAATTGCTTCAAAGATCTCTAATCAAATTTGACCCTAAAAATGACAGTGACACAAAGAGAAAACAAATGAAACTCAGCCTCGTCCTGCAGTGTGTCTGCAGAGGGGAGCTGAGAGGGATAATCATAACGTCCCTCAGCTAACTGCACTTTAATTACCACCGTGTCCTCTCAGTGGACTCGAGTGGTGACGAGGGTGCAAACAGTAACTGGTGGAGACTCGACCCTCGACTCAGCTGGTTCTCATCGTACCTGCCTGGTTTGTGGGGGGGGGCTCCACTACAGAGTCAGACCACATGTGACTTTGCTGCTTATTAAGTTTCAAATTTGATTTCAAGGGGACTGTTGGGCCTTGTGCTCCACTGAGTGTGATTCTTGTTTACAATTCAATTTATAAGAGCAGCATTTTACTGCCAGTGATAAAACCCCTGAAGCTGATCCATTTAATTAATGGCTCATTTTAAAATGATGAATCCATGACATTAACAGCTTATTAGCATAAGTGGCTTATTAGAAAGTGAGTGTGTAGTCAGGGGCTACGAGTTAGAATAAGTGTTGTGTGTGAACAGCTGAGAACCTGCCACACAGGGAGCATGAATCAAGCTTTATATCGGCTACATGTGTGGAATTAAACCCAAAACAGCTTTACACACTTTGTTACACACTTAGAACACAAACTAAACCTGAAAACTGAAACACTGGGAAAAACCACCAGCAGAACTACAAGTAAAACATGCTTCCAGATGAACTGGAACACGAGAGTGAGGAGCTCAGGGACAATGCACACACGTGTGTGTATATATTCTATGTATTTATTGTATTTATTTAATATGCAATTTATGTATGAAGGAGGCAGGATCATTGAACTCAATAGAGCAGCTTCAGACGATCACAAAGGAGAGAAACCCGACAAAGTCAGAAAGTAAAGTGAGAGAGACACACAGGAGAAAAGAAGCTTCAAAGTGAAACAGGAAATAATGAACTGCAACAAATATTCAATCATATATAAAAACACAAGGAGACTATAAATCCAAACTGCAAATTAAATTACAATCAGTCACAAGTCAAATGTCTTTCAATAGACATACATAGATATATATCTATATATATAACTGGAGGTCTCTCTCCCTTTCTCTCTCCCAGGTATGGTTGTCCACTTCAGCAGCCCAGAGGAGGAGACGTGTCATTACAGCTGCCCACCATGGATTTACCCTTTCACATTAAGTTTATTTCTTGGATTTACATGACTTTTGACCTATTTTCTTAATGTGAATGTGATGATACCTGAGCTGTTTTTCAAAGACATATGTCAAACATTAAAGAACATTTTTTACTTTTATACAACCTGGGTCTTCGTGTCATTGGTATTTACATGAAGTGGTAAAGTTTTACACTGTTTGACCTCTGTGACGAAGGAAATAAACGTTCCGCTCTGTCTCAGATCTCAGCTCCTCCTCTCGTCCACTCATGCTCCCGAATGTTATCAACCAATTAAGATCATTTCTCAATTCTCTCCCCAGTGATTGGATTAGATGTGATTTGCCGGTACTGGATGTGAATGTTTCAGCAGGTCTCCACTCTGACTCATTTAAAGTCTTTAACTCATATAAGAAAGTTTTCTGAAGCACCAGAGAGGACAAGCGCAATGTGTTGACCAAGAAAAAAAATCTCTGAAACACCTTCTATAATTTAGTTTGTTGCCGAGGGTGGAGTTAAGAGCATCATGAGACACTTTGGCACATCACGCCTTTCATCATATCACTCCACCAATGTTAAACACTCATGTTACATACCTGTAGGGTGTGCATCATAGTTCCTGCTCTAAATTAGGGAGCAGAATACAATATGTACACTGTATACCATATATTATTACCATTTATTAGATTAAAGGATACGACTGAGATAAATAAGGTAATTTACATAATAATTCCCCACAAAACTAAATCTAATCTTCTTAACACATTCAAACTTTATTTGTACAGAAACAGAATCCAGCAGGATGTGTTCACATGGATCATTTCAATAGAGCTCTGTTGTTTAAAACAGTTTTTTACATTACAAAAAAATACAATTAGAAAAATCTGAATAATTTGAATAAACAACTTGTTTTTTTCTTAGGGTGTAAGTTATCATGGAAACACACTGATTGCAGGATGTCACTGATTCACCAGCAGCAACAACAAATGCATCAAAAGCTGATTTAAAGGTCCAGTGTGTAAGAGTTAGGTGAAAGGGATCTATGTGCAGATATTTAATGTAGAATAATCCTCATGATGTTTTCAATAGTTTGTTTCATCTAAATTGTATGAGTTGTAGTTTTCTTTACCCCAGAAAAAGTCCTTTATATTTAAATACTTTATATTTACATCGAGGGGACCCTCTCTATGGAGGCCGCCATGTTTTTTAGTCTAGACCAAGCTTCTTGAAATTGTCATTAGTTTTTATTTTTATTTAGTTTTTCAGTTTGCTTTTTTATTTCACTTTAGTTTTAGTTAGTTTAACAAGTGATTGTGTAGTTTCAGTTTAGTTTTTACTAAGTTTTAGTCTTAGTTTGTCCAGGTATTAAGAGAAAGCCTTGACTTGTAGAAGCTAAAAAAGGATGAAACAATGTGTGACACCAAATATGGTTTATCAAGTCCTTTAATTTCATTCTTTAACCATCACCTGCAGGACAGGCAGGAATCGAGGGAGAAAACGAAATGACAGTGAAAACGAAGCTGAATTTATCTGCAATTCAGTTTAGTTTGAGTTAGTTTTTCATTGTTCATTGTAGTTTTTATTTAGTTTTCGTTTTTTGTAATTGTCGTTTTTATTTCTATTTCAGTTAACTAAATTATTTTTTCATTGCTGGTTTTAATTTTAGTTTTAGTCTTAGTTTTCATTAACTATACTATACACTTTTTGAGTTTTATGACAACTGAAGGTTACCACAGGTTCTTTTTCACTTTTGGAAGGAGAGGGTGAGGTGAGGGGTGTTCCGCTGCAACATGTAACTTCAAAACTAGAAATCACAAAATTCTACACACTGTTCCTTTAAAGCTGGATGTATTTCTCTGTCATAGAACTGTAGTAACAGTAACTATGTTTTCATAACAGTGTAACTGTGTTTTCCTGTAACTAATACAAAGTTGTTCTGGGTCACAAGTTCCTTCATAGTGAAAACACACTGTAGTTTGTTTATCGCTGCTGATGTCGTCCTTCTGTTCTCAAAGGTTGATATCAACCACTTCATGCAAGGGAGAGTATCACTATCCAACTCATGTTATGTCCTTGATGAAGAAATGATGTGTTCTTTTCTCTGTAATGTGTGTTTATATCTGTACAGATTTCTGCTGCATCTGTGTTTTCCTGCAATCGAACTGTTACTTTCCTCTAATTCGAGTTACCTGCTCTGTCTCTTATGATAATGAGCTGTGATGTCACTTCCTGATCTTTCCCAAACCTTTGAATGTCTTGTTCATTCTTCGCTTCAGGTGAGTCATTGAGATGAAGGTCAGAGTGCAGCAACATCTTTTTTATCTTTACCATGCATTAGCCATATTGATAAAGGCTGTTTTACTTTTCCACAACATGCGGGTGCTTTGGTTTATTTACTTTTATTGTTATATCCAAATGTGCAACTCGCTGTAATTTGTTTAGACCCAGTTTCACATGCACCATCCTGCTGCTGGAAGTACGCCCATGAACAGCAAATGAGAGGTAATCCGCTCCAAAAAATAGTCCCAAATATATGTAGATTGTAAAGGGACATTTCTAAAGGGAACTCATGGTCTTGGGAGTGTCACAGACGTGGAAGCTGCGGCAGATTCATTGTTTAGTCTTTTCATTTGCTAAAAAACTAAAAATAAAGACTTTAATGAATGTTTGGTCATCAGTCATGAAGTGCCACAAGCAGAGGATGTGTTGGCCTATGTGAGGTGTGGTTGCGTCTGACTCGTATCCAGTGTCCAGCCCCTCTAAGCCCAGAAACAAGGCCCCACTGGGTCACAGCTAAAGCCTCCAGCACCACAAACAATGGAGCGGGGCTTTACAGAGGGTCGCTGCAAACTGCTGACTGTCCACTAGTGCTAATACACCCCTATTCTGTCCTGTCTCGCTGCTGTCGCCTCTCACACACACACTATGGTGGTTTGTGGAAGAAAAAGAAAGTTCAGTCGTCCATATGTTGATATGTACACACACTGATGAGATAGTCCCTCTCTTCTTCTATTTTTCTGTCAATCCATCCATCCATCCGTCCGTCCCCCTCTCTCTCTGCCCTGGGACCCCTCCACTCTCCCTCTCTCTCTCTCTCTCTTTCTCTCTTGCTTTCTTTCTATGTGTGATCACACTAACAGTGCAGCTCGTTCTCCCGTTGGGCCCAAACGGTCAAACCGACCCCTGGATCGCCTACGACGACCACCTGCCTCCCCCCAGCTCTGCAGCCCACCTCTCCCAGCCCCGAGGCCCGTGTGTGGGCTCCTGCATCAGTGTGTTTCCTCCGTCGGCTTCCTCCTGCTGACCATGTGTGAGTGTCTGCGTGGAATATTCAGAGTTACCTGGACACCTTCCTCCAATGCAGGTCAGGATGAACAACTTGTCTTACTCTACTGCATATGTGGAGCCGCTCAACCTCCATAAAAACAGTTTTGTATGAAGATCATTTTTTAAGAGCCAAAAATGGAAGATTTATGAAAAAGCATTCCCTTTATTCTCTTATTTGTAAATCTGAGCATTTAATCAGCGTTAGATTTGAGTAAATCCTTGTTTGAGGTTCAGCAGATAATTTATGATTTATGTCAGAATTAAACAAAGACATTTTTCAGTTGATGTTCACATCAAACGATCCTAGCACCTTTTCCTATTTCAGCCGTAAGCTTTACTCCTTGTGTCTTCATGTTCATGTACATTGGTGGAGGGAGAAAGTTGTATTTTTACTTAGAGTGTAATATTCCTAACCTTTGATGGACCAGAACTGTGTGGATGTAGAGCTGCATTTACACCTGTAGTGATAGGTACAGCGTGGAAGCAGGAGGAGGCGTCAGATGTGGCCCAATGTCCAACTCATGGTTAAAGATGTGTTGACTATAAACTCATGTTGCTGATTTTACAATACACATGGTTTGTGGTCATCAAAATATTCTAAAGCCACCTACTTCTCAATATTTTGGATGGATTCAATATTCTGATGATCCAGGGGCTAAAGCTCAATCTGCAGTCTATCATATCCACACAACTTTTTATGCAGCACTCACACAGATTTACTACTTGAAGGTGGATGTGCCTGTCGCTTGGTGACATCGTGATTGTCACAACGACATCAACAAATCACACAACCTGACTCTCTTGATAACAGGGCCACGCTAGCTGTCCATCAAAACCTGATAAACCTCCAGCCTCATTCTGACATATGAGTATTAGCTGGTGATTGGCCGCTGCCTGCTTATTTCAACTTCTACCACACGCAGCACAAGCAAAGCAACGGAACCATGATGCAGTTCGGCAACGCATGACGTCATCAATTCAAACTGAATCAGCAGCATTTCTGCATCCAATGTGAACAGTAAATTACAGTGAGAGTCGTATAAATTCTACTCAATTACCCAAATATTAATAGTTTTAACAAATTTAAACAGAGGTGAACTGATTTAAGATAAGAACGTTTTATTGATCCACACACTGGGGAAAATCTGTTACAAAATCAGTTGTTACAGCTGCAGGCAAGTCAGAATGAGGTAGACAAGAGAATAAAATTATCTTTTTAAAGGTCAATAGAATAAACTTTTACATTATATACGCCTCTCACTGTAGTGTTTTGTATTGATTGCACGAGCAAGAAGAAAATACTTTTGTACAGAAAAATAAAGACATTGTGATGTGCAAATGACACAAATGTGCATAAAGTTATTTTCCATTAGAAATGTTGAGAATAGTATAAGTAGACCACGAGTGACGTCTTAAAACAAAAAAGAAGGTCTACATTTGTCCACAGCCAAGTGAACATCACATAAGATCATGTTCGTGTCCATCTAATGAATAAGAGTCAGATATTCCTCATTTCAGTTTCCCACAAGAAATACATCTGGTATTGTTGGATCTTCTTTGCAAGTTTGTTGTAAAAAGAGGCTAAAAGCTGTAGTTTGATCAGCTGTATATAAGCAAGTAAAAGTCCCTGATTTATATACCCAGAAAACTTTTTTATCAACTTTTAGTCAGATTATTATGTAGCCCTGAAAGCCATTATATTTATATTTCAGCTGTGGACTAGCAGCACATTCATTCAGTCATTTATAGAATTTACTTTCAAATGCCAATCATAACTTTAAAGGTACAGTGTGTAGAATTTTGTGATATCTAGTGTTGAAATTACATGTTGCAGCTGAACACCCCTCACCTCACCCTCTCCTCCCAAACAGGTAAAATAACCTGTGGTAGATTCAGTTTTCATAAAAACTCAAAAGGTGTTTAGTTTGTCCAGTCTGGACTAATATGAAAAAAACATGGCAGCCTCCACAGAGAGGACCCCCTCCATGTAAATATAAAGTATTTAAATATAAAGGACTTTTTCTGGGGTAAAGAAAACTACAGTTCATACAATTTGGATGAAATGAACTAGTGACAACATCATGAGGATTATTCTACATTAATATCTGCCAATAGATCCCTTTCACCTAAATCTTACACACTGGACCTTTAAATCACATCCTCTCAGCTGAAATATTTTATTCCGGACACCATAATTGACTCTTGAGGCGAATTTAACAAACAAGACCGAGTTTGTCAGAGTTTATATTTTCCAGTAAACCTCAGTCATTACAAAATAACAAACATACACAGCTTAACACTCAGAAAACTGAACGCCTTGCACTCATCTCTATTAATACCCAGAGGTCAGGTCGGCTCACACACAGGTCGAGGCAAAGAGAGGAAGTGAGCATTGTGTCACTGAGAGGTGTTTTGAGTCTGTGTTTAGTTTATCTGCTCTGAGTGCGTCCATGTACGAGTCTGCATCAGAGAAATGTGTGCACTGCTCGGAATGTGGATACAAACTCACACAAGTGACGTCCATAACAACATCATTCTCGTCTGTGTCTGTTGGTCTGGAGCCTCAAAGATTTCATCTCATCAGTATATTCAGGTGCAGAACCTTCAATGTGATGACACGGTTAACCACCGGAGGTAAAGCTCGTGACTTTGAAAATCAAAGTGACATTGTTACTGGTTCTGGGTGTGAGCACATTGACAGCAACTGGAAACTAGAGTCAAATTCTGATTCTGACTGAATTAGCATTAAAGAAGTAACCTCAGAAACTGTTGTAAAGCAACACAATGCAAGATTCACTCTCGGGTATAGTCAGGTTATGTAATTTACTTCCGTAAATACAAGTTGCGCACATACATGTGCACGTGTCGACAAGCTGACAGAGACGAATCCTGCAACCTCAGAAGCCAAAGAACAATGTCAGCTGATACACATTTAAATAAATATGTAGGGAACATAAGAAAGAGTAATAATAATAAAGTGATTTAGTTTAGCTGAAACACAGCAGGCAAGTAGCCGACCCAGTAATTGATGCGCATCAAATCATAAACATCATATGGATTCACTTGGCCATTAACTCGCAAGTCGACAACTTCACACCCAAGGTCAAGAGAACAGCACAAGATGTACCAAACGAGCAACAATCATCTGTCCTGCATGCTCTGGCCTCTTTCTCTCACTAGTGGGTGAAACATATTCCAATATTCACTCTTGTTTTGGTTTCTTACTCGGTCACTTTCTCTTTTCCTCTTCTTCGTTTTGTCCGATAACGTCCTCTTCGCCTTTTTGATTTTATCAAGTATTTCTTTAAAGGTTCAGTGTGTAGAATTTAGTGACACCTAGTAGTGATGTTGCATATTGCAGCTAAACACCCCTCACCCCACCCTCCCCTTTCAAACATGACAGAGAACCTGTGGTGACCTTCAAACTCAGAAGGTGTTTGTCCAGTTTGAACTACTGTAAAAAACATGGTGACCCCCGTAGAGAGGAACTGCTCCTGATGTAAATATAAAGTATTTAAATTCCCATTTACCCATTTTAACTCTGATAAGGGCATAGCTGTGGTCTGCTCATCCTGCAACATATCCTCACCCTTCACCACTTTCTTTATCCTGCCCTTCTTTTTCTCTCCCCTGATCTTTCTTTCCTGACGTCCCTTCCAGAAACATCATTTACAAGGATTGTGCACAGTCAGTCCACAACGTGTCTCTGAAACGAGGCCTCACTTGTAGCTTAATGATCACGACGAGGTAAAATCATTCAAATTCCCAGTGATGTGCGCACAGATAACCTCCCCTCTCTCACCCTCCATCCCTCCCCTAGCTGACCCAGCCCCTGTACAGGCTTCCAGTCCTCCCCCATATCTAAATCCGGGCTTTGTGCGGGAGCTGGAAAGCAACAATGACCATGTTAGCTGACACAGTGCTGGCTGCCTGATCTGCGCTGACAGCATCTCTCCCTAACACTTCTGCCTAGTTCATTGGAATCCATCATCATGGGGTGAATGCAGAGAGAATCCAGTGTTGCTGTAGCCTGAGCAGTGACGAACACCTGGAGAGTTTAACTGGAGTTAGTAATGTTCATTGTTCCGCCTGTCAACAACGCTTCAGAAATCTGCAGGCAGCCATGTTTGATACATTTTGTCAGCTCATTTCATCCAGCTGAATTACTTCCAGTGGAGAGGATGCATCTCCTGCTCATTTCACCTCAGTGAACATGAAGTTGTGTCGGTCTTGATTTGCTCACATCAGCGACACCTTGAATGATTTCTCACGACGGCAGGTGCTGAATATGAATACAGTTATTCTGAGTGTGAGTTCAACACCTGGGGACAGAGGGAGGACATAAAAAAATAAATAAACGTTTCTATTGAAGTAAAAGTAAATAAGTATTTGCTTTTAGGTTTACTTAAAGTGGTAGCATGTTGAGTGTTTACCTGAAAAGAAATCAACTTAAGTACAGATGTATGAAAGATGTATTCGGTTAATGCATTTAGTTGCATCCCACTACTGCCTGAAGATCACCCTGTTGTGTTGGCTGACCTCTGACCTCAGTAGGATCAATAAATTAATATTATTAATAAAAAAAACAAAGACACACACATGCACAGAAATGCAAACAGCAGGGAACACAAAGCAGACAAACAACACCCCTCTCACACACACATGCACGTGCACACACACATGTATACGCCACACACACACATAACACAACAGCAGCTGCTCCACTGAAAGGAAGAGTCATATCTTTTTCTAAATACAGATCCAAGGCCTGCTCTTTCTATTTTCAGACATTTGCGATAAAAATAACTTGCTGTAAAGTTCATCCAGGTATTTAGAGACAATCCGGGTCTTTTGTTTTGTTTTTTAGAGCCTTTTTTCTGCTTTATTCTGGAGGTTTTTAATTTGCTTGCTCAGCCTGGACATAGAGAAATACAATAACTGATGATTTACTGAAGAGAAAACCCTTTTAACTGAAGTCAGAAATGTGCCAACTCATTTTAATCACCATGGGCTGAATGCACATTACATTTTTGGAAACTGTCCCATTTTTCATATGAAGTCAACAGCAGATGCAGACACAGCAGTCTACAGTCGGATAGTAGATGAGGAGGAACATTATCTGCTTTCATTTCATCGTGTGTAGACGATAAATCACTAACTCAATATTGCTAATGTAGCCAGGTTTTATTACTACTATCACTTAAAATCCATGCAGGAAAAGGTGGGGAGGTGCTCTTATCTCTTGTGCCGAAGTAAAACTTGGCCTCAGATTGTTTGAGATCGATGGACCATTTACTTTAAATGCTTCAGGAAGCTCTCAATTTTTTGGTTTCAGATTTCACCTAATAGCATCAGCTCAGTAGCATCTCAACTATCAATTTCATCATCCTGATGATGCTGGATTTTCATAATAAAATTCAGACACGTTGGAAGAATCTGCAAAGAAAGTCATTCAGGAGCTTCACAGCACAGACAGACAGTCCACTATGTCGCAAACTATGTTATCTGCTTCTCCTCCCTCTGTTGTCCTGGCCGTGCTACCCCGCCCCCTTGCTGCCCTAATATGGGGCATTCCCTCTTGCCCTCCGGCCAATCAGGTGGCCAGGCGCGTCCCCCTTCCAGAGATGCCATGGGCCCGGGCCAGGCCTGGGGTTTCAGTGAGGGGAGCAACAGGCTGGCTGGTGGCAAGGGGGCACGGGCTGTAGACAGGAAGAGGGGACAGATTAAAAATACCAACAACAAATCAACAAGTGCAGGACGGCAGCTGAGGGTAGAAAGGAAGTGAACGTTAGAGAGAGGAGAAGGAGGCTGAGATTGAAACTCTGCAGCTGCTGCAGGTGGAGGTCTGTCACCTCTGAACCACTGGAGGACACACACTGAGCATTGAGGTAGGACGGATGGATGTGGTTTGATGAGGTCTCTGAGCTGATGATACTCTGGAGTCTGTGGATACCTGAGGGCTTTCTGCTGCTGTTTTTGGAGAACGTGCTGCAAGAGGTTTATGGCTTGTGCCTGGTCGTTGCAGAGGGAGAAGCAGGTGACTGATAGCTCACTTTCTGGAGTAGCAGCAGCAGATGACAGTTCTATTGGTGACTGTGCATGTGTTGCTCTGTTTGTATAATTCAGCTTTAAAACGGCCTGGTAGAAACTAGATTTTATTTCTGAAATATCACTATAACATTTGACCGCTCAGGAGCTGCACAGAAGTGTGTGTGTGTGAGTGTGTGTGTGTGTGTGCGTGACTCCACATTGCTGACGTTTGGAGAGAATAACAATAGCATGCTGTGTAAATTTAGTTTTAGTAAAACAGCTGCCGCTTGTGTTTATTCCAACATGCCAGTAGCTGGTTACAAACACTCGAGCATTCAGAGGTTTATGGGGACTATTTGCAGTGTGGCATGTCACTATGCCTCCAAGTTTATAACAGTGTTTTGTAATGAGACCTGGGTCAAATAACACTTGAGGATTATTCATAACATTTATTCAAACCTTTAATAAGTGCCAGACGGGTGGAGCCTGCAGCTTGGACGACAGAGAAAAGCACCTAATTTATCCGAAATAATAAAATGTTGAATATATCTTATGAATGAATTCTTAAATAATTCTTAACCTTAAATTCAACCCATGTAATGGGGCCTAGATGTGGTTGTAGTTGACAGTCAGAGAGAAAACTGTCCCATTGACATTCTTGCATCTGTCACCAGACGTTAATAACAGATCAAACTGAGACATGCAGATGAAGCAGGATAAAGTCTGATAGAAGAAGAGGAGCATCCAAAATGAAACGTTTTTATTTTACAACAGTATTTCACAGCATTTAAAGGAATGTAAATTCATTGTCTAATTGAAACACACCTACAAATAATAGATTGTCCTTTAAATATGTGTATATTTGTTAAGACTAATTCTGAAACTACCCATGTGATCCAATCTACATTTTTTTTTCGAACTTGGCCCAGGTGTGGTTGTAATGATACGTCTTGAAGCCGTCAGAACTGGCCGTGGTCGGACGCAATCATTTCAAATAGCCCCTGTCTCAACGTTACACACCAGCGACAGCTGCAGTGTGACGGTCACAAGATCTGTTTGCCCTCCAGCTCCAGCTCCACCTCAGAACTCGCCCACCAGCCTGGTATGTGTTTTGGCCCAAAGAGGGTTCAGAGGCCGCGAGCGCCAAAACACACCCGTTCTGTGACAGAGGATCATCCACACGTCTGACACTGGGTTACATAATGTACGCACTGGGTGGTTTTGAGGTATTGGTGTTGATACTGAATATCAGACTTTCTATTTCATCAATACGTAAATTAAAGCAAAACAATGCAACTAAAAGAGCAGCTTGATAAGGTGTGCCTGTGAAAAAGGAGAATGTTTCCTCTTTCGTTCCCATTTCTCACCCTGAACGTCTGTTCCATGTAACTTTGGTGAGTGGGTTCGATCTCCTGTGAGAAGAACTGACTGAGAGTCATAGCTTCAACTGTCAGATTCAGGTCCAGCAAGTCGAAGAGTAAAGCTGAACTGTTAAAAAGACTTGGAAGTTTTCAAAAACCAGAGTTTATCTCCAATATTCTGCAGGAAACTTTTAAAATATGAAGAATTCTAAACAGAGTTTGAACTGTTACAGCAGCAGCTCTTCTGGTTCTGGAAGCCAGGGATCATGGGTAATATCCAACATTCAGTTGTGTTTCAATTCACGTTCTTCACAAGCTCTGAAATTAAATTCAAAGGTGAACTGAATGTTTTACAGTGCTAATGAAGTAGTATTAAAACATCTCAGCCGTAGCAACAGGCACCAGCGAGCTACATGGTCATAAACCAATCAGAGCCTATCATCATGGGATAAATTTGGCCTAACTGTGAAGTATAAAGCAACTTATCTTACATGAAGACCTTGGGGTCAAAGGTCAAGCATTAATTTATGTTTCAGGCTTAAAATCTAATGAAATGTAATGTTATTCAGAAGCTTGACTGCAGTGTTTTTTCCGTTTTGGAAGCATTAGCTTTATTGTTTATGAGCTTTCAGCACATTAGAGCATGTTTTAATATGTTTATCAGATGGACTTGATTAAATGGAGGTCAGTAACTGGACTCCTTTAATTCTGTCTCGTACAAACTGTCACTGGGATCACAGGCCTGAGGCTGAAGTTAAAAATAAAGTTGGAGGTGTCAAACTCATGGTATTTTGTTATTATGTTCACTCTAAGAAATCATAACCTGAGTTATTTTGAGGTAACATGTTGCTCTGGAAGATGTGTAATAAATAAAAACGTGCATGTGTGTGGATGAACTGAGACTTAATGATGTCAGAAATGAAATGATGGATGATGAGAGCAGTTTCCTGGCGACATACTTTTGGGTGGTGGTGTTTGCAATTGTGGGTGGGGTTAATTTTAGACCAGGAAGCTGGGTCAAGAGTCGATTGGGTGGTTTTGGTAGGGGCAGGGGGCAACTCCTGAGGAAACACTGCTTGATGTACGTATACAGGATTTTACAAGAAGGAAGACTCATGTAAACAAATGTCATTTAAATATAATTATTCTGTAAAATATAAGATTTAAGTGCAGGTTAATATCCTGAAATGACTCTTGCTGGGTGAGTGTTTCTCATCATATGCTGAGTATATCTCCCCAAAACATCTCTATTTCCTGTTTACATGGAGGCCTTTCCTGTACGAGGGCTCACGCCTGCGGGTGTGTCTTGTTTTGTCCATCTGAGGCCGGGAGCCATGCTGGAATCTGTCTCTCTAATCTTGGAGGGTTCAGACATGAAGCTCACAGCAGCAACACTTCCTAAATGTTCCGCTCAACAACTCTGACACCGTCCCTGCTGGGCTTTAAGGGAAGTTGTGGCATCAGTAACACAGCCTGTGATTTACAGCTTCATTTTGCTTTTAGGGCGGCATGGCGCTCGCCTCACAGCAAGAAGGTTCTGTGTTGGAACCTGACGGACTGGGCCTTCGATTTTGCAAGTTGTCCTGTGTCTCTGTGTCTCCGACTTCTTCTCACAGTCCAAACACATGCAGCTTGGGTTAATTGGAGACTCTAGTGTGAGTGTGAAGAGTTTGTCTCTGTAAAGCTGAAGGAAGGTTACGGAGTAGAGTAGAGTACTGGAGTGGAGCAGCATGCTGTAGTTGTCACTTTTTTATACGTCAGCAGATTAATTTGGAATTTCATAATTTGCACTTTCACGACAGGTTGATGATACAAATAAAAGTTTGTTCAGGAGAGAGATATATGTGGAGACACCTGCAGGCTGTTAAAATAAAGAGGTTTTGTGAATGTAGGAAACATTTACAGACACAAATGAACAAAGTGAAGTAAAATAAACTCCAAATGTATGAAATATTTTGGACATCATCTTTTCCATTGTTCTGAAAGAGATGTTCTGGAAGCAAAATAGTGTTTTTTCTGAATTCAGTTTAGTATCTGGAATAGAAAGGTTTTCGCTCCTCTGGTTTTGTGATTGTCCTAAAATTTGGCCCAATAAGATTTGTGTTACTGTGTGTTCAGGCTGCCACTGAATGCAGAAGCGTAGCGGTATTTCCTCTGTGTGTGTGTGTGTGTGTGTGTGTGTGTGTGTGTGTGTGTGTGTGTGTGTGTGTGTGTGTGCACACTCTTATGCAACTGTGTGTGAGAAGAAAACCTATTTTTGTCGTTATCTGGCCTCTGCTGATAATACCTTTGTCCATGACTAAATCCTAACCTCACATCCTCAGCTGTCGCTCACACGCTGCATCACCGCTGCAGCGTTGTGTCAAAGACATGTTATTAGGTTTTTGGAAGGACAGATCAGTTGTTGTTTTCTTTGCAGAGGACACTTGAGTTGTTCCATGACCGACCAACTGTAACATCATCAAGTTGTCCATCTCTAATTGGCTGAGAGCAGCTTCTGCAAAGGATTAGAGCGACAGGGTCATTTGCACAAGTCTGCTGCAAGAACAAGAAAAACTATTCAGCTCACATTGTCACATTCAATCTATCTATCTATCTATCTATCTATATCATCCATCCATCCCAGTTTTAACTGCTGTTTCAGTAGGGTGATGACCATAAATCACATGTTAAGTCATTCAAAAAATCGTCACATTACTATGTCTATCACTTTTAACAGATTGATTATATGATTGTTGATCATTAGATTGCTCTCATGTGTGGGCTCAGTCCATGTGATCAGTTCAGGGAAAGTTTTCTCTCGGGTGTTTGATCTCATTATAAAAGCATCTGTCACTGCTCAATAACACCTCGGGAAACATGACGTAGCTTTTTGTGCAATCAGTTAATTTACTCGATTCCAGCACATTTCACACTTTTGCAAGTATCTGAAAGATGAGAAGCTGCTACCAGATGATGTTTAAGCTGTCTTTTCTCTTCCGTGACCTCAGGAACCCGCCTGCATTATCAGATCTATACTGGAGACAACTTAATCCAGCTGCTGTTGGACAAAGTGCAGAGTGGCTGACAGCTCCAACAAGCTCTCTAACTCTGGTTTGTCCAGGATTTTAAAAGCCAGAGCTCAGTGTGGAGCAGCAGGACTCTTCAGCTGCACATTAGTTTTGTTAAGATGATATTAGCAGGGCGCTCTGTCTCTTACCCAATAAATTACAACTATTTAAACCTTTCATGATAAACGGACAGATTATTATTTACATTTTATGGAAAGAGTTTGTGCCTGATGTGACATTTGATTTGTTTGTAGGATCATGTAGTAGCAAACATATATTGTTGTGTTTGTGCCTTTTTGATTCAGCTCTCTGGATATTTTTTCTGACAAGGCACTGTGATCACATCTGTGAGTTCAGTCTGTCAGGATGTAAACACTGGATCGGCCCCAGAGAGACTAAACAGTGTCTACTAATCTAAGTCTGCATCAATTTACAGAGATGGCATTTGGCATTTACAAGGGTCCTGGGTGTGTTTGTTTTATTGCACAGCTACAGGACATTGGTAAACCTGCTCACAGCAGGTTCTGCTGAGTAGGGCGGGGTTGTTTTTCTGACAAGGTTTGGGTCTGCTTGTCTCCATAGGGGGAGGAGTGATAGCAAATCAATCTGTTGGAATGGACGTAGTCTCTTCCAAGCTCAGGGCATGAGGAGGTCCTGTCTATGAAATTTGAAGAAGCTCTGCTCTGTGAGGGTCAATGAGGCCTTGTTGTGATTGACCAGTGACAAACAGCATTCATACCGTCACGTCCACCCTGACTGACAGGCACAAATGGTAAATGCTCTGTATTGATATATTATTTATATATCTCTAGTCTCGATTCATACAGTGCATCTATGTGCAGCACTTTCTCTGTCATACATAATGTAGGCAGGTGCCACAGCCTCTGGTTATTAGACGACCCGTTCTATCCTCTGACCCACAGCTACCCTACATAGAGGACAGGTAGAACCTTTCTAAGTTAATGAAGGACCAGGATTTTTCCCAATGTGCCAGATTGTTAGTTACAGCATTGCTGCATTGTTTTCTAATGTATAACTTTTACCTCTCACACCTCAAATGGCTTATTACGATTATCAGCTGTGACGTGGATGGATTTTGGCTCATATTCACCAACCATGACACTTTTTTTTGCTGTGCAGGTCATGGGTACTAAAGTATTGAGACGTTCAGTAAATCAAAAATGTAATTTATGAATCATCCAGGAGACTTTATGTTTTCATGCTGACGCTTATCAAATATTTTTTTCAAAACACTTCACTACACACCTACGTCTGCAGAAGGTTGAGGGTCCATGTTTGTTGGGGCAGGCATGTGTGGGCCTGCAGACATGACTCTGATCTATAATAAGACTGTGAGACATTTTAAATCTTCACCTCCTTCTCTGCCACGCCTCCATTCCTTCACCGTGTCCAGGGAGTGCCTCCTCCTCCAGCTGCTGCTGTCTGTCTGTCACACAGTGCTGCAGTTTAAAGATGCTGTCAGGTGCAAAGCTACACAACTTCAGTTGTAGCTAAAAATCATATTTACTTACACTGAAAATTTTGGCAACAGTTTATAAACTCACACAGGTAACACAGGTGATTGTAAAAAGTTTTTAACAAAATCTCCCACATTGGTCAATAATGAGCCCATTTAAAAAAAAATCCCTTTTCATGCATTTAATTCACGTGTACATTTAGTGTCATCCTGCACATTGCAGCTGCTGCTGTATCTGCCATCCAGAGGTTAATTAAACAGCAGCTAAAGGCTGTTAGTGCAGCAGTGTCACGGTTGCACCTGTTGTTGTTGCTGCACTTGGTGAAATGTCCGACACTCAGCACAAAAATAATATTTAGAAAGGCCGGATCTTCACACAGCAAGATGAATGTCTCTGTTTGAATTCTCCTCTTGAAAGACGTTCACATTTTGTTTAAATGCACAAAATATTAATATTAAAGAACAAACACCATCATGTTCATTTCATCATGATTAAATATAAAAACGTTACATTGTGGATTCACGTCTGAAAGCAAATTGTTATTGTTGTTTCATCTGTTTCAATATACCAAGTATCACAGAATACCCTAGTATATAAACTCAGTAGAGTGCATATCACCCTCAAGGCCCAACAGTCTCCTTGCATTTGACCAAGCTCCACCAAATTACAGAGACTCATAAATATCTGTCCCTTTAATTTGCTTTTTTCATCAAGATCCATGAAATATTCTTAAGTCTTGACAGCCGATCGTCCTGTTGTCATCGCCGCAGCAGCACCAGAGCGAAAGATGCAGAAGAGACTCAGTGTTTTCATCACCTTTCACTTCATGTACGAAGGGTCTCCTCTCAGAACCTTGTTCTGTTCCATCACGGCCTGTGTCTGCTGCTCTGTGACTGATACAGTGACGGCCGAGCTGCAGTGAATGTGTGTTATGTGTTCCCTGTGACATGCTGGACACCAGATACCTGCAACCCACCCAAACAGGCACGGCATCCACGCTGACACTCTACACGTCCCCCAAACACACACACACACACACACACACACACACACACACACACACACACACACACACAGGCTTTCCTCTTTAATAAACACACACACAGCTATGCAGTTTAAAAAAAGTAATCACATGAAGGTGGGACTGTGAGGAATGAGATTGCAGGGGGCCAAGGAGACAGAAGTCCAAGTGATTCACAAACAAGTCGAGCTGCTGATGGACGGACGCTAAACTGACAGACTCGTCATTTCAATCAATGACTGCTTTTAAATGTTCAATTTGGACAACGTCGATAATGAGCTTGTCTAGTCTTAAATTACTTGAATGTCTTTACAGCTCAAATTCACCCAATCACACACATTCATTCAGAGCTTGTTCTATACATAGTGCTTCGTACACACAGAGCGATCGCACATCATCAGGGTAAGTTTCTTTGACAGCTGGTCAGGATTCAAACCACTGATTCAATTTGTAATGTGTTTGCAAAGGAGCTAAGCAAACGTCTCTGCAGTTTAGTTTAATTCGTCCATATTTAATACAAACAACTCTGTGCTATGGTGGATTTCTGCAAAAGTTTTCACAGGTTTTTCATGCATCTTCTAACTCACAGTTACTTTCACAACTTTATTTGATCGTTTGCTCAAACTTTCTGAACCCGTACTGCTGATGTTTCAAAACCGATGTGAGTTATTGATACTGTATCAGGTTCAGTGGCTCCTGCTCACTGCGTTGACTGGTTGCTGAATGTCAAATTTGTGGCAGAAAAAAAAGTAGGGACATGAAGTTGCTGAACACGAACTATTAAAAAATCCTCTTATCATGTGACACAAAAGTCACGACGATCTTTTACTGCTGCAAGTCACGAGATGTGGATTTTTTTCAGAAACTTAATTTAACTCTTTGCACCAGCTGTCAGGGTCTCATCACCTCACATACAAGTTTGACTCCTGAGGTTTTGGTGGATAACTTGGTTTAAGTTCAGCCGACGATGCTTCTGCTCTTTGTACCAGTTTGAAGTTTCAACTATCTTCTGCAGCACAGATTGTTTCTCTGTTATCCTGAAATTTCTGCTCCTTCCTCTTTTCACAGTTTCACAGCTAGTTCTTTCTGTCCCCTGGCAGTCTTGTGCAATTTACATTTCTCTTTTCATTAAGAATTACAACATTTTTAGTTATTGGGATACGTTACTTCTCTCATTAAGCTTGTCGAGACCTGTTCACCTAGCAGCATTGATTTCCTCAAAGCATCTGTGGATTCCGTGCAGATGGTTTGGGCTCGGGTAGCCGGTGCAGCGCCGTGACCCAGACCTCGGAAAGAATCTCAAACTCGCAGTCCCAGAAGCCTCAGACTGACGGTCATGTCACTACTACTCAGATGCTTAAAATCCATAGGCACAAGCCTGACATACACCTGATGCAACACTCCCTTGGGAATGCTACCAATTTACTGTTATATGTTACAGTATGCAAACTTGTCCCAAACATTTTTGTTTTGGAAATACAGGGAGAAATGGAACTAAATATCAGAAAAGAGATTATTCTTTACTCTAACAGGACATTAAGACTTTTTTCATTTTTCTGGCCTTCATTTAAATCTAAGATTAAAGGTCATTGTACATTTGTCACTTCTATTAAGTCCATGTTTATGTGCTTTTATCTGTAAGAAGACCAGTTAGAAAAATCAGCTCTCCATAGATCCTCACATAATGATCTGCATTGTTGTGTTTTTCTGTTTCAGACTCTGACAGAGAAGAGGACAGCCATGTTTTCAGTCAGACCAGAGATTCAGCCGTAAGTGAGCACCCCTCCTTATGATCTGAGAATGTGAGAAAATTGAGAGATCTGGTCATATAGTCTGATTCATGAGCTAATACATAAGGAAGAGAGCTAACACCAAAGTTAGCAGGTGCTGAGGATGAAAAGACCTCAATCAGTAAAGCTTCATATGGTAATTTAATGTGTGTGTTTGCATGTTATTGTGACCAAGCAAGTTGAATATATGTATATTTTTGTTCATTTGATACGATCACTATGTGAAACGATCACAGGTGAATCCTCATGTAAGAAAGGATTAAAAAGAAGAGAGAGATAACAATTTAAACTCATCCGAATGGGTAACTCTCTATTTCTGAATATAATAATAATAGCCGGTGGGTGATATGACAGGGATGTGACATTAAGACTCTGTGACAGTGGCTTTATGATTCTGTTGAAACTGACAAAAAGGCAACAGACATGTCCCCTGACGGCAGAGAGAGTGAGCAGGGTCAGAGGGTTTGTTTGGGTGAATATGTGAGAGGACTCATTGATCTTTAATCTCACTGAGGTTAGAATCTAAGGCCACGATCTTGACTCTGACAGATCAATAGTCAAATCTGTGCTGTGTATTGATTAATCTATGGAGCTGTCTGTGGTGCTGACCTTCTGTCAGTTTTGTCTCGGAGCTATAATCTTCTCTAAACTGCAAACTATAAAAATTCACTACTTCATGTCCTAGAGACACACTGCTGTGTGTAGTATTCATCAAATATTTCATTCATTATATTTAAGATAAGATATATAAGATAAGATAATATTTTAGAGTAGACATGACCACAGATATAACGGGCAGGTGGTGCAGTGGTGCTGGCTCACAGCAGGAAGGCTCTGGGTTCGAACGTGTGTCTGCCTAGATATGAATATTATTTTATGTATAGTATATATGTGCCCAGTGATGGACTTACAGGGTTTACCCCACCTCTTGCCTAATGTTAGCTAGCAGTGTAGATAATAGATGAATGATTATAAAGCATTGTCTGTGTATGACCGGTATTTTACTTAAACACACTACTAAAATAGATATCTTTAAAAAAAATTATCAATCTACCAAAATAAAATAAATAAGAGTTATTTAAAAGCTGTTATTAAATGTCCACATCCAGTAGACGAGCAGGCCTAAGCTAAACATTGTCATAGCAGTTCTACTACATGAAATATTCCTGTGTTTATAATATTAAGAATCATCAAAACACCTGTATAATAATATTATAGCCATCCACCCTCTTAAAAAAAGTACCATCCAAATATACATGTATGTGTGCAAAGAGGTAAATGTGTAAGTGCAAGAGATTATGTAAGTGAGTATGTTAAAGTTAAAAGTTATACATATACAGTATACACTGGACACATTACCTACTGATGATCTATCTAGGAGAAATTCATTTCCATTAACTTAATTGTATCTGTTTAAAAAGCAAATTGTTTAAATGTGTGAATAATTGTTCAATAAAAGGACAAAAAAATAGGAAATACCATCCCTCCTGCTGCGATTACAGCACATATTATTCTTTCAGGAATTTAGCTCACCGTCACACTGGACATTTATAGTTGAGACAAGTGTTGAAGGTCACAGCAGCCTGACAAAAGGTGAAGTGTTAGAACAGGATGTTTATACAAGATTCACCATGCAAGAGTTTATGGAGCGAGTAGAGGAAGGAGATATGGGAAAATGGGACATGACATGTTTCCTCCAGAAAGAAGGTAAAAGGAAAAACAACCTCCAGTTCAGCTGAGTTAGTCCGGTGAGATCTTTCTAGAGGAGCAATTGAAAAAAAACACAAAACCTAACAATACTTATATCCAGGAGAAAAAAACACTTAATTTACCTGTCTCTTTAAAAATCCGGTTCAGGAAATTAAAACTAATTGAGTGACAGAAAAAATAAACTGTCAGCCATGTGCAGACGATGATGAGTTTAGCTTTCTCATGGGTAAAAACCATGTTGCCATTATTTTACTCCCTCTGTATTCTGACTGAAGTTCACTTGTCAATGATTTTTCTTTGATTTGTCATGAATACATCCTCAAGTTAATGGCAGCAGCATCACAAGATCAGCAGCTCAGAGTAAAACAACCCCACAGCTCGTATTTCCTTTTTTTATTAGTGCTGCAGAGAAAGCTGAGAGCGCCTCACACACACTGAATCAAACACCAGGAGCCTCCCAGTTCAACCAGTTCTCTCCTGCTGAGCAGCTTCACTGGAGCAATGAAGGCCGACAGCCGAGAATGTCAGCGGTTATTAAATTAAACTGAGAACATTCACATCATGAACCTCCTGCTTTTTGCATCCTCCCAGAGGAGGCTCCCACCGGCTGCAGTGCAAAAATAATGGTTGAAGAGTAAAAGCTGCTACTGCATGAACTGTCTCAGTGTGACTTTACACCCTCGTCTTCTCTGTGGGCAGGTGAAAGACAAGAGGCGGTCGCCCCCCTCGGACAGATCCCCCGCCGGCCCTCAACGCAACCCTCACCACAGCGGCTCCACAGACGAACAGGAGAGCCCTGAGAGAGTGGTGAGACACACACCCACACACACTGAAATCAACTAACCTGGGAAGTCTGGATAAAGCTGTCTAGTAAAAAACTGTGACTGCAATTCTTGATAAAGAAATCTGATGTGTCACAGGAATGCTAAATCCTAAATTAAAAACATTGTAGGATCTTCTTAGTTTTACTGTAAATTGTTTTTTATTGTGTTTACCCGTGTCATTGTATATATGGTCATTTTGTTCATTACACCACTTTGGTCTAGACTGCAATAAAATATGTGAACAACTATTGGATGGATTCACATGAAATGAAACAACTGAGCTCGGAGATCGACTGATTTAATTTCATCTTTAATTCTAAACTTAAATTTTCAAGGTAACTTCATATGTGTAAAAACAAGATGACCTCTCCATTAGCCTCAGCAATACACTGTGTGTAATGCTAATTACCTGTATGTCCACTTTGTATGTACACTAGGAGTGTGTACACCTACTTGGCCAAAAAGCTGATTCTGATCAACTACTTAGCATCAGTATGTTAGCCTTGTCAATTCAGGCATTTGAGCATGCTAAAAGTGCAATTTAGTCAAATTAAATGAAAATATAAAGTAAAATATGAAATATATCAGTGAAATCCATCTGGAAGAACAGTTTTATGAGTTTTAACATTTATCAGACACCAAAAGCACAGAACTGTGGTTTGAATTTCTCTTTTTATCTAACGTTTACATGACTGAATACTGAATATGACTATTTTCATAAAAGATTGAACTTTTCTGAGATAAATCCTTGTGATTTACTTTAATTCACCGAATGAGAGTCTGTATGACATTGAACCATAAAAGCAGCAGTTGCAAAATCTGTTGCTCAGATTAATTCTTAGATGAAAACACAACATTGTGATTGACCTCCTGACCCCAGCAGCCACCAGGCCAGTGCAAACTGGATCACAATGGTCCAGGCCTGATCTGCTGAGGTCATTGTCCGCAACATAAACAACCTTTCATTTCTCCCAACTCAGCACAGATGCCAGTCGTGGCCTTTTCATGCCACAGCAGCAGCAGCAGCAGGTGCTGGACACAAAGTCAACAACAAAAAACATCTGAATGTGGCGGCTCTAAAACCGGCTGCAGGTGTGAGGGAGCCTGTAAACACTTTGACCCACATTCAGAGCGTTAGTGACTGTTGCTTGTCAAGAGACAGCGACACGTGTTGGTTTCTGTCAGGCACATCAACTAGCGAGTTTTGCGGTTTAAAGACAATAAGATCCAAAATTATGTAAAAATATATTTTAAAAACTAATAATACACACATTTTCTGAATAGATATATATTTTTATATACACCAACACACACATGCACATAAAGGATGATTTTCTCAATATTTACTTTTCTGTACCTATATATATATTTATATACATTTAACTACAAAAGGTATACCTTTGTTAAATCTCTTTTTTGACGTGACACCACATTTTGACTCTTTAGTATTTTAGCATTTTCTTTTTTTCTTCAATCATCTAAAAAAGGTTATTACATCAATTGGTATGACTTATAGCAGTGGAAATGCATTAAGTTAATGGATAATATACAAATTACATTAATGTGTGTACCAATGGGAAGTCACATTTAATTAAATCAGCAGTTGCACACTGATTAATTTATGATTTATAATGTCATTCCATCAAAAAATATATTTAAATACATAAAAGTTGAAAAAGAAATAGCAGGACTTCTAGTGAATTGAACTGCTTTTGTAATAACCAGTTCAAAAATAAGATAGTGACACAAGGAATTTAAGCCAAAACCCAAACATGTATTTGCACTAATTCAAACAACAAAAAAGAGAGTAGAATGATAAAAGGAGAAACAAATCTAAATAAAAAACCAACCCAGCTTACAAAAGACATGGAGTCATCACACTTTCACCATCACTGTCTAATCATAGTGCTAAAAATCGAGAAATAGCAGTGGAGTAGTAACAGATTATAGTTTTAAGTAATAACCCCAGTTTTATTATTAGTAATAATATTTGAACCACACTTTTCCAAACGTTTTGATAGTTGTTCTCGTCAGAACATCCACTCACCCTGCAGACCATGTGACCGCATGTTATCTGTGGTCTCAGGTGCAGAAGGAGAAGCTTCATGCAGAACTGAAACAGGTGCTGAGTCAGAAGAGAAGTCACCTGAGAGAGTCGACCTGCCAACTGGCCCAACCAGAGATGGACCCAGATCCCACAGAGGAACAAACAGTAAGCTGGACTCTGATCAACTCTGTTAATGCGACTTTTCAGGCTAAAATCTTTGGTACGCTTATTGATATGAGTAGTGAATTAGTTGTTTAATTATCATTAATGTTTCAGGATATAGTAACCTAGTAAGATACATGATTTACTTTTTCCTCTATCGTCTGCAAGATATTTCTTTAGTGCTTTCAAAAGTAGTCCAAGAATAGAGTGACCTTCCCTCAATGACACTTTAATGGATAAAATGGATTCAAAAGGGAAGTGAAAACTAACTGTATAGCAAGTGAAACATATGGATTTAAAACTATTTCAATATATTGAACTGAAAAAGAAATATTCAGTTCTTAGTGTTTCTTATTGTTTAGACAAACAGGGTTAAATCTACAGTTTGTTTTCTATTGTAATGCAGATTAATAAAACTAGTGACTTGCAAGTTTGGAGACAGCAGGCACATTCTGCTGCAGTAAATTGCAGTGTGAGTTGTTTGGGGGCATTATGCTGTCAGTCGATGATTTGTCATTCTGCTACAGTGTGTGGAAAATGTAGGGTTTCAGGCATCTTATTACCATAACAACTGTTATTGTAATTCAGCCTCAGCTCAAACTTACCACCATAAATAATGAGGACAAAGCACAACAGAGATAAAAAAAATCTTGATTTTGCACAAAATCTTGTTTTGGGTGATAAGTTGTCTGTGTGTGTTTCAGAGCATGGATGAGGCCTCTAGTTCCATGCTAATTGTGGTGGAAACGGAGGCGGAGGCTGGAGCCAGCGGCTACAGCGTGACTGGCGGAGGAGAGCGAGGGATCTTTGTTAAAGACGTCCTCAAAGACTCTCCAGCTGCCAAACATCTCAGTCTGCAACAAGGTACCTGCGAGAACCTCTGATTCATTTCACAGTGCTCCTCACAAAGTGCCGTAAAAAGAAACATTATAACTGTGTCCTGAGTTTGTGAATCAGCAATTATGCTTTGTTACATATATTCATATTTTTATCCAAATGGAAAAAAAAATCCAAAGAATTATATTTTATGAAGGTTGGGAAATAATGGAATTTGTATTTGGAAGAAGTATAAACATTTATTGACTTGTAATAAATTGAGAAACGTATGAGAAAGGTTTAGTAAATATGCGATTCTTATGAGTACTTTCATTTTATTGTCAAGTTGCAGTTCTACACAATGACCACAGGAGGGCAGTAAAAACTAACATCCAGAGCTGAAACTTGCCAGTAAAAGCACAAGAAATCGTTGTATTGATCAATTGTATTAGTACCAACTGTGTGTAGCCACGTGGGAGTAGTTTTGCCACCCTTGGTTGTATTCCAGACATTTTCGAGGTGTAAGGGTGGAGAGAGAGAGACAAGAAACAGCAGCATACAAATGCCCAGAGAGGATATTCAATTACGCTACTTTTAAACCCTGAGCACCCAAAATACATATTTTAAAATTTTTAGAGGAGATAAAATACATATCAGATTGATTTAAGATTTTTAGAAGTTTCATAAATCACTTTGGCAGCCTCGACACTGGAGTCATTAATTCTTGATGTGCTTCGTGTGAAGGTGACCAGCTGCTGAGTGCCAAGGTCTACTTCGACAACGTCAAGTACGAAGATGCTCTGAAGATCCTTCAGTGTGCGGAGCCATATAAGGTCAGCTTCCAACTGCAGAGGACCATCCCCGGAGCAGAGGTCAGCATGCGGCCTCGAGTTCCCAGTGTGGAGGTCAAAGGTCCCAAAGCCAAGATGGCCAAAATGGTAATCAAATCTATACTGTATTTATGTGTGGTATACATTAAAAAGGTGTAATTTTTCTTTTTTACAATCAGACATAGCTAATTAAAAGACTTTTGTAGGCTTTTAATACAACTTCAGATTAAATTCACAACTTAAAATATACCAAACATTTGGCCCAACACACAATGTGTGTATTTCAGAGTGTAAAGGGCACCAAGCCATTCAAGGCCAAGAAGAAAAGAGGTGGTCGTTTTGGTCTGAAGAGGCTGAAAGAGAAGCGCAGGGAGGAGCTGGTGATAGAGGGAACACCCCCCAGGCTGGAGATGAGTGATGTGGATGTGGAGTTCTCTCTCCCCAAATTCAAACAGAGGAGAAGTGTGAAGGTGGAAGCAGAAGGAGCAGCAGCCGGAGCAAAAGGAAAGACGAGGATCAGGTTGGCTTTGTGTTCTTCTTGTGTTGTCAAATGGTCACAGTTAAGGCAATTGTAATCTAAAGAGCTGCATTTGAAAAGACGTCAAATGATTGTCTGATTGGTATGTTTTCAATGTATTTCTCTTTGTTTCCTTTCTTTACACCATTCTCCCAGGTTTCCTCGTATGAAATCAAGGGGAGGAAATGTGGAAACAGGACGGATTGAGGGACATGCAAATATTTCTCCATCTGAGATACCTGGAGCCAAAGTGAAAACCAAAGAAAAGCGACACAAATTTGGAATCACCTTTCCAAAGAACAAACACACAAAGTCAGGAGCAGCTTTGGATACTGGATCTGTGGAGCTGAAGTCGCCAGGTGTGAACATCCAGCCACCAGCAGTGGACTTCAGCTTGTCTGGAAATAAAGACATGGACATGGAGAGGGGAGCACTCAAGTTTAATGCGCCGGGTGTGGAGTTTGATCCTTCTTCCACTGAGGCATCTTTGCCCACCGTGAAGGGAAAGGCAGATATCAAAGTTCCGCAAATCAATATCAAGGGAGGAATTGATGCAGCTGAAGGAAAGGGAGATGCAAAGCTCAGATTGCCAAAGTTGAAATTACCCAAAGTTAGACTCTCACGTCATTCAGATGAAATAGATGGTGACATCAAGATAAAAGCTGAAGGGGTAAAAATGCCCATTGATCTCCCTGCAGCAAAGTTGGAGGGCGACCTTTCAGGAAAATCTGCATCTAATAAAATACCTTCTGTTGATATTTCTTTACCAAAAGTGAAGGGAAAGTCTGACATTGACGTCTCACTCCCAGAGTATAAAGGAGCTGGGAAGACCACAATCAAAATGCCTACCATTGACATCTTAATGCCTGATGCTGATTTGGAATTGGACACTGGACGAAGAATACCTGATGAGGTGGAGGGCACTTTCAAAGGGCCGAAAATCTCCATGCCACAGGTTGATATCTCATTACCTAAGATGGGATCACCTGATGTGAATATGGAATGTCCAGAGGGTGGAGGAAAATTCAATCTACCTTCTGTTGACATCTCTCTACCAAAGGTGAAAATGGAGGGTGGAGATGTGGATATGGACTATTATGTTGGTGGGGATGGGACGTTCAAAATGCCTAATTTTGACATATCTCTACCAAATATTAAGTCACCAGAAGGAGAAGTAGATATAAAACGACAAGAGGTGGAAGGGGGCTACAAGTTGCCCAAAGTAGACTTGACCCTTCCCAAAGGCAAAACTGGAACAACTAATATTGAAGGAGAAGGAAAATTTAAGATACCATCATTTGACATATCACTCCCTAAAATGAAGACAGGGGAGTTGGATGTCAGCATCGCTGGCCCTGAAGTGAAAGGACATACATTTGAATTGGTCACACCTGATGTTGACATTTCTGGAGATGTAAAAGTCGCAGGACATGCTGAGAAAGGAGGAAAATTTAAAATGCCCACCTTTGATGTTTCTGTACCCAAACTGAAAGCACCAGAGGGTCACATGAACATAGAGGGGCCCAAATACGAGATTGGAGATAAGATCCAGATGTCCTCTGTTGATATATCTCTGCCAAAAGGAAAGATGGGAGGTGACATTGAAATAGAAGGTCCATCTACAAGAGGAGGAAAATTCAAATTGCCCTCACTTGATGTCAGACTCCCAAAGATGGGGACACCTGGAGCTGAGGTTGACTTGCAAGGACCTGAGATTAAAGGGGGGGAAATTGGATCACCATCAGTGGACATTTCTTTACCGAAAGGTAAATCCAAGGGAGAGGCTGACATAGACGGAAAGGGAGGCAAGTTTAAAATGCCTTTGTTTAATGTAGATCTTCCAAAAATGAAGTTTCCTGAGGGTGAGGTTGTTTTGCAGGGACCTAAAGTTAAAGATGGAAAGATAAACATTCCCACTGTTGATATCTCTCTCCCCCAAGGCAACCTAGAGGGAGATGTGAACATTGATGGTGGTGAAGTAAAAGGAGGCAAACTTAACTTGCCCTCTGTGGACATTTCTCTTCCAAAAATGAAGCTACCCGCAGGAGAAGTCAAGCTAGAATGCCCTGAACTTCCAAATGTTGACTTTTCACTTCCCAAAGCAAACTTAGAGGGTACCATGGAACTTGAGGGCAGCGGAGCAAAGTTTAAGATGCCGACTTTTGACAGCTCACTCCCAAGGATAAAAACAAAAGATGGAGTGGTTGACATTGAAGGGTCTGAAGTCAAAGGAGGAGCAAAGTTCAACATGCCATCATTAGACATCACTCTTCCTGCAATGAAATCACCACAGGGGGAGGTGAAAATCCAAGACTCTGAATTTAAAAGAGGTAATATCCAGATGCCTTCTCTTGATGTGTCACTACCAAAGATCAAGCCACAGGGAGGTGACATTGACATCGAAGGTCCAGTGTTTAAGGTTAAGTCACCAGAGGCAGATTTAGACCTAAAGGGGACTGAGATTAAAAGTCAGATAGATATTGAAGGACCCCCAGGAAAAGGAGGCAAATTTAAGATGCCTTCATTTGATGTATCTCTACCAAAGGTGAAGTTGCCTGAGGGAAATATTGGCCTTGAGGGGCCCTCAGTTGATATCTCTATCGAAAAAGGAAAAGCAGAGGGTGACATTAAAACTAGAGGTAAAGAAGGACATTTTCAAATGCCCTCAATTGATGTTTCTCTTCCTAAAATAAAATCAAAGCGAGGTGACATCAACATTGAGGGTCCAGAACTCAAACGTGGGGAAATTAAGATGCCAACCATTGACATTTCACCCCCTAAAGGAACATTTGAAGGTGAAATCAATGTCAAAGGTGGAAGAAAAGGTGGCAAGTTTAACGTACCATCTGTACCTGCAGTAAAATTTCCTGAGGGTGATGTGAATTTTCAAGGACCAAAAGTAAAAGGTGGGAAATTTGAAATGCCAAAAATCAACATAGAGCTTCCTAAAGGTAAAGCACAGGGGGATATTGATATTGACATTCACTCTGGAAAAGATGCAAATATTGAAATACCATCCTGTGAAATTGGTTTTCCCAAAGGAAATGTCACAGGTGACATTAATTTTGAAGGAGGGAAAGGAGGGAAGATAAAGAAGCCAAAATGTGATATTTCATTACCAAAGGTAAATTTTCCTGAGGGTGATGTAAAATTAAAAGGGCCGGAAATCAAGGGCAGAAAGATCGAGATGCCGGACATTGATATTTCGCTCCCCAAAGGAAAAGCTGAAGGTGAAATAAATGTTGAAGGCCCTGAGATGAAAGGGGGCAAATTCAAAATGCCAAAATTTGATCTTTCTTTACCAAAAGTGAGTCTTCCAAAGGTCGATGCAAATGTGGAAGGACCAGATGTAAAAGGAAAAATTGAAATGCCAACTGTTGATATCTCACTTCCAAAAGGAAAGATGGATGTAGATGTTGACATCGATGGGCACCGTGGTAAAGGAGGCAAGTTTCACATGCCCTCAGTCGATATCTCTCTCCCTAAAATCAAAGCAAAGGGAGTTGACATTGATATTCAAGGACCTGAAGTCAAAGGTGACATTTCACTCCCTAAAATAAAGTCACCAGAAGTAGATATCAGTCTTGAGGATCCTGATGTTAAAGGAGGGATGTTTAACATCCCAAATGTTGACATTACACTCCCGAAAGGAAAAGTTGAGGGGGACCTTGAGGTTGAGGGCCCTGAAGTGAAGGGTGGCAAGTTTAAAATGCCCAAATTTGATGTGTCTCTACCAAAAGTTAGTCTGCCAGAAGGTGATGTCAAAATAAAAGGCCCAGACATGAAGGGAGGGAAGATTGAGATGCTAGACATTGATGTTTCACTCCCCAAAGGAAAAGCAGAAGGAGAAATTGCAATTGGAGAACATACTGGAAAAGGAGGCAAGTTCCATATGCCCTCTATTGATATCTCACTTCCTAAAATGAAAGCTAAGGGACCAGAGGTCAACATAGAAGGTCCTGAACTTAAAGGAGGGAAAATACACATGCCAGACATCGACCTTTCACTTCCTAAAGGAAAGGTTGATGCTGACCTCAGCCTTGAGGGCCCTGACGTAAAAGGAGGCAAATTGAAAATGACCAAATTTAACGTTTCACTTCCAAAGATGAACCTGTCAGAGGGCAGTGCCAAACTGGAAGGACCTGATGTTAAAGGAAAGTTCGAAATGCCAACCATAGATGTTTCACCTCCTAAAGGAAAAGTAAAGGGAGAAATTGACATTAAGGGAGATGGTGACCAAGGGGGCAAGTTTCACATGCCTTCAATTGATATCTCTCTTCCTAAGATAAAAACAAAGGGAGCTGATGTTGATATTGAGGGGCCTGAACTTAAAGGTGAAATTTTATTTCCAGAAGGAAAAGTTGAGGGGGACTTAAACGTTGAAGGCCCTATGATAAAAGGGGAAGGAATCGATGTTGAAAGCCCTGAAGTTAAGGGTGGCAAGTTTAAAATGCCAAGATTTGATGTGTCTTTACCAAAAGTGACTCTCCCAGAAGCTGATGTCAAAATAAAAGGCCCAGACATCAAGGGAGGGAAGATTAAGATGCCAGACATTGATATTTCACTCCCCAAAGGAAAAGCTGAAGGTGACATAAATGTTGAAGGCCCTGAGATGAAAGGGGGAAAATTCAAAATGCCAAAATTTGATGTTTCTTTACCAAAAGTGGGTCTTCCAAATGTCAATGCCAATGTGGAAGGACCAGACGTAAAAGGAAAAAATGAAATCCCAACTCTTGATATCTCACTTCCAAAAGGAAAGATGGGTGTAGATATTGACAGTGATGGGCACAGTGGTAAAGGAGGCAAGTTTCACATGCCCTCAGTCGATATCTCGCTTCCAAAAATCAAAGCAAAGGGAGTCGATGTTGATATTCAAGCACCTGAAGTCAAAGGTGACATTTCACTTCCTAAAATTAAGTCACCAGAAGTAGATATCAGTCTTGAGGATCCTGATGTTAAAGGAGGGAAGTTTAAAATTCCAACTGTTGACATTCCACTCCCTAAAGGAAAAGTCGAGGGGGACCTTGAGGTTGAGGGCCTTGAAGTGAAGGGTGGCAAGTTTAAAATGCCAAAATTTGATGTGTCTCTACCAAAAGTTAGTCTGCCAGAAGGTGATGTCACCATAAAAGCCCCAGACATGAAGGGAGGGAAGATTGAGATGCCAGACATTGATATTTCACTCCCCAAAGGAAAAGCAGAAGGAGAAATTGATATTGGAGGACATGCTGGTAAAGGAGGCAAATTCCATATGCCCTCTATTGATATCTCACTTCCTAAAATGAAAGCTAAGGGACCAGAGGTCAACATAGAAGGTCCTGAATTAAAAGGTGGGAAAATACACATGCCAGACATTGACCTTTCACTTCCAAAAGGGATAGTGGACATTTCACTGCCAAAAGAAAGTGTCAAACTGGAAGGACCTGAGGTGATAGGAGGAAAGATGCCAGCAATGCCAGCTGTTGACATATCCGTTCCAGTGGGAAACATGGAAGGAGATATCAATATTCAAGGACCATCAGGAGATATGGAGATACCAGCCAAGTTGAAAGTTAAGGGTGCAGACATTCAGACAGGTGGTGTTGAAGGTCCAGGCGCATCACTTAAACTTCCCTCAGTCAAATTGCCAATAGTTGACATCACAGCTCCAAAGGTGGATTTAGACTTTGGTCTTAAAAAACCAAAAGGGGACGATGTGGAAGTGGAGCTTCTTAAAGCAGAGGGAGGAAGGCCTTCTTCTGGGGGCAGCTTTGATCTACCTGATGTCTCCCTCAAAGTCCCCAGTTTTTCTTTCCCCAAGTTTGGTACAAAGTCCAAGAGTGGTGAATTAGAGATATCAGGCAAAGGCCCTAAGGCAGATGTTTCCCACGGCCCACCACATGTGGGAGGAGAGATAAGAGCACCATCAGTAGAGTTCGATGGGGATGGAAAAGTCAAGGTGAAAAAAAATAAAATCAAAATCCCCTTATTTGGAATAACCAAAAAAGATACAGATGTTTCTGTGTCTTGTCCTGATGTGGATGTTAAAGGGAAAAAAGGGAAAATTCATATTCCACAACCAGAAATCAAATTTGAGAGCCCAGATGTTAAATCAAAATACAAAGTAAAATTCCCAAAGTTTAAAATGTCGCCACCAAAGGGTCAACTGCCAGAAGAAGAAGTTGATGCAAAACTGGAGACAGATGTTGAAGGAAAAGGTGGCTTCCATGCACCTGATGTTACTATCAAATTACCCAAATTCTCCATGCCAGGATTTGGCTCCAGAGAAAAAGATTTGGGGAAGCTTCAAGGTGACCTTGGAGCCAAGGTCAAGATGCCCTCCATTGAGCTGTCACTACCAGCAGCTAAAACTCCAGAGAATGAGGTTCTTCTCCCCAAAGCAGAAGTTGATGTTACAGAGGCTGATATCAAAGGTTATGAGGGAAACCTTAAAATTCCCAAAATGCCAATTATTGATGTTTCCATTCCCAAAATAGATCTGGATGTATCCCTGCCAAAAGGAAAGTCCCAAAAGATCCAAGGACCAGAAGTGGAATTAAAAGCGGGTGAAGGAAAGTTCAAAATGCCTCACATAACAATGCCAGACGTTGACCTTTCACTTCCCAAAGGAAAGATTGAAGGTCCAGAAGTAGAAATGAAGGGAGGTACAGGAGGAAAGTTCAAAATGCCTCATATTAAAATGCCAAATGTTGACCTCTCTTTGCCCAAAGGAAAGATTGAAGGTCCAGAAGTCGAAATGGAGGGAGGTACAGGAGGAAAGTTCAAAATGCCCCACCTCAGCATGCCCTCTGTTGATATTTCACTTCCCAAAGGAGAGATTGAAGGTCCAGAAGTAGAAATGAAGGGAGGTACAGGAGGAAAGTTCAAAATGCCTCATATGAAAATGCCAAATGCTGACCTCTCTTTGCCCAAAGGAGAGATTGAAGGTCCAGAAGTTAAAATGGAGGGAGGTAGTGGAGGAAAGTTTAAAATGCCCCACCTCAGCATGCCCTCTGTTGATATTTCACTTCCCAAAGCAGAGATTGAAGGTCCAGAAGTCGAAATGAAGGGAGGTAGTGGAGGAAAGTTCAAAATGCCTCATATGAAAATGCCAAATGTTGACTTCTCTCTGCCCAAAGGAAAGATTGAAGGTCCAGAAGTGGAACTGGAGGGAGGTACTGGAGGAAAGTTCAAAATGCCTCATATAAAAATGCCAAATATTGACCTCTCTTTGCCCAAAGGAAAGATTGAAGGTCCAGAGGTTGAAATTGAAGGAGGTAGTGGAGGAAAGTTCAAAATGCCTCATATAAAAATGCCAAATGTTGACCTCTCTTTGCCCAAAGGAAAGATTGAAGGTCCAGATGTGGAACTTAAGGGGGACAGCGGGAAATTCAAGATGCCCAATCTCAACATGCCCTCTGTTGATATTTCACTTCCCAAAGGAAAGATAGAAGGTCCAGAAGTTGAAATGGAGGGAGGTACAGGAGGAAAGTTCAAAATGCCTCATATGAAAATGCCAAATGTTGACCTCTCTTTGCCCAAAGGAAAGATAGAAGGTCCAGAAGTTGAAATGGAGGGAGGTACTGGAGGAAAGTTAAAAATGCCTCATATGAAAATGCCAAATGTTGACTTCTCTCTGCCCAAAGGAAAGATTGAAGGTCCAGAGGTGGAGCTTAAGGGGGAGGGTGGAAAGTTCAAAATGCCCCACCTCAACATGCCCTCTGTTGATATTTCACTTCCCAAAGGAGAGATTGAAGGTCCAGAAGTAGAAATGAAGGGAGGTAGTGGAGGAAAGTTCAAAATGCCTCATATGAAAATGCCAAATGTTGACTTCTCTCTGCCCAAAGGAAAGATTGAAGGTCCAGAAGTTGAAATGGAGGGAGGTACAGGAGGAAAGTTCAAAATGCCTCATATGAAAATGCCAAATGTTGACCTCTCTTTGCCCAAAGGAAAGATTGAAGGTCCAGAAGTTAAAATGGAGGGAGGTAGTGGAGGAAAGTTTAAAATGCCCCACCTCAGCATGCCCTCTGTTGATATTTCACTTCCCAAAGGAAAGATTGAAGGTCCAGAGGTTGAACTAGAGGGAGGTACAGGAGGAAAGTTCAAAATGCCCCACCTCAGCATGCCCTCTGTTGATATTTCACTTCCCAAAGGAGAGATAGAAGGTCCAGAAGTTGAAATGGAGGGAGGTAGTGGAGGAAAGTTCAAAATGCCTCATATGAAAATGCCAAATGTTGACTTCTCTCTGCCCAAAGGAAAGATTGAAGGTCCAGAGGTAGAGCTTAAGGGGGAGGGTGGAAAATTCAAGATGCCCAATCTCAACATGCCCTCTGTTGATATTTCACTTCCCAAAGGAAAAATTGAAGGTCCAGAAGTTGAAATGGAGGGAGGTACAGGAGGAAAGTTCAAAATGCCTCATATGAAAATGCCAAATGTTGACTTCTCTCTGCCCAAAGGAAAGATTGAAGGTCCAGAAGTTGAAATGGAGGGAGGTACAGGAGGAAAGTTCAAAATGCCTCATATGAAAATGCCAAATGTTGACCTCTCTTTGCCCAAAGGAAAGATTGAAGGTCCAGAAGTTAAAATGGAGGGAGGTAGTGGAGGAAAGTTTAAAATGCCCCACCTCAGCATGCCCTCTGTTGATATTTCACTTCCCAAAGGAAAGATTGAAGGTCCAGAGGTTGAACTAGAGGGAGGTACAGGAGGAAAGTTCAAAATGCCCCACCTCAGCATGCCCTCTGTTGATATTTCACTTCCCAAAGGAGAGATAGAAGGTCCAGAAGTTGAAATGGAGGGAGGTAGTGGAGGAAAGTTCAAAATGCCTCATATGAAAATGCCAAATGTTGACTTCTCTCTGCCCAAAGGAAAGATTGAAGGTCCAGAGGTAGAGCTTAAGGGGGAGGGTGGAAAATTCAAGATGCCCAATCTCAACATGCCCTCTGTTGATATTTCACTTCCCAAAGGAAAGATTGAAGGTCCAGAAGTTGAAATGGAGGGAGGTACAGGAGGAAAGTTCAAAATGCCTCATATAAAAATGCCAAATGTTGACCTTTCTCTGCCCAAAGGAAAGATTGAAGGTCCAGAAGTTGAAATGGAGGGAGGTAGTGGAGGAAAGTTCAAAATGCCTCATATGAAAATGCCAAATGTTGACTTCTCTCTGCCCAAAGGAAAGATTGAAGGTCCAGAAGTTGAAATGGAGGGAGGTAGTGGAGGAAAGTTCAAAATGCCTCATATGAAAATGCCAAATGTTGACTTCTCTCTGCCCAAAGGAAAGATTGAAGGTCCAGAAGTTGAAATGGAGGGAGGTAGTGGAGGAAAGTTCAAAATGCCTCATATGAAAATGCCAAATGTTGACCTCTCTTTGCCCAAAGGAAAGATTGAAGGTCCAGATGTGGAACTTAAGGGGGACAGCGGAAAATTCAAGATGCCCAATCTCAACATGCCCTCTGTTAATATTTCACTTCCCAAAGGAAAGATTGAAGGTCCAGAAGTTGAAATGGAGGGAGGTACTGGAGGAAAGTTCAAAATGCCTCATATGAAAATGCCAAATGTTGACTTCTCTCTGCCCAAAGGAAAGATTGAAGGTCCAGAGGTGGAGCTTAAGGGGGAGGGTGGAAAATTCAAGATGCCCAATCTCAACATGCCCTCTGTTGATATTTCACTTCCCAAAGGAAAGATTGAAGGTCCAGAAGTTGAAATGGAGGGAGGTAGTAGAGGAAAATTCAAAATGCCTCATATGAAAATGCCAAATGTTGACTTCTCTCTGCCCAAAGGAAAGCTTGAAGGTCCAGAAGTTGAAATGGAGGGAGGTACTGGAGGAAAGTTCAAAATGCCTCATATGAAAATGCCAAATGTTGACTTCTCTCTACCCAAAGGAAAGATTGAAGGTCCAGATGTGGAGCTTAAGGGGGAGGGTGGAAAATTCAAGATGCCCAATCTCAACATGCCCTCTGTTGATATTTCACTTCCCAAAGGAAAGATTGAAGGTCCAGAAGTTGAAATGGAGGGAGGTACTGGAGGAAAGTTCAAAATGCCCCACATCAGCATGCCCTCTGTTGATATTTCACTTCCCAAAGGAAAGATTGAAGGTCCAGAAGTAGAAATGCAGGGAGGTAGTGGAGGAAAGTTCAAAATGCCTCATATTAAAATGCCAAATGTTGACCTCTCTCTGCCCAAAGGAAAGATTGAAGGTCCCGAGTTGGAGCTTAAGGGGGAGGGTGGAAAATTCAAGATACCCAATCTCAACATGCCCTCTGTTGATATTTCACTTCCCAAAGGAAAGATTGAAGGTCCAGAAGTTGAAATGGAGGGAGGTACTGGAGGAAAGTTCAAAATGCCTCATATGAAAATGCCAAATGTTGACTTCTCTCTGCCCAAAGGAAAGATTGAAGGTCCAGAAGTTGAAATGGAGGGAGGTACTGGAGGAAAGTTCAAAATGCCTCATATGAAAATGCCAAATGTTGACCTCTCCTTGCCCAAAGGAAAGATTGAAAGTCCAGAAGTTGAAATGGAGGGAGGTACTGGAGGAAAGTTCAAAATGCCTCATATGAAAATGCCAAATGTTGCCTTCTCTCTACCCAAAGGAAAGATTGAAGGTCCAGATGTGGAGCTTAAGGGGGAGGGTGGAAAATTCAAGATGCCCAATCTCAACATGCCCTCTGTTGATATTTCACTTCCCAAAGGAAAGATTGAAGGTCCAGAAGTTGAAATGGATGGAGGTACTGGAGGAAAGTTCAAAATGCCCCACATCAGCATGCCCTCTGTTGATATTTCACTTCCCAAAGGAAAGATTGACGGTCCAGAAGTTGAAATGGAGGGAGGTACTGGAGGAAAGTTCAAAATGCCTCATATGAAAATGCCAAATGTTGACTTCTCTCTGCCCAAAGGAAAGATTGAAGGTCCAGAAGTTGAAATGGAGGGAGGTACTGGAGGAAAGTTCAAAATGCCTCATATGAAAATGCCAAATGTTGACCTCTCCTTGCCCAAAGGAAAGATTGAAAGTCCAGAAGTTGAAATGGAGGGAGGTACTGGAGGAAAGTTCAAAATGCCTCATGTGAAAATGCCAAATGTTGCCTTCTCTCTACCCAAAGGAAAGATTGAAGGTCCAGATGTGGAGCTTAAGGGGGAGGGTGGAAAATTCAAGATGCCCAATCTCAACATGCCCTCTGTTGATATTTCACTTCCCAAAGGAAAGATTGAAGGTCCAGAAGTTGAAATGGAGGGAGGTACTGGAGGAAAGTTCAAAATGCCCCACATCAGCATGCCCTCTGTTGATATTTCACTTCCCAAAGGAAAGATTGAAGGTCCAGAAGTAGAAATGGAGGGAGGTAGTGGAGGAAAGTTCAAAATGCCTCATATGAAAATGCCAAATGTTGACCTCTCTCTGCCCAAAGGAAAGATTGAAGGTCCAGAGTTGGAGCTTAAGGGGAAGGGTGGAAAATTCAAGATGCCCAATCTCAACATGCCCTCTGTTGATATTTCACTTCCCAAAGGAAAGATTGAAGGTCCAGAAGTTGAAATGGAGGGAGGTACTGGAGGAAAGTTCAAAATGCCTCATATGAAAATGCCAAATGTTGACTTCTCTCTGCCCAAAGGAAAGATTGAAGGTCCAGAGGTGGAGCTTAAGGGGGAGGGTGGAAAATTCAAGATGCCCAATCTCAACATGCCCTCTGTTGATATTTCACTTCCCAAAGGAAAGATTGAAGGTCCCGAAGTTGAAATGGAGGGAGGTACTGGAGGAAAATTCAAAATGCCTCATATGAAAATGCCAAATGTTGACCTCTCCTTGCCCAAAGGAAAGATTGAAGGTCCAGAAGTTGAAATGGAGGGAGGTACTGGAGGAAAGTTCAAAATGCCTCATATGAAAATGCCAAATGTTGACCTCTCTCTACCCAAAGGAAAGATTGAAGGTCCAGATGTGGAGCTTAAGGGGGAGGGTGGAAAATTCAAGATGCCCAATCTCAACATGCCCTCTGTTGATATTTCACTTCCCAAAGGAAAGATTGAAGGTCCAGAAGTTGAAATGGAGGGAGGTAATGGAGGAAAATTCAAAATGCCTCATATGAAAATGCCAAATGTTGACTTCTCTCTACCCAAAGGAAAGATTGAAGGTCCAGATGTGGAGCTTAAGGGGGAGGGTGGAAAATTCAAGATGCCCAATCTCAACATGCCCTCTGTTGATATTTCACTTCCCAAAGGAAAGATTGAAGGTCCAGAAGTTGAAATGGAGGGAGGTACTGGAGGAAAGTTCAAAATGCCCCACATCAGCATGCCCTCTGTTGATATTTCACTTCCCAAAGGAAAGATTGAAGGTCCAGAAGTAGAAATGCAGGGAGGTAGTGGAGGAAAGTTCAAAATGCCTCATATGAAAATGCCAAATGTTGACCTCTCTCTGCCCAAAGGAAAGATTGAAGGTCCAGAGTTGGAGCTTAAGGGGGAGGGTGGAAAATTCAAGATGCCCAATCTCAACATGCCCTCTGTTGATATTTCACTTCCCAAAGGAAAGATTGAAGGTCCAGAAGTTGAAATGGAGGGAGGTAGTGGAGGAAAATTCAAAATGCCTCATATGAAAATGCCAAATGTTGACTTCTCTCTGCCCAAAGGAAAGATTGAAGGTCCAGAAGTTGAAATGGAGGGAGGTACTGGAGGAAAGTTCAAAATGCCTGATATAAAAATGCCAAATGTTGACCTCTCTCTGCCCAAAGGAAAGATCGAAGGTCCAGATGTGGAGCTTAAGGGGGAGGGTGGAAAATTCAAGATGCCCAATCTCAACATGCCCTCTGTTGATATTTCACTTCCCAAAGGAAAGATTGACGCTCCAGAAGTTGAAATGGAGGGAGGTAGTGGAGGAAAGTTTAAAATGCCCCACCTCAGTATGCCCTCTGTTGACCTCTCTTTGCCCAAAGGAAAGATTGAAGGTCCAGAAGTAGAAATGCAGGGAGGTAGTGGAGGAAAATTCAAAATGCCTCATATGAAAATGCCAAATGTTGACTTCTCTCTGCCCAAAGGAAAGATTGAAGGTCCAGAAGTTGAAATGGAGGGAGGTAGTGGAGGAAAGTTTAAAGTGCCTCATATTAAAATGCCAAATGTTGACCTCTCTCTGCCCAAAGGAAAGATTGAAGGTCCAGAAGTTGAAATGGAGGGAGGTACTGGAGGAAAGTTCAAAATGCCCCACATCAGCATGCCCTCTGTTGATATTTCACTTCCCAAAGGAAAGATTGAAGGTCCAGAAGTTGAAATGGAGGGAGGTAGTGGAGGGAAGTTCAAAATGCCTCATATTAAAATGCCAAATGTCGACCTCTCTTTGCCCAAAGGAAAGATTGAAGGTCCAGAGGTGGAGCTTAAGGGGGAGGGTGGAAAATTCAAGATGCCCAATCTCAACATGCCCTCTGTTGATATTTCACTTCCCAAAGGAAAGATTGAAGGTCCAGAAGTTGAAATGGAGGGAGGTAGTGGAGGAAAGTTCAAAATGCCTCATATGAAAATGCCAAATGTTGACCTTTCTCTGCCCAAAGGAAAGATTGAAGGTCCAGAAGTTGAAATGGAGGGAGGTACAGGAGGAAAGTTCAAAATGCCTCATATGAAAATGCCAAATGTTGACCTCTCTTTGCCCAAAGGAAAGATTGAAGGTCCAGAAGTGGAACTGGAGGGAGGTAGTGGAGGAAAGTTTAAAATGCCCCACCTCAGCATGCCCTCTGTTGATATTTCACTTCCCAAAGGAAAGATTGAAGGTCAAGAAGTTAAAATGGAGGGAGGTACTGGAGGAAAGTTCAAAATGCCTCATATGAAAATGCCAAATGTTGACCTCTCTTTGCCCAAAGGAAAGATTGAAGGTCCAGAAGTTGAAATAGAGGGAGGTACCGGAGGAAAGTTCGAAATGCCTCTTATGAAAATGCCAAATGTTGACCTCACTTTGCCCAAAGGAAAGATTGAAGGTCCAGAAGTTGAAATGGAGGAAGGTACAGGAGGAAAGTTCGAAATGCCTCATATGAAAATGCCAAATGTTGACCTCACTTTGCCCAAAGGAAGAAATGATGGTCCAGAGATGGAGATCAAAGGGGAGGCTGGAAAATTCAAGATGCCTCACATGAAAATGCCAGATATTAATATCTCACCACCCAAAGGAAAGATTGAAGGTCCAGAAGTTGAGATACAGGGAGGTACTGGCAGAGGAAAATTCAAAATCCCTCATTTGAAAATGCCCTCAGTTGATATTTCGCTGCCCAAAGGAAAAATTGGCAAAATTGAAGGGGCAGAGCTGAGGATAGGGGTAGATGGAGATAAATCCAAAATGCAACAAGTGACAATGCCCTCAGTTGACATTTCATTGCCAAAAGGAAAGACTGAAGGCCCCAAAGCTGTGATGAACTTACCAACTGTTGAGGCAGGAGGGAAAATTAAAAAACCACAAGTCTCGTCACTGGATATAGAAATCGATGCGACCTCTGGTAAACCTAAAAAAGACACAAAGACTCATGGGGACGTTGATTTGCATGGTGAAGGAGAGCACAAAGGTCTGAAACTCAAGATGCCAACAATAGATATCAAAGGTCCAAAAGGAGACTTGGAGCTTGATATAGGAATTCATAGAGGAGAGGATAAAACAGACAAGAAAAAAGTTGAACTACCTGACCTGGATCTCAACACAGCAGGAACTAGCAGCAAAGCAAAAGGGCCTAAAGTTAAAGGAACAAAATTCAAGATTGGAAAACCAAAAAAGAAAACTGGCAAAGATCTAGCAGAGAAGGAGCACGGATGCAAGGTCAAAGAAAGATTTGAGTATGAAGTTGAAGTTGAAACTCACAATGGACATAAAGATGACAAAGATCGCATTAACGTCTCTGTGTCGGAAGTTACAGTACCAGGCGTTAGTATGAAAACCAAACAAGGTTCTACCAACCTAGAAACAAGGGGAGCATTTGAGCTGTTATCACAGAGTGGAGAGATCAAAGTCCCCAGGATTCCTGACATAGAGTTTGATATTTGTACATCACAAGATGAAGATGATGATAAAACAGAAAAAGGAAAGAAAATCAAAATCCCAAAGTTTGGTGTCCCATTACCCTCCATTTCCTCTCCCGAGAGAAGAATCTATGGGCCAGAAATTCAGTATGAGGGCCCAAAAATGCCCAAAGTAAAGAAAGCTGTTTTTGTCTTGGTAAATCCTTCCCAAACAAATGAACCTCCTCCATGCACAGGGCTCATGCAGGAGGCGACGACAACTGAGATTGATACAGAGGACATCAAAGTGAAGTTACCCAAAATCAAAATGAAGCCAAACTTTGGGAAGACAAAAGATAAATCAACCACTGCGAGCACAGAGAGAGAATGGTTGAGAGAGGAGAAGTCAAAGGGAGGGAAGGTCAATATGTCTCAAGTGTCGTTTTCTCCGGGAAAATCTGGGTCGTATGATGTCAATCTCAAGGGAGACGGTTCAAGTTCAAGTCTCAATGGTGAAAACGCTGCAAGTCCTAACAATGATTCCAAGGACAACAAAGGGACATTCACTGGTAAAATTAAACTCCCAAAGGTGGAGTTCACCAGTCCATATGGCAAGATGGCTGCTGGGGAGGGAGACACTGAAATGAGTGTGAAACAAGAAAAGGCGTTTTCAAAGGATGTGGTTTCATCTCATGCCAGAACAGAAATGCTGGACAGGGACAGCTCAGAGTCTCCTGGTGGTTCTGCCATAGAGTTCAGCTCGACAAAGGTCCGTGTTTGGAGTGACATGGAAAGCAAAAGTGCAGAGTCTGAAGAAAGAGAGTCTTCCTCCTGGTTCAAGGTCCCTAAGTTCACCCTGAAGCCACACTCCACAGGTAAGGACAAATGATACTTTAATCTTAGATAACAGGATGTTTGTAAAACGGATGCTGATTGAACGGAATTGCTTTAGTAAGGGCTGCTCCGATGGTCTAATCAATGTAGTTTACAATACAAAGGAATCATGTAATCATTGTCTTTCATTGTAATTGTACAATATGTTTCTGTTGCGTTGTTCTGTACAAATGACATCCATTGCACGTCTGTCCGTCCTGGGAGAGGGATCCCTCCTCTGTGGCTCTCCCTGAGGTTTCTTCCACCTTCTTTTCCCTGTTAAAAGGGTTTTTTTGTGGGCAAGTTTTTCCTCTCTCAAACCGAGGGTCTAAGGACAGAGGGTGTCACTACCTGTACAGATTGTAAAGCCCTCTGAGGCAAAATGTGTTTTGTGAATTTGGGCTATACAAATAAAATTTGATTTGATTTGATTACAATTTGATTTGTTACAAATGAGGTGTAATAAATCTAAGGGTTTGTTAAGTAACAAGAATAATACAACCAAAAAAAGAATGACTTCATGACATAGGAAAGCATGTTGTCTAGATTTATAGCTAACTTGATTGGTATAGACAGAATTAACACGATTAATGTTACACAATCTGAACCCAGACTGCATTATTTCTGAGCTACAACATAAATGACCTAACAAGTAAACGGTGCCCAGCTGGGGGATTTGGTGCACTGATTGTATCCAATTCAAACACTGGAAGAATTATATTAATCAAGTTATATTTAACTCTAATTATATAGAGTATAGTGTATTTGCTGTGTGGGGGGGGGGGGGGGGTTGTTCGAGGGAAGCTCCTACAAAAGTCAGTTTACTAGTCATAGTATTACTCACCCTGTGTTGTGTCTTCTGCATCTCTGCAGCCTCTGCTTTTTGGAATTTTCTAAACATTTATTTTCATGGTCCTCAATCTCTGTAGTAGGGCAAGTTTAGGGAGTGAATAATTGCTCAAATCTTTCAGAATTAGCAGCAGTGTTTGCATTTTATTTTCCAAATGTGTAATACGGATATTCTATCATCTCTACATTATCATATATTCTGTTGCAATATACTTGACATTATACATAATTTATCATTTTACCTTTGATGTTTTCCTGTTTTTATTCCATAAATTATTAATATATCATCTCCCATTTTATCTCTGCTACACAAGACTAAGTTTCCTTTCCTCTTTTACATTCTTCCCTCTTGATTTCTCCACCTATCCTCTTCTCTGTTTCCTCTCATCCACTTGCCTGTCCTTGTTTCCTCTCCTTTTGCCCCAGGCTTCCTTCAGATAACCCCCGAGGGTTCTCCTCAGGCCCAGAGGAAGGGGGAGGTGGGAGGTGAGGCCGACGTCTTGGGATCCTTCTGCTTCCACACCTCGGGGCTGGACTTTACCACTCTGGAAAAGTCAGAAGAGCACCAAGTGTCCTCCACCGAGACGGAAACTCTTACCACGGTGACCAAGACCACCCGAGTCACCCAGTGCTTGGTTTCCACTGAAACACGAACAGGTGATTCTTCGACAACAGTGACAACAACCAAACAGGAGTCCGACTTTAAACACTGAGGATGCTGTAATGATTTCTTCAATGTATTTTCAGTTTGGTTGTTTTCTTTGGTGAGGTTGCAGTGTTCTCGTAAGCTCCACCTGCAACGTGGCAAACCTCTCTTAAAGAAACGTTTTTACATTATATTTTAATAGATTAAGTATGAATGTGATGAAAAGCAATGACATTTCATCGACCAGCAATATTATTATATCATATATACTTCCTTTTTTTCATTTTAATATGGCTGTAATTTTGTTACTGTTCTTTGAGTTTTGTTCAGTTAGTTTAGTCCTGATTATTATTGGCTTTTGTTTGGTTTTAAAGGTTTCACTCTGAATGTAAACATGTCAGATTGCTTCTTTATTTATTGTTGTTTGTGTGTTCACAATACGATGGAATGAGTCATTGGCTCACATCAGCTTCATGGATTTGACCATGATTTTATGATTAGTTCAAAATAATTAATTTTGAACCACAACAGTCCAGGCCAGAGTAATATTTATGTAAATATGACTTTATTTAAATTGCTTTTTTGAAGCAGTAACCCTTCAATCTGAAATGTAATTATTTTCATATTCGCCAGAGTCAGGAGTGGAAGTTGTATTTTTTCTGACCTGATAACATATTTTGTTTGTCTCGAAGGAAAAGTGTGAGCTTTTTGGGATCATGGCTTGTTCTCATTTTCTGCCATAGTTTTTATATTTGATTCATTTAGCTGGTGCTGTTACCCAGACATATTCACAATGAGTGGGCAGGACACTCTGGACTCTATCTGCTGTGGGGATCAAACCTGTGACCACCTGGTTGAAGGTTGCTCTCTGACATATAAGCCAACCTGCTGCTAATCTATTTTATGTATTTACTGTACACTGCCAGATAAAGACACCACTGTATATTATGTGATTGAGGCTCAAAGATACACCTCCTGAGTGATGTTGATGTTTTGATGACAGCAAACTGGGAGGATATATCGGTTTCTATGGGTAAATGCTATTGTAAAGGTAAAAATATATATATAAAATAACCCTCTAAAAATGATATCACTAAGGCTGCTACAATGACACACAGGCTAAGGAGTGGCAAGCCTTCAGCTTTTTACAAAGGCCATCACACAACATAGTTAATCTATAGACAGAACAGAGAGGATCAAAAATAAAAGGATGGAGGCATGTTTTCTAATTTCATTAAAATATTCTCAATAATTCTTCTGTTTTTTGTATGAATATTTCTAAGAATGTCAATAGAGGTTTACTTGCAGTTAAAATTACAGATTAATAAATGCATTTTATTACCTTTACCCATTATTTTTCAGGTGTTTCCTCCATTTAAAATAAAAGTTGCTCTGAGGGAGAAGATATATATTACGTATATATATAGAATATTTATTATGTATTTAAAGTTTCACTCGCAAATGCAGTAAATACCATTCAAAGCAAAATTTACCTTTGAAAAGTATTCATTTTATACATTACTTATTTAGACATTTACTTGACAAAGGTTGCAAAAATCTGAGGAATCAAAACTATTATTCAAGAGGATGTGAAGCATTTGAGAATGAAGACCTTATCACTTTACTTGGTTTATTTACTCGGTTGGTAGAAGGAATGAAATCGTGTGACTGTCCTGACAAATCCACTCCCACATTTTTTACATTAACATTTAATTCTGTACTTGTTTTGCAGAGTTTAGTGACACGTGGAGGTAACACACATAATTTCTGTGTCTATGTAGATTTTACACTTTCTGGTTTAATCAAGTCTTCGCATTTCTTTTAGATTATAAGGGTTTTGGTGCCATGTGTTTTTGTCAAAGCTGCATTGGAAAGAATGTTGGTAAAGATGTTTCATCAATAAAAAAATATTCACTCAAACATTGTTCAAATGATTGTTCACTCATGTCTTGACCTTCACTCCGACTGAAAACAGCTTTTGGCTCATTGGTCTTTCCTCAGGTTTTCATTGTCATCTATGAATCTAATTTAAATTTGGTAGAGATGTACAGTAGTTTGGAAGCACAGTTACACCAGAAAAAGTGTTATATAATAATATATGTTAATAATAATAATATTACATTTTATGTCCTGGTGGCTGTCTAGACACCCAAGCCTTACAATATCTCAAAAATAGACACAAATAATCAAAGAAAGAACAAGTTTTAAAAACAACACAACACATGTAACACAAGAATAGCTTAATAAATAAGATCAAGGTTAAAAGCAGGTTAATGACTGTTTGCTGTTATACTGTCGAAGATGTGGCAATGAAACAACGGACACACGCACAGAAATAAAAGCAGTGACACTGATTCATCTGAATAGAATAGAATAGAATAGAATGCCTTTAATGTCATCATACAATGAAGCATGGCGAAATTACAGCAGCTAAGGTGCATTTAGTAAAAAAAGAAATAAAGATAACAATAAAAATAAACATGTTTACATGGAAAAAAACACCTTACAAACTATACAAAATAGTGCAAAAGAGGTGCAAAAGGAGGTAGTTGTGGTTGGATTGTATAAAAAAAATTTTGGGAGTTCAGTGTTCTGACAGCCCATGGATAGAAGCTGTTCCTCAGTCTATTTGTTCTGCATTTTAATGACCTGAGCCGCTTCCCCGACAGCATCAGGTCAAACAGTCCATGTCCAGGGTGGAAAGTGTCCCTGGAGATTCTCTGCGCTCTGCTGAGGCAGTGGGAGCTGGCAATGTTTTCCAGGGGGGGCCGAGGGGAACCAGTGATCCTCTCTGCGGCCCTGGTAATCCTTTGCAGAGCCTTCCTGTCTGCAGTCGAGCAGGCGGTGAACCACACTGTGGCACAGTACATCAACACCGGCTCTATGTTGGACCGGTAAAAGGACACCAGCAGTTTCTCCTCCAGATGGTTCTTCCGCAGCACCCGCAGGAAGTGGTGTCTCTGCTGGGCCTTTTTGACCAGCGCCAATGTGTTGGCTGACAAGGTGAGGTCCTCAGCGATGTGTGTCCCCACGTATTTGAATGAGGCCACTCTCTCCACGCTCAGTCTGTTGATGGTCAGTGGAGCATGGACCCCGCTCTGCCTCCTGAAGTCAAGGATCAACTCTTTGGTCTTGGGGGATGAAGGCTTTGGCACGGAGCACTTTGCCCAGTACTCCGTCCGGTCCGGCAGCTTTTCGTGGATTAACTGCCTTCAGTGGGCACCTCACCTGATAAACCTGGAGGATGAAGGTGAGAGGGCTGGAGGGGCGGTGGGACACTGTAGGAGTGGCAGTTGTTAAAGTCATTGTTAACCAGTAATAAAGAGACAGAACTCACAGATACAGGTCAATATACAATGGTATGGTCAATACATAATTTTCCTTGCAACTTCAACCAATGGTAACCAGACAAAAACATAAACATACATATGAAAGACAAATAGGAAAGGAACAGGAAAAATGTGTTTTTACTCAATCTAAGTCACATCTGCAAGTAAGCCGGGGCCCCAACAGAATGACCACGTTTTTAATTACCTAGTTAATTTTTTACCAGATTAAGAAAGTGAATAAATAATGTCCTAGATCTGCGCTTTTGAAATCTGCTTCGTGGAAATCTCAGGCGCAATCCTGCAGAAAAACAAACTTGCAGGGGCTAAATCTGAACTTCCTTAACAAGTTGCACCGAGAGGTGGGTGTTCCACAACAGCAGACGAGCATGTCAGGTTTCCTCTCCAAAAACCGTTGCAGTGGACACGGTTAAACAACGTGTGATGGTTAAGGACTGAAGAGACTAAGCCTGGTTTGATGAATCTGGATTTCTGCTGAGACCGCAGACAGTGCTCAGAATTTGGCCTCAATGCCATGAATCTATAGATCCAAACTGCTTTTAGTGCACTGTGCATTAAAAATAGAGCTATGCCTCTCCACAGCTTTAGCATCACAATCACGGTGAGAAAATGCAGGGTGTCGTCTGTATCCTGCTTAAATCACATGGATTAGACCTGTTCACATAGAGAATACAGTGTCACATCAGATGGTTTATTAAAGAAAAAACAAACACAGCAAAACTATCTTTATTCTCACCTTTAAAAACTAAAAAGAAAAGAGAGAGAAAACAGGTTTCTGCTGCAAATCAGAGACACAGAATGAAACAGGTGAACTGAAAAATGCCTGAAGAAGAGGAGAGAGTGGTCGACTATTCACAGAGTGTATGACGTCTTCCCATTGTGTGTGTGTGTGTGTGTGTGTGTGTGTGTGTGTGTTCCCGATCTACTCATCTGCTGCTGTGATGATGCTGTGCGACGTAGGCTACAAGGGTGTGCGTGTGTGGGGCGGGGGGGAGATTAATACTGTATGAGGAACAAACAGTGCCATAGAAAGGCGGAGGGAGGGACTGAAGCTTCACCTTTACTGTTTGCATCTCACTGTTGACGTAGAAGCTTTTACTTAAATAAAACATTAAATATTTTAGTACCTCATAACCTAGAATGAAATTGTCATGCAGAGGTTTTATATAAGTGCACACACTGTTCAGGGCAGTGCACAGTTGCTGTCTCTCTGAGCCCTTTGTGCAGACTCTCCCTAAATTGGCAGTTTTGCAGTCTTTGCCGAAAGTAACTAGAGGAACGTCGGTGTTGTAAGGTGATTAAAAACAAAAGTGAATGGCAATGTAAGAATGAACCAATCCCAGTGTAGACGTTACAAATACAATTATAAACATAATTATATCTCCTGGCTGATTATTACCTAGAATTCAGGTAGTCAATTTTTTATTTTGACAGAGGTCAATAATATTGGCAGCACCAAGACGGTGTGTGTGTGTTTGTGGCGTGTTGCAAGCGTCAACATCGTTTACGAGAAAATGAAAAGAAAAAAAATATCTACATGTTCAGGACCTAAGAAAGTGCAGTGTCGGATTTGGTTAAGTTCTTTGCGCAGCAGCGGTTCTTTACTTCAGATTAACCCTTTGGTGGGTTTTTTGGATCAGTGAAATAGCGGTTTGAGTGTGGCACCAACAAGCCCTCATACACTTCCGCTTTCATCTCCTCTCCCTGCCGCTGTGTGGCATGAATCGCCCTCCCTCCGTGTGAGTGGGCTGCAGGAGGAACCAGCTCCGTCATCGTGCGCGCTGCGGAGAGATGCGGCGGCGCACGGTGAAGCCTCAGCGGTGGAGGAGCTGATGCGCAGTGACCGAGACACGGAGCAAACACCCAGGGCTGTGCTGGGCCTCTGAATCCAGGCGATGGGACGGCGCTGAAAGGCATCGGACGGGTTGGTTGTGCAGCAGCGGCAGCGGAGGGGCTGGTGGTGGTGGTGCAGGCCGAGTGGACGGATGATCCTGAGCCCAGAGAAGGATGCTCCATCTCCAGGGAGGGTTGAACAGGCTCCTGTAAACAATGAGGAGGCAGAGAGGAGGACTCTTCATCCACAGCCTGAGGAGACACTGAGGTGAGAAAAGGCTTCTTCCTCTCAGGTTGTGCTGGTTTGACTCCTCTTCATCACAGGTGGCTAAACCTGCTTACTCGTTCACTTTTTGTAAAATCCTCTCAGCTGTGTGGGCATGAGCAGTGGGTGTTCAGAGGATTACAGTCACCTGTGTTTTCATCTTCAGTCCCTGAGATGATTCCGTGGCTGATGCAACGAATCATCTAACCGGCACCGTGATGGACGCATTTGGATGGATGCATTTATTTTCGAAATCAAACTGAGGCCTGTTTGTGTAGGAGTGGAGCCACTTGGACTCAAACGTTTGACCTCTGACAAACTCCCTCCTCCACAAACAAATGAGATCCATGAGTCAGTCTGAATCAGTCATTTAAAGTCTCTTTGACGTTTCTGTCTTCTCTTCCTGATGCCATCCTCACGATATCAAAACACTTTGCTGCTGTTTCATTGTGAGCACACGTCACATTTTTTCCATCAGACTCCTGATTTCCCTGTTTTGTCCCCTGCAGGTTGTTGTGTGACAGCTGAGTCAGTCCACAGTGACGAGAGGCTCTGAAGACGCCGTTACGGAGTATCGTGGGGGGAAACCTCTCCTTATTTTCAGCGCTGACAGCTCAACGTCTGACCTGAGCATTTCTTCTCTTCATCAGAGGATCTGGAGCCGCTCCAGCTCCCTTTCACAAAACAACTGACTCTGATTTACTTGTTTCTTGTCCAAAACCTCCAGATGAGGTTGAACTGTTAAGGTACAAGATTAAGTGGAGTCACTTATCTCCTGCAACTAAGAATTTTCTCTTGAGAGGATTTCAGCTGTTTCATGATGCCCTCTGTGTTTTCGCAAAACCTTTTTACTGTTGCTCTGAATCTAGAATAGATTCCTGATAGTGGCAGCTTTTCCTCTCACCGATGAGAATTCGACCTGACGGGCTGAATTTTAATAAAGGATAAGTGAGGACAAACTGATACAACATAGATGAGGCCAACAACGAGCATCATGCTCCAGCAGAATAACAACAACAACTACCCCTGTCTGAACGTGTCAGGCTCCACCCGGGAGATGCTCCAGAAGTGCTCCAGAGCCTCCCTGCCCTTCCCCAGCCGCCTGGAACTGGGTCTGGGAGACCTGCCGCTGATCAGGGGCCTCCGAGCTTGGGCCCTGTGCTCAAAGAACCGCTGCAAAGCTGGTGGTCTTCTGGGAGGAGGTCAGGCCCCCCTAGCTCCACTCACAGGCCACGGGGGCTCAACTGCCGGCCCCCGGCCTGCAGATGTGCACCTGAGTGGGGAGTGGGGTCGTATGGGGTATGGTCTTCCCTTGGGGGTGGATACCAGACAGGCTGGGATTGGAGCTTTGGTAACAGTCGCCACTCTGAAGACCTCAGAGGGCAGTGGGAAGACGCAGACTCAGTGCCTCTTCCTGCGGACTGAGAAAGGAAGCTGTTTATACTCAACCGCTAAACCTGGTTCTGGGAGTGCAAGCGGTGCAGTGGCCTCAAGCGGGGTCGGAGGATGGCTGAGAGGGAAGACAGGAGTCGGAGGCAGTGACGCTCTAGCCGGGAGGAGGGACAATGGGTCAAATCTGCCGGCACAGACTGGAGCAAACCGGGTTAGAGTGCGTTCAGGCCGGAGATGGAGGAAGTCTGGTAACGCAGCTGGCCGTGAGAAAATGGGCGTGAGCAAAGAGAGGCAGCAGAGGAGCAGGGAAGGACCTGCAGGAGAAAGACAGGAAGAGCAAGACAAAGGAGGTCTGCACAGTGAACAGTTTCCCAGCATGCAGCAGGATGGCCGGAGAGCCAGGCAGGAGAAAGAGAGAGAGAAAGAGGGAGTTTGCAGAAGTCCTAGAAGCTGCCACAGTGTTTCTCCTAAAACTCAGAGTGGAAGGATAGTGCAGAGAAGGGAGAGCCAGGAAGAGGGCGAGGGAGGTGAGAGTCCGAGGAGAGAAGATGTGAGAGGAATGAGGAAGGAGAAGCAAGAGGAGGAAGGAGGCCCCTGTGAGTTACAGTCCTCTGATTCTGTTTTGGCTTTGGCAAACCCTGACCTAGAATCTAACTGCCTTCACCCACAATCCCCCAGTGGCTGTGATGGTGAAGAGATTAGAGAGGCCGACAGCAGTGAGGAGCCGAAGACGCAAACCACTCCCAGGATGCACTGCTGTTCAGAGGAAGAGCAGGATTCAAACTCTGAGATTCTGAAAACACGTAACGAAAACAATGATATCATTCACGTCCAGTCTGGACTCAGCGGAGGTTTTAATGACAGAGAACCAACTGAAAATCCATGTGAAGACAAAGTGGCTAATGTAAATGGATTTCCTGATTGTGCAGAAGCAGATGAAGACAGGGAGACAGCTGAAAGTAAAGAAGAGGAAAGGAGTGTCTGTCAGACTCCTCCTGAATTCACAGTTGTCTCTGACTGCTACAAGGACGTCTCTATCTACACCCGTCCTGTCTCCATTAGTGCTTCAGTGTACCCTGAGGCCTCTACTCCTGCAGAGGGCAGCATCTGCCCTGCTGACCACCAGACTTGTTGGGTTGAAGGAGTACAAGAGAAGAGCCGTGCAGAGCACCCAGAGTGGCATCATGAAGGGGACTCAGGCATTGTGGGTAAAGAAGAGCTGGATGTTGAGTCTGATGAGAAGAAGGCTGTGAAACCTCAGCTCTTCTGCAAACATGAGGAAAACAGCATCGAGGTGGAGGAGAGAGAAGCTTCATATTCCCTTCTCTGTCTCAAAGATCCTTCCATCTTTGAGAGTGAAACAGAAAACAGATGCAACAGTCACAGAAGTGAAAATGAGCAGAGAGTGGAGCTGGAGTCAGAGGAGAAAAGAGAGGAGACGCTGAATCCTGAGGAAGGTGAGGAGATCAGGGGGAGGGAGCTGGACGGTATCAGCAATGAAGGTGATGATGAGCACACAAGGGAAGAGACACGCGTTAGCGACGCACTGATGGACAGTTATAAAGACGTGGAGAAGAACTGTGCAGCAGAAGATGAGCAGAGGCGACAGGACTCTGCAGACGGATCCAGAGGATGGAGGAAAAACCATGGAGACACCTGCAGCGTCACCCATCCTGAGGAGAACCGCGAGAGCAGCACTGACCTCCCTAATGTCGCCTGCTCTGATCCCCCCACCTTTCTTGCAGCCTCCCCGGCTAATCCTGACCCCTCTCTGCCCCCCCTGGGATCCGTGGCAACCAGCCTACCCTGTCTGGAGGAGGAGGAGGTGCTCAGAGCGCCGGCCAGAGACGGAGGTCAGGAAGGGACGAGGCGGTGCAGGAGAGAGCTGGAGGAGGAGAGGGGTTCCACCGTGGCCACTGCAGACAGGAGGAAGGAGGAGGAGGAAGATGAGTTTGGAGTGTTCATGCAAGCGGACGGAGAGCTGGCCTGGAGCGAGGGGGTCACCATGTCTGCCTCAGTGCCTTGTGGGAGCAGAGCGAGTGCTGGTGAGTCTCATTATTGTTGTTCTCTCTCCACTGTCAAGCCCTCCCCCTCTCTCTATCTCTCCCTCTTTCTGTCTCTCCCTCTTTCTGTCTCTCCTTCTTTCTGTCTCTCCTTCAGCGTTTCTCTCGCAGCTGTAGTTCAGTCAGTCGACATGTGACAGAGGAGCTTTGGTATAAGTTGACAAGCCTGACACTGAGCGGCGTCAGAAGCCGAGCACAGACTTTGAAATATGTCAGAAAAGCACATTTAAAGACATGAAAACATCAGCAGCTTCTGTGTTGCTGAGCGTGAGTCACGATACATTAGTGCAAGGTTAACCTTTTGTACAGTTTCAGGAATGTGTGTGCATGTGCTCAGGTTTAAAGGGCCATGCCAGTGAGTTTGCAAGTTTTAGCCCTTTTGCTACAACCAGTGCAGTGGCCGTTCTAAGCCTGCCTGTTTGGAATGGGCTGTTTGTTCGACCTGTGGTGATGCTGGTGCAGTTTTCTGTCTGAATCTGTAAAAGCGACCTGCTGAGCAAATAAAAACCTGCTGCTGGACAGAACCTGAAGCAAAGAGCTGCTGCTGCTGCACAAAGAGATGTTGACCTGTTTATTCAAAGTTCAGTGAAGCTCGACTCTGGACATTCAGTCTTCGTTGCTGCTGTTGAGTCGTTTGTTTATTCAGAGTTTTGAATATTGAACTTGTCCAAATTGCACCAAATGTGTTCTATGTGAGATATGTGAGCCACTACGGAGTTTACCCAGAGTTTGTCTTTCACACATGCACAACACAGGGGGAGGTTTTCTGCACAGGCGCGTTCACAACAGCATCGAATCCTCTGTGTTCATTCAGGCAAGAGGTGGAGCACCCGGGTGCAGCAGACAGGCACAGGAAGTGACGTACTAACTCCATGGCGGAGATCACGTGATCATGTTTACAGCATCATCACGAGCTCTTATCACCACAAACTTTCTTGACATCTTCGTCGGTGTCTTCTAAGTGTGTGTCACGAGGAGATGATTTGTTTTCTTTTTGTTATTTCATTGTTGCATCTGTCACGTGTTAGAAGTGTCATCAACCCCCCCCCATTCACTAGCGGTGAATCCAGCAGAGGTCCGCTGCTGCGTTCAAACATCGACTTCTCCTGGATTTGTATGGACTTTATACAAGGAGGCCAGGCAGAGAAAGTCTCTAGAAACTCACACATCTACCTCCAGCTTGACAGACAGAGGTTATGAGGTGATGCACTGGAGACATTTGAAAGAAGTCTGCACTCTATTGATGTTTTCATGACAGAAATGTCGCAGACTTTATCATGATCAGGTTCATTTTTGGAAAAAACAAAATCTGTCCAAGACATTGAGACTCGAGTGATTGTTAAAGCCTCAGGATATATGGTTTAAAATCTAAATCACATTAACGTAATGAGCAATAATCTTGTTCAAAGCTTGGTCAGATAAGTTCTTCTGTATTTTTATTAAGTTTAAGAGCCAGAAACTGATTTTGGTTTGATTTTGATTAAATTATGGTAAACTCCACATTCATACACAGTATGTTGCATCACTTTTTCCAGCTGAACCCTGCCCACTTCTAACTAGGGACAACAATCTAGAACCAAAGCACAATTTAGTCTGATGTGATGTAACTGGAACAGTTCTAACTATAAAGAAATGTGTCTTTTTCAAATCCTGGATCTCGTTGCTCATTCAACGAAGCTGATTGCTTTCAAACACTCTGTCGTGACCTAACGACTTCAGACTCTTTCACAGTGCATGAACTGGCACTTATTCAGTCCCTCTGACACATGTATGTGGCTGTTTGGCATCTGTGTGTGTTTGTGCCTTTTTGTTTTTCTCTCAGTGTTAATGAGTCGTTATGTTCCCTCATTATGCTGCTTTTAGATAATCACCTAGAAGCCCAGTTTCCTCTGCAGGGCTGAACAAGGCTAAGCTGAGGTTTGCTCATTATTTAGATCATCTCAGCTTATCAACATAAAAAAAATATTTTATTTCTGAAGGCTTATCAGAGGAGGATTTATGAGGTGCTGTCAGAAGTGTGCTCTGGAGTTTTCTGCAAGTTGTAACTTCACTAAAATATGAACCTCTGCACTTTCAGGGAGTTGGTTGAATTTTTGGAGATTGCAGATTTCCCAATTTCTTTGGTTTAAAGTAGTTTAAATATCAGTTTTCAGTGATACATTTTATTCATCTCAATGTCACTGAGTTTAAGGCAGAAATAACTTAGCTCCATGTTTACAGATTTGTCAACATTCAACAAAATTCAGTGTGACGCTCACTGCTTTCATGATTTGAATGTTAAATAATGTTTGTCCTAGTTACATTATTATGTCTGTACTGTAGTTTAATGCAGATCAATACATTAACCCTTATTTAACATTGATGTACCTGAACCATACGGTATGTCACTTTGGCTGCTAGGGGTCTCTCCATCAAAGCAATAACGAACAACCTACTTTAGACCGAAACTGCACTGGTTGGCGGAGGAATGAAACTACAGGGCAGCAGTTCTTGTTAGAAACATTATAACTGGGATGTTGCTGGGGTGCTATTTTGAACTGTGTGTGTCTGTGTGTCGGGAAACAGCCAGGGAGTCGACCCAGTGGACGCAGGGCTGGACGGACAGCAACTTCCACCAATCAGATGATGCCTGGACAGCCTTTCCGTCGTCAGATGAAGGACGAGACGTTGCGGGACAGTGGTGGCCGACCAGCGCTGTGGAGGCGAGGAGAGACAGGCCGTCGGCCAATCAGAACCTGGTACGGTTGTTTCCGTGTTCATACGTCCAATAGGTGCTTGTTTGCATGCAGGCAAATTGCTTGCATACTTTTGCTGAAAATGTATCACGTCTCCTTTAAAACAATAATACAGTAGCCACCACTCCACCGTTACCGTGGAAACAGCTGGACCTGACACAGCCCTGGGGATTAGGTGACGAAGTTTTTAAAATGAGTCAGTATTTTGTCCACGTGTCTGATGTCTTATTCAGATTATTCTGAGCTGTCAGGGTTTTTTATTTTCCTCATTGGACATTAACATTTAACTGAGAGAGAAGATGCAGATTTAGCTCTGTCCAAATCCTGCAGAGTGTGAGTGTTGGGTTCTGTTTGCTCAAACTGCCATGAAAGTCAATCTGTGATGAGCTGCTGGAACTTTTCTGCAGTTTTTGAACTTATTCAAATTTCTTATCTTTCTAATCTTTTATTCAATGTCTGCGTCACACTGGAAGATAATCAGGCTGATTCGGGGTCAGATTCAGGCCTTCTTGCTGATTCAAAGCTGATTATGTTGTCAAATGATGGTTTTAGTCTGATGCACTCACAGACAATTTTAATGTAACTGGAAAATCCACAAATTCGAATCCTAGAACTCAAACGTGTTTGAAATTTACAATTTGAATCAGGGAGATTTGTGTAGTGTAAACAGCGACTGGACGAAACCCACAACCAGATGTTGCATTCTGGTGTCAAGAGGACTACAGCGTAAATAAGACTTTTGTTTCCCGCACCAGGAGGACGGTGGAAAAAAACAAACGTGCAGAATTGTGGCAACAGTATGTTTGAGAGAAAATCCTGTTTTGTGCAAAACTTCACACAAACTTGTGCAACCTGCCACCTCCATCTTTGTTTTTAGTTCACGGTCACAGAAGCACAAATGTGAAGCGAGTATTGATGGTTCACCAAAGTTGAAACCACGCGTGAAGTCGACCTGCGTTTTCACTCACCATAGGAAGCAAATGTTTTATTCATTCGTATGTGTGACCAGGCCTTTATTCTGAAGTTGATCATATGAGTTTCTGTGAGTTTCCAAGTCTCTGGAATTTCCGCTCAGAAATCGTTGTGTGCGTTCTTGCGATTAAATTATGAAAAGTAATTTAATCTGTCATTATGTCTGCGGACTGTCACATTTTTAAAACCAGGTAAGGTTTGAAAATCTTCTCATGCGCAGCAGGCAGAAGAAAACATCAGTGTTATTCTCTTCTGTCTCTCTGATGTTTCTCTCTGTGCATCTGTCTCCTCTGCAGACGTCTGTCTTCACTGAGGCCTTTCCCTCATTGCCGGGCTCACCGCCATGTGACTTCGACACTGTTCCCACCCTGACCCAGCTCCTCAGGGGCAGAGCCAGCCAGGACCAAGGGTACGTAGACTTCTTCTTCTCCACCGGGTCCACTTCATGTTTGGTTACATAACCAGATCGTTTTGATTTTCTGCAGGGTTTAGCGTTTGTTTGAACTCATTTCTGCAGTTTTTAGATGATGAGATATCAGAAGCCACTGGAACATCTACATGATCTGCTTATAATTAGCTTGAAGAGAATGAAGGATTCTGAATTTCATGAGCTTTCATTTAAAAACAATTTGATTTCTGTGCAGTGTAATAGGATGTAATAATCTGTTAAAATGTGTCTTCATTCATACCAGAAGTTGCTGGATGATAGCTGTATAACCATAATCATAGTGAGGGGAATCATTTTCCAGTTTTCACTAATAAAGACACGTAGATAGTCTCTTCACCCAGAGAACAAAGGTAACAACGCAAGCTGGTGTGTCTTAAAAAAAATATCCATGCACCTTGACAGCAGGGGGATCATCCCTGTACACATGGAATGGAGTGGAGCGATAGTCTCTTCACTCAGAGAACCAAGTTTGCAACGTAGCCGAGCGTTTTAAACATTTCTACATGTGCATCAGCTCAGTTGGTTTCTGATGAACTAAGTCATGGGTCACGGGAGGAAGTGTCCAAACAAAGGCCTCATTTGAAGTGGTCACATGTGCAGCTCAGATGCATTCAATATATTAATTTGTAGCCACCAAGTGGTTAATGTGGTGAACTGCAAGTAGGAGTTAGACTCTAGCAGTGAGTGATTCACAATGTGTGTGATGCATGTTACGGTTTGACCATTACGGTGTCCTGAAATACTGACGTTTGTGAAGTGGAGCAGTCAGTTTTCAGTTTCATTTATAAAATAATGCTCGGCAGTCTCCTGAAAATCCATCAAGCTGCGCCAAATTGCACACACACATAAATATCAGTCTCCTAAACATGTCTGGTTGTTTTCAACAAGATCCATGAATTATTCTCTGAGAAATCCACATCTCACAGACAAGAGATAAAACGTACCTGGATCTGCCCCCTGATCCAGATAAGCACCAAACTTGAATGGGTTCTGTTTTGACCTATTCCTCTGAAGAGTCCACATTTAAAATTAAAGGTTTAAATAAATCATGACCATATTTAAATCTTTTGTCTGTAGAAGAAAAAGTCAGTCTGTCTGTGACCTTTTTACACACACGTCATGCAAGTGTGCAGCTGGTTTGGGTATAATGAAGAAAATATGTTAAATATGATCAGTGCTGGACGATATGAACACAATAGATAACGAAAGTAATGAGTGTACATTGATCATTCTTACGATAAATGTCACATCATTGTTTCTTTTCAGTTTAAAGACTGATTTGATGAACAACAAAACATTTGACATATCTGAGGTCAATCAATAATGTGTTACACCTCCTCAATTTACCTAAATAAATACTGATATATAATGAACCTTTTATATATTGCTATTAATAAAAAACATGACAATAATTACTGATATTGTTTTATTGCCCAACCCTTAATGTGATAAAATGTAAATATGATGTTTTGACACAAAGTGCACATCTGTATTTTATAAAAAGCTATAATTTAACATATGTCCCTAATGTCATTGTTTCCTCTGTGTCCGTGTTTGATGTCACAGGTTGTTGGACGGTTTCCATGACTTGAACAAAATGATTGGTCAGAGATACAAGAGAGCCAGTGGTGTGTCTCGTGACCTGCTGCTGACGACCCTCCCACTGGAGCCGCCTCCCACCGTGAGTAACGGCTCAGCCGCATGAACAAACATGGGAACGGCCGCACGACAGAAAGTGTCACTTGACTCGCGTCACGCTGACATGTTTCAGCGTTCAGTCACAAAAGAATCGGATTTTACAGTGAATTCTCCGACACACGCAATCTCTCTGCATTTCTCTTCGTTTCATGTGAGAGCATGAACAGAGCGCTCAGTGTCCACTGTGTGAGGCTTCAGGGTTTCTATGTAAAGTGATGCTGTTTGACCGATGGCCTTGAAAACTGCAGCTCTATGCAAATCATTTGACCGCTGCTGTATGCAAAAACACCGCTCACACAGAACGCGTCATATCAAACAGCTGGAAACATGTCGAAGAACCTGCAGAACTTGTAGTTTCCTCTTTAAAATGTGTAGAATGTTTATGTTTCAGTATTTTACTGGTGGATCTTGTATTTCCCCAACTTCTTCTCTGAGTCCCAGACAAAGCACCTGTTAGCTGCTCATGAATTAGCCGTTGGATGCTGATTTGTTTCTTATTTGCTAATGATTCCATCTAATCTGTCACAGAATATTATACAAATGAGTGACACAGTAAAAGTCACGAGAAGGATTATTAAATGTCAAATGTTTTAAAAGATATTAAACTAAAGTCTTTTCTTCATCAAATCAAGATTTAAAATGACAAAATGATCCATGTGTGATATGTCTCATTTATATTTCTAGTTATTTGCTTGTATTTGCTTTCTCTATAGAGTGTCTCTGAGCATTGTTAAAAATGCTATACAATTTATCATTATTATTTATATATATTGAGATATTATATTATTATTATATATTATTATTATGTTGCTCTATGAATTTATAATTATAATTGACTGCTGTTAAATTAATCTCCCATTAAATGTGCTATAACACTAACAAATTGAGAAACTACATACTGCAAGTGTACTTTACTTTAGTTATATATATTATTATACTTATAAAGTTAGTAAAGGATATATTCATTCAATAAAATGTCAAAAGTCAGAATTTTTGCTTCATGAATAAGATCAGATAAAACTTGATCCAGAAACCGAGGTAATTCACTTCAGTCAATTATTGCGTTTAAAATTAATTTTCTCTCTAATCATTCATCCTGTGTGTTTTTAATCAGTGGGATGTGTAACTGTTTTTGCTTTTGTTTTATCACGACATTTGATTGTGTTTCAGGAAAGCAGACCTGCTCCCTGGACAACCAACCGGCGTCTCTCCCCCGGCCTCCCCTCGGCCAATCAGCACGTCCAGAACGCTGCCGCCAAGCGACGGCTGTCATACGACTACAACAGAAACGTCATGGAGTAACTCTTGAGTTATACTTGAAGAACTGAGGGTTTTAAACCGAGCTGAGTCGGACAGATCGACCACAGGTTCATCAAGACTCTGCAACTCTCTGCTGTTTAAACTCTGACCATTTGACCAACCTGAGGCGCTGAGAAGACTGAACCCGTGAAAGTGGAGCGACGTCGTCTCCTGTTGAACTGGTGCAGAAATCTTTCATCGCACATCTGCCGTCATGTTCAACACCAACCTCCCAGTTTGATTTTCTTTTATCAACATGTTCGAGACCTGAGGGTCCAAGGTGCTCACTCACCACCGTGTTGGGGGGCGTCCACCCTCGTATTTATTCCTCCTGTTATATTATTATCTGAAAAGGTTGTTAAGTCTAAAGTAATTCAATCAAAAGTTAGAACACTCTCATTTCTCCACTTTTTAACTAACATTTAAGCAACACATCCAGTGATTGAAGAGAAATGAAAGGCCCCATGAAATGAAACATACAGTTTACCAGTATTCATCTAATTAATTGTTCATTTCTCACTTTTGATTTGCCGGACAGCAGAGAGTCGGCTCTTAATGGTGATTTATAAGTTTAATGTCAACGTTTTCCATTTTGATGGAAAACGAAATGGAAAAGTGTCCGGCTGCAGGATGAGTCAAACATTCAGATTAAATTTACTTCATCATAGAAGATGCTGTAACTTCAGAAACACTGACACGTTGAATTAAGGACATTGAAATAATCGCTGGAAAAATGGAGATGTTCTACAACCTTCTCTGAGTCGTGTTTGTCTCGGAGGCAGAGCCACTCGCTTGGCAGAAACAGTCTCAGTGGTTGAATTCAATCTTAATGAGCTGATGCATGAATCATGACCATGGAATTGAGGATTCTGAATGGTTGACATGCTGCTAACAGATCAACTTCTGTTATTTCTTTGTGGATCGTTTTTTCTTTCCTCACGTTCTCCCTCTCATATCTGCTGCTTTATGCAATGAAATATGATTTACTTGTCACATCCAGAGAGTCAAACAGAAACAAAGAGTTCAACCAATGAGAAGATTTGTTGCTGTGAGAGGTTTGAAGAACGGATGTCATGTGGAAATAGAAGAGAAGAGACGGTTTATACAGTCTGGGCATAAAAGAAATAGTTTACAGTATTTTATCTGTCAAATTCAGTGCTGATGAATGACAACAGATGATACGATGCGAACACATGAAGCTCCAGTCAACCTCTCAGACCTGATGTTTTGGTTTCATTAGAGGACGAGAGGCTGTGGTTATCTCAGTCAAATGTGCTGTAACAGCTTCTCTAGCCTCCTCCTTCAGTTTCTCTCTCTGCAGCAGAAGCCTGCAGTGTCAGACCCTGCGTGGCCTGTCACATGCACAACTGTGCTCAGTGTCACATTCTCACTAAATGTTAAAACTCATTCTCATCCCTTTGTTTAGTTATAATTAAAAGTAACAGAGAAATATGTCATCACCGTGTCGGGCAAGATAGAATTGTCTGGAAAATTGGGTTCTGACATTTTCCAGAGTTTGAAGAACGCAGCAGGAAATTGTTAAGGTCGTTGACGATGAGAAAATGTCTGGAACAAGGACGTAATGACACAATGAACCTGGCGTCGATCCTTAAAGCCAAAAGCTCTCGAATTTCTTATTTCTACGTCGACACCTTTGTCTGTGGATCCTCTTCATCATCCTGATTTTTCTGGTTTGGGAGACACTGTGGTGCAGTAGTTAGTGCTGGTGCCTTGCAGCACAAGGTTTTTGTTTCAAACCGCAGTTTGTTCAGGGTCTTTCTATGTGGAGTTTACTTGTTTTCTTTTTGTCTACGTGGTCTCCTGCAGTGCATAGACCTTCACACTGGGGTCAGGTTAATGGCTGGGGTACAACCTGGGGTACAGCAACAACAACTCTCACGCAGCTTGCATTGGCTCTAGCTCCCCTGTGCTCCTTGAAAGGAAAAGCGTTATAGAAAATGGATAGATGGATATTTGTATACCGCCAGTTTTGTGTCCGTCACTCACTCACTGTGAATTTCAGGTCGTTTTCCTGTTGTATTCTCACATGAGCTCATTCGGACATTTCACATGGGGGCTGCAGTAAAGGTTCCGGAAAATGTCCAACTGACTCGGACATTTGCCTCCTCGCATACAGAGCCTCGGGATAATTTCAGAAAAATGTCAGGACTTCGATGTGCGTCTGAAAGCAGCTATAAGGGGATTAGGATCCTGTTTCCAGATGCGATGACTTTTGAATTTTACAGTTTGCAGAGTGATGCATGTTCTTTCATTGTGTAACAGAAAGAAGAAAAAAACTGATGGGAATGAACCTTACCCATAGTTTTGGTTCCAACAAGCTTGTCTTCCAGTTGGTGCGACAAGGACACCAGAGAAAGTGCTAATGTTTACACGACATCACAGAATCATTACAGACACGTTCAGGAGAAACGCGTCAGATGCAGCGGTCAACAAACAAAAACTCTGGCATGGGATGATTTCTTCTGTTGTTTTGTCTTGTTTTTTTCCGACAGACTGTTTTGTCATGTGAATGCATCTTCTTTTTTCTTTTTTTTGCAATTGAGTTCACTTCTTGGGCCAAACTTGAATCGAGCTGCCAATCAAAATGATATATATTTTGAGATTATTGTCAACATGTCGGGATTCACTGCCCATTTTTAGTTTAGACTTGCACATTATGTCATTATCTCATGTCAGAAAGTTGATTTTACCTTTCGTTGTATATTTCACTCGTCAATATTTGTGATGAAATTCAGAAACAAATCGTTTGTGTGTGTGTGTGTCGGCCATTTGTAGAAAATAGAAATTTCTGAAAAAGAAAAAGATGAATATTTTCTGATCTGTTCAATGAGGAAGAGGGTGATGTTGCCTTGGTAACTGATGTAATAAAATGATACCGCGTGATGACCGCTTCCTCAGTTTCATCATCAGGCGAACGAAAAACACAAGACGAGGGGGAAAGATACATCCAGCTTTTTAAAAGTGAAATCAAGCAGGTCTGAGTGAGTCATTAGTTGATGCATGATTTACTTCACAGAAGAAGTGATTGAAACTTGTAATGTTGATGTTAGGATGATGTTAATGATATTTAAATCCAGTAACAACAAGGGATGTTTGTGAGGTTTGTGTTTAGTTTCATCAGACTCGTGACCACCGACATGTGGTCGGTGTGAAATTCATCACGCTGCCGTCGAGCTCCCTGCTCCACGTGAAATGTTGCAGGATTATTCCAGATGTGTATCTTTTTCTGAAACGTCCACAGCAGGTTCTTATGCAGAAGAAAAAAACCTGACACTGCAAAATGATCAATTCTTCAGACTTGTAAAGCACGCTCCATATAAACCATGTAGCATAAAAAGCTTCCCAGACTAAAATAAATAAAAACACCCACCCCTCCATGCGATATTAACAGGAAGTGAAGGAACACTGTTGTAAAATTAGAAACAGGAAAGGCAAGAAAACAAAGAAAGATGAAATGATAAAGATAAATCATTGAAATATTAAAATAGATGAGTGAAGGACAAAGACAAAAATAAAACCAGAATGTGGCTGAGTTGAGCTCAGACCTAAACCAAGGCCTAACAGACTATAAAACCACATTTAAATTCCATTTAAGTTTTTTAAAAATAAAAAATCCCTAAATATGATTTGTTTTTCATCAAGAAAATGTTGAAGAACAAAAAAAAAGAAAAAAGATTCCTGGATCCTCACAGAAATTAAATTGGCTCTTCCATTGGTCATGCCCCACCACTGCACAAAATGTCATGGAAATCAAAGAAAACAAAAGGACACAAACATCCCATGATAATAAAATGCTTGAAGAAAAGAAAGCAAAACCAGGGAGGAAAACTATTAGTGAAAACAATTCAGAGAAAGTAAATAAGTCAGTAAATTATATCAAATGAACCAAATGTAGGACTCAGTGGATAATATTAAAAAAGAGCTGCTGATACATGTCACCATCACCACACAGAGCAAACAGCTCAATGTGACACTTCTACTTGTTTTTCAAAGCAACATCTTGATCCACATGTTGAGATGTTTACATGTTCATGTGTGTGTTAGTGAGAGAATATTCACTACCTGCACCCGGGCGTGTTACGAGGGACTTTAAGGGTCGCAGGCAAAAGGAACATGGGGGCCCTACATAGAACCGAACTGAAAACAACACATGAGGCCAAACCCCATCATTCTAATCTTCAAAGTGTTCCTTTAAAATCAAAATTACGAACAAAGTGCAAACGTTGCGTGAACGTAAACAACAGTAGTGTAAGTGCAAACCTCCACCATCATCACAGGCACCTCATGCACACATTCAGTCTTCTAGTCATCAACCAAACCTCTTACATTACAAAGCTTTTTGCAGAAAGCTGATAGCACGGGGCCTCACTAGGAGGTTTTCGACCCCGGAGCTGATTTATTAATCAAGAGGGGGCCCACTACATCACTCTGGACTAATGCAATCAGCTGTTCTTGGGGGGCCCCACCTCAGCTTGAGTTAATTTTGCAACGCCCCTGCCTGCACCTTGACATATCTTCGCACATCACAGGATAAACAGTGATCGGGCTCAGGATTTATTGAAATAGATCAATAATATTCATTGCAGGTTTGCCTGCTTATTTCTCAGGAAATGTTAAAGACCTAAGCTGCTTTACATGTTGATTTAATCCATTCTCAACAGTGTGATCCTGTATTTAGATGCTGTGAACATGAGGCTGCTGCGGTGCAGAAAGAGTTAAAGGCTTTGTTCTGCTGAGTCAGAGCAGCTGCCTGCAGAGCTGTGATAACACAGCTTTGTACTGCGGGGTAGAAAACAGGCCTACGGGCGGCAGACTGCCCTGACCCCGCCGTCGACACTGCATGAGTCAGCCGGCCTTTTACATAAACACCAAAAAAACAAGACAGTGTAACTTTCAGGAGAAGCAGAGAGTGGTGAGGGTGTTGTACTGTGACTGGGGGTGAAAACAAGAGCTTGGGCTTTGGTGAGATTGTAATTATTCTTGGTTTTTATACAGATTAATTGAGTGTAATGATTCTCCAAATCCGCTCTTTGGTCCACTCCTTATTTTTTTGCAATGGGTGGGAGAGAATAAACTTTCTAATGGTTATCATCAAACCTTTACCACAGACATGATCACTACATTGGACCAAACACATCCATAAGACAGATGAAAAAGAATAGAATATGTATAATGTGTAACATTAAGAGTTTCTCTAACTTTAAATAGAATCATGATTTGGGGATTTGGGGGGTTAGGGTGTAGCAGTTCCGTTGTCCTGTATCATGATATGTTAAGCTAACCAGCCCCTGGTGGTATCTTTTTATTTACAGTACATATAGTGGCATCATTTTGAAACTGTGGCACAGAAAACAAATTGTACATTTCCCAAAATGTCCAAGACATTGATTCGAGTGATTTTTGAGTGACGATATATTTTCTTCACAAAGGCTGTTCAAATGTCTGACGAGCAATGTGCAGGAGTGTATTGTAAAAGTAATTTACATGTAGATTCTATCCTGAAAGAACCCGGTCAGAAATGTAAACCCTGGAAAACTTCTTCTAACATCTCTGAAGCTGCATATTTTTTACTTCCCATCCATAAAATTTCATTCCACCATTTCCTTCAACCCCTCTGTGTTCGTGCTGTGTGATTTCATTCTTGTTACTGGCGTGAGAGGCATTGGAAAATCATTTACTTGCTTCAAGGAACATGTGAACCGTCCTCTGAGCCATACCACGGTTCTCTGAGGTCAGGGGAACATTTCCCTTACAAAAACTAGCACAAACATATGATTGAACTATAACATGAAGTGATTTGGCAGGTTTTACAGACTGTTCTCTAGTTCCTGTCATATACAGATGTGGATTTCCCCTCCACATTTTCAGGCATCCTGAGTGCAGCCACCTCCGAGCCTCATGTGACCCACAGAAAACATCCAGGAGCAGCTACATTCACATATCCGAACATACGCACATCACAACCCCTTCACCTTCATATCCACAAACCAGATGAGACCCGAGGTTCCGTGCAAAGACTGTCAGCAAAAGAAACAATAACAGATAAGTTACTTTTAAAATTCATTCACAACAGCTCTAATTTCCCACTTGTTACTGACATTTTCAGAGTAAAGTCTCAGTGAAGTGATTTTGAGCTCAAAGCATAAGACCAATAAATAATAAAGATTAAAAAAAAGCTTTAATCGTGAATTGAATCTAATTCTCTTACTCACTCAGCAGCACAGTGTGACTTTCTCTCTACTCCATGAAACTTTGTTCCTCTGCAGAAGCTAAACATGTTGCACTCAACTGAACTCGTATAACTCCTGAAGAAACCATGACCTGGATGAATCTTCACAGATATGTTGCACCTTCTAAACTAAAGCAGCTCTGTGGGGTTTCAATCTGAGACTGTTCCGCTCCTTCATCATGTGACACCTCCGCCTGCGTCTCTTCTTCTCATGTTTTTGGGCCATGATCTTGTCGTAGGATGAAGCTGTGTCAGTCTGTTACCGCTCCTTTTCTCACCATTCTGAACACAGAAATCGTCAGCACCACTTCCTGCAGCAGTTTGTAAATTTCCCCTGTGCAAACCTTCAAGGATTAATTTCCCTCTGTTGCTGCAGGAAATATTTACATTAACCAGCTTCTCCATCCCTGGAAAAGGCCGGTTCAACATTGTATTTACATGATTTTCCAGTTTTTGTTGACCGTGTATTTTCTTGTCTCACTCGGTTAACCATTGGTCTTTGTAACACTAAAACTCTCTCACTTGAATTTTAAGAAAAAATGGACAAAAGTTCTAAAACTTTTGACTGTCTACACATCAACATTATCCACACCTACTGTTTACACAATGAATAAATAAACTCTGTCAAACTGAGCCAAAACAAACATGGTAGAAGCTTTTGGACGAGGTGACGTGAATAATTAAATGTTTACAGCTCAATTAGGATTAAAATGAAGATCCAGATACATGTAAATGATAATAAATATATTTTCATTTTACGAATGGGACTCACAAGAGGAGCAAATAGACAAGTCTCTCTTTCAAAAGTTCAGAATTTTATCAATGATCATCATCAAGTGACAGTCCTCGAGTGACATGACACTGTGTTGACTTCATGACTCATTGATTTTTCTCCAGGGTCCGGATTATGACCAGGATGCAGTTCCAGGACGCAGAGCTGAACACACCCTCCTCCTCCTCCTCCTCCTCCTCCTCCTCCTCCTATGTGGGAGGAGGTTGATGTGACAAAGGAGGGGTTCAAGTTCAGGCAGGTCCAGCCCCTCAAACTGTTTCCACTCACTCACAGCAGAAGGCAAAGTGGACTTAGACGCAGGGAGTGAATCTCTGTGCGCAGCTTCACTGATGTTGATCCAGGAGTGAAAGCACAGACATGCATTCTGTGGGCAAGTCGTGGCTGCTGCTTACAGGCTTCATCCTCTTCTACATCATCTACCTGTTGTTCGGAGCCCTGGTGTTCTCCAGCATCGAGCGGCCGGTGGAGGACAAGCTGCGCCATGACATGGACGCGCTGAAGCAGGAGTTTCTGAACCAGAGCTGCGTCAACGCCGCGTCGCTCGAACTCTTTCTGGTCAAGGTGCTGACGGCCAACAAGTACGGCGTGTCGGTGCTCAGAAACTCCTCCGCCACCTCCAACTGGGACCTGGCATCGTCCATGTTCTTCGCCAACACGCTGGTCACAACTGTGGGTGAGTTCACACCAAAGCACACTGGGTGTTTTCAGACAAAGGGACTTTTACGCACGACGGACAAATACCCAAACTTCAGATATCAGCGCCTACAGTGGTATGAGCCATGAGCTGTGAACAAACATGAATATGTGGACTTAACTCTTTGTCTTTAATTGGATATAAAATACCAAATCCCTGTCATAACTTTTCTGGTGATGTTTTGCCACGTGTCAGGGATGTTTCTGACAAGTTGCAGCTGTGCAGTTTAACAAACACAAACAGCCAGAGGGGGAGTAGTTTAATCCATAAAGTGAAATCAACTTTCTGTTGCCTCAGCCAGATGTGGAAGTTTGGGCAGAAAGTACAGAGTGATTCTCTTCATCAGATTGACGTTCAAGAGGCTTTTAGTATGAAATTATGAGACAAAGTTGTGGTTATGGAGGATTTATAAGTGTGTTCAGAAGATTACAGGGTCTGATCCAGTTCTCATGAACGTGGCTTGGTCTGAAAACCCTCTGTGATAAAGTGACCTGAGCTGGATGTGAGGGGAAGTGCAGCTGCAGGGAGAGTTTGTCATGTGTCACAGATGATCGGCAGTGATATGCTACTTGTACTTCCACACGCTCACAGCACATTTTACCCTCATCATGCTTGAGTGGAGGCATATAATCAAAAGCTCAGGGTAATTATCCATCTTCAGCTGATTCAACTTTTACCTCAGATGTGATCATTCCAGCAGGTTTGGACACAAAATATGAAAACATGACACGAACAGATGGTACAATATTTACAACTTGTTCTCACTTTAAATTAAATTGTGATATGGGGCTTGGTTGTCATGGTCGTCCTGTTGTGTTAAAAGATTGTGGACGTTTGATTCGTGGTTACCGTCTTGGTTTCGGAACACCCTTATTAATTGGTCTTAGTTTAGCTGTATGTCCCAGTGTCTTTATATTTTACACACAGACATTTTCTCATCTAACACTTGCACAGAAAGCAAAAAAGCAAATCCTATTCATGCATGAAGGAGAAGTTTGTTTGTCGTTTGGTTTGTGAGCTTCAGATGTTCACTCTTGTCTCCTGATGAAGGAAACACGATACACGGTTTAAACTTCCATAAACTAAACTGAGCGATTTAAAAAGAAAAAGTATTTTCATTCCATTAAGATTTGAAGAAGTGGCAGTTAAATACTGTATTGGTGCAACTTTTACATGTGCTACATTCATTAGTTGCACACATGCAGTGTTTTGTACTTGATGCATCAGTGTTATAGTTGTTTTAATCTAATTATGTGAGATTTAGTTTAGTCAACAGGAGCTGCATGATATGACGACATGTGAAAATGTCTGGAGGTTATGCTCTATTGTTTATTTTTCATTATGAGCAAATAGCTCAGGGTTGTGGTTCTTCCACATGATGAAGGTGCAGGCAGGAAATTTTGCTTGAAGGAAACAAGCAAACATGGAGGAGAGTGAATGCGTCACAGAACGGGGAGAGGATGTGGTTTGGGTATGACAAGCCTGACACGGAGCAGAAAACTGTACTTATTATGCCCATTTTACCACCACAACACCACAAACCTCTCACCATCAAACGCCTCGTGTCAAGCGAGCCTCAGACGCTGCAGGAGGATTTCACCTTATGCAAAGAATCATGAAGGAACTATAGATTGAAGGAGATAACAGTCGCTGTCACACTGCAAACACACGGCCACATGTCACACAGAAGAACAGAGGCTTTAAAATGTATTGTGAGGAAATGGAATTCATAAAACAGAAAACTTGTGTCACAATCAGAGAAGTGGAGATTGAAAGATGTTGATATTTATAAGGAAGGTAGAGTCTAGTGTCAAGTGATACGATGGGAAATGTAGGCTACAGTTGTAAAAGCAGGATATCTCAACCTCTACTACTTTGAATATCTTTAACAGTGTCACAAAAGCAGGGAAACGCTGCGTCTACCTGGATGAATCGTCAATTGCTCATGCAGTCTTTTTATTACCTCCGCCATGAATGTTGTGTTTTGTCTGATTGTTTGTTAGAATCACACAAAAGCTTTTGACGGATCGTCATGAAACTCCGTGAAGGATGTGTGGTGTGGGTCAGTGAAGAAACCATTAAAGTTGGGCTGTGAATCTGGATCAGGGGGTGGATGCAAGAGATAGAAAGGTTTGCAGCATGTCTGTTGTTTCTCAAAGAATTACTCATGGATCTTGATGAAAAAAGAAACATTCAGGGGAGTGCTATTTATGACTGTGTGTAATTTGATGAAGATCCAAATAAAAATCTGGATCTAGTGAGTTTAAATGTGGTTTCATAAGGAGACTGTTGGACCTTGGTGGAGATATGAACTCGTGTCATTCTACTTTGTAATTCAGTTGATTTCATCATTAAGGTGCAGGTGGTGGTCTTGGATAGGAAGGGTCCTCTAATTTTAGACCCAGCCCAAAATGACATGTCAGTGCTGGTTTCAGAATGACACAGTTGTAATTTCCCCTTCAACACCCACATTGTTTAAATAGAAAATGCACTTGCACCTTTCTGAACACCCGTGGGCGTGTTGGTTTTAAGATGAGCTTGTATTCAGGAGCTTTGTCAGCACAGCGCAAAGTGACTGCACGTTTGACTAATTAAAGCCTGTTTGGATTCACAAAACACACCAAAACACCCATAAAACTCAGTGTAAATCACTCCATGCATTGGATCATGAAAATATAACGTTAGTTCTGCAGCTACAGGGCTAAAGGACCTGAGGGTCGGAGAAATGGTCATAAGACGTTTATTTTTTCCACAAAGAAATGTGTTTCTGTCTGTGTTGTGGAAAAAGTTTTGAGCAACAGGACAAATCTTACGTAATGATAGAACTTTATTCATACAAACCTAAATTGAAACATAACTTGTGTTTTTAACATCCTGAGAAAGTTGGTGTCAGTGTGTGTGTTTGCTGTTTTGAACCTGCTTCACATACAGGTCACTGTTTTACTTGTGGGACTAACATCGCTCATATACTGTAAAGACGTGGTTTCATCAGTGCAGAGATTCACATACTCACAGATGTTCAACTGTGTTTTCTGCAGAATCTGAAGCTTTTGTGATGTTGGTATTGGAACATCTGTATTCACATCAATTGTAGAAGCAGTTTAGTGAATCTTTGCTACTACTACGCCAAAGTTTACTTGTGTTTGAGTCCAGGATATTTTAAATTATTTATGACTTGTCCCTAGAGATTCAAAGGAAGGGTTGGCAGGTTGTTTCTAAAGTCAGATATAGCTGATATTAGTACTTTATTAATAAGAATACCTAGTAGTAATATCTTACTAGCTTGACGCTGTTATGGAACGATTGATGTGACAGGAATTTTATATGTGAGTTTATACTTTGTACATTATTCTATGTATATTTAGTATGATATCTATCATGTTGTGTTTATCACTATTGCTTATACACATGATTTGTTCAGAATGGATTGTGGGTTTTTAAGATGGTGAAGTTTGAGGAGGAGCCTTGTGCCCTTAACCGGAGCTTGAGGTGTGTGGGTTTTTCGCTCATGCAACATTTCACCCTGTCAGACGTTTTTTTATTTTTTTTATTTGTACATTCTCAGTCCAACGGTAGAAACAAGACAAGCTGTGAGGTTGTGAATAAATACACCACCAGTTTATTATATAACTTTTACCTGGAGGTGGAACCAGAAGTGAACACACCCTGATGTGTCTGTCACCGTCACTAATTGCACAGAATTAACTTTGTGCAGAACAATAACAAATATATTTTACATGTTCCCTCCCTGTTGAAGAAGGGACAGTGGTGGAGGAAGTACACAAATATTCCACTCAAGTTAAAGTACAAATATATAGAAAATGAGAACTATGAGTACTACTACTACTATGATCATGGATCTGGTTTAACTGAGTCTCCGCCTCAATCCACGTTTTCCCTTCATTAGTGATTCTGACCCTGCAGGAGGCGGGGTCTAATGTTACCTGCCCGCTCTGATTGGCCCAATCAAATGTCCCCTCTCATTATTGATTCATTTAAACATGCCACTCAATTCTATGTTAAAATGAAGTGGAATACAAAGTGCAGATATAACAATTCAGTTAAGAATTGAAACATTAAGTACAGATGCATAAACACTGCACATAAGTACTGTAAAGAAGTCAATGTACTTACTTGCATCCCACCACTGAGTAGCGACATTTCCAGAATGTTCATGCTCCACTTTTTGAATTGGTTTCATTGATTAAAGATTTGTACAGAACACGATGGAATGATTTCATGTCATTGAGCTTCAGCAGCTTGTGACTGGTGTGAATGGAGAATATTGGTGAAGAATTGATGTCGCAGGTTCTATATGTCGACTCACTGTGAATTAGTCGCAGATTCGTCACATGTGGAACACGATGCTCAGCCCCCTGTTGCATTCAGGGTCACCTGGTTATTCTTCTTTGTTTTGTATTGGCGGGTGGCAACCAACGTCAAGGTGCATTACCGCTATCGACTGTATCCAATGACTGTGAAGACACAGGAAACAACCCCAGGGCAGACGGATGTCCTGGGGATTGTCTAGATCTGCTTCAAAACTTTTTTCTGTATGTTGGTCTGTTTTATTTTCGTCTGCTTGCTAGTGTAGCAAGAAGCAGGGTGTTGTTTTTTCATTTTGATTTGATTTGATTGATTGATGTTTGAGCAAATAGCTCAAATGAATGGTCCAAAACACATATCTTCACAAATAATAGAGACAATCTAAAGGTTGTATTGATCAGAAAATGATTCCCAATCAAAAGACGTCATATGATACGTGACATGAAAGACTCACACCCAAGTCAGAAAATGTTCCCGGTATCTCTACATCATACAGGACGACAGACACGACCTTACATGGATCAATAATTGTTTTATGATCTTATGGTTAATGATGTCATCACGACATCACATTCGACATATATTTAGTTTGTTTTATTTTCCTTCCCCAGCATTAGTTTCCTGTTTTGTTATTGGCCGCAGCTGCTGATTTTAATGTGACGTAACATTGGTTCATCGATCAGGGGCCTGTAGTTGTAAAGCAAGAAGCCGTCTACGATAAGGATGTGAGTCCCTTCCTCCTTATGGGCAGACTTGGGATGATCCCAGTATCCAGGGTGTTATTAACGCCATGCGACTCCTCAAGCCTCACTGGTTTCTCCAACAACGTGTAGATTGCACTCATCATGACCGTCCATGTCCAGAGCAGCGATGACATCGTACAACTTAAAGCCTTCTTCATCAACTTCAATTTGATCTTGGAGCTGGTTTACATTCATTATACTTCCACCCAGCAGGTTTTTATTGTTTAATCTTTGTATTGCTGTCTGTTTAACTTAGCAGGATTGTGCAACAACTAATGGTTACGCTGGATAGTGACATACATCATAATGTCTTTAGACGTCACATGAACTAATCTTTACTTTACTTGGTCTCTTTCTAGTCTCTTGTTATCAGGTTTGTACAGGCTCTACTTAAAGTGTTCATTGAAATTGAAATAAATAAGTAATTGTGTTTGGTTAAACTGACTTTAGCTCATAAAACCATGAAGACAAAACATAATGTGGTGAAAAGAAAACCAATAAGATGAACAGAAATACAAATAACGTACTTAAAAACTTTAAAACGTAACATCAGATATTGTTTAACAAGATGTGTGGCTCAGTTTTTTAGTCAAAAATGCAAATGCGAGTTATAGAACAAACAAATCTAAATATTATTTGGATTGTCTTAAATAATTTAAGAGTTTTAATAATTTGAAATGGATAATAATAAAACAGATAATAGATTTTATACAGAAAAGCAGGAAATCACAGGTACATTTTGACCAGTGTATAACAATTTTCTCTCCTCTGCTGTCTCTCCCTCTTCACCTCCAGGTTATGGTCACACCACTCCTCTGTCTGACACTGGGAAGGCCTTCTCCATCCTCTATGCCCTGATAGGAGTCCCCTTCACCATGCTGGTCCTCACTGCCTGCGTCCAGAGGCTCATGTTCCCTCTTGTCCACGCCCCCGTCGGCCTCCTGCAGCGTTCGGGGATGGAGCCTCGGCCTGCCACCGCCGTCCACTTCCTGCTGCTGCTGGTCTTCATGGTACTGTGCTTCTTCGTCGCTCCAGCTGCGGTGTTCAGCACGTTGGAGGTGTCCTGGTCCTTCTTGGATGGCGTGTACTTCAGTTTCATCTCGCTGTGTACCATCGGACTTGGGGACTTCGTTCCGGGGATGCAGCCTGGACAGAAGTACAGGCAGCTGTACCAGGTCTCTGTCATGGGTGAGTACTTTCATGAATATATCTCAGAGCCGAATTGGATCTATTGTGGCTGAGAAGATCAGACGAAAGAGATGAGACCACATGTCTTTTTATTTACTTTTAATATTCTAAGTGTTTGCTTGTTAGTTCCCCTCGGGTGAGGTCAGAGTGCTTCTCCATTCTCTCAGCTACTCTCACTCAGTTCCTCTCTGATGTTTGGTCCATGGCCGAGTGTGTTTGACAAGAAGGTGTTGTCTCATTTTGACACTTGACTCAGTGACGTTAATATTAGTCACTGTTTACTGAGCTGAGAGTCTGAGGCAACAAATTAGTTTTAAATGCAGCTGCAGTGTTTGTTAATGTGGATGGATCAGTACACACAGCGTTTTAGTTTCCGGAGTTCCACACTCGAGAGTTTTCAAAAGAATAAAAAAGTTTAGAAACGCAGCTGCTCCAGTTTTAGTTTGAAACATCCTCGGCTGCTTTGTAGTCGTGACTGAACAAAACTTTTTGAATTTGGTTTCTCATCCTCGTTCACTTCCTGATCTCCCTGATCCCTGACTAGAAATCCTGAGATGGACTTTTCAACATTGTCGTTCCGCGTTTGTTGTATTTTCTGCAACTTAACAACCAGTTGCAGAGTAAATGTTTTGCTTCCTGTTTACACCTGCACACTGAGAATGGTTTATTTATTCCTAAGGCAATTTTAACATATTGTTAAAAGTAAAGCGCAGTTTAAAGTATACTTAACTTATACAAATATAATATAATTCTTCATAAATTCACATCACAAAATCTAAACCGACTTCAAGAATGAACACTGAAGATTTTTTACAAGTGATAATAAGGAGGATGGAGATTTTTTACTGATGAGCTACTGAGAAGATTGTGTGGACGGAGGTCGTTTTTAAAATGCCTCTGAAACTAACATTAGTGTGGAGACAGAGCCTCACTCACACTTGAAATGTATCATAGACGTGTTGAAATATACGAAATAAGTGCCAGGCCTCTACACCACTCACTTTCAAAGTCTATGTTTAGTTGACAGTATTTTGTCAGGAGGTCGGAAAATAAAAGATCTGTTCCTGAAGGAAACGGCTGCATAAACAAACTGTTGTGCTATCTTGTGCAACATGCAGCGTAAAAATATCTTGGGGGGAAAAAGCTCAATGCTCAAGACAATAAAGTCTGAGTCTTTCTCGTCTCCTCCTAATCGCAACATGTTTATTAAAGTTTACCTCAGACGCTCTGACCTGTCGGAGTTCGATGGAGGACTTTGTTATGAGCTGGTTCCATGCAAACGTGTTAATACGCAGCTCTGCCAAAAGGTTCACTTCATTCCACTGATCTGCAGGGGCCGTTAACATGTTCAATGTACGGGAACATGCAATCAAAGACAGAAGAAGATTAATCAATATTTGAAATGCTGTCTGTGTCCATGTCCCAACTTTTCAGACAGTTTTGTTGAAATACATTCAGTAGTGGAGAATCCTGCAGACAAACAAACAACAACTCCACAGAGGTGAAAACGTAACATCCTGTGTGCAGATTAAAAAACAGTGATACCATTCAAAAGAACATGTGACCTGGATTTGTGCCAAGACTCTTCAGCCAGTATCAGGAGTGTCATCTTGACGGGCTGGACAGGAGCATTCTATTCATCTGTGTAGAAACCATTCTCATCCTTATGATTCAGATGTTCAAATGTTTTTCATCAATCTCTACTCTGTTTAAAACAAGAGTCACATGATGGAGGTTATTTTCATACTCGTGCTCTTGTTTTTCAGCCTGTGTGTGTGAGTGTTTTCTCTCTAATTGAATCAGGCCTGGAATGATGCTTTTGTCTAAAAGTAGACGAGCTGTTTGTTTTTGTTACAGTGAATATCTGATAAACAAGGCTTATGAGATGAGGGTGGTCTGTTGTATTCAGGACTGAAAAATCATCTGCAACAAATTCAGCAAGGCCGTTTTCAGACATCTTCAGAAAATGCCTCGTAATATGGGAAACCTCATCAACACGGCCACTAGCCCACTTTGACATTTTCGTGCTGTATTCTCACACGGACTCACTCGGACATTTTACCAGGGGGCTGCCAGGATAAGTTCTGGAAAAGCAACTGACTCGGACATTTGCATTCTCACATGCACATCTGAAATCTGCTTTAGAAACAACAAGTTCCACCCTAAAATGCTTTTTCCTGATGATGAAACTTTAGATTTAGGACATGACGATGTTTTTTTCCATTTTTTCACCTCTAATAAATCATTTTAGGAGGATTTCATGTTTAATTCAATGGTCAGAGACATTCAGGTGGACATGGCTGCCACACGCTGGGTTTTCCTCGCCGTCCTTTCTCATCTAATCCCCCCTGACTCCTGCTCGCAGGAGAAGCGGCGGTTCACACGGAGCAGCCGTGTTGTTGCCTCGTCATACAGGCTGTGTTACATAATCATGATGTAGGTCGAGTCAGATTAATCCAAACTGGCCCTGAAGGTTCTGAGTAGGATTAGTGATCCGGCCTGTTGTTCTCACAGCCTGATGACGGGACGTCTCGTGAAGCCGCTGTGGTTTTTCCAGCTGTAGTGAACACGTTGTAAATAACAACACATCTGCAGCTGCTGCGGTAAATGAAAGTGAAGCCGACTAAGTGGCAGTTTTATCCATCGCAACCCACATCAGGAACTCTCTTGTATTCTTTCAGTAGCAAAACAAATGTTTCTTCAGTTTTGTGTTCATCTCTGCTGAGACAATTTCCCCCCTTTTATCTGTTGTCGAACTGAAGCTTACAGGAGGTACAGAGCTTTTGTCTGAGGAAGTCAAAGTTTCATATAGAAGATATTCTAAAGTTATACAATATACAGGCCTCAAACATGTTGATACACTCAGTATAGTATTGACGACGCAACGTTCAATTGAGCAAGATGCACTAAACTGCTGTTTAAAGTTTTATCATTTCTAGTGAACTCGTTGAACAGCAAATATTTTGTGAAGTTTGGAGTTTGAACTGTCAAAGTCCTGGAACTCATCACATGCTGTTATCCACCATGAAGAGGTCATACAAATGGTATAATACAGTATAATATTCAACATTCAAAGTCTGCAGGTTTAAACTCTGTGATTCAAGCACTGTAATTAACTAGAATATCAGTAGAGCTCATACCTCCGCCAACAGTTACATTCAATTCAGCTGCACCAAATTACACACATTCATGGATATAAGTTCTTTAAATGTGCCTCTCTTGTTTTTTACATCAAGATCCATGAATCGTTTTCTGGGTGATCAGTTAAAATGTCAAGAGACGCTCTGTCTCTATAATTTTAAAGAAAGAAATCAGTTAAGTAGTTTTTGTGTAATCCTGCTGAAAAACAAACAAATCAGCAGACTGGGGTGAAAACATAACCTCCTTTTCATTTTCTTTATTTCTTAAATCAAACTCCAGGTTTTTGCATGAAATCGTTTTTTTAAGATCTGAATCTGCAGATATAAAAACAGCCTCTCGTGTTGTCCTGGGTCCCTCAGGATTTCCTCTGCAGCACTTTTCCTGTAAACTTCCCACAGTAACGGTCCAGTTCAGGGTCGGGGCCTCTGTAATCTGACGCTGTCCGCCCCCCCCCCCCCCCCCCCCCTCAGTTGGCCTACTTGTGCAATGAGACACTATTGTCCAGGACCTGTGGTGATTTGGGGCGGTTTAGTGCACATATGTGACAGAGGAGAACCTCATGGCTTTAAGGCAAACACAAGAATCTGAGCAGGAACAACAGATGTTGAGCACATTTAGTTTTCACCCTCTTGCTATTACAACTAGAGGGCGCTGTTGTCCTCCTTTCTGCCCTCGGCACAGAAACACATTAATTGCAGAACACACAAAGCTCCTTATTCATCTCTTGTTTTGCTGTGCTTCATAACCAACCATTTCTAAAGAAAAATAATACCCAAGGACAAAGCTCCAACCAGTATTAGTACTATTATTATTGTTATAACCAAAATTAAATTGCATATTTGATGCCATTGAAAAAAATACTTAAACTCTTCAAAATCTTTGTATTTCATGCGACACAGGAAGTGATGCATAATGTGCAAGAAAGTACATGTCCCAGTGCACAGCTGCATCAGCCAGCATCCAGCCTGCACTCTGACATGCACAGTGATGACAGGGTGAGAGGGCCCAGTCAACACTGCTCATTGGATTTTCTGTTTACCTTTACTGAGGAGCTCATGTTTTCATCTCTGTCCACTGGTTAGTTTATTTGTCTGCATGATTATGAAAAAAAACAGAAGGATAGCGCTTGTGTGTGTGTGTGTTCCTAACCAGAATGTTGGTGCTTGGAATCAAGTGTACATGTTCTTTTATTCACATTTCTACACAGTACTCTAAATGGCAGCCTTTTTTATTTTAATATATATTATTAATTGAGATTTCTTATTTTACCAGCTCCAGACATTTCATACATAAAGTATCACGCCCACCAGGGGCCAATCGAGACACATATTTTAGGTCTAAAGTTCTTATCCACTCCTTCTGATGTTTCCATTATATCAGACAGAGTGATGCAGCTTCAGGTAAAAAATATTTTTGCGTGATTGAGTAAATAATCTCCTGTGACACCTGTGTCTCTCTGCTGCCCCCTGTAGTCTACCTGTTTGTGGGTCTGATGATGATGTACCTCCTGCTGCGCACCTTCCACAAAATGGCCGACCTGCACGGCCTGACCACCTTCCTGCAGCTGCCGCGCTGCGAGGAGTCCGACCAGGACGAGGACCGGGAGCCCATCGTGGAGAGCAAACGTGACGACCAGACGCCGCCTTACCTGACGGACAAAGCAGCCAGTAAGCCCCTGGAGCCGGGATCTCAGCCCTCGTACAACACCATCAACAAGGGCTGAGCTGTGGGGCGGCAAAGACAGGAAACAGAAGCTCTACCTCTGCCGATCCCTCGGTCTTAAAGCAGCAATAAAGAAACCCACACCGGTCGGCTGAATCTGAATTCTTCTCTTAATTTCCATTTTGTTTCCCTGAGAAGAGAGCGGAGCGATAACGAGGAGTTGAGATGAGAGTTTTGAGATTCAGCCTCAGTGGAGAGGGCGGATGAACAGCGTGTTTGGTCGTTACATCACTTCCTGCACGTGTAAAAGGATTTTCAGAAATTGATGCAGCCCGCCTGGGCCAAAAGGCACAAATGTTCCTGTTAAACACTGGTGTCACACATGACTCGGAGTCGCACATGAACCAAAACTGTAGCTACATGGTGGTTTGTTTGTTTTCACTTTTATCCTGCGTGGGGGTTTTTTCTTGTTCATGTTTCTTTTTTGCGCCGTAGGATTGGGTCACACATTCAGGACTAACAAATATTTAATTCATAAAACGGCTCAAATTAAAACTTCACATTTTATGTAAATCTTATCTTATCTAATTTGTTTTTGTTTTTCTTTGAGGGGCGTGTATCGTTCAGCTCCTTCTCTTTATGTTTCACACATGCACATCATGGTCAAAACGCCTCCAGACTATTCACTGCACCGTCCACTCGTGTCAATGATCCTCTGGTTGGTTCGGCCTTGACTTTCTCTTGCACCACTTGCATGAACTAATTAGTCTGTTGCAATTTTAGGTCTAAAATACAGTTCTCATTAAGATCTGAGCTTTTCAGATCTGGAACCTGTTTCTTATTTAATCAGATTTAATTTGTAAAAGTTGCAACAGCCTTAAGCACAGAAATACAGAGGAACAGTGTGTTTCCTTCAGGACATGTTCTGTCCTCCTTTATGATGCCGCCCCCTGGTGTCTGCATGTGTGCAGTACCACACCTCCAGGACAGTAGCAAATAAATAGGGTAAAAGGGTTGCAATAGAGGGACTGCAGAGAAGGAAACGATGGCAAAGAAGTGTTTCATTGTGGTGATTGAGGACGTGATCCATGAAAAACCAAATGTTTCTGTAATGTGTGATTCATAGTGCATGGATTTAATCCATCAGAAGAGAAACAAACATTTGAAATGCACTTTAATGTTCACATCAGTTCTTGTAGTCAAACAGGTTAATTACATCCTGATACTGTAACATGATTTGTTCCTGTTCATGTGTATGTTGTTGTAGTTTAGCAATGTAATGTATTCATATTGGAAAATAAATTAAATAAAAAAATATCGTGTATCATGTCTGCATGTTTGGAACAAAAACCTCCCCTCTGTCTTTTCAACCCCCCTCTCCTCTCTCTCTCCCCCATTTTTCTCTGCTCACCCCACCAGTCGAGGCCGATGGCTGCCCAAACAGACTTTCAGTTCTGTGTGACTAGGGTTGCAAAGGAGCAGAACATTTCTGGTAAATTTCCAGAAAATTTCCATGGGAAGTTAAGGTGGGGAATTTTGGAAAGATTCCAAATTGGAAACTTTCCATGAGAATTATGGGAATTAGTGGGAATTTATGGGAATTAACTGTAAATTGGGGGTAATTTAAACAAACTGGATATCCATATCCAAATATAAATGTAAATATATTTGTTTTGTCATAAGCAGACATCCATGCAAAATAATACAATTAAAAAACATGACATTTCAAGAGATTTATTTGAGTAGAACTTTAGTTTTATTTCTTGTATGAACAATTCTTTAATGAACAACAAAAACATGAATGTTGAGTAGCCTCTTAAATGGTCAATGAAATGAAAACTAGCTTACATTTAGCACCTATTTTGATTTAATATTTCCAAGTTAAACATCAATACTATTATAGATCAAATATATTTACCCCATAATATTATCAAAACTTACTTGACTTCAGATAGTCCTCGGTCTCAAATGTGTGGCTTCAATAGTCTTGAAATCAGATGTGCATGTGATGGAGGAATGCACAGTGCATGTAGGGGGTGTGGCCTCAATTGCCCTGAAGTAAGCAGTGTGCTGTGTGCATGTGATTGAGGAGTGTACGTGAAGTAAATATGGTTGTTTTAACTAAGATTATGCTACAATATATTTTCCCCAACTATATTTAAGTTCCCTGTTGAGGGCCAACCTCCAATTTTGTAAATTTCAGATTTATTCCCTTTAAATCCCATATATTCCCGTTAATTCCCATAGAAAGTTTCCAACTTTGAAAATTCCTGGAATTTTGCAACCCTATGTGTGACACTTATCTGCTAAAAATTCAAATAAAGCACAATTTCATTTTCACGTTTTATTAAAAACGTCAGTACAAGTAAACATTTACCTTCTTTAAAAAAAGTCTAAATACATAGTATCTGAGCATTCTGCCCTCAATTTTAAAACAACCATTAAAATATTTGTAGAGAAAATAAAAATTAATACAAATAACTGCCATAACAGAATATTAATAAACCAGTATTGAATTGTCAAACATGGTACTGTTTTGTTCACAAAATATGCAGATTCAGAGTAGTTTTGAGACGACGTCCCTGTTGTTCAAAGAAGCTTTGCACAGAAAGCAACTTTGATCCATGATAAAACCGAAATCTAACAGACATCCTCCTCGCGTGCTTCCTCAGCCACTCCTGTCATGTGGTTATAGCAGTGTTGGTTAAAACGACGGATCAACATCTAGAACCAATGACGTTACAGTCAGCACACCTTATTTTCAACAATATGCATCAACAGAACATTTAACAGGACCACACTTTACTTAACAGGTCTGACAAGGGACAATTAGGCCAAATCTTACCTGTAATGTAACATTTAAATAAATACAGAGTAAAACATAAACCACATGACACCAGATTTCAAATGCATATCATTAACAAAAGTGCAATATTTCAGATGTAAACCAAACTAAACTTCTTCTACATCAGTATCATAGAAGCGGTTGAGTAGTGGTTGTGACTTTAAATAACATGACACCTACAGGGTGGGGGGGCCTGTACTGTCACATTCAACCTTCTGAGGGCGTTTGTGTTCCATCTCAGCACCGTAAAGGCTCTCTGAATAAAAGCCTCTCTCAGATATCGAATACTCTGCACGTGGAGTCGTGACAGGAAGACGACGTGTTACTGTGGTTTCTCAGCTGCACTCGCACATGTCGGATGGAACTAATTTTAGCTTTACTCCTCATTTGAGTCATGATTTGACTGTCAGCTGGTTTAAACAGTTTTTACAGAGTTGTGCTTTTTCCACAGATGTTGAAGGACTAACTTTTTTCTATACTGCGAATACAGGAATATATAAATGAAATGTGATGATCACTAAAATATCACTGGTGAAAATCAAGCTTAAGAAAAGCTTCAAGAATTAAACACAATTAAAACTTTCAGTTTCTTTTTTCTTATTTCCTAACTGCACAAACTACTGGTTCTTATGGATTTCTTCTCCTGGTCGAACCTCTCGTTCTCTCAATGTTTTGAGTTACTATGGTCCTATTCAGACTGGTCTGAACAAAGTCTAACAGTCACATTTTCCTGGGAAGCTCGACCGTGTTAAAATCCTGATCTCTTTTTTTCTGACGTGATTCCCTCAGTTATAACCAACTAATAAATATGAGGTTAAAGAATTTCTTCACAGAAGATTTGACCAATAATTTTAGTGTTTCAACCACCTTCCTCCCACACCAGCCAAATCACATCCTCCCAGATCTCAGGTCAACGTTTTACACTGGTTATAAAGGAATTTGTCTCACATCTCCTGAATTAATAAATTTTGTCTTTACAATTTGAACACAAGATCCTGATCTTTACACAGGCACTGCACTATTTCTGATTATCTGAGTCACACTGGAATTAGTAATAAAATGCATTTCTACAGCTCATTATGTGGTGACTCACTGAGCCTCATCTGACTTGATTTTCACCCTCAGTCGACTTCCATTTTAGCAGTAACACAAATCCTTCCTGTTTTCTGTACTTCAACTTACAAGAGGAGCTGTCAGGCGCATCACAGCTTCTCTTGTATTTTCTGTCTTACACGTGAACCATTTCTACCTGTCAATAACACTCGTACTACTTTCTACAGCCTCTAATACATTGCTCATTGAGCAGTTATATATATGAACAGCAAAGACAATATTGGACATGTTTGACAGTCCATTTGAAGAATACAGTTTTTGTCCACTAAGTTAGTGAATGGTGTTCAGGTAACTTCCTGTTTACAGTATGATGAAGCTGACTAGGCTCTCAGGACTCCACCAGGATCTCCATCAGGTGCTCCAGCTCAAGTCCTTCTCTCGCATGATTGTGGCCAGAGAAGACAGAACACGGTGGCGAGGAGAGAGAAGGCGAAGAAGGCGACAAGGAAGACAATGGGCTGAATGAGGATAAAGAAGGCAGACACTTCAGATTCTGGTTGAGAGAGAGGGAGAAGGAGTGTGAGGAGGGAGAGAAAGGCGGCAGGTAGCGGAGAAGATCATCCCCGGCTGGGTATCCACCTCCACTGCCTCTGAGCCCAAACACTCCCATGTCCCTCTCCAGCAGGGATGTGTCTATGTCCTGGAAGAGATCTTCCACGGTGAGATCGCTGAGGTAGCTGGACCACATCACCTCCACATTGCTCTCCCACACCCTGCATTCCTCCTGCTGCTCCCAGCTGCCCCCATAACCTCTGACTCCCTGTTTTACCCATGCTGCACTTCCCTCTGGGGACCTCGACAGGTTCTCCAAGGAGCGGAGAGGTGTCCGAGGAGCTGCCTGAGGGCTCCCGTCAATGGTGGAGTCCAGTGCGGAGAGAATGGAGGAAATGGCTGCTGAAAGGGAGAAATCAGGATCAGTGGACATCGACCCCCAGTCCTCATCTTCGTCTCCTAAAGACAGCGGAACATTGGATGTATATGAGTGGCAGGTTGCCTGACACCTACTTGTAACACAATTTGATGAGTAACCAGAGGAAACCTCGGGGCAGGTGGCAAGAGCTGAGTGGCTGTTAATCACCGCTTCAGCAGGTTGGTGTTTTGTAACACCGGTGAAAATACTCTCCTCCTCCTCCTTCGCCTGGAGTGCAGATGAAGAGCTGCATGGTGATACCTCTACAGAGGGGGCTCTGCAGGCCTCGAGGCTGATCTGTCGCAGTGTGTTGGCGATCAGCACCGACCTCCGCAGGCTGGGCTCAGGTAGCTCCTGGCCTCGCTGATACTTGCTCAGGGAAACGGAGAACACAAACTGTCGCTGGCTCTCCCAGGTCAGGCTGCTTCCGTCGGAAACTTCCACGTCCTCTGGTGGGAATTTGCGCTTCTGCCCCTTCATGATCATCTTTGAACTGCAAAAGAAGGCAGACGCTGTTAAAATGACCTGAATTAAGTGTTTTACAGTAAACACTTTGTAGATGATCAGTTTCTCCTCAGTAAAGAAATTAGGGATTTTAAATAACAAGAACCGAATTACATAATATGAATTTAATAATTTCACAACAGATATGACAAACTATATGTGCAGGGCTTGGCAATATGGCCAAAAAGAATAAAGATAAAACATTTCATATGAGTTTATATCAATAATTATCACGATATACATCAAATTATTATTTATTTTAAGTTTAAAGATATCTTTTTTGCTACTTAGTGAGGTTGTGGTTTTAAACTCTTATTTATGAGCAGAGAATGACAACAACTTTCTTAAAAAGCTAATTGGCCTATTATAAATCTGAGGTAGACCAATGTTTGTTGGACCAATGTAGGTTGTAATAAATATTTGACACATTTTATAAAACTATTTCAAAATAAAAACATCAAAGCCGTGAACTGACAATAAACACTGTGATGCAAACCAAATGATTGGAAGGACGACATGAACAAATGTTTTAGATATAAAGAGCATATACTTCATTGAGACAGAAGTTGAGCTGCATGGTGAAGTTTAATAAAATGTACATTATTATTACTATTATTATATTTCACAATATAGAGCACAGGTAAACATCATATTTATAGATACATAGGAAGCTGGTTAAGTATAAGATAATATTAAGATGAGATCGTGTAAGTTTGTATATTTCGTCTCACTCCTTTTGCAATATGTAGATTATGTCATTAAGGGTTTTTTCCCCCTCATCGCTGTTTGAAAATAATTCTCAAATATAGAATTAATACATATTGTAATTAGCTCCACTACTGATATTAATAATTACTAATAATAACTATGTTGTCCCATAGTGATAATTTAATTCAAGTTTAGTTTACTTTAGTTTGGAAAGGTTTAAGTTGAGTTTAGTTTACTTTGGAATAGTAAAGTTTAGTTTGGAAAAGTTTATGTTCAGTTTAGTTTACTTTGGAATAGTTTAGTATGAAACAGTTCAGTTTTAGTTTAGTATGGAACTGTTTAGGCGTAGTTTAGTATATAGTATAGTAATAGTTTAGTTTAAGTTAAGTTTAGTTTATAATAGTTTAAGTTCAGTTTATTACGGAATAGTTTAGTATGGAAGTTAAGTTTAAGTTTAGAATAGTTAAGGTTTAGTTTAGTATGGAACAGTTAAGTTTAAGTTAAGTCAAGAATAGTTTACGTTCTGTTTAGTATGGAATAGTAGAAGTTTAGTTTAAGTTTAGTTTAGAATAGTTTAAGTTCAGTTTAGTATGGAACAGTCGAAGTTTAGTTTAGAATAGTTTAAGTTCAGTTTAGTATGGAACAGTCGAAGTTTAGTTTAAGTTTAGTTTAGAATAGTTTAAGTTCAGTTTAGTATGGAATAGTAGAAGTTTAGTTTAAGTTTAGTTTAGAATAGTTAAAGTTTAGTATGGAACAGTTTAGTTTAAGTTTAGTTTAGAATAGTTAAAGTTTAGTATGGAACAGTTAAGTTTAAGTTCAGTTTAGTATGGAATAGTAGAAGTTTAGTTTAAGTTTAGTTTAGAATAGTTAAAGTTTAGTATGGAACAGTTTAGTTTAAGTACAGTTTAGTATGGAATAGTAGAAGTTTAGTTTAAGTTTAGTTTAGAATAGTTAAAGTTCAGTTTAGTATGGAACAGTCGAAGTTTAAGTTTAGTTTAGTATGAAGTGACTGATCCACTGAGCTACAATGAGTGTTGGGGGATGTAACATTACTTTCACGGTGCAGGAGGGAAACAGCAACTGTGGGTAAAAACGCCATTAAATCCACACACAACCTTAATTAACCACACTCTATTTAAACGTCTTAGTTAAAACCAAATGATCTGAAACAAGAATGAAAACCACTGAACTTTAACCGGTTTTTTTAAAAAGTCTTTAAACCAACAGACCTGATGAATCACGGCTCCTCCGTAACTCTTCTTCTTTTTCTTCTTCGACGGTAAAAACAAATCAATCGAACGTGTCGCAGGTTTCAGCTCGTTCGGGAAACAAGTCTTTTTACTAAAGCAACATTATTCGGATTTAGAAACAGTTCAATCGTCGTCGCTGAGTTTCAGGAACCGACTGCTTCTTCTCCCGCTCGTGATTTGAGTTTTACGCCAAAACGTCTACAGTTGGGGGCTGCAGCTGTCGCGAGGCATTCTGGGCAGTGGAGTTTTACTGCGTTGCATTCCAATACAGAAACTTTCACACTACAAATCCGCTTCAAATGCATTTTTTTGACAACTTAATTAACAAATATAATGACTCCACGTTAATGAATGTATCACGTAGAGCTGTAGATTCACCCCCAGCCTCATTCATCAGCAGCCAAACCGGACTGCTGAGCTTGTTTTTATGGGATTTACATAACAGTGATTCCTAAATGATCACATCAACCACGGCAAGACAGGGATCACTAATCTGAGAAGTGACTTTTAAATTAATGATTAAATACAAGGCAACGTGTAAAACAACAAGACACACTTTACACAGAGTCAGGATGTTTTAGTCAAAGTTACCCAAAAAAAAGTTTGAAGTTAAGAAAATGAAACTTTCAACTTCTGAGAGGATCGATAATCAAAACATAGAGATTTAAATTAAAATGAAGGTTAAACATTATGGTACCCAGCACAACAAAACTCTGCATCATGTTTAACTCTGATTAAAATGTGCAAATCAAACTGCACGTAGAGACATGTACTTACCTGAGAGATGCAGGGGACCTGTCAGTGAAGTAAACTCCATCAACATGTAACTCTTTATTTTCTGTTTCGTTTTTAAATTCCACCAACACTCGTCTTTTCCCCTCAATAAGCAGATGAAGCAGAGTCCAGACTCCTCCTCTGTTTGAATAGAGGACAAACAGGAAAATACAGCAACTGCTTCTGGTCTCCTTCAAAATAAACTCCACCGGAACATCTGCTACAAACAAGTAATAAGACATGATACAAAAGAATCCTTTATTGGATTTGATTTTCCTTACTTAACTAATAAATCTAAACCCTCAAAATTTCAGAGAGCTCCAGCTCATCTAATACTTTCATATATGTCGAAATACATTGGCATCTACATCCATGTAAAACAATTTTAAAAAATCACAAGAAAAAACAAGCTATTACTTTATTAGTCCAACTTTGGGACAACTTCCGGTGTTACAGCAGCGAGGAAGAGGATAGTAAAAATAAACACTCAGTAAAAGTAATAAGTGAATAAAGATGCAACATAAACATTAGGAAATAGAAAGTTAGTTGAAGTTGTGAAAATGTGTCTTTTCACAGAATAACAGTGAACATATATGCCTCATATGTGATCTGTTTACATTTTGTGTATTCAAGTTGTGTATTCAAGTTCTGTGCATAATGTAAGAAAAAGGTGACAATCATGCATTACCCTGTAAATTTGATGTTATGAATGGAAAAAGTTTAATAAATGAAATATGAAATCCCTTTACAGGGCATCACTCAGTTACAGAGGTTTATGGGGTGATTTATTCTGAAATGTTTCTTGTCCTGATGCTGCTTAGATCTATTGTTAGGATCTGTTAGGTTCCTCTATAATACTACTTCTACCGCTGCTAGAACTACTACTGCTAATAATAATTATGTTAATAAAAAGTAAGTAAGTCTCTGAAGCACAAAAGTTTGAGAACCATGCTTCAACAGAGTAAATTACTGTACAGGAACTAATCATATAATTTAGTCACAGCCCCTGTTGCTGTACATTAGCCTGAGTTCAGTCACATGACACTTTACTCTTTCACCAACACAGTTTGTACAATAAAGTGTTTTATTTTCAACAGCAGTAAAAAAGGGAGGCGACTGTCGGCCTCACATGACAAACGGTTCCATGGAGGGAAACAAAACATTCAATATGTAGGAACAGTTCATGTGACAGCACAGACGTGATGTTAAGAAATACACACAGCTACAGAGCTAAAGCTGTTGTGCAGGCTGGCACTTGTTTTAACATATCTCTCATACACTTCAGATTATTAAAACTGAAATTATTATTAATTAACAACAAGCTAAAGCTGCTCAATTATTATTATGTAGGTGAAAACAGCAAAGCAGAAGAAAAACAAACATATTTCTATAATTTATCTCTCGGCACACATAAATATAAAATTTCTCCAGTTTGTTTGTTGGAAAAAAAGCAAAATAAAATAAAAAGAAATGTAATCTCTTTAGCATGTGGAGGAAATCAGCCGGGTTGGTTCAGGATCATTTGTAGTCTCCCCAAAGTCCGACAGTCTTGGCATCCCACTCTGAGGTGGACAGACACTTGACGAAGAAATGTCCCAGGTCGTGTTTGGAAATGGCTCTTCCTTTTAGCATGTTTTCTGCTGTCATGTAACGCTCTGTCAGAGGGAGGTCGCCTGGAGAGAGCGAGACAGACACGGAAATATTCAACGAAAAACATATATCACTGCATTCTACAACCACAGTTAAAAGAAAAATTGATGTGATAGAGATGCTTTTCACAGTAAAATAACCATTAAAACAGAAATGTTCAAATCAATGGTAAGATTTTGTTTTGTACAAAAGAGGTGAGTTGACAGTCTATAAATATTTTCTCTGTTAAAGACAAAAATCTATGCACTGACCCCTCTGTTTTTCCCCTTTTGTACATTATTAATTTCAGTAGACACTTTTATTTATCCATTTACTTTTGTTGATGTCACTGCCATTAATTTTTTTCAGTTGAGATTTGAGGTGTTGTGTTTTATTGTTTAAAATCTACTTGTAATCAATTTTTCCCAAATAAGTGTCATCAGACTGGCTTATTGTGGGACTTTTTTGCAGCAATAAAAGTTTCTACTTCTTACTTACTGGCGATGTGAGGAGGCATGACAGCCACGTAGTCCAGCTCGGACGTTTTCAACACCGTGTACATCCTGTCGTGGTCCTCTGTCAGTGGAACCAGACGGGGCGGGACCTTGTTGCGATCCCACAGCAGGAAGGCTGGAAGAGAGGAGGATGAAGAAAATGAGTAGAGAAGGATGAAATACAATATGTATGTTGATAAGAAATTATAGGACACATATGTATCTAATACATGAGCTTCAAATACACTCTCTCAATCTTCTTTGTTACAACAGTGAGTCGTACTCGTACCTGACATGCAGCCGATCACTTTACGGATCCCTCGAGCTCTCATGGCCTCCACGATGTTCTTGGTGCCTTCAGACATCATGGTGGTTGGGCCTGATGAAAAAACAGAAAAAACTATTAAAAACTGGGCTTGAGTGTAGTTCTCAGGCCGTGACACTATACACTTACTCCACTTTCATTAGAGATACACACATGAAAAGATTAAAATGTGTATACAACTTTTATCTTTATATTGCACATTTATTAAACAGCCTTGTGTTGTTTTTAGTCTTTCTATTTTCATTTTATTTATTCTAGATTATATTGGAATTGCATTTTAAACTTGTGCTGCTACTTCTTTGTGCTGCTGTTATTCAGATTGTGTCACAGTGGGTTGAATGTTGGGTTATAAGTCTTATGGCGACCTCTAGTGATATTTTAAATTTTTACACAATTAAAAGCTACAATCCTCCTTTTGGAGGGCAACCGTAGTCAGTTACAGGAAGATGTTGAAATTTAACAATCTGTGCAAAAAAAACATGTAAAATCTTATAAAAGGAAGAGAAATCATATGCTGTGCAGTCTTTGCACAAATGCATGAAGAAGAAAAATGCTGCAAGGAGAAAAAGACTGTGGAAACATCTAAAGCTAGAATCAAGGCTCATTCTGTGAGGTCACTGTTGAAGGAGGGACTTACCTGGATTCACCTGTCTGTGCAAGGGGAGGAGTTTTGAAGTGGAAGTTATGTAAGGTCTGGGTGTGTCCAGCCGATTACTTGCAGCCCAAGCACCAGTAAGTGTTTGATGTTGGCTAGTTCCTAATAGCTAACAGCTCATTTGATGGTGACATCTATGAGAGTACTTTGATTTCCTGATGACGACTTCAGATGTTTTGTGGACATAAAGGTTCAGTGTGTAAGGTTTAGGTGAAAGGGATCTTTTGGCATCTTTTCTCTTATATTATATGGTTGTGTGTTTTTCCTCTTACTCAGGTCACTACGCGTGCCCAGGATGATGATGACAGCATCCTGGCCCTCCATGGTCTTCCTCACATCCTCTTTATTCAGTACGTCTCCAACCACCACTCTGGAAGCCTTGTGGTCAGCAGGCAGCTTGGCAGGGTCCCGCACTAGCACCGTCACATTGTACCCTGAGGGAGGACACGTGGAAACTAAACAGGTCAACAGAGAAATTGTAGCAACATGTGCTCACTGCCCCAAAAACCACAGATGTAACTTGGCAGAGGTTGTCTTGCATATGAATACATAACACAATTTTAAATGCATATAGAGATTTATGGTCTATATGCCCCTGAACGGGCCATCATGTACTAAATGAACATCATGCTGTATTGAAAACCTTAATGCTGATGTTATAAATCAAGTAAGAAATAAAGTAATTTACTCATAGACTTCTATAGAAACTGACTTTTAAAACCGCCCTCTGCTGGTAATTCAAGAGACTTTTTTTATACACTACTGTAAAAGAGTCAGCATGTAGGATTTAGTGGCATCGAGAGGTGAAGTTGCATATTGCAACCAACTCTAAACTCGCCTCACACGCTATGAGGATAATTGGCTGACCCACTCCCTGCGTAAATATAGCTATCATGCTGCATTTTTTTTTTTACACACAGCATGATATCTATATTGTTTTTATACTATATATTATATTATTTATTCATTACACAATACAATAATAACCTAATAGTGAATATGATGTCATTGTTTGTCCTTCTTTTAAATCCTATTTAAAGTGTCTGAGTTCCATGAAAAGTGCTTAACAAATAAAATATATTATTAGTATTCCAATGAGGCACATTCTTGGTGTGAAATGTGTGAAATTTGCTGCGGCTGGATTTAATTTAAAGGACTGTTGGGCCTTGGCACAGATGCATGCTCTATTGAGGACCATTTTATTTGCCTTTGTGAAGCAGAATTAAAATGATCAGTTTTTCTGCATTCTCTACTTCTAATGCCCTTATCCCTGAGGGAAGTGTGTCATGAACATGAAAACATTGACAGTAAAATTCATCAGCATGACACAGTTTTTTTAAACTCAACATGGAATAAGTCTTCTCCATAAGCAGTGTAATAATGACTCCACCCATTCTGTGCAGGCAAGATAGTAACATCTTCTATCGGCTCTCTGTGTCTTGCTGTGACTCAGCACATTCTATAACGTCTAAGGTGACTCAACAGATTTTTTAGCGGGAGGAGAGGAAATGAAAATGCTGTTGAATCGAATTAATCTTGTGACATGATGTGTGATTTGTGTGGGTGTGAGTTTGCCTGTATTTTGCATTTGTGAGTCTTTCAGTGGAAAATTGAACCAATTACAGCAGAGATTTAAAGTTAAGTCATATTCTGATGTGACTTTATGAATGAAGACAAACACAAGCAATGCTAAATTTAAGTTTACACGAAGAAGACGTTTCTCATTATATTAAATATGTTAGTCTTCGGAAGCAATTAAAATACAACTGGAAAATCCAATATCACCAAATTTTGGTCCCATCTTGATATAGTTATTAAAAAATCATGTATTGATCTATAGATGATTCTCGGTGCTCTTGCACTACTGAAAGTCTGAGGGGAAAATAGTCATATGTATGTTATGCAGAATCGAAATGTGAAAGCTACAAGTTAAGCTATAACCTGCTCTATAACAATTACACAGGAAGTATAACAATATAATTTCAATATATTACATTGATCTACTATCCAGCTCTAAATCCATGGCAGACGCAGATGTCTACACCTTGACTCTCCTAATCCTAAAATTAAGCAAATCCAATAATAATACTATATTAATGAATCATGAGTCTTTTTCTACAAATTGTATTTCTAATGTTGTTGATCTTGTATGCATGAATGTGTTCACATCATAATTGTAAAGCCTCCTGTTGTTTTTAATGTGCATCTTGACTTGACCAATAATAATAACAATAATAATAATATAAAGAACAAATTATCATTTTAATAATCATTGATAATCAAACGCAAATCTATTACAATGTAAATGCATCATTTGGATAGATTTAGAGCTTCACAAGTGTATCCCACAGTTCACTCCTGTATGGATTAGTGAACTTAGACAGATTCCACTTGTCTTCTCCAACTCTGCACAATAACATGTTAATATCGTGTCAATGAACTGTATGAAACATGTCAATGTCATGTTAACAGATGTTCTCACCTGCGGACACAGCCAGGGGCAGAGTTGCCAGACCGGTCATTCCCGTCGCGCCAAAGATCGCAACGTTTCTGATGGACTCTGACATATTTAGTAAGAAAGGAGGAGCGGGACTCATCAGCAGCTTGTTTCTCTGCGGTTTGACGGACTTTCACCTCAAAACACACTCACGTGTCACCATATGTAACCGCGCACAGACGCGCCCCCTTTATGTCACACTTCCGCATGCCAGACTCCTCCTCCCGCGAGCCTTGACGCTGCCATGTTAAAGTGACACTGCACATGTTTCAAACTAAATTATGCCTGAAATACATGAATGCTGCTTTCAACATCACATTAATACCAAATTAAACATTCTTTAGTGCGCTCCCCAAATTACAGTGTGAAACCAAAACTTACCAGATCAAATGGAAACAAAGGAACGAAGAGATGAAGCTTGGTTCGGACTTTCAAGTGTCAAAATGTCCTTTTAGAGACATTAAAATATGATCTTGTTAGGACAGACTTCATTCTGCAGACTGACCACCAGGGTCTGCAGTGGCTCCATAAGAACCCAAACTTTGTTTCACACTCAATGAAAACCTGAGACAAGTCAGATCAGATGTGATCAGTTATTTTCTCATAGTGGAATCACCTACGTCTTACATTCTTGCCTGTTTGACATTGAAAGTCATTTTTAATAGTAATAATTGAAGTGTGCAGTAACATTAGGTTTGATTCCACCTTTAAAGACATGTGGTGACTGTGGTTTGGTGAAGAATTCCGGCTTTGAGATTGTGTTGTGAGAGGAGCAGCGATCGTCCTCCAACCTGAATGTTGGCGGTTCAATCCCAGTCTTCCCCATCTGCATGCCGAAGTGTCCTTGGGCAAGATGCTGAACCCTGAATTGCCCCTCATAGAAAAAAAAGTGCTGCAAATAGATGCACTGTATGAATGTGTGTGTGAATGGGTACTGTAAAGAGCTTTGAGTGGTCAAGACTAGAAAAGTGTTATATAAATACAAACCATTCAGTTTTCCCTCACCTCTTATTGTTTTGATTTAACAACAGAGACCTAGCAGTCGTATGAACTCTGATAAACATCTTAGTGAACCCCTGGAATTAATTTAGCTTCCTCACTGCTACAAGCAGAAAAGTAAATAAACTTCAATTAAGTAAATAAATCTGTCAGGGTTTTTTTTTCTAATTATCAAATCTGAGGATAGAACAGTTCAAATAATAACTATATGTATGAAAAATATAAAGATATATGTTTTTTTGTTACATATAAATGTTTATTTTTCATCATTTAGATTATATACCAACCATCATCTGGAATAAAAGTGCAAACTTGGATAAATAGACTTTTTAATTTTCTATTTTTGAAGAGATACAGGTCTGAGGAGGGTAAAGAGGGGAGGGGTTAGGGGGAGTAAAGGAGGGGAGGAAGTGGGGTTTAGGGGGTAAGGGTGTGGGGGGTTGGTCTGAGGGGATGGTTGAGAGAGGAAGGATGACAGAGGAGATTAGGAGGAGTTCTGGTGTTTAAATAGAGAACTGGGGAACATCTTCATCCTTTCCTTCTTCTCTTCTTCAGTTCTTCTCTCTCCTTATTCTCCTTTTTGACCTTCAGCTCATACTCATCGGTCTTCAAGACGTCTTCCTGAGAAGACAGAGCAACATAAGTTTCATAATTTTCTTCTTCAGAGTCTAAACATAAAACAAACCTATACAATCCATATAATTCAAATCAGAAATGATCTGATGTAATGTACCTGACGCTCAGTGTTCTGCTGGATCAGGAGTTTTACTTCTTCCTCCATCTTTCTCTCGTTTTCCACTGACTGCTCCTGCTCAGCAGACCACTTCTCCTCTGTGTCCTTGATTCCTTGATCATGATCATGTTGACCAAGTCTTCTCTGGCCTGACACAGCTGTGAGGCAGTAGAGCCCATCGGCTCCACCACCTTTCTTTCATTATCCCAGCTGAGTTTCTTGTTGGCGATGTGACTCTTCAGAGCGTCGTTCTCTGCAGCCAGCTCCTTGTTCTCCCTCTTTGAGTCTTTGCGCCCGGCGGAGGGCCTGCAGCATTTTGCTGATGCTGCACCCGTTGGGTTGGGTAGCATCAGGCTGCATTTGTCCGAATGACTTAAAGACACAAATACACACAACAGGTAAAAACACAGAGATGAGTAGTTTAAGGTTACATCTCTTTTACATGCATTTCAAAGGTTTGACAAATTGAACTCAAAACTGCAGTAAGTTGTCTGACTGTGGCTAACATTTGGTTAGCTGGTGTCGCGACCTAGCAATATTTGAACTTAACTTATGCTGAAACAAATGTGTGAATAATTGAGTTGATGCATTATTTAACCCTTTCTATTGGTCGACCCTCATATGTTTTCAATTCCTACTGTTGCTCGTCCAGCAGGAAAAGAAACTGATGTTTCAAGAGACACAGACTGACATCAGTCTGCTTTATGGCAGTGATGTCCTTTCTCCCCTCCTCTCGTCTCTTCCTTCCTTCCTCCCCTCCTCTCGTCTCTTCCTTCCTTCCTCTCGTCTCCTCTCACATTCTCTTCTAGTCTCCTCTCCTCTCATCTCTTCCATCCTCTCCTCTTGTCGCCTCTCTCCTCCCTCTGTCCTTCTCTCCTCCCTCTTTTCCTCTCTTCCCTCCTCTCCCCTCTCGCCCCCCCCTGCTCTCCTCCCTCCTCTCCCCTTCCCTCCTCTCCCCTCCCTCCTCTCGCCGCACTGATGCTGATATTTCAGTGCAGCCTCACCAGTGGAGAGGAGGAGGAGGTGGAGGAGGTGGTCGTTGTGTCAGGTGGAAACACAGACCTCTATGGATCATCACCTCCGTCCAGCACCGGCTCACATCCTCGGCAGCACCGACAGTGTCTCCCGGCCGGCGGTCACAGCTGCAGGGACGCAGCGCCCCTTCATCCGCCGACACTTTGCGTTTCCCCGGTACAGACTCCCCGGACCTGTCCTGTAGACACCCAGACGAAGGAGGTCTAATAGAGGAGAAATAAAAAGCTCCTCCATTGACAAACCGCTGTCCTGCTCCTCATCGATTCAGCCCATCTTGGTAGAGGAGGACAAAACCACCACCCCCCCCCAGGAAGCTGCCACAGAAGCCGAAGGTAAGGCCGATAGATGGAGGACAGGATGCCTCCTCTCTCCGTTTCGCTCAGTCGTCCCCTGCAGGAGAGCGAGGAGGAGGTGCGCGGTGTTTTGTTGCGGGGACGCCGGCCTGCATTTGGGTGCAGGGTACCGCAGTGATCCGGCGGAGGGACGCGCCGCTTCACGCATTATTTCACCGACATGCGTTACGCGATGCACGCGTGGAGACGTGTTTGCGGTGTCTGCCGGAGCTCGTTGTCTCATTTGAACAGATAAATGGGTGCAGATGCAGAGGCCTAGTGCTGGGGCTGCAGGAGAGGACGCATGTTACCGGCTTTAACTTTCATTTCACTGAGGGGCTTGTTGGTGTCAGTCTGTTCTAAATGTGCTGCAAACAAACACAACTTTCCCCAAATCTTTGCAGCAATGCTTTATATACTGAACCCCTGCAGGAAGTTAAACTCTGTCTGTGACCTCAGATCAGATTTAGATTTAGCTCCTCTGTTGGGGGGGGGGGGGGGGGGGGGGGGTAATAAATTCCTGATGATTGTGTGCTTTAGTGAGATTAGGCCAACAACGGCACAGCAGCCTTCAGCAACACAAGGACCAAATGCACTGGAGCCTGTCAGGTCCTGATGTCGTGTGTTTGATCACAGCTGCAGTCGAAAGTGACCTCAGTTTGTCTAGTAGATATAGCTGGTTATTAGATATTAGGAATCTGCAGCTACTCATCCAGATGTGTGGTTAACTGGTGCAAGGTGTGTGTGTGTGTGTGGAGAAAAGAAAAAACACACGAGTGTACTATTTTCACAGGCAGTCACAATAAGCCAAAACTATATTGTGATTTTGCTTTAATTCAGTGATTTCATAATGGATGACAGCAATTATACTGCAGGTAAATAAGTGACACTCACTCTCTCCTTCATTGTTTGCAGTAGCTTAGATGGAAAGTTGTTAACCTTGTTGTATTCAATGGAATATAAAGTCGTGCTGTTTTCAAATCATTTCTGTTACACACTCTGTTACATAAGAGGCTGCTCATCAGTTTGGTTTACATCTGGTGCTAATAACAATCATTTTAGTAACTTTTATAGTGCTTAATATTGAACTATATAGTGTACATACACATATTGTACATATTATTGAGGTCAGACGTTATAAAAATACAAAGATATAGATTTAAAATGATTAATGGTACATCTCCCATAACCCCGCACAGCTCAGTTTTAGTATGGAGTCCCTCTCCTGCTTGTCGTCATCAAACCTTCTGGATGATGACCGGCCTCCTCTCCTGGACTCTGACGCTCTCTGCTGCTGTTGTGTTGTTTATCCCACCACAAGGTGACGGTTAGGAATAAGACTTCTTGCCAACTCAGAACTGGGCGGCGGCTGCTGCACTTGCTTACAGATGTTGTTTCACTCTGCTGGGGTGAAGTGAGTGGAAGAGACTTAATGCTGTGTGTGAAGTGCACAGTGTGTGAAGGGGCCTGTGTGTGTGCAAGAGAGGGAGAGAAGCTCCATCCCTGGAAGATCAGCCTCGGTTTCGGATATTTTTGCAAAGTGAGATCATCCTGGATAAAATGTACAATGAATCTTATAATAGTCCAATTTAAGGTTAGCGTAGGTTCTCACAGAGCAGCTCATGTTATTACTAAATATACAAATGTCAAAGCCTTTCCAATATACCAAATACATTGAGTTGACATTGTTATGGCAGCTATTGGCTGGTGAATACAGCTGAACTTGTGCATCTTTCTCTGCTTTTTTTTGACAGACTAATAAGAAGTATATGTGACACAGGAAGAACAAATTTCAAATCAAATAAACTTTATTGTCCCCATGGAGACATTTTCTTGGGCTGAAGTGCTGCAGCCGCTGCAGAACAGTACATTGTACAACAAACAGTACACAAGGACATATCGTGTAGGAGAATAATAATGCAGAATAAAAGTGAGTTGAATATTGCACCTGCCCTGAAAAAACATAAAAGGTGAAAAACAAAAACTGTGATTAAAACCTAAAAGCCAGTAAAATGTGCCAGACAAAGTGCAAAGGTTATTGAGCTACATGGCCAAAGCAAGATGTTTCCTTATCGAGTGGTGTGATGGACGTTGGAGTGAAAAAAGCTTGAGGCTTAACTTTCTGAAACAGTTCTCCAAAGTTTTATTTCTTATTTAGGAATGGAAGGAAGGAGCCTGTTTGGGTTTGATGTATTAGATTAATTTGCAGACCCTATAATGATTATATATGGGTATTGGTGACTGTGATTGATTGACACACACAAGAACCACAAGTCTTCACATATGATATAGGGAAAAATAAATAAATTTGTCAAGTTTATTATGATGCAACAACATCAGTTTCTTAGTATCAGGGATAGTGCATTAGATGGCTCATTGTGGAGAATATTGATATTTTACTAAATTTCTTCTCAGATGCTGCAAAGGGAATTTATTTGATACTTGATTATTTAATATCTCTAAGATATTGTCGACCTGTGTGCGTGTGTGTGTGTGTGTGTGTGTGTGTGTGTGTGTGTGTGTGTGTGTGTGTGTGTGTGTGTGTGTGTGTGTGTGGTTTCCATTAGAGAAACAGAGACACAGAGACACAGAGCTGCTGCCACTGACTGATTAACACTGGCAGGTGTCTCTCTCTCTCTCTCATTCTCTCTCTCTCTCTCCTTCTTTATCATTCTGGTGATCTCTCTTTTGCTCCTTCACTTTCTTCCCTTTTCCCCAATTCTCTCTATTTCACCTCTCTCCCTCCACGTCTACCTTCTTTTGTCTCTTGAACATCTTTGTCTTGTCTCTTTCTTTATATATAGAGCCTCCTCATCGTAATCATTCTCTCTCTGTCTTTTGATTATGTCTCCCTCTCCTCATCCGTCTTAAAATCGAACCTCTGAAGAGACAGACACTCAGATGTCCGTGATCTACTTCAGGCTATTTTTGGATCATAAGTGCAGCAAAATGCTTAGAAGGAAAAAAGCAAACAACAGAGGATCTTCACAAAAATCGTTCTTGTTTCTGAAGAAGTCATCACGGACTGGTGGGGTCACAGGGCGTTTGGGGCTAGTGTGTTTTCTGCCATATTTCGGTGAATTTCCTGTTGGATCTGAGTTCCAGTTACAGATTTGACATCTGTAGATAAAACATGGACACACACATTTAAAAATATCCACCATAGATTTGTGTTGCCTGTGCCACAGCACAAAACTTCTCAGTGTGAAGAATTCCCAGATTTTAGGCTGTTTACTGTCGCTTATGGAACATTATTGATCCAGTTATATTATTATTAATTAAGAGCCTTTACATTTCCCTGGTGGGCTTTGATTTTCAAAACAAATTGTTCAAACATCTACACAACTCCAGGAACTAAGCAGAGGAGCTAAACTTTCCTTAAGCTCAGTTCTGCTTCAGCTGCACTTCCATGCCTGAAGATGACACTGATTAAAAAGGTTTTGCATAGGACATGATAACCAACTGTTGTGAGTGTGATATGCATTTCAATTAGTATTGGAAAGGTGACATGTCAAGTCCAAGTGGAGAATCAAATCCTAGCAAGTGTTGATTTAGAATAGAAAAGCTCTTATTGTAAGAAATTACAAAAAACATGAGATGTAATTGTGCTGTGGAAAAGTGCTTCAGTTCCTCTAGAGTAGAGGTCAAAAACTACAATAGAAAAGGCTTTTGGAAAATGCTCCTGCAGCTTGTTCAGGTCTTGTGAGTAAATGCTAAAGTGTTGCTCTGGGCCTGAGTGGTGTATTTGTTTTGAGGAGGTTAGCAGAGGATCAGAAAATGGAACCCCTGGAAAATATGGAACTAGATTAATCGAAAAAGGTTTTTGGAAAATGCACTCGCAGCTAGTTTTTGAATCAAGTCATATTTTACAAACTAATCCAAACTCATCAGTTTATCAAACTGGAATAAGACCTTTGGTTGTGTCTTTGTCCAGTGTACATCTACAGTATTTGGGAATTTATGAAAAGGATCAGGACCTTTAGTGACAAAATTAAATTTGCTCTCTTCCCTTCTTGATGACAGTGATAAAGTTTTATAAATTGACAAGCTTGTGCCAGGACAGTCTTCAGCCTCTGAATATTCTGCTGTTGGTGAGTGAACAGCTTCATTGCAGCGTTTTCAGGGTTAAGCGCTCGTTTCAAGGTTGCCTTGTGTTGCCGTGAACGGAACGATTAGAGTATTGTCACTCTTCGGTATAGCATGGAGGCATCAGGCCAAATGCTAAAAGCCAAAAACACATGTGTGGAGACCAGAGAGGATGGGAGGAGTGTGAATAGAGGGGGAGGACAGTTTAAAAAAGGGTGAAGGATAATAAAAGGAGAGAGGTGGTGGTGGAGGGGCTGAGGCTTTAATTAAACCATTAGCCTATTGGTTTATTGTGGTTACAAGCAGCATCATAGCTGGGGAGACGATAATAACAGTGAGTGGTTAAGAGGAGAAAGTATTATGACTGATGTTTATACAAACACACACACACACACACACACACACTCACAACCTCATATATATAACTGCTGACACTATGAGGTCATTGACTGAATATAAATAAATAATCAAATCATTTGATAATCTGTTCATTTTCCTTTATCATACAAACACATTTTCGTTTCTGCTTCTCAGATGTGTTGAGTTTGTTTTACTTTATAAATTCCACGCCTTTGTATTTTGGATCTTTGGTTGAACTTAATGAGCGATTTGAAGACATCATGTTGGCGTCTCACAGTGTGTGTTGGACTATTATTTTCGAATGTGTGAAGACTAAATAATCAACAGAGTAGCTTTAAGAGTAATTGATATTAATTAATAATGAGAATCATTGGTTGCAGTTAACCAAGTTATACATGTAAAGTCATGCAGTACAAAAGAGAACTTCGATTTTAGAATTAATGTATTTAAAAAATATATATTTTGTGTGTTTTTGCACTATACCATTATTTCTCTCATACATTGTACATGGGATGTACACACACACACACACACACACACACTGCTCTCTCATCCAGCTCCATGGAGAGATCAGAGAGGCTGCTGCTGTTCAAGTGTTTGATGGTTCAGTGTAAGAACAGTTGACTCCGTCTGACGTGTGATCACGTGAACTCTGTAATCCTGTGGAGTCCAACAGGACAAACCCCAGAACCAGAACCACATCCAATGTACAGAAAAAACAACAGTGTCCAAAAACAACCTTTATCCCGATCATATAGTCCTACTGTTATTTCCTTCACAATGTTGGACTATTTGTTTTTAGCATGAAAGATGAGTGTAGATATTAAATCATATAATTACTGCTAAGTTAATAGATCTCATCAGATTTAACAAAGGACACACTGCACTGCTGTCACCATTATAAACGAACAAGAAGAGAACCTTGTTAAAGAAGCAGAATAAACGGGCTGTAGGAAAAATTAGCAGCGCATCACTTTCGTTTCAGTGCAGCTTCGTGGTTTTAGGTTTTGATTACTGACCAACTTCACATCCTGGCTGCTGTGAGGGCAGCAGCATTACTCAGCACTTTATTTTGAACACTGTAGTAAAGCAGCTGCATTAATAAAGCATTTGAAAACAGTTAAATAAGACTTAAAATAAGGCTTTTTTTTGCAACCTTTCTATAAGTGATTTATACTGTATATTTGTTTACTTTTCAGAGCAGTATGAAGTAGATGTCCCTTAAAGGTCCAGTGTGTAAGGGATCTATTGGCAGAAATTTAATGCAGAATTTTCCTCATGATGTTTTCAATAGTGCGTTTCATCTAAATTGTATGAATTGTAGTTTTCTTTACCCCAGAAAAGTCCTTTATATTTAAATACTTTATATTTACATCGAGGGGACCCTCTCTACAGTGGCCACCATGTTTTTTACATTAGTCCAGACTGGACAAACTAAACACCTTTTGAGTTTTTATGACAATTAAAGCTACCACAGGTTCTTTTTCATGTTTGGAAGGAGAGGGTGAGGTGAGGGGTGTTCAGCTGCAACATGCAACTTCAACACTCAATATCAAAAAATTCTACACACTGTACCTTTAAACATTATACATATACACACCTATACCTGACACACTGACACTCACAGAGGAGGAGTTAGCTTTTAAATAAATTAAAAATGATTAACAATGACGCAGTCAGATGCTGATCCATCCTTTTGTGAGCACAAATACACTTAATACAACGATGGTTTTGCTCCTTGGTTTCTTAATTTTTACTCATAATTGATAAAGATTTGAGCAGGAACATATGTTATTTGGTACTGTGCAGTCAATTTGCTGCAGTTATTTGATGATATAAAAATGGAGTGAAACGTCATGATTGACAGCTGAGACTGACGTGATTGGTCAAGCGTGTGTATTGGTGGGACTTTGTTCAGACTATGATGCCTAATGAAGAGGTCGCAACGTATCCAGGATATTTTTGGCTTCATTTCTGCATAGCGGGAGGAAGTTGACACGCATCGTCCAATCTTCACGATTTAGACAAAGATGCACTAGAATAAATATTTAGACTGTGGTATCTTGCGTTTTTCTCCAGCGTTTTTGGACTATTGACATTGACCATTGACCTGCTCCTTTGAGTTAGACCATTTAAAAAAAGCAAAACCTAATTTCTCAGTGGTATATTTAATAATTGACTGGAATATGCTTTTAACGTTCTTTCACATTTGTCTCCACATTTGGTAAATGTTGCTGATGTGAGACTGAAACCTCCAGCTGATGTTCCGAATGTAGATACAATTATACTGAGGTGTTTCTCTTTGTCTTTTGTCCATCCAAGATCTCCAGGCTGTGTGTGTGTGTGTGTGTGTGTGTGTGTGTGTGTGTGTGTTTTATCACCTTTATTCATAATAATCAGACTCAGCTGTTCAGGAACCAGTCAGCCCCGGGCAAGAGAATCAATGCTATATCTGACAATAACACACCCACACACACCCACACACACTCACACCCCCCCCCCACTCACACACACACACACACACACACACACACACACACACATCCGAGCTATCCTCAGTGTTGTGAGTCTGATTGATTGAAAGACACCAGGTGGGGGAGGTTAGGCGAGGATCATGGCAAAGTAGAGGACACACACACACACACACACACACCACAGTATTTTGATTTGACAGTGTGGCAGTTTGACTGATGTGGACCTGCAGTTGTGGTGCAGATATTGTTTTTCCTTAAATCCAATGATCTCATCACTTTGAATTTCTACTCTCCTTTAGGTCTCTACCAGGAGTTTGTTTTACCTCATTCAGATAAGTTATATTCTCTATATCTCTGTGACAAGAGCGCTCCCGTTCAAACCTCTGCTGACTTCATGGTTTGTAATATCAGTCAGTTCAGTCTGCAGCCAATCTTAATTCTGGCTCCTACACACTGTGAGGGGAAGTGCTGGCGAAGGATTTTGCCAATCAGGAGAATACAGGTGAAAATGTGCAGGGATTTTATGGGAGTTTAACATTGGGCTGGTTCATTTGCAGCGTAGATCAGCTGCTGCTCATCTGAGACTTGAGGTAAAAAGTGGTTTTATGAGACAGGACATACGCTGGAATTAGCTTGTTAGCATGCTAATGCCAGTATATACTGTATCTTTGCTACATTATGCCAAAACTGTTATTCTTCACAATTTATTTATAATCTCAGTTAATTGGTCATTTTTTTAAACTCATAATCACACATGGTTATTACATAATTACACTGTAGCAGTTGCAGTGAGACACAATGTAGCAGATAAGCTTATATTATGTGTTTTTTTAAGTTATATTTGTTTTTTAATTAGCAGTTTTAGATAAAAATATTTTATTACAAATAAAACCCCTAAGCACCTCATGAAGATTGTTCAAAGTTGTAAATCATTTATGTATCTGTTTATGTATCCTGGTTCAGTCGTCAAATTTTCTAAAACTATCAGTCATACTTCCCCATATTATATGATTTCATCATCAACATCCCATATAATAACAAGAGAACAATTTTTGATAACAAGATGTGAAAAATATATTCCAATCATAAATGCTTTGTCTCTTTAACCAAATCGTTATCTCAATAGTAAAAGTATTACATTTCTAGCAGGGCTGGGTTTAAAATAATCGATTCTCTGATTAAAATCTTAACTTAAATGATCTGATATCAATTCATAAAAAGGTGGAATCGATCTTTCGATATGTGCCTTTTCCCATCTTGACCCCACATTTTAGCGAGTTGTTTCTCTCATCTCTTATCTGTGTGTGGAGATGAAGCGAGACAGTTTCCCCTCACACACAAACAATATTATTACGATAATTTACTTTCTGCTTTTGGACAGTTTCATTGACATTTTCTTTCTATTTTCTGACTTTATGTATAAACTTATTTCTCAAGACAATAATCATCTGAATAATCTGCAAAATAGATGTTAGTTGTTTCTCCAGTATGTACTGCATTACTTTATATACTGTCATTACACTGTTTTGTACAGAACTTGTATTTTACTTCCTGAATGGCACAGTGGGATTAGCACCTCTACATAGCTGCAAACAAGCTGATGTTTTCATGATACTCATTTTTCTTTTGTGTTGGGTTCTGCTGCAGTCCACCATCTGCCTCATCATCCCACAGAAAGCTCCATAATGTTTGGCTGTTATTCGCTCCAGGGAGAACAGCTAAGTGCATGAGCACAACTACCTCTCCTTGCACTGCCGTGCAGAACACAATGACATTTACTTGATATGGCTACGTTGTTGTCCAGTGGTTTAGGTACAGTGACAACTGTGAGCTTGGGTCTTGTGGCAGTGGAGGAGGAGGAAGGGGCCAGAATAAGAAGAGGTGGGATGAGGAGAGGACAAAGAGATTTACAGCAGAAAGGTTGAAGCAGAAAAAGTCAGGGAAACCTCTTAAGCAGCTTCAGTCCCACTGAATCGCTTTTAATCTTTCACTCGAAATCCTGATGAATCAACCACAAACGCATGAACATCATTTGATCCAGTTTTAATGAATGTAAACATGCAATACAAACACATAGCATGTTGTTCAGACTTTCCTTAATATATATTAATATAAATCTGTAAATTTTGCATCGGTGCATCTGTCTTTTTAATTTATTTGATAGATGTGTGTGTGTGTGTGTGTGTGTGTGTGTGTGTGTGTGTGTGTGTGTGTGTGTGAGTGTGTAAGAGAAAGAGAGGTAGAGATGGGGGAAGGGAGAGGGCTGAGGGGGATTGAGAGGGAAAGGACATTTTTCATTCTGTGTTCTGTGTTATCTTACAAGGCATTTCAAGGACATGGGCTCCAGTGGTGCAGAGAGAGCTGAGCAGTTTTAGTGTGTTGGGAGAATCCCAACAAACATCTGATGGGAGGAGGATATACGAATAGATCTTGATAGTGTCTTTAATTTCAGCTGCAGTCGTTTGAATGTGAACTGGGAACAAAAAAGAACAAAAGTGTAACCGATATATGAGCCTTTCACAGACATGTGTGGTGTTCATCAGTGTTCATTTTTCTTGAAATCTTGAATTTTACAGAATAAATAATGCAGAAAAGAATGTATGCATATATTCTCCATAAAAAGTGTTGTTTGTTTCCTTTTGGTTGTGTTTGTGTTTTCTTAGTCATTCATTTTAAATCTTATGGGTAAACAGCAAAATAGCAAACCTCGATTATTTTTCTTTGTAATATTGACATCTTAGGAACCAAAGCCTTTTTTAAAAACATATATATATATATATAGTGTTGCTTTAAAAAAATAGGTGCCTGCCATTCAGAAATGTGGCACAAAATCATCCTTACAGTGTCACATATTTCCCTGTTTTTTGAATTGCTGAAAAAAAATCTGAAAAATATTGTATCAAAAATATGTAAATAAGAAGCTGCAGGATGTTTCTATCATTACATTTCTAAATCAGCTTTGTCCCCCGCGCCTACATGTGGAAAAGCTCAGTAAGGACGAGGGTGTGATTTCCACAACACGCAAACATGGCTTCCTCCAGCGTCTGCAGCTTTGGAGAAGAGCACCAAATGGCATATTTCATATCCTGTGGGCACATCTGCTCTTTACCGCAGAAACCACTGAATGTGTTTTCTATCTGTCACGTATGCAAGACAAAATGAGATGAAGGAATGTGACATATTTACATATTGAAACCTGTTTAAGTTTTCATCCATCACAGAGAACAAATTATCTATAAAAAACCTTTCTAATTCTTTTACAAACATGACTGAATACTCTGTCTTCTGCTGTTTAATAACCATCATTGAGCACTATCATTTTCTTTTCATATCATTATTTTTAAATTCATTTTTTCATTTTATTTGATTCAATTAAATTCAGATATCTGGGCTGCTGGAATATTCAAATTTCCCCCATAGGGATCAATCACCTTCCTACCTACCTACCAATCTACAGTACATGTCCACCTGCCTATACCAACCCTACTTTTTTCTTCATAACTAACTATGGGGGTTATTGACATGATATTAGCTGAACATTTAAAATCCATAGATTTTTGATTTCAGAGTCAATATCAGACATATTTTCCGTTTATCTGTAGTCTTACAAAACGTAGCTGTCAGCCTTTTCAGTCTTGTAGACACAAGGATTTTGAATTTTGCTGCTGTCTGCTGATTTTAATGATGTCCCTGAATTTTTTCACTGATACCTGAGACACCTGGTGTAATGTTTCTTTTCTTCTGCATTTTGATGTTTCCAATAATTCCCTTTCTTACCTCTCACCCTGTTCTGTGTGATTTTTTGGGGAAGTTATTTTTGTCGTCAGGTGTTCAGCCGTCAGTGGAAGAGACAGGAGAGATAAGAGAGACAAATCATTTGGAGTCTGTCTCCCATCGTCCTTTGGATCATCAGAGAGGTTTTATTTTAAGCTTCTCTATTGTGAAATGCTCTGATTCCAAGGACAGGTGCTGCATCATTCATGAAAGGGAAAGAATGTTTCTTTATGGACTCCTGAGTAGTTTTCTCTTTTCTCTGTGATATTTTTTGTACATTCAGTTAAATTGGTTTGCACGTATTTCTCTCTGTGAATGGTGAGTGTGAAGTTGCTTCAGTGAACGTGTGTAAGTCAATTGGGGTTAAAAGGTGTGTGATGAGGTGTGTGAAGTCAGTCAGAGTTTACATATGAAGTGTGGACAGATTCTCACCTGTGGGGATTAGTTTGATGGTTACACAGGGATGACGAGAACACAGCAGTGACACCCGTCCCCTTCATTCTGTCCTTATCCTCAATGAGTAAAGCTTCTGAAACAGCATTGAGAATGAGCATCAGTACTGATTTATATTATTTCGATCAGCAACAACTACTGCATGTGTGCAATCAGACAAGCTGATATAAATTGTCCGATATGAGTCTTTCACAGACATATCAGCATTTATGTTTGCCAGTATGAAAACGTTTATTCTATGGATTAAATAATGCAGAAAAATATGTTTGAGTATGTAAAACTTAAATATAAATAGAACTCTAACTAAAATAACTATTACAAATATTTAGATTTTCACAGTTCTAGCTCTATTTATTTGGTTGTATTTGTGTTTTCTTTTTAGTTATTTAAAATAAAGTTTATGGTTGAACTGTAAAATATCAAGCCTCTACTACATTTTGTTTGTCATAAGGGTTTGAATAGGACATCTTAAGAATAATTTCAGATTTTTATATATATATATAATTACACAGTATATTGGCTGATATATCAGTTTCAGCATCAGCCCATGAATCCATATCTTGTCGGGCTCTAAAGCTGATTTTGATATTTCCTTTAATCAGTGTTGATATGGGTTCATGTCTCCTGTCTTCCTGATTCCTCTCTGTATTACCTGTATCCTTGTGTGTGTGTGTTTCAGGGCGTCGGGCGCGATGGCTAATGCCTCCCCAGACCTGGACAACGCGGAAGCCCAGCGCCAGCTCAACAACAACAACCGACCAATCAGCTCTGGGTTCTGGGAGACGGAGTGCACCAGCTCCAAGCTGTTCGAGTGCTCCCGCATCAAGGCCCTGGCAGGTCAGAGGTCACACACACAGATTAGAACACACGTCTACTCACATCCATACGGGCAAGCACACATCTGCAATAGATGGTATATTATTACACATAGTATATGGTGTTGTTTTTAGTCGTGATTCTTTTTAGGTTGTTAATTTTGATTTTGTTAATATTGTTTTAGTGGTAAAGCAGAATTAAACTGGTCCTAAAAATCCTCCTCCCGATGAACACAGAATACAGCTGTTGTATTTTACAGTCTCATTTGTTAACCCCACAAGACAAAGCAGTTAGCACACATTGATTTAATGCTTGTTATATTAACACAACTTTCTCATCTAAAATAAAGCAGCCACACTGTTCTTTGATCAGAGGTAAAGCTCCATCCTCTGTTTCTCTCAGATGAACGAGATGCAGTGCAGAAGAAGACTTTTACCAAGTGGGTTAACTCACATCTGGCCAGAGTGTCCTGTCGTATATCTGACCTCTACAACGACCTGAGAGATGGATACATGCTCACCAGACTGCTGGAGGTGCTCAGTGGAGAGCTGCTGGTGGGGAAAAAAAAACCACACACACACACACACAGACAAAATGCCAAATCAGAATGGGCCTTGTATTAGTTTATTACAGTTGTACATAAATGATTTGTTTTTCCTGTACTTCACTCAGGAGGGTAAATGTTAGAATTTTCTTGTCATTTAACCAAAAGCCTTTACCTCAAATCCTGTTTTTACTCTGTTCTTGTTTTGTTTTAAGTATAATCCAAGCTAATGGCTGATTTGCATATGGGGATGATATTAATATGTATTATAACGTTATGGGATGTTAGTATTTAAATGTTAAGGGCTTTGATATCAAAAGTAGTAATTGGGTCTCTGTCTCTGTCTCAGCCGAGACCAACTCGGGGACGTATGCGGATCCACTGCCTGGAAAATGTTGACAAAGCGCTGCAGTTCCTTAAAGAGCAGAGGGTTCACTTGGAAAATGTCGGTTCCCACGACATCGTGGATGGAAACCACCGTCTCACTCTGGGCCTTATGTGGACAATTATTCTACGCTTCCAGGTAAACACCATCCAATATACAACACTTCGCTTATATTAAACCAGGTGACTTGTTATCAAAGCTTGTGATGTGAGTTACCTCTGGCGGAGAAGTGGCCAACGGCTAGAAATGACGTTTTCAGTATTAACATCGAGGGATTGTGATTTACTGTAAGTAACTTTCATAACAAAAAGCAATCAAAATTTCGTTGACTTACGTTCAATGACAATAAAGGAAATCTGAATCTGAATCTGAATCTGAAAAATGAATCCTTAAGAATGGGGAAGACGTGCAGCAAGGGACAGAAAGACACATCATTAAAGCATAGTGCTAACCTAGCTGATAAGTGTAGTACTTTGTGTTTCATGTGAATGGCTTCAAAAAATAAGCTTGTTTCACCAGCTAAATACTTTTAATATGAAGCAGCAGAAGGAAATTGTTTTTCATTAGCAGTAACTTTTTACAGAGTGAAAGCTGAATCACATGCTGCATTTGATCTGGTGAGTCCAGCGCATCAACAGAACTGACTCCTTAAACCAAAGAACGGTGGTTGGGTTTTTGATTCTTTTCATGTTTTGGATTATTCCTGTGAGGGACTGAGGTTCTTACTTCCACATGTTCCCATGCTACATGCCGAAGCCCTGGGATGGTAAAATCAGCAGTCGCTTAATTTAGGATGAGCTGCCAGCGGTTGTGTTTGGGGCGGAGGTTGTCACAGCTGCAGCATCATCAGTGTGCGACAGTGACAGACAGCATTGTTTGGTGTAGAAAGCCTGAAAGTCACCCAGGGCTCAGTGGCAGTCGCCTTCTAGTCTCTCAGACAAGGTCACACAGGCACACGCACACACACACACAGACACACACACACACACACACACACACACACACTCTGTTTGTCTGTTTCTGTCTGTCTCTCTCTAGTCATACGTACACCGATGTCCTCATATATTGTCACACTCACTCACACACACACGTGCACTGGTTTCCAGGCCTTAGCAGCAGTGATACAGGATCATTTCATGCGATGTAAGTACAGTAGAAGCTCAGGGCTTGTCTTCATCACGCTTCAGTGCTACAGCACGGCCTCTGCATGAAAGGCTTGTTTAGCATTTTTCAGACCCCTCTGGAACATTCTTGGTGTGCAGCCGCCTGGTGGCTGTCCCCTGGGACTCAGTATTGTCCTGCTTGGCCTAGCTACCTACCACAAAGCACATTTAACAGCACTGCAGGCAGAATTATCTCATGATTTGTTGGGTGACCCTATGATATTAGGTTGTTAGCTCAGTCGACCGTAGAAACAGCATTTATAGTTTAGATTTGTACATTTCTCACAGATATGCTGCACAACTTTATGGTGTTGTCAGTTTAGCTGAGCAGCTGTAACTGCAGTGTTAAGTCTGCAGCAGTCTGCACCCCAGAGCCGCCAGTCAATTGCCTCTTCAATTTTGCATGTGTTGAGAAAGGAGTGAAGGGGACTGATGTTCAAGTGTGTGTGCAATGCTCACCATGGATGGTATATTAAGATGGACAATATGTCTCCACTTCCTCCCAGTGGACAAAAATTCATTTGATATGATATGTTCGGAGCCAGAATCTGCATCGTAGTGATGGTGTGGAGCCATGGTAACGAAGAATATGTTTGAAACTAACTAGTACATACATAACTTAAGTATTTTATCAAGTATATCATATATTTACATTTATTTTAAATAATGTGAACATATAATAATAATAACTTTATTTGTATAGCACTTTTCCTAAACAAGGTTACAAAGTGCTTCACAAAATACATGGCAAAAAAATTAATAAAAGGCAATTTTAAGTGCAAAATCATAAACATTTTAAGACAATTATAACAAATATTTAATACAAGTATGGAGAGCAGCTCTTTGGCCACTGTGGAGAGAGAAAACTCAATTACTGGAAGAAACTTCTTGAACCAGACTCAATGCCCAGTTGGATGGAAAAGAGGGGAGGGGGGTGGTGGGGCAGTAACAGTTGTATAACCTTCATTATAATCGTACCTCAGATAAGTGGAAGAAAATGGAAATGATTACCCATTAGCCCATTTTGTGATGACACTATTATAACTATGATACTAACAGAGTCTGAGGTCTGAGAAGAATTTAGGACCTTGACCTGCCATGTAAAGTGCCTTGAGATAATGTATATGGATAATTACAATTTGGTGGTATACAAATAAAATTGAATTGAGGTTTGATTCCAAATCCTAAGATCTGTTTATAGGGTCAGTAACTGCCCCGTTCCCTCCGTCCTCTGGGGTGAAAGAGAGAGTTTGCTTTGCCCAGTCAGCAGGTATAGGACCCAACCACTGCAGTAACTGAAACTGCACACACGCAGAAAGAGGGAGAGAGAGAAAGAGAGGGAAAGAGAGGGGGAAGAGGACAGAGGAGTGACAGGCAAAGGAAAAGGTAAATCCAAATGCGTTTACAGAACCGTACACAAATAATAACAGAATGTTATTATTTGCAGGAACTTCAATTATAGTCTCTGGTTGGCTTGGGGTCCTATTGTTGTGTACGTGTGTGTGTGTGTGTGTGTGTGGTTGTGGTTGTGGGGGGTGTAATATATGGATGTGCTTTCACACAGATCATTGCTTTTTACAGTGAACCTGAATCAAGACACATTGGTCAATGTTAATGTCAAATTAAGAAGATACTGTATCAAGATTCAAATCTATGATATTAATGCTAATACACTCAGTATTTTCAGATTTGCATTCAAGCATCTAGCATTGAATTATTTCAACTTTCTCCATATTCAGATATTTTCAGCTGTTGTTTCTCTGTTTATTCATAAATTATATCTCTGCTGCTGAAACAACATCTTGTGCCAGTTTCTTTCTCTCTCTCTCTCTCTCTCACACAAACACAGTTCAGTTATAGTGTGTGTGTGTGTGTGTGTGTGTGTGCGTGCATGCGTGCGTGTGTGTGTGTGTGTACGTGCAATGTTGTTTCTAACAACATGGGTAGCAGCTGATTCGTGGGTGTCAGTTCCCCAATTACCTTGGATCATGTCACTGTGATGTGATTGGCTGAATAGCTGTCACTTCTCATCAGGCGCTCTAATGGCTCTGCACTTCTACACACTGAAATCCTCAGCTCTCATTGCTGTCGTCTGTTTTTCAGGAAAAATAAGTCACGGTTTCATGAAGCCATTATCATGATTTGAATGGTGGCTGTGAATGGATGTTCTGAGTCTTCGTGGGTCAACACTTAATAACTGATCTAATCACTGCTTATGACCCACTGCTGTATAGTAATTACAAATCATTTGATAAGTCAACCACAGGTAGCTAATTAGTCAGCTAACTCTCAGTGACTGGCTCAAAAAAACTCAATATTTGACCCTGTAGTGAGAAGTAAACTGAAATTGTAAATACTCAACAGTCACTGACAAGTGTATGAGATACACGGTATTGCATTCTGGGATTTTTAGCAGTTGTATGTGAACACAAATTTAAAAGGCTTGTATTGCCCAGTTTTAAGCTAACCTATATATCGGTCAGGCTCTAGTAAATACCTGTACTGCAAATGTGTGTATTAAAATGGTGTAGGGACGGGAGGTGTTGGGTCTGTGTCACATTGTCTCTCTTATCAATGCTAAACTGTTGCTGTTGTGTTTCTTTTCAGATCCAGGTGATCAAAATAGAAACAGAGGACAACAGAGAAACTCGCTCTGCCAAGGACGCTCTGCTGCTCTGGTGCCAGATGAAGACTGCAGGGTGAGCACTGTGATTGTATATCAACGTATATAGAGGAAAATGTAATGTTCCACGATGAATTAAGTTGATTTGTTAGTGTTGGGTTTATGGTTCTCCTTGGTTCATATTTAATAAAGCTTCTCTCTGGTCCAGGTACCCTGAGGTCAACATCCAGAACTTCACCACCTGCTGGAGAGACGGCCTCGCCTTCAATGCCCTCATTCACAGACACAGGTGATAATTACTTACAACACATTACTCATGATTATAATTTGAAGCTGCAACTGCAGATGATTCAAAACACAGACGCACATGCGACGACTGTGTAATATTCACAAGTACTCAGCCGTCACTGTTATTACGTATTTATATGTTCTTATGTCTTGTGCTGAGAATTCTTATTTTACTTGTATATATTTTTTATTGAATACACATTTTGTCCTATTTTGTGTATTTATTTACTATTTAGCTGCTTTTTCTTTACTATGGGGCTTCTCTGCAGGTTTTTCCACATGATCATAACCAACTGATGTCACAATAATGAGAATGTTGTCCTGGATTTTTATTTAAATTTACATTTACATTTAGGGCATTTAGCAGACGCTTTTGTCCAAAGCGACTTACAATAAGTTGTTTTTTATGTCAGAGAAACAGCCGCAACACACAGAACATTCATGGTGGTTTAATTTAAATTTGATTTTAGTTTGTTACCAAACCAACCAAAGAAATTTCAACAATGATATAAAAATAAGAAAAAGAATCACCGAATGCCCAAAATGGGAGAAATAAAGTGACCCAGCTTGCGGTGGGAGGGGAGGTGAGTGAAAAAACCCAAAACATAGTATATCATGGGCAGTTATAATCATACCAATATACAACCACCAAAAAGGTACAAGTTTGACCATTTTCATAAAATAATGTCTCATGCAAACTGGGTGATCATCAAAACTCACATTTTTGTTTGCAGGGAAAGATTTAGAGTAGAACAGGTTTGACTATCAGAGTCATAAAAACATTTGGATCATTTTGCTCCCTCCAGACCCGACCTGATAGAGTTCCACAAGCTGACGCGCTCCAATGCAACTCATAACCTCCAGCAAGCCTTCAACATCGCAGAGCAGAACCTGGGCCTCACCAAACTCCTGGACCCTGAGGGTGAGAATTTTCAACTGATTTTGGGTCAATTTCAGTTCAAAGCACATTAAACCTAAAGTTAAGCCAATGTTTAACGCTCTGCTTCCTGTCTCGTTCCTCTGGTACAGATGTAAACACAGAGAACCCAGATGAAAAGTCTATCATCACCTATGTGGTTTCCTACTACCACTACTTTTCCAAGATGAAGGCTCTTATTGTGGAGGGCAAGAGGGTTGGGAAGGTAATAATCTGTGTAAATCCACATGATGCTAACACAGCAGTGGAGTAGCCTTTACTTTGAAAGTTAAAAGACCTGCAGTGTCATCAAGCTGAAACACAGCAATAATGAATCACCTTCTTCAGGTACTCGAGAACTGTGTCGAAGCGGAGAAAATCATCAACCGCTATGAAGCTCTGGCATCAGACCTGCTGGACTGGATCGAAAAGACCATCGCTATCATCAGCAACCAGAAGTTTGCCAACTCACTGACCGGAGTTCAGCAGCAGCTTCAGGCCTTCACAACCTACTGCACCATCGAGAAGCCCATCAAGTATGATCTTTTTGCTTCTGTACGATAAGAGACAAGATCCAAGCGAATTTATATTCTTGTGTTGATGCCTTTCATAAACCAATGTTCTGCACATGTTTTTAATTCAAGGCAAATCTTTCATATTAAGGGGTTTTGTACTTGTTTTTTCATTGAAGCAGTGATAAACACCCCAAGCTACAAAAAGTAAACTCCCCCAGAGTGATGACAGCAGGTTAACAGAGTGAACAAAGAAGTCGGCCTTTACCCAGAGTCCTCAGACCTCCCTGTCAGCAAGCGTTCATGCTGCGTTGTGTCCTTGATCAAGACGCTGAATCCCTGAATAACTTTGTGGATGCAGCTTGTTTCTTTGACCTGGTGTTTTTTTAGCTTTTCCTATAAAAAAAAAGGAATGGAAAGGTCGTAACATAATATTCTAAAATGTTTTTTTGTTTCTCGCTCAGGTTTCAGGAGAAGGGAAATCTCGAGGTTCTTCTTTTCACCATCCAAAGCAAACTCAGAGCCAACAACCAGAAACCCTATGTGCCTCATGACGGGAAGCTGATCTCAGACATCAACAAGGTCAAACGTCCATTTCTATTTTGTCTGGAGTATTTTTCGTTTCAATCGCTGATTCATTTCGAGGTCAGATCACTCTGCAGTAGCTGAGAGAAAACCTCTTTTTCATCGCATTGCCGCCAACAAAAGTGTGTTTTGTCATTTCCTGTCCAGGCCTGGGAGAGGCTGGAGAAGGCGGAGCATGAGAGGGGTGTGGCCCTGCGCAAGGAGCTGATTCGTCAGGAGAAGCTGGAGTTGCTGGCTCAGCGCTTTGACCACAAAACCACCATGAGACAAGCCTGGCTCAATGAAAACCAGAGACTTGTATCACAGGTAAGGATCTGAGGACTGAACCAGAATTCAATAATCTTAACCATCCCTCTGCCCCACTTGCCCGTCTTGCCATCCTTTTCCTCCACTCTCCTTCCATTTTCTCTTCTTCTTTGTCTCCTCCTTCAGGACAATTTCGGCTACGACCTGCCAGCAGTCGAGGCGGCAATGAAGAAACATGAAGCCATAGAAGCGGACATTGCCTCATATGAAGAGCGAATCGGAGTGGTGGTGGAACTTGCAGCAGAGATGGAGACGGAAGGATACTATGACATCCGACGTATCTTGGCTCGTAAGGAGAACATCCTGGGGCAGTGGGCTCTGCTGAAGGAGCTGGTGGCAGGGAGGAGGACCCGGCTGGAGAAGAACCTGGCCCTGCAGAAGACTTTTCAGGACATGGTTTACATGATTGACTGGATGGAGGACACACAGGTATGGAGGGGAATGCAGAGAGAGACAATCATCTTGTACAAGCAGTAGAAACAGTGGCGATGGAGGAACATAGAGAAAGAGTCAAATCTGCATAGTTTAAAGAGTGAAAATTGAAAGAGAAGACAAAGCAGAGACATGTGTCCATTAAAAAAATAAAATACAAATTTGTCTTCTTGTCCCTCCGTCCCTTTGCATCCCTCTCAGGTTCAGCTGCTGTCAAAGGACTTTGGGAAACATCTCCTGGAGGTGGATGACCTGCTGCAGAAACACAGCCTGCAGGAGGCAGACATCGCTGTGCAGGCTGAGAGGGTGGAGACGCTCAACACAGCTGCGCTCAAATTTACCACGATAGAGGGTACACACACACACACACACACACACACACACACACACTCACACAGCTATATCACTTTTAAACAAATTATTTTGATCTGTCTGAAGATACGTATATACACTGAGATGATGCAGCAATGAATGTGAAAATGATCAGTTTTGAATTCCAAGATTAGGCCAACACTTATTAGTATTAAACATTGACAAGAGCATCAGACCATGACAATAGAGCTTCAGGTTTTAGTATTCAACCTTTGTGCAGCGTATAATGATCGCTAATGATCACCATGACTCAATTTTTGAAAACCTAATATGAGTAGGTTGATCAGTTTAATAAACTAAATAATAAAGTGTATGTTTTTAATGAACATTAACCTAATGTTGTGGCCCCTCAGGATACCAACCGTGCGACCCTCAGGTGATCTGTAACCGTGTCAACCACGTGTCTTCTTGTCTGGAGGAGCTGAAACAACTGGCAGTGAAAAGACATGCTGAGCTCGAGGAGTCGAGACAGCTCTGGGCCTTTTTTCAGGTGAGACGCCTTGAAAGGTTGTGTTGAATATTCCTCTTCAGTCGAGGGGTCCTTGTGCTGGTGTGTTTGTTGGATACTTCAACCAGTGGAAACATTTCTTAAACTTCATGAAACCGACAACTGTGTGGAAATGAGAGAATAAGCAGGGTTCTTCTCTCAATTTTTTATTTGAAGATTTTTTTTCTTTCACTTTTCATTTAAACAACCAAGTAACTCTTTGAATGTCAAGAGAGACCACGTGCCATTATCCTTATGTTTAAATAATTATCACATTTCCCGCATCTCTATGGCCACTGACTCATATGATTTTTAAATTTTTTTAAATCATTTTTTTTCTTGACGCCTGTATGTTTTTTGTGTCCAAACTTAATGAGTATGTGCGTGTTCTCCTGTAGGAGCTGGAGGAGTCGGAGGCCTGGATCAGAGAGAAAAGCTCCATCCTGGGAGCGCAGGGCTACGGGAAGGACCTGAGCAGTGTGCTGAGGTTACTACAAAAGCACAAGACTCTGGCTGGAGAACTGCTGGCTCACCGGACGCTGCTGCAGGTGTGTGTATGTGTGTGTGTATCTGCTTGTGAGTGATTCAGCACTTGGAATATCTGCAGTACCTGGAGTTTCTGTTCCGAGCTTCATGTACGTCAGTAAAAAAGATTCATTTGCAGTTGTGGTTAGATGTTAGGTGCAGTACCTCCTAAAAGATGAGTCATAGGACTCAGTGTATTTTAATGCATATGTTTTCTCAGCTCTTCAAAGTTGACCACTACAACAGTTTTCAGACTATGATAATGATTTGGTTTCAAACCCTCTTTTCTGCAAATAGAGGAAGCACAGCACTAAACTTGAAATACTGGCTACTGTTCTACTTTAATGTTCCCAGTGTGAAATAATTTACAGCAACGTGTTACCCCTCCATCCTCCCCCACTCCTCCAGAACACCATGAAGAGAGGGAAGCAGATCCTGAGCGAGAAGAGCTTTGGCACCGCGGGGATCCAGGAGCGCATTATGGAGGTGAAGGAAGAATGGAAGCAGCTGGAGGACCAGGCAGCGCAGCGTCTTGGACACCTGCAGGAGGCACTCAACTTTTTCCAGTTTTCCACGGAGACAGACGACTTGGTGGTTTGGCTGCAGGACGCTTACCGCCTGGTCTCCAGCGAAGACTTTGGACATGACGAGTACTCAACTCAGTCACTGCTGAAGAAACATAGAGGGGTCAGCGAGGCTGTTGACAAACATCGTCTGCATGTGGTGACGCTGCGCAAACACATGATGGTGCTGCCTCTGCGGTACCGTGATCAGGAGGTGGGTGAAGGGTCAAAGATGTATTTTTTGTTTTTTTCCCCATTTTTTAATTTACTTGTTATTGTAATTGCGCCTCTTTTTTCTCCTCTGTGCAGGAGGTGCAGGTTCGTATGGGCGAGGTGGAGCAGCTGTACACTGAGGTGGCTGAGGTTGCCGTGCTCAGACAGCAGTGGCTTCATGACGCCCTTGCTGTCTATCACATGTTCAGTGAGGTCAATGCCTGCGAGCTGTGGATTGATGAGAAGGAGCAGTGGCTGGATAAGATGGAGATCCCTGAGAGGCTGGAGGACGTGGAGGTGGTGGCACACAGGTGAGGAACCACTCATATATTTCGAATTATTGTTATCGAGGCTGAGGAGTGACGAGCTCTGACTGACTCTCTGCATCAATGTCCTTGGTTGTAGGTTTGAGAGTCTGGACCAGGAGATGAACAGCCTGATGGGAAGGATCCTGGATGTCAATCAGATAGTTCAGCAGCTCCTGGATGGAGGTCATCCGTCTTCTACGGAGGTCAGAGGTTGTCAGGACCATCTCAACTCCAGGTACGGATATAAAACTGCATTACTCCCAGCATTTACTACTGCTTTTAGTACGACCAGTGACATGACAACTACAGAAGCTATACAAAACATCCCAGCGCTGAGCAAGAAGTGCTCTCGCTACCGCTAATAAAAGATCACAGATTACAATTACTACATCTCTACTGATAGTACTCCTCCTGAGCCAGTGTGTCTGAAAACAAATGAGCCTTTTGGGGCAATAGACACCATAATTTGGGTGGAGGCAGCAGATATTCAGGCCAAGACTCCATCTTTTGTTCACTGTAGACTGTTTGCAATCCCACTGGTTTCTTTTATCACGTGAGTCTAGCGTTTCTCCACACCAAACATACAATCATACTTTACGTAGGGGTTTTGAATACAGACAACATTGTTGGCTAATTAACAGCCAACTTCATATGAATACAGATACATTTTATAAAGGTCTCTGTGTTCCGCCTCTTTTGCTCTTCCAGACCCAAAATCTTTGTCCCTCCTCTGCAGAGTCGTCACATTCACATGCAGAATCTGTCTGTAGAGATTACCCAGAGGCGACCAAGACCAATTCATTTGTATCAAAGTTTTAAACCTAATACTACTATACTGTGGATGTGTCTTTCTGTACTGGTCCTGTGTAGTGATCAGCTTTTTGAATCAATGTGGAGAAAAACCCTTAATCTCAGTTATGGTCCAGTAAAGAGTTACTGCCGCTGTCACCTAAACAGTCAAGAGGATGTGCTGAAGTTATTTTCTAGCTCCTTGGTGGTAATTGGACTTTTTTAACTGTCTTCTCACAAACACCTCAGGCCCTTTCAGTTGATTCAGTCTTGTAGAAAGATGCTGGACTTTAACGTCCCTTCTTGTCTTCGATCAGTGCCTGAGATGTAAATGTAAAATGGCAGCAGACTCAGTATCTCTTCTGTGCATCTGCTGCACCAGTCTCTCGTTATCTGGCTCCTTCTCTGTCTGGCATGTTAATCTATGGTAGCATCCGGCCAAGACCACCCTGTGAAAGGACCTGGCTTTTTTATCCATCTCGGTCATATTCACTGGACACTGGTGCGTCTGGCAGCAGTGTCCATGACGGCCGGGTGTCCATGAATCTCATGACCTTGGCAAGTGGAGTTGGTCTCAGGGTGACCATCTGTGCTGGCTGCCTTAGTCAAGATAGAGAGTAGTTGTCCCAAAAAATAAAAACAAACATTCAAAATAATCTCTGGTATTCATGACTAAAATTCAGTTTTACTAAATAATATCAATTGAATGTAAATACATAAATGCATTGTACAGTGAGTTTAGTCACCTTGACATCCTTGTACAAATACATACACAGATTATAGGTCATATTTGCCCACGTACAGCAGCGACTGCCCTCATTCACACCTCAGCACCAGTGCTGATCTGATCTATGAGACGACTCGTGCAGCTCAGTGTCACTGAGCTGTTTTCCATCCTGCCTGCTGAGCGCTCTGTCTGCCTCTCAGTGACGCTGCCATTACCTCATTACAGTCACAAGGGTCTCTGTGTGTGTGCATCAGTGTGTGTATGTGTGTGTGTGTGTGTGTGTGTGTGTGTGTGTGTGTGGAGACCTGCTGGTCTGGAGCAGAATCAGGAGAGCATATTGTGTGACGATATGGTGAGCAGACGAGGCCTGGGCTGGAACCACAGCTGAGCAGAGAACAAACAGAATCAACTATCTCAGATAAACAGTAACGGTTCATAGCAAGTCGTCATTACAGTGGGTTTAACATGTATTTTAAATTTGATGCAGCTCCTCTCTTGTCAAAGTCAAAATAATTGACTGAGATTTGTGTTTCTTAAGCAATAGACTCAGAGTTACAAGAGAGTGGTTGAATGTTTTCAGCTGTTTTTAGCTGTAATATCTTTAACTCCTGACACATCTGCTGCATTTCAATTTATGCTTGAACAAATAAATATAAGCCCCACAGTTTATACTTATTCAAAACTGATTGTATGATCCTTAAACAAACTGTGTTATCGACAATGTGATTCTTAAAGATATAATATGCAACAATTCTTCATGAAAATGGCTAAAACACCTGAATCTATATATTTAGCTGACTTGCGTACGTGCATTATCCAACACCGTTCAAACCCAGAGAAATTTAAATCAAGGCAGAGGACCTTTTATTTCCTTTGCCTTTCAATCACATCATATCCTCTTAACGCGAGGCTCTGTTATAATTTCCGAGGCACACGCTGTTTGCACCGATCACTCATTATAGATCACAATTATTCATTGTTTAATTATTCATTCATAAAACTTTAATACATGACCTTATCTGTGAATATAATTTGTGACTGAGTTGCGTTGAGTAGATTTTCATTGGCAATCCCACCTTGCTTCACTAAGTCACCAAACTGGGTCTTTGTTATTGTTGTGATTGAGAGACCACTGGCGGTGGAGGTTACACAATGTGCGTTTAGTACTGCAAATGAGAGTGAATGATCTCGTGTCTTTCTTCCCTCTTGAATTTTAGGTGGAACAGCATTGTGGAGCTGGTTGAGCAGAAGAAGGATCAGCTGGACTCCATGTTGCGTCTGCAGAACTACTTGCTGGAGTGTGCAGAGATCAAGTCTCAGATCCAGGACAAGAGAAAAGCCATCGACTCCACTCAGTACGTGGGCAGTGACCTGGGAGGAGTCCTGGCACTGCAGAGACGCCTCTCCACCATGGAGGGAGCCCTGTCTGTCCTGGAGCCTAAACTACTGCATCTGCAGGTTTGGAAATAAAGATATTGACTGTATAAACATTAAGAATAAACTCTCAAATTACTGTGTGAATAAAAATCTGTTTTGATCAAAGGTAGCATTTTGGCAATTCCAGGTTCTTTGGCTTGTTGGCTGTAGTTGTCGTTGATGTAAGCTACCAAAGTCACTGTTGCTGCTACAGAAATTGCATCAGCAAATATAAAAGGATTCATGAATTGGTTATGTTGTCATGCATTTATTCCGATAAAGAGTGATTCTACTGCTGGAGATACACTTGCTTTTAACCATGCAAACACGTCATGTCCGCCTCGTGCATCCTTTTGGTGCATTGATTGCATTGAACGCTACATGTCTGCAAGATTCTGTAGTACATGAAAGTTCTATATGGTCTGAGTTCTGTCATGTTCCCACAAGTGGAATGTTCCAGTAAAATGAGTATCACACAGCAAGTATTTGAACAGTTACGCTCACCCCACATCTGGTTGTTAGACAGCAAGTATATCTCCAGCCGGGGAAACTACAGAAGATATAAACAGCAGAATAAAAGGCTGCACTCACGTTAATGCTGTCGGTGTTTGGTGACGCAGGAGGAGGCGGAGCATCTGGCCTCTGCTCACTCTGGTCGGACCATGGATATTCTCGTGCCCTTCGATGGCATCAGCCTTGAGTGGGAGGAGCTGAAACGCACCCTGCAGGGATGCGAGGACTCACTGTTGGTGGCTGGCAGGCTGCAAAGCTTCATACAGGTACACAGGGATAGTTCATGCATAAGGACATTTCTATTTCTCTGATCAGCCCTTGCTGATAATCATTAGGAACAGAATTGTACCTGACATTAACAATAAAGCCACATCACCCCATTTAAAAACACAGTGCTGCTTTGACTTATTATTGTAACAAGGCAAAATAAACAGTGCTACAGAGCAACATAAACTGTACCTATTGCTTGTTACATTGAAACATGTTTTTTGATATCATATCATATATATTTAAAGGGATATTTTTATCATTTTCACATAAAACAAGGAAATTGTCATTGTGCAAGAGAGAACACGTTATTCCAAACAAAATCCTTTCAAACTGATGTATGGTTATAATATGCTAAAGAGGCTTTAAGTGATCTTTCATCAACACAATTGTCTCGGTGCACAGGCGTATGCAGTGTAACAGTAGAATGGATGAAATGTAAATGGTGTTGCTCTCTCCGTGCTCTCAGGACCTGGACTCGTTCCTCACCTGGTTGGTCCAGACACAGACAGCTGCTGCCTCAGACCAGCTGCCCAACGACCTGGAGGAGGCAGAGAGACTCATCAACAAACATGCTGCCCTGAAGGAGGAGATAGGACGGTGGGTGACCCAATTTTCCTGAGAGATCCTTCAAACTCATCAGATCATGAGAACATTATGAATCAGGACTTTCTCTGTGCAGATATGAAGAGGACTACGAGCGCCTGCAGGCCATGAACGAGCTGCTGGAGTCCGAGGAGGCCCCTCTCCCTCAGGCCGCTCTGCAGCAGTGGCTCCAGAAGCTCGATGTCGGCTGGAATAAACTGCTGGAGATGTGGGAGAGCAGGAGAGAAGTTCTGGTCCAGGCTCATATTTTCCATCTGTTCCTGAGAGACGTTAAACAGGCTGAGTCCTTCCTCAATAACCAGGTGAGATGAGGAAAGAGAAATGGAGGACATCATTTCAAACAGATGTAGTTCATTGCGTACATAAAAGCAGCATAAATGAGTCTTAAAAACTTTAAAAAATCACGTTTTCAATGGCTCGCCCTGGAATCTGGTGCCGATATTCATGTTCCCCAGTGGATGAAGCTTAATGACTGCGTTTATTTAACATGTCAAAGCTTTTACAGTGTAAAATAAGTCCACATGAAAAAGCAGCATCCTTGATCCACTGTTCTCAACGACTTCTCGTCTTTTGTATGCCAGGGTTTCAAATTCTAATGTACTCACATGTCAAACTGAAGAAAAATTGAGGGTCAAATAAAAAGGAAGAACAGACTCACAAGAGAGGGTCTGCAGAGCACCTCTGTATTTTCTGATGTTGGAGCTGGAGCAGTGGTTTCTAGAAACTTAAGATCTACATCATGTTGAAGTGTCAGAGGATGAGCTGTGTGTGTGTGTGTGTGTGTTAGCAATATACAGTATGATGGTATTTGCATGTAGGTCTGAGTAAATTACACATCTTCCCTATTGGTTAAAATCTGTTCATGAGTCATTGGTTAATAAACAAGTGTCATACTCTTAATTTGAACTGTTTAAATAATGTAGTTGCATCATGAATAAGGTAAGATTATCTTCTCTTTAACAGAATACTAGTTTAACAAAATTACAAAACATTTAGTGGAATGAATTAGTAATAAAAACGAAGTGTAGTGTTTTATGTTATGAATCTGTGTTAGGAGCATCAATCAACTACTGACGATGTGTAAATCTACTTTAAAAGGTAATTAAAGTTTTAAATAGATTTACACATTGTGAGTAGTTTTGACTGAATGATGATTTATTTCTTAAGAAAATAATCATAATTTTGTTAAATATTTGTGTGTAAATATGATCTAAGGACGTTAACATATCTACAGACTTGCCTGAGTCATGTGGTTCAGAAGAACAGTGAGTACCACATGCACAGAGGTTTGTTTTTCTAACCTGAAATGTCACAGGCAGAGCTGTCCCTGACCTGTGTGTGTGTGCCTGTGTGTTAACGTGTGTGTGTGGCCTGCAGAATGTGTCCTAACCAGGGACCACCTCTCCTTATAATTGCCATGGTGGGGGAGGAGGGGCTGTTTATTCAGGGAGCAGCATTTCTTCTTCAATAAGTATCAACGATGTTTGAGGCCATAGACCTTTTTCTGCCTCTCCCTGTTGTTTCCGCCCTGATCTCATTTGCTTTCTTCTGTTTCCAGATGATAAATTAAAAACAAATGTTCAATTTTCACATGAATAGTAAAATATAAAAGGATTCCTCATAACGAAGGCTGAGTAACGATTGATGTCGTTATTGATTTATTCAGCTTATTTCATGTTGAATCAACTGATAAATTGAATAAAGATTTAGTGACAATGACTATAAAAGTGAAAAAAAAACATCATAACATACAGTTGATGTCTTCAAAGTCCGAAACATAAAGATATTCCATTCACTAACAGAGAACGAAGAAAAGCAGTGAATCTTCACATTTGACAGACTGGAACAAGTGAAAAATATCATCAGTATCTTTTCCTTTGATTGTCTCATCAATAATGTTGTAACCACAGACTGTAAATAAAAATGGATGTCTTCTCCCACTATCCAGAAATGAAGCCAAAAAATTAGAATTTTAGTTAGAATAATAATAGAAAACTAATTCAAACCAAACCTCTCAGAAACATGAACTCTTGAACAATCATCAGTGTGATACTACCTAAAATGACTCTTTAGTTTGGTCCATGTCCCATCTGCTAACATGGAGGAGGCAGGGTTTCTGACCTATACTGCAGCCAGCCACCAGGGCATGATAGAGGTCATCATCTCGTCCCTATTTATTTATGGTCCATGGTTGTAACCAATAAAGTTGGTTGTTGGAGAACTAACAATGTAAAAGAAGAATCTCATTGTGATATTTTTCTGTGTAATGTGGATCTTCACATTTTTCTTCGTTGCACACCTGACATCACCTCACTTCTCCTGTCTTCCAGGAATCGGCCCTCGCTCACGTTGAGCTGCCCACCACAGTGGAGACGGTTGAAGCCGCCATAAAGAAACACAAGGACTTCACCACCACCATGGAGCTGAACCTGCACAGGATCAAAGCTGTCATCGAGGCCGGCGAGAGTCTGATCAGCCAGAGCAACATCTACTCTGAACGCATCAGGGAACGCATTGACACCCTCGCCAACAGGTACTGACAAACAAGAGGAGTTAAAAATAAAAAGGAATTGGACTCAATCTGACAGTGTTTGTATTATTACGTAATGTTATACCAGTTTCACTTTAAGTCTTTTCAAAGCTCCAATCATATTGAGGATTCCGTTTCTCTCTTGGTTTGTAAGTTTTTATTGATAAGAACTTGTGTGGAGTGTGAGAATATGGCATGTAGAAATAAAACCAGATACAGGCCCGTAGCTCACACGGTCCTCCTCGCTGTGTGTTGTGCACATTTTAAAGCATCTGAGCAGCTGCTTAAACACAATACAACAACAATGAAAGATTAGTAGCTCTACAATCTGAAGAAAAGAGAATTGAAAAGTGTAACTGAAACAGAAACACAGAAAAAGAACTGACACCTGACCATGAAATCTGTGTGATGGTTGTGTGGGTCTGCGTTTGTGTGTGTGTGTGAGAGAGAGAGTGAAGTGGGGGTTGGGCTTTTTTCTGTGTTCAACAATAGGTAACCATATGGTTTTTGAATTTAATTTACATCAATTAACTCGGGGGACGTTAATTATTCTCCCATGGACATAAATAAATGTCACAAAACTGCCACAATGTGATTTACTGTATTGTGGTTGTTTAATAGATAACTTCACAATCATTACATCAATCAATGCTCTTTTTAATAGACACGTTTTCTCTGATAAATAAGTATGTTGAATTGAATTCTCTGTTATCTACAAATATCAATATTCTATCTGAATATTTCCAGGCCAGACATTGAAATAAATACAAAATAGAATGGCCAAACAGCCCCTTAAATATGCATATAAAGCAGTCCCCTAAACATGATTCTTTTTCAAGTTCCATGAAACAATCTCTGAGAAAACCTTTTGGAAAAAGGTTTGTTGAAGTTTGTCAGGTGGTGGAAAAGAAAGAAGACAAACAAAGATAGAAACACACACACGTCTAAATGTGCTTTAAATGTGTTACATGTTTAGTTATTGAGGAGTCTGTCCTTCACTCTTTCAGGGGAAACCAGAACAGAGAGCTGGCTCAGCGGTGGCTGGAAAAACTGAACGACCAGTGGGAACTTCAGAGGTTTCTCCAGGACTGTCATGAGGTAGGAGACCAGACCGGTTTCACACACAGGACGACCTCACGAGGAAGTGAATAAAGCCAGTTTAAAAGCATTTTCTTAGGGAAAATAAAGAAAAATGGTTGTGATATTGTTTGTTTTTACGGGAGCTGACTTCCTGTGTTCTCTAGTGGCAACATCAGATAGTTTTTCATTATTTAGGACTCCGTTAATTCATACTGATTGTTTTAGGATCAACCAATGTTCAATTTTGCCAGAGCAGGAGCAGCTTTTTTAAAGTTCTGTAATGTGTGTTTTAGAAGTTTGGATATATATCGCCTCATCACAGCAGCCGGTTGGTATCCAGATGTGTAAATGTGTAAATCAGCAGTCATGATAATTTCAATGTGGATATAAATATTTCCTTAAATGTTGTTTACGCTGCTTAACGTTGTCAGTGTTATAGTCACACATTGGGAAAGTTTCTTTTCTTGTCATTCAGTAGTTAGATAATGTTCTATATCGACCTCAACCATCTTTTTTAAAACCATGAACATAAGATTGGAGGGTGATATATTATATAGACTCATTGATTTCATATCATATCATTATATATATTCTCTCGGCTTGATTAGCAGGATTTTCCGTCTCAGTATTTTCAGGATAACCACTTTAATCCTGTGTTGTTGTAAGCTATCATTTACATGGTCCGCACCCTCGTGCGTGTCTAGTTGTGTTGCACACAACTCACCTCTCCTGCCTCCTGCAGTTTCTGCTCTTTCACCCTGCAGAGTCACAGACTCCTTTCTGGGCCAAAACCTTGTTTAGTTTCAGCAACTTTCTCTCGTTGGCTCTGCTGAATAATTCAGCAGAGCAGCACCTCATTACTAATTCAGAGGAGGAAGAGTGTATCTAACTGTACATGAGTGTGTGTGTGTGTGTGTGTGTGTGAACCTGAACTCTCAGCTGGCAGTGTGTGTTCTTCTCTTCAGTCAACCCTTCATCCTTGTGTTTCACTGCTGCTCCATCTCCACTTTACACTGACGTTCACAGTAATGTTTGATAGTGATAACATCTTAGAGTTTGTTTTTGTTCTTTAAAGTTAAAGTTTTTATTTCAGCAAACAAACACTGCTTCTCCCAGAGACTCATATCAGCCGATTTTACTGTCGAACAGATATATCTGCCTCTGGTTGTAACAAACGCGGTGCAGAACAGAACATGTTAAAAGGTTTTGTGCATTTGATTTTTGATTTTAAACTATTGGGGTATATTTTATTATCAGTCACATGGGTCCTCATGTCCCTTGGTGATTGGACTTGTAATGCACATGCAGCCTGTCCTGGGAATTTGTGTCTGTGCCTTTCATGAACAACTTTATAAAGAGTCCGAAAACCTCTTATGTAACTTTAGAAGTCCTTCTGTAGCATCTTCCACGTTGTCCTCAGAACAACTCCATCTTCAGGACAATAGGAGACTGAGGAAGTGAACGCAGGTCAAGTTAATACTGTTGTTTTTTTTAAACCAGACTCACCTGTGGGTGTATTTCAGGAAAAGCAGTTTTATGCTCAAACATCAAAACAGCAGTAACAGTAGCTGTAAGTTTGACCATGCTTCTTCCTCCTACTGTATCTGCAGTGAACTACTGTTTGTGCTGGACTCACCTGTCACTTACACTCAGAAGCTATGTAAATAAACTGTTCTTGGAAATGTTATAGATAAACTAAATTCAATTTAGCCTGTAATGTGTTTCTGTCAACATGCAGGTCACACAAAAACTTATTTTTAGTCTTAGTCCTAAGAAGGACAAAGTGTGTTCCTCAAGTGTTTATTTATATATTTTATTAAAATCTAAAACGTAGTCATCAGTTACTCTTGGAATCCCATCACTGTCTACTCAAAATAGAAAAGAATGAAATTGATTTAAAAAAAACCTACTTGAAAACATCTGGTAAATAATCAGTTTTTATTGTATTGCAAATAATTCAGATTTAATAAAATGTCAGTTGAAGTAACATCATCAGATTTATTCTGTTCCACTCATAGTTCCAAGCACAATGATGTTTGATGATGTTTAATAAAGAAAATATCCTTAATCATTTTTTATGTTGAACTTATAATGGGACACTTTTGGTTTTGCTGTGGATTTTCCAGAGAAGCTTTGTGAGACATCTGTTTGAATTCTGACGACGTGATGATGACAGCGAGTCTATAAATCCTCCTCTTCCGTTTCTTGTTGTTCTGCTCTATCTACCCCCCCTTCCCCTACCCATTCATCCTCATTCATTCTCTGTTCGCCCCCAAAACACACACACACAAACACACACACACACACACACACACACACACACACACAGACACACACACACACAGACATGGTCTTCCTCTTTCCTCATTCAATTCATTTACAGTCTCAAGGGGGGCATCAGGCTGTGACCCACCGTGACCTCTGCAGCCGTGTGTGTGTGTGTGTGTGTGTGTCTGTGTGTGTGTGCGTGTGTTACACCGTGTACACTCCTAATGAGTGTGCACACAGTCTTTTTTTTTGGTGTCTGCTCGTAGGACGTGTGAGGTGTGAGCATGTGTGTGATATCCTCTGGAGGAGGTGACAAAGGCGTCGGACTGAAATCCAGCCCAGGAGCAGTAAATCTATCAAACTACAGATGCATCATCCAGGAGAAATCGCTGTCCCTTCTCTCTTCACTATCACACCTCCTCTGTCCAAACCTCTGCTGTGTCTCTCTCTCTCTCTCTCTCTCTCTCTTTTCTCTGCTTTACCACTGCAGCAGCGTCAGGCGAGCTGGAAACAGAGAGTACAGCTGCCTGGGACTGCTGCAGAGAGGAGGAGAGGGATGGTAGAGGGGGGTGGAGTGTGGGAGGCGGAGAATAAAACAAAAGCAGCTGTAGAGGAGTCGTGAGCTTGTCTGTTAGTGGAGCCCGGCGTCTTTTAATCCTTTAGAGCAGCTAAAACTTCAGTTTTTCACAGTTTCTCAACCTTCACACTCGTCCATCCTCCTCCTGACACAATTTAAAAACCCACCTCCCCCTCAGCATCATTAGCTGTGACCGGTGAGCCTGGAGGCGCTGCTTCCACCCCCTGCCCCCTCCAAAAATGTTTGAAATCCCAGTCTTTTGCTCCTCCCCCTCCTCCACTCCATCTCTCCTCCAACCAGCCCGCTCACTCGCTCGCCTCCTCATGAAGGTGTGGAGCTCCCATGCGTCGGCTCGGCAGCCTGCCATTTTATTGTTTTGGGGGAAGAGGAATTTTTTTTCTCTTCTTCTACGTCTATCAGTCATCCTCATTCTTGCCCTCTCGCTCGTCACTGGTCCGCCCCTGCCCCTCCTCTCTCTCCTGGTGGAGCGTACAGTGAGGAGCAAGGAGGAGAGGGGAGCGCAGCCTCAGTCTGAAGTCTCCAGTCTGTCTCTTCAGCCTCCAGTATTGTTGTTATCTACCCTCATGGCCGGCGTTTTTCTTTCAGCACACCTTCTGCATCCCTCAGTCGCGTTCAGCTCTCCAGAAGACCCCTCTTTCCTCCTCTCTTTCCTTCTGTCCCTACGCTCGTTCTATCCGTCTCCATCTGGCTCAGTGGTGTGGAGCATCTTTGCATGTGTGTGACGGCAGACGAGCGAGGATGCGGATACCAGCGGCTGCCTGCAGCTGACACAACCCCGTGGGCTGTTCCTGTTAAAAGCTGCCGGTAAACGAGCCATCCGTTGCACAGTTGGTTGAGAGGAGACCGGTTACGACTAAGGGAGGCGCGGGTGGAAATGTTAGATGCAGGTGTGAGGATGTATATGACAGAGAGATGAGGCTTGCTGATGCTGACCTGAATATGTTGGTGATGCCGTTAGCGTGCACTGGGTTCTGCTGTGTGTTGGCCTCACACAGACAATCTGTGTGTGCACATTTTACTCTGGAGGTGTGTGTGCGTGTGCGTGCGGATTGTTTACTGTGTGGCAGCATGTTGATGCTGTGATCTCTTGTGCTGTGTGCACATGTGAATTCCTGCCGCCATGCTTGTTGGTACACGTGTGTCTGCCTACATGTGCCGGCTGTGCGTCATTAAATATTCATGTCTGTGTGTTTGACCTTGTATTTCCCACTTTATGTGTCGCTGGTGTTTCTTTTTGCTTCTTCACACAACAGATGCTATTGAAAACATACATGTGTGATTAAAAAAAATTTTTTTTAATGAGTGTATAACTAACATACGTTTCTCTTATGAAGTGGCATATAGAGTGTGTGATCGTGTTTGGTGAATCCAAATCTTAAAAAAGAGAAATCTACAACACCAACAGTTATTTGTAGTATTTATACTCATCCACTATTGACATCTCTCTATCTCCCTCTCTCTTTCATTCTATCCCATTCACCCAGCTGGGAGACTGGGTGTGCGAGAAGATGCTGATGGCGAGGGACAGCAGCCGAGACGAGACCCAGAAGCTTCACAAGAAATGGCTGAAGCACCAGGCCTTCATGGCCGAGTTGGCCCAGAATAAAGAATGGCTGGACAAAATTGAGAGGGTGAGTGCTGGTCATCCAAAGGACGGATCATTCCTTTCTCGCTGATACAGTGACTTGATACCTGAGTTTAATATTCTGGTGTCGAGATGTTTTGTGACAACTGGCTGCTTGAAACTGGAGAAAAGATCTCTGTGGAATAATGGTTTTGTATTTTAGAGTTTGTGTTTCTTTTGACATCAGGATAGATGATAATATTGATTTCGACTTATTTTCACGGAGTTTGGCCATTGACCCTCTAAAGAAACGCAACATATTCTAATTTGTGCCATGCAAAGTACACAGTCCATATCGAGCAGAATATATTGATTATATATTTGAACAAGTTCAACTCCTTTTTCATAATATCTTTTCATCATAAATTATTTGTAGTTTATTTTATAATGTTTAAACTTGAATTTAAGGTGACGGAATGGGCCTTAGCAGAAGTATACGCTCTTTTTGATGGTGTATTAGAGAAATATAGTGTCCCGTGATGCACAGAGGACATATTTTAACCTCTTGTCTTGTAACCACATCAGTGCCTGAAACTCTCCGGGCAAGAAACCATGTTTGCTGTCAAAGAAAAGCTACAAACCACTTCTTGTTTCTGTTTCCCTTTAGACAGGCATCACTGATGTAAACAGCGTGTGGGCATCAATCAGCACAGCCCTTCATTAATGTCAGATTTATGAAGCCGTTCTGTTAAACACTACAGTGTTAAACTTACTTAAAGCGTAACGAAGCCAGGAGCTAGGACACAAAGTATCAGAGGGGTTTAAAATAGAAAGGGGAGCGCTGCTGTAACCTTCACCACCTCTGCTCTGCGTCCGGATTGAATCTGTTTCATATTGAAGAGATTTAAAGAAGATTTATCAGCGTCTTGTCTAAAAAGCTGTTTTTGTGTGCTGTGTCTCTTTCTTTGGTAGGTGAGAAGCAGTGAAGGCGATAATTGAATGACATTTGCTCGTGTTATGATACTGCAGATGGCACTAGATGTTATATTGCTCTATATTCTATCAAAAGATTTCTCAATCTCTAAACTTCCCTCTGAGCTTTTCACATGGTTAGTGTTTGTCATGGCTAACTTAATTTGTGTGATGCTACTGCCCAGTTACAGTCTACATGACATTTCTCTTTTTTTAAGTTAAACTCCAGTTTGCTTGTCCGTCTTACCCCGTGTGTACATGTCATTTAGTATTAGCACCGGCATCAACCCATGTCACCAAAAGCTCTCGAATGTCAATGTCTTTCCAAGTTGACGTCCCCTGGCTCCTCGTTTTCATTCTGAGATTTTTGTATTCTTCCTGTTTTGCGTCTGTCATGTGTTACAAACACGCCTACTCACACATTAAGAATTTTTCTTGAAATTTTCCTGCTGTATTCTCACATGGAACTGGATGTTTTACAAGGAGGAAGAGAGAAAAAGTTAGGGCCAGACTTCGGTGCATGTCTGAAAGCAGCTCATGTGATGCCTCTTCAGTGTACTCATGGTGTATAGTAGTGAGTGGCTGACATGTGGAGTCTCATGGACTCATATGTGCTGATGTATAAACTCAAACCTGTGACTGTTTAGTTCTCAGCGTGTAATTCTATGTGATGGGAATGGCAAACAAACCTTGGCTTTCCAACTGTTGTGAGGGAAAATCAAGGAGATACTGGATATTTACTGGAGAGACACTGATGCTACATTTCTTATGATAAACCTCAGCACTTGTGATTCTTAACGAAACATTAAATATGTCTGTACCGAATGCATTTCATTCATAAAAGCTCATACTTTTGCTATCATGGTGCAAACAGTTGACTGTGATATAATGGCTCAGTCCTCTGCAGTCATACTGGGCAGGGCTGAAACTGAAGTCCCCCGTGGGAGCAGAGTGGGCTGAGCCAAAGCACAACACTGCGTTTTGTTTTTATCTGAACACACACTGTACTTTAAAACAACCCGCAACATCTCTGAGGCCAGAGCCGAAACAACCAGTCAATGAATTGAATGGCTAATTTTCGTGAGAAAGTGTTTTTATGACATTCTAAAATGATGCTGTCTGTAAAACAATCTTAAGGCAGAAAAGTTTAAGCATGTGTGTGTTTGTGTGTGTGTGATGATTCCTATGATGTCCTCAAACACAATATGTACATTTATATTTATATATTACAGTTTATCATCAGAAATAATTATAATACAAAGCAAACACAAATACAACAAAATAAAGAGAACTTAAATTAATAAAATAATAAAGTAAAGGATAATTCAGTGTATAAGAACTGACAGAATTACATTTGCATTTGTTTACATATATTATTGGTATACTTTCTGTGGACACCAAATCGAAACTGGCTTTGTTCGTCTGAATCGTTGCACCTCTTCAAATATCAAATCTGCTCCTGCTCTAAAGTATAAAAGAGTCCATTGTAGTTTTTACGCCCACAAGCTGAAGTATTAGAAGAACATTGAGTGAATTTCTTTGTTGTATTTATTTGGCAGATTGTAAAAAATCATAACAACCTACTCAACACTTGTCAAAACTGACACTACTCAAACAAAACTGCTCAAAGTATGTTCCTTTTTTGATGGATACGCTCTGTCTGATTTCAACACATATTTCGTTTTGTTTGTGGCATTCAGAAAGATTCATGAATTATTCCCCGGGAAATCTGTGGAAATGTCCTATTAAAGAAAGTGATATTTATCCGGATCACTCTAAAACGGAGTTATTTTTTGGCCCATGTCCCAAACTTCCTCCGAGTTTTGTAGAAATACACGCGGTAGTTTTTGCATAAGGCTGCTGAAAAACAAAGAAACAAAGGTGTGTAGAATGACGAGAGAAGCATGTTTTTACTCACACTCACGTTTACAAAGAAACGTGTGCTTCAACACGTATGTAAACACGGCTCAGCGCACACTAACAAAATGAAAACATGAGTTTCTTCTGCATATACTCATCTGTCCTTTACTTTCAGTACATTGTGATTTCTTCAGAGCTCTTCTAGCTTTTACAATTTGGTTTTAGGGTTCATGATAAAATAGGTTTGGGATTAGAGTCTGGCAGTGAAAGGTTATAATTGTAAGTGCAGAAGTACATCCCATGTGTATGTGTGTGTTTCAAAGTGTATGCTCTTCAGTGGCAGTCTGTAGTCACACCAGGATTCATAGCTGTTGATACAAGGTTTTGCTTCTGAAGTCGTACAGTCACGTTCACCCCACATGGCTGCTCCTTGGTCGTTGCTTAGCAACTTATATGTTTTTTTGCTAGAAAATATTTATAGGATTTGGATTTTTGTATCATGTAAATACTGATCAGAATCTTTAAACGTTGCTGACTGGTGTCCTTTTGTCTGGTGCGGTTGTGTCTCCATGTTTGTTTCCTCTGAGAGTCTTCAGTCTATTTATGTAATTAGGTAAGAGCCGCTGTCTGGCATGAAGATGTGAAGCACGTGGCCTGTTTTTGAGGAAGTGTTATCTGTCCATGATTACATGAGTATCAGTATTACAGTACAGACAAATGAACAGTGCATGGAAAGAATATGCATGAGATTTTTCGAGGACAATGAGTAACTGTCCAAACAAGACACTCTATACATCCAGGTCCATCTGCCCTCTTGATTCTGCTGTCCTCATCAGCAGTATCAGTAGTATCAGTTTTATAAAACTGGGCTTAGACTGCAGGAGGTTTGGGCTGAATGGATTCAGACGTCCCAAATACAGGTGGAGGAATCTGGTCTGGGTTTGTTTAACAGATCCAGTCTCCTGAACTGCCTGAATACTCATTCCTGTCTGATTAATACCACATATGCCTGATAATGGGATTTAAAATCTGAATTATTATGATTATGGTTGTGTCTGTACTTTCACAGCTTATGGTCTGGCCAAGCATCAGCAACCATTCTAACCGTTGGGCTATAATTTCCTATCATGCTACTGATGACAGATATTTCTCACTGCAAACATACTACTACTACTACTACTTATAATGCTGCCACCTGTTGTCATGCTAGGTGGTGAGTTGCTCCATGATTGCTCCTCTGACACACTAACGTTCTATAGTATGTGATGCACCATTATGTTTTAAATCTTGAACTGTGTGCATGTTTGAGATTAGAAAAAGGTTTCTCTGTGTGATGCAAACCAGTTTTAAAAAACATAGCTTTGGATCATAAAACCCAGACAGAGGCCGGAGGAGATGTTTCCGATGACATGAAGAACAATGAAGTGGCATCAAACTGCAGACAGAGGCTCACACGTGGTCTTCCCTCAGATATAAGTCCTGTGATGCCGGACACCCCAGCAGAGGATTATAATGCATCTTGTGCACTGAGTCAGTTTGCAGTGACGTTAAGAAGCAGCTGGAACAACGTGTCTCCTCTTTCCTGTGATTGCAGTGGTTACCAGGCAACAGCTGCCCAATCGCCTCTCTCTTCACCCTGTCTTCCCTCCCCTCTTAGCTCAGCTCATGTGTGAAGGTCATTCCTCATTCTTTCCCTCGTCAGTTCTCTCCCCTCTAACCAGGGGACAGGAAGCGGGCTGAGATTCAACAGGAAGTGATGTAAGATTTCCAAAATAGCAAAAGAGAGCTGCTTTGGAGTATTGAAATTCAGCCCGAACTTGTTCGGTGGTGTAGTGTAGAGTGCTAAATCTAATAAGCTGAGGTTTGCAGTGTTCTGAATGTGTAATGTAATGTTTAATCAATAACTGCTGTCGCTGCAAGATGTCCTGGGATTCCTCAACAGGCCAGAGTGCCACACAAACAAATCCGAATATATACATTGACCATAGCTCTACTTCAAAACTTAAAGCTTGTGAATGAAGGAATGAACGATCAGATAAAAAAAAACAATCAAAGAAGAGCAAAGATTAATATTGTTGTATTTATGAAGAGGAAACAAACATTTTCAACCAACCCTGGTTTTTCTATATATTTCTAAATAAAGTTACACATCAATGTGGCAGTCGTCTGGTCACCTCTTGGAGTTGTGTTGGTTGTACAAACATACAAAGTAATTCTGTAAATGTCTCTAATGTAACTCTGCAGTGATTTAGACCAAATACAAAGTGCTGGCTGTTAAAGGGGATTTGCTTCCATTGCAGCAGATTGCAGGCATTTGATTCCTGTCCCATTCTTTCCTGTTTTGCTTCAATAATTAACTTCATTTACTCTGAATAAGTTGAAACTACAAATCTAGTTTAGAGTTAAGGCCTCAGTTTGGCCTGAAAATTGGCTTCCCCTATTTCAGGGGACGGAACATGGACCAAACTAAAAAAAGTCAAAAGTACGGTTTGTGTCATTTTAGGTGGTTCTTCTCATTCTGATGTTAGTTCAAATGTTGATGTTCCTGATATGTTTGTTTAATTAGTCATTTGATTATAAAAACATGGGATGAAACGTCATCATCAACTCCATACCTTTTAAATTTCATTCATTTGTACTACCTCTGCAGAACAGAAGTGTGTGTGTGTGTGTGTGTGTGTGTGTGTGTGTGTGTGTACTGTGAGAACATCAATGAGGCACTTTTAAAGTGGTGAACCAATCTGCTGTTGTATTTTTATTCCTTTCAATCATTTCCAGTATTATTTAGATACTTTGACGATGCTCTTCAAACAGTATTTATGCCAGTCAAAGCATAAATGATGGGGAAGACGAGCAGGAGAGAGTCTGGTTGATTTGTTTTCTAATCTAAACCATAGCCGGACAGTCAGTAGTCATTATTTTCGGGTTGTACACCACAGAGACCTCACATCACACCTGTCATCATCTAGTGTCATGCCTTCATCTCTTATCTTTCCACCTTTGTACCTGCTCACTCTGACCTGAATGTGTCTCATAGTGAAACACACAGTCGCTTCACATGTGTTTTATTTTCAGCACAATGGCAACAGAACATTCAGCCTGTTCCACAAAGATGTGAAAGAAATGTCACTGTTGTGTTGTGTAGCAGTGGGGCGACCAAGACACATGTCATGGACGCCTTGGCTGGACCCTTTTTTGTCCCATCACTCCTTGTGGAGATGTACACGTGGACGATCAGATTTTTCACATGCAAAGTAAATATTGACACATTAGCTGCAGAAGCCTGAGAATAACAGACACACTGACCAGCCGAGTGTCAACAGTGACGCTCAGGAGCAGATGTCTGCTGTGATACACAGACAGCAGAATGAGGAGGCTCCATCTTTTACTGTTAGCATCAGTGTCCTGTCAGGAGTTCTTACTCTCATGCTTGGTCTTTATTTTGTTGGGTCATATGTGCTTTTGGCATTTGAATCATCTTGTCATCATCATTTTTAATGTCAAACAATGAAAGTGTGGTGTGAGGAAGTTTGCAAAGTGATGCACAACAAGTGTCAGTTTGTAAGAGACTGATCTTCACTGAGCCACTTTAACCTTCAAGGAAGGACACAGACTTCCCTGTTTGGATTAGCAGTAGAATAAATGATTCTGTGTGAGTGTAGCAGCTCTGAGCCTGTGGAAGAAGCTGCTCGAGCCCACGCAGCCCACCTACCCACCCACTCACTGCAGAGGAGGACACACCTCAGCAGCCGGAGAAACACCACACCACTGTGAAAGCTGACGTAACACACCTACACAGGAAATCACAGGACTGAGAGTGGTGAAGTGTAGTGTGGCCTGTTGAACAGCTGCTTATTCATCTGATGTACACATACCATTAGAACTCCTGTCATCTCCAGTTCTCCAAGGAAAAACTGCATTATTTTTGTTAATCTTGCTGGCACAGGAATCGGAGCCTCTTGTGTTTATATTTTACATTTTTACTCTCATTTAAAGGAACAGTGTGTAGAATTTTGTGAAATTGCATGTTGCAGCTGAACACCCCTCACCTCACCCTCTCCTTCCAAAAATGAAAAAGAAACTGTGGTAGCTTCAGTTTTCATAAAAACTCAAAAGGTGTTTAGTTTGTCCAGTCTGGACTAATGTAGAAAACATGGCGGCCTCCGTAGAGAGGACCCGCTCTATGTAAATAGAAAATATTTAAATATAAAGGGCCTTTTCTGGGCTAAAGGAAACTACAATTCATACAATTTAGACGAATTAGTGCATTAAATTTCTACCAATAGTTCCCTTTCACCTGAATCTTACACACTGAACCTTTAAATACAACATTTGACAGAGTCATTTATTCAGCAGATATGTTCACATTAAAATATGTTATATTTTACAATACATTTAGACATTTACAGCACTTGTAAAATATTGTGTATATAATTATTATAAAAAAAATATGGTGTAAGTAAATCCAATGCAATATTTTCAATAAGAGATTATTGCCTCTTTGTATACAGTACTATTTACAGTACTATACGACATACACAGCATCTGAAGAAAAATATTTGATATTGTGTGAGTCAAAAATTAGAAAGTTAAATCGCCACGTGTTTTGAAATGTAGGTGAAAAAAATTCGGACAATTTATTGTAAATGAAATAGCATTTTGTGATGAATTACATAATTTTTAATAACTGACTTATTTGTGATATTGTGATACAAACTGGAGATCTGTCCATCTCTCGCTGCTCCGGCTCCTCCCCCCCTGCGACCCTCTAAGGATAGGAAGAAGAGCTACTGGATGGATGGATGACTAAATATTCATGTTAATCCAGTTACATTTTCAGAATCGGGTTTAATTCCCAAGTAGGTTAACACATACATGGAGTTTGCTGCTGTGTGTTTGTGCAATTATAAATATAGAAAATGTAAAAAAAAAAAAATAAGAAAAAAAATTTAATAGAAATTGAGAATAGAAAATACTATAGGCAAATAAAATATATCACTTATAAACCCAATAAGTTGGTTCTGGGTCTTTTTCAGACCTCAAACCTGTGATGTTTCTTGTAATACTTGACTTTGTACTGTCACATAAGGCTGTTATAAGTAATGTAGCACAAACGGAGATTTCCTGAACCGTGGTTACACAGCCGGTGAGGGGGAGGGTGACCGGGAACCCTGTGATGGCCTCAGTGTCGTCCAGTTTCCAGTCATCGGGCAGCTCTCTCTGTAAATTTGATCAGATCCCGCGTCAGTCAGAGGGGATGCTGTCCTCTGCAGATGAGTCACTGCTCATAGGTACTTAACCCAGTGAAGTGTTTGGCATCCTGACAGAGACTTAAACTGTCACCAACAAGCAGCACATGAAGGAAACATTGAGAAGAGAAATATGTCAGAACAAGTCACCAGTTAGAGAACAGCATGCACCCCTGGCTAACGTGGCTGTAGACGCTTCACTTCATCCATCTCAATGTTGAATTTTAAATTTGTATAGTTTTTATTGCTACACATTGAACACATCAAAATTAAAGTGCTGCTCAAAACAACTCATTTTTATGAAAGTTACTAGACTGCAACATTGATTAGTGTTCAGTTTGAGACAGAGTTAAAATATGTCACAATTGTTTGTATAGTTTTCTGTCTTCCTTTTTTTATTTATATTATTTATATCTTTCTGTTTCTTCCTTTTTTCCAGCTCTCTTTCTCTTTTTCTCTCTCTCTCGCACATACAATACACATACAATTGGGGAGGGATTTCACTGTGGGGGAGGCTGAGAAGAAAAAAACAGAAGGTGTGTGTGGTGTGTGTGTGTGTGGGGGGGGGGGGGGGGGGGGGGGTTAAGGGGGTTCAGAACAGGGTGAGGTACAAAGGCAGAAATATGAAAAAGAGCACACACAGAACGAGAAAGGGGGAGGGGAGTGTGAGGTAATTTATGAGGCATTTTAACGCAGTGAGGTTTAATCTCTCCACACACACACACACACATACACACACACATGCCTCCTAACCCATTTCCACAGTGTCTACACATAATTATTCAGACTTAAGATCCAGTGAATATCTGTGGATGTGATGAAAGATGTTGGATTTATGCTTCTTTGTTGACCTCGACTGGTCATAATTATGTTGATGATTAAGTCCATGTCATTATTGATTAGTCTCCTAATTATTTTCTAAATTCATTTTTACATTATTTGATCAATTAAATGACTGAAAATTTGTGGAAAATGCTTGTCACAGCGGGAAGTGCTGGAGAACATTTTTCTTATGGAGAAGCTGAAACCAAACAGGTTGTAAATTACTGATCACTGCAGGTCTACATCTCAGTGTATCAGATTTAATGACCAGTTTAAAAGTGTACATTTTTCTCATTAATGAATCCACTTCCTGTCCATCCAGGAGGGCCAGCAGCTGATCCAGGAGAAGCCGGAGCTCAGTCCTGTGGTCCGGAAGAAACTGGAGGAGATCAGGGAGTGCTGGCAGGATCTTGAGAGCACCACCCACGCCAAAGCCCGCCAGCTCTTTGAGGCCAACAAGGCCGACCTGCTGGTGCAGAGCTATGAAAGCCTGGACCAGAGGCTGGGCCAGCTGGAGGGTCAACTGGCCTACGTGGACCAGGGACAGGACCTCACCACTGTCAACAAGCAGCTGAAGAAACTGCAGGTATGAAGATTTAAAAAAAAATTTTTTTTTGCAATATTGGACAAAAACTTCATTGTGGTGCTGTCACTTCTTATTGTACTTGTTGAACTTTCTCAGAAAGACTCACTGTTTGCATTATTATCACCTCACAGTGGTGACATCATCTCATTAACATTTAAACACCACATTATGTTTGAAAATGACTCACAGCTTTTCTCACCCTGTGCCTGCAACATTTTCCGTTGAGCTTTTCATCTCATTTCAGCGAAGTCAGGCTTTTTTTATTTTAAAGCCAACATTAATATTTAATTTGCATTGATGGATTTTAGAGACACTATCAGCCTTCGTGCCAACATCAGTCATACCGATGATTGTGAGATATAATGATCAGTATATTTTTAAATACAGCTGCCAGGATCTTGCAGAATTAGTTTAGATCAACGGATGCTGATTTCAACATTTACCTCTATAAGTCCTGTGTTTAGCTAATTGATGTTGCACATTACAATTAAAATTCCTTAGAGAACTGGTTCATCTTGCACTGTAAAGGAAAGCAAATGAATCCTGGATCCATTAATTAAGTCTGATCAATTTAGTGTTTCAGTACTTTTTATGTAATCATGCTCACAAATACAGTAAATAAAACCAGTAGACATCGCTAAAACAATAACAAATTCTTGAAACCGGAAGTAATCACATTTGGAGGAGCGGGGGAGGAGCCAAGGACACTGGACGCCTTCCACCTCCACGTATTGGATGATACTAGCTGTCAATCACACATGCCTCAATGCAAATGGTGCTCTATGGTCTACTTGACTCTAAATGGACCATCATTTACAAAATAAAGACCATGCTGTATTGTAAAAGACTTGACACTAGATTTTGAGACATAAACTCTTTTGGTGTTTACTGACGTTGTAAATCAAGTGAGAAGTAGAGTCATTTTCTCACGGACTTAGACAAACTTCTTTTAAAACTGATGTAGTCCTCAGCTGGTCATTTGAAAGAATACAGGTTTCAGGCACTTGGCCATTGGCTTTACTCTCCAGACCTGGAGTCTACGTCCGTTTTTATTTACTGTCTATATGGACTGAGGTGAATATCTATTCTTAATGTCCTTAATGGCTGTAAAAATATTCTCTTGTCTGTATACTTGTGATGTTGGGATGCAACTCCACCAGTGATGGTTTGGAGGAGAACATTTTTTTAACGCATCAGAGAAGCAGGCAGGTGTGATGTTGGCCGACACACAGCTTCATCCATTCATGAACTCAGCACTTCACCAGACATCTCTCACTCTCCTCTCCCACAGCATGCCACTCACAGCTTCTTTAACAAGCCGCCATTAGCTCTGCTTTCCCACTTCATCTTAACTCCACTTCCCAGCATCCATCCTGACAAGGGGTACAGTAATCTTCACAACACTTCATGTCTGTCAACTCTTCTTTTGCTGCTTTGGATTGTTTTTAGTCTCATCTTTGCCTTTTTTGCAATATAAATTAGGATAATCTAATAATAATAATAATAGAAAGATCATATCAATACAAGGATTATTGAAGCTATCATTTTTCTTGTTATCTGTCTGTAATTTTTACTTAAAAGATTTACTTGCAGTTTTTTATTTAGTTTTTGACAATATTGTTCTGCTTAAAAACCTGATAATTCTTGAATCTAATGCAAGAAAGAATTTCTGTCACAATCTTTACATCCCACTCATCCCATCTTTATCTTCTCCCCTATGACGACATCCAATTTATTCTCTCTCCCTTTTCACTTACCTCCATCTCTCACTTTTAATCAACACATCCAATTTTCCTCGCTCTGTTTTCATAACTTCGGCTCTATGCCTACTTCTCCTCTTCGCCCCCTAGACCATGGAGACCCAGATGGAGGAGTGGTATCAGGAGGTGGGGCAGCTCCAGGTGCAGGCAGCCTCCATACCACAGCAGACGCAGATCAAGGGGACGGTAGCAGAGCGTCAGGCCGTCGTGGAGGCCAGGATGGTGCGTCTCATCGAGCCGTTGAAGGAGAGACGGCGCATCCTGTTGGCGTCTAAGGAAGTCCACCAAGTTGGACGAGACCTGGAGGACGAGATTGTGAGTTTGCTGGTTGTCAGAGACACGTACACGCAGACATAATGTTGCACATTGTAATTTATAATATTAAATAAAATTATCTTATGACCTGAACTGTTAATGGATTTCTATGCAGACTACACAGATACATTAGGAAAATTAAAATCTTAAATGTTTTGCTCTAACCCAACAATACAACCTGTTATTGAAACACACACTGTTTTGTTAACAGGTATCAATGAGATTAGGCAGGTTATTTAAATATTGAATTTTCAGTTCTTTCTAAAATTACATTTTGTTTTCATATCAGCTTATGAGCTTGACAAGTTCATTTAAATTTCTTTTTTTGACCTCAGACACACATAATTGTATTTATGTAACAGTGCTTTTAAATACATTTACAAAATTATAGTTTGCAAATACTTACTACCTACTTACTACTAATACTTACAATGTGTTGTGGTTGTAGTTGTGGATCCAGGAGCGCCTCCCTATGGCCATGTCTCAGGAGCATGGTTCTTCGTTGCAGGAAGTCCAGCAGCTAATGAAGAAGAATCAGGTGAGGAAGTCAGAAAGTTGGTGATTCTGACCACAGCCTTTAATGAGAATGGCTCTTCAATCAAGCTGCACCAACCTGCACACAAATAGATTTTAGTACCATGAATATGCCTGATCTAACCTCCTTGGCAGAGGCAACTAATGTTTAAATTTAAATCTGACTCCCCCTGTTGATATGTCATCAACACCCTAATTCAATCTTTCCATTTCTCACTTACTCCCTCTCGTGTAGCTTATGATGCACTGACCTTTCTCCTGTTATGCAACATCTCGTCATCTATTTTCAACAACACAGAAAACTTTCAAACGTTCCTGAACTTACTTGCCTCTTCTCCTCCAGACACTTCAGAGGGAGCTGCAGGGCCACATGAGCAGGATTGATGACGTTCTGGAGAGGGCGGGAATCATCGCCTCAATACGCAGCCCCGAGGCAGACTGCGTCAGGGCTGGCCACGGCCAGCTGGCCCAGCTGTGGGCTCTGCTCTGGACAGAGACCGAGAGGAGGCAACTGGTCCTGGACGCCATGTACCAGGCCCAGCAGTACTACTTCGACACGGCGGAAGTGGAGGCCTGGCTGAGCGAGCAAGAGCTGCACATGATGAACGAGGAGAAGGGGAAGGTGAGCGTGTGATTGAAATATTCTTGTCTTTTCAGTAAACAACATCTAATTAAATGGATAGAAGATAGAGGGATAGAACATTTATTAAATCTATAAACTGTTGTGTATAAAGTAAAACTTACATGTCATTTCGTCCTCCCATCAGGATGAGCCCAGCACCCTGCAGCTGCTGAAGAAACACTTGATCCTGGAACAGACCATCGAGGACTATGCTGAGACCATCGGCCTTCTGTCGCAGCAGTGTCGGCAGCTGCTGGAGATGGGGCATCCAGACTGGTGAGCATGTAGAAAACACACACACAGCCCTAGAGAAAATGCTGGAGTACTATCAAAATTCAATACAAATCAAAAACTCATCTGAATCATAACCATCCCACCTGAGCCAAATGTTTGTTTATTGATCTGGTGTGTGGTTTATAATCAGTATAAAGTAAAGATCTGAGAATAATTAAAGAAAAGTTAGAACATTTTTGTAGATTCTGTCAATTATGGATTTTAGAAAAAAAATCGAAGACTTTAAAAAAAATTGTTACCGGCCAAGAAAATGTATTTCTAATACACGGTTTCCTGCTGCCGATACACTGTGCGTGACCTGACACAGTTTCTCTGCTTCTTTTGACAGCGAGCAGATCAGCAAGCGCCAGTCGCAGATTGACCGTCTGTACGTGTCTCTGAAGGACCTGGTGGAGGAGAGGAAGAGCCGCCTAGAGCAGCAGTACTGGCTGTACCAGCTAAATAGAGAGGTGGATGAGCTGGAGCAGTGGATCGCTCAGAGAGAGGTGGTTGCCAGCTCGCCTGAACTGGGTCAAGACTACGAGCATGTGACAGTAAGTGTGTTGACAGATGATGGATGTGGATGAATAATTAATTCAAAGAACATATTGGAAATAAAAAACACTAGTCTCATTTGATTTGAAGTGAAGTCACAACTGTTAATTATTATTTAACACTAACCCAATATTTCTAGATGTTTGTTTTTCCTTTCTTAACCTCCTATCCACAACTCCAGGTCCTGCAGGAGAAGTTCACAGAGTTTGCTTCAGAGACAGGCAGCGTGGGGCAGGAGCGAGTGACGGCCGTCAACCAGATGGTGGACGAGCTCATTGACTACGGCCACTCAGAGGCCGCTACCATCGCAGAGTGGAAGGACGGTGTGAACGAGGCCTGGGCCGACCTGCTGGAGCTCATCGAGACCCGGGCACAGATGCTTGCCGCCTCACATCAGCTGCACAAATTCTTCTCCGACTGTAGAGAGGTAACAGAGCTGACGTGATGTGATGCAGTGAAATACAAGACACGAAAACATGATGCAGTTGAATTGTTTGATTCCAATTGGTTTAAAACAATTTGAAAAGTCTGAAAAAGGGAAATAATTTTTAAAATCTGCAGATTATGCATCAAACTAGATTAGATTAGATTTCCTTTATTGTCCCTCAGTGGGGAAATTCACATGTTACAGCAGTAGCACAAGATTTAACTCCAAAGAGAGGACAAACAAACAAACAAACAAGCAAACAGAAACACACAATATCAGGTAGTATATATAGCAGCAGTTGTACATGGGCAAATAGCAACATTTTTTTGCTAAGCGCATCACTTAGCAGCACAGGCTGTTTTGGATGTTAGAAGCATTTACTTTTTTTCTGTCTAGTTTTTATGATGATCATACCACGCGATAAAATCAAGAAAAGAAATGTATAAGCTAGCTAATTTTTGTGGTTTAGATTCTATGAACCTTCTTCAAAACCACATTTGAGTTTAAATCTGAAAATGACATTTAGCTTCAAAGATAATTATATATACTGAACTCCTCTGCACTGCTTTGTGTGTTTTTTCAGGTTTTGGCTCAGATTGAGGACAAACATCGAAGACTGCCAGAAGTTCGGGCTCGGCAGGGCAGCACTGCCAACACTAGCACCCTGCAGAGACTCCTGCACAGCTTTGAACAGGACATACAGCTGCTGGTCACGCAGGTACAGCAACATGCAAAAGAGCGTTTAAATTCACTCGCTGCGATATTCAGAGGCCTTAGGACTCATGCAGGGAAGAGACTTCCTTTAAGATGATTACTATGTATTAGGTCAAAGACGTTTTTTTTTAAGCTAATTTAGCTTTTTTCCACATTCACAGCAGATGTTTGTTAAGCAAACACCATTAATTAAATTCAAATCAGGTGGAGGTGATGATTTTGAATCAGTACAATTGCAATAATGCAATATTTTCATGTCTTTTCATGCACTCCAAAAGCCACTCTATATTATTGGCCTGTTATGTTGGAGTTGTTTTCTGTTTGGATGTATTTTATGCACATAGGTTTAGTGTTGAAGCTGTGGTAGCAAATTCAATCTGATAAAAGTTCAATAGAAAATAGACCAGTGGTAAAGATTTCTGGTTATTTGTGAGCCTGAATCGTCATTGCAAAACTACGCTCCTACTCCGCATTTAATTTTGCTTTGTTTAGTCTCTGTCATGCACCTGGAGAAAAGTGCATTTTACTGAAGAAAGATGCAGAATCACAGCTGCGCCGACTGTTTGGCCTCCACTGAAGAAAACACAGCTGTCATAGCAGCTGTGTTTTCTGCGTCATTTGGAAAAGAAACTCTTTGTCTTTCCTTTTCTTTAAAGATCTGATTCTTCCTTGTTCAGCCTAGCTTCTTACTAAACTCTGCTCTCCAAACTTCCAGGTGCGTCAGCTGCAGGAGAGTGCGGCCCAGCTGAGGACGGTGTACGCCGGCGAGAAGGCTGAAGCCATTGCGTGCCGTGAGCACGAAGTGATGCAGTTCTGGAAGGAGCTGCTGACGTCCTGTGAAGAGTGTCGAGTGCAAATCACCACTGAGACAGATAAGCTGAGGTTCTTCGGCATGGTCCGAGACCAGATCATGTGGATGGACTCGATCATCTGTCAGATAGGGACAGGAGAGAAGCCCAGGTACTATCAACACAGGATCTGTGTCAACCTCAGGGTTAAATCAAAGCGATAGAAGTGTGTACTGATTTCAGACATTAATCTATAAGGTTTAGAAAGACATTCTACTTTCATCATCTTCATTTGTGGTTGTTATCTCTCTTAAACTGAGCTGGAAATAACCGCTGTATTATTAATGAATGAAGTTACTGATTGTGGAGAAGGAATTCTGACTCTTAGGTTGGATTAAGAATTCAGTGTGGTTCATGTTAAAATCATGCATCAGCCAGGCCTCCACTACAAGCATTGTATTGGTGTGTGTCTCAATGTGTTTGTGGTTTGTGCAGAGATGTGTCCTCAGTGGAGGTGCTGATGAATTATCACCAGAGTCTGAAGAGCGAAGTCGAGGCTCGCAGTCGGTGCGTACTCAAGTGTATTGAAATGGGAAAGACCCTGCTGGCTGTTCGAAACCCTGCAGCTGAAGAGGTGAGATGAGGAGACATGATGAAGATTATAAACTTGAGGGAAAATAATACACATTTAACTGCTTTTTGTTTTTTACAAAGCTATTTATTTACAAATGTCCTGATGTAAACAAGTATCCAGCATCATGTGGGCTTTAAAGATACTGGCCTTTTAAAGTATTTCTCATTCAAGCATCACAGATGAAAACCAATGAATCAGATCCTTTATGAAGCCTTGACTTTGACCAAAAAGTGGAATAAATTGATGGAATAAATCATCAAATCTGGTTTTCCATCTGGTATTCTACATGGTTATTCTCTCTATGATATTCTACATGGTTATTGCACGGTTAACAGTAACTTTGAGACTGATTCCTGCGACTTTTGTAATTTCAATTGTTAGATTAAGGAGAAGCTGGACAAGGTGGTTGCTAAGCAACATGAGCTGTCTGAGAAGTGGGACAAGCACTGGGAAGTCCTACAGCAATGTGAGTGCACACATACCTTACATCTTACATAAACACACACAGATGTACTACAGGAGACTGTGAAATGAAAGAATAGAGAAGAGAAGAGAAGTTTTTGAATTTCTGTTTCTCCTCCCTTCAGTGCTCGAGGTTCATCAGTTCGCCCAGGAGGCGGTGGTGGCAGAGGCGTGGCTGACCGCTCAGGAGCCGTTCATTACCAGCTGCGAGCTGGGCGCCAGTGTAGATGAAGTGGAGCAACTGATTCGTCGACATGAAGCCTTCCGCAAAGCTGCTGCCACCTGGGAGGAGCGGTTCAGCTCACTGCGACGAATCACCACGGTGATATTATCGTCACCACCATCATCATTACTATCATTATCTTTATGATATTCAATATCATCCACTCATGTCAAGGTCCTGTTTGATTCTAAAATTATTCTGTTTTCTTCCTGCAGGTAGAGAAGTTGAAAGCAGAGCAAAGTAAACTCCCCCCAACTCCTCTGCTTGGTCGTAAAGTCTTCCTGGACCCCCAAGATGCCTCCCCGAGTCCATCCACCCTCCCCCGCATACCGATCTCCCCCGTAATGAGACAGACCATCTATGAACAGAACGAAGCCAGCTCACCTCCCTCACCCTCACCTGCAACTCCTACACCCTCTCCTTCCTCTGCGGTTCGACGGCTGGGGTCGACAGTCGCCAACTACACCCCTGTGATGAATGGCTCCAACTACCGTCACACCCTGGAGGCACGGCATGGTGGTGTGGTGGGTGTGGCTGCAGGACTAGGCCAACCCGCACCTTCCTCAATTGCATCTATTGCCACAGCGGCCATGCTAGTCTCAGCCAACCAGGCGCGAGAAAGCATCAGTACGGCAAGAGACCATGCAACAAAAGCGATGACTCACCTCCAGCCAGTGCAGGCAACAAAGGAACTGGAGGTGAGATCGTCTCCGTATCTGAGGCAGCCCAAAATCAAACACATGGATGACGTAGTGACACCTCTGCTCGTCGCAAGCCGGCTGGAGAAGGTGAGGGAGAGGGGGAGGGAGAGAGAGATGATGATGGGAGAGATAGGTACAGAGAAAGTAGAGATGGCAGTGATGGCTGAGGTGGTACTCCAGGAGCCGGGTCGGGAGCGCCTTCATAGCGAGCCCACCAGAGGCCCCCGGGGGTCCAGGAGTGACCCGTTGGGCCACGCTGAGCCCCAGGTCCAGACACACACCTCCCACAGAGACCACAAGATAGAACGGCAGCTGTCCAGCGAGCAGCTGATCCAAGCGCGCAGGGACGAGCTGCCTCAGGAGGTGTGGAGGGAACAGGCAGAGAGGCGGGAGAGGCGGACATTAGAGAGACAAACGTCCAGTGAGCATGAGGGCCACGGGAGCCATGGGGGCCACGGGGGACACGAGGGCCACGAGGGCCGGCGGAGAGAGAGGGACCGAAACCGGCTGGAGAGACAGGAATCCAGTGAGCATGACACAGGGAAGGAGCACTCAGATAGACGCTCAGCAGGAGGGTGAGACTTTGTGTGTAATTGTCAGGGGTTAAGTGTTATTAAAGTAGAAAAGAAACATGCAGAAACAATTGTAACTGAATATTTTTTTTTCTACAGCTGAATTGCAGTGTGATTTTGTAATTTTCATTTTATTTAGAGGGAGAGAAGAGAAGAGATCCACAATGGCAGAAATTGTAGAGCAGCTGCAAGAAAGAGAAGCAGCACAGGTCTGGTTTTTATTTTATGAGCATTTCATTCAAATAGTGTTTGCGAATACTCAAGTTGTAGGTTTTTTGACACAAAAATTGAAAACAAAACAAACTTATCATACCACCACTATATTTTTTAGTCAGTCTCATCTTCAATCCATGGTCAAGTTTACTCTAGTTTTGTTCAAATTGAAGTTAAAAAGCTCTCATCATAGAAAATGTAGCTCTTTACCCCATGGATGTTCCCTGCGAATCAAATTCCTACAGACTCTTGTCAACCCTCTCTGCCTTCAGGCCCGTGGTGAGGTTCCCCGCCTCCCTAACGGGTTACCAGAGAAATCTTCCCGTCCCGACCGACCCCGAGCTCGGGACAGACCCAAACCACGGCGGCGACCACGACCCAAAGAGGCAGGAGAGGCGACGACCCGGCGGTCCAGGTCCGCTCCGGCTCAGAGCAGCCCGGCAGTTCCCCAGCCTCCAACACACACTGCACACCAAGAGGGCTTCCTTTTCCGCAAGCTGGACATTGAGAGTCTAAAGAAGAGCACCAACAGGTGGGTGTTCAGGGTCATAATGAAAATCCTGACACACGGAGAAGATGGAAGGGTCATAGAGGAGGAGGATGGATGCTGAGTGTCATGAGTATCAGACATGTGCTTGGTCAAATTATTTTCACTTGACAATAATGCTTCCATTATAACAGTTTCATTTGGTAGTTTCTTACCTAAACATGAAAAACCTAAAATTAAATTACTAAAATTAACTAAAATTAATTCAAAGCAATTCAAATAAAAGTTAAAAGTCTTAACTCCCCAGTTTTAAAGGATTGAAATCAGTTCAATCAGTATTATCAGATACTGTTTGACCCAAGTTGTTGGCTGCACAGGTCGTATCTGTTGCTCTGTTACTTATGACACCACAGCCAACCTCCCTCCCTCCCCTCTCTCCTTTTCCAGATTCCAACAGCAGCATGATCTTAGCATGCCAAGCTCACACACTCCCTGCTAACACACACAATGCCTCATTAGTTGCCTCAGTGTATGTGTCAACATGATAGAGATGTGGTTCAGGTTTACACGTTTAGATTATTTGACATTTGGATATTTATTTACACAATTTCTCCCTGGGATCAATAAATTCTTTCTGTTTCTGATTATTTATTGATCAGCAGGATCATGCGAAAGATAGTTAACTGATTTACATGAAATGTGGTTGAGAGCTTTTTAAATGGATCAGGATGAACAAGTGGAAGAATTTCTTTTCACTTCCTTAAGCATGGTGGGATATGGTGTTAGCCTTGGAGGAGGTATGCTCTTTCATTCCCACTCCTCACCCTGAATATCTGTTCTATGCATCACGATCTCGAACTGTAGATCAGTTAAAAAGACTCAGAAGTTATTAGAAACCAGAGTTCATCTCCAATATTCAGCAGGAAACTTTTAAAATATAGAGTTTGGTAGATTTGTTACATCAGCAGCTCTTCTGGGTCAACACAGTCAGAGCTCATTGATAGACTTGTTTTCTTTCTACATGAAAACCACTTCATTGCTCAGACATGGAGCCCAAAAGAATTCATCCCCACACGTGGCTGCAGAGGGCGCTGTTGCTTAGTGAAAGTTACACAGTGTTGCCTTAAAATGTATATTTCGTACTGACTAATCTATCACTATATGTTGTGGTTTGTGTTAACTGCCTCTGAAATCTCTCAGCAGTTAAAGTTATGAAGTTGTTTTTATTTAAAAAGTGACCATTAGTTGATCCTGGTAGGTTACAGCTGATGATTTATATTGAAGAATAATCCCATTATTCCGAGGGATATTCTTCTCATTATTATACTTGGAGTTGTGTAGTTTTTCAGTAACATGAGCATTGAAAATGGCACCAGGGTACACTTTTATATTACGTTACGTTATCCTCATATCAGGCTGCATCCTCAGAATATTTGATGTATGTCGTCACTGATCATCAGTATTTGAAGACAACAGTTACATGACCTCAAAGAGCAGCTCACAGAAATCTCACGGCATGTAAAACTATCATGCATGATGCTTATGATGCCTCCTGATTCAACACACAGCAGCAGTGATAGGCTGATTATCACACAGACTGAGCGGCTGGCTGACGAACGCTGTCGGAGTGAAGGTTGAGAAAGTACTGATGGCGCACACACACACACACACACACACACACACACACACACACACACACACACACTCACACACTCACTCACACTGGCCTCCACAGATGACTGCCGGCTTCCTCCAGAAAGAGACTCAGATGGCAGAAGTCTCTCTCTGCACTGCCCTGTAGTGGCTGGACTGACCACACACCGCTAGAAAGCTCATCCCCCTCCAGCTCAGGATGAGTCCAACGCATGCGTCCACTCATGGCAGTGGATGAATATCTCGAATGTACATGCCCTGCTATGTACATGTTAAGGTAAAGCATAATTGTGGCTGAATCCTGCTCAGATATGAATCTCTGAACGGCTCCTCGCTCTTGTTTGCTCTGTTTATGTGCACATTATTATTCTGGTGTTATTCAGGATAACCAAGTTTTCTATATCAAAATAGAGTGTGAGTGGTGCTGAGTCTTTATATCAAAGCGATGAAGTGAGTGAATTCAAATCGTTTCATAAAAAATCCATCATTTGACAGTAGCTTTACATTGAAGTTTCACATCACTTTTAGCCTCGAGCTGTGATTGTTCTGGATTTTTCTGAAAAGCTGAAACATCAAGGTTTTCTGTAACATCCTGAACACAATTTTAACAAACTAAATAAATAAAACTATTTTATTAGTGTTCAACAACTCCAATGGTTTTAAGCTTCCAAATTTGGTCAGTTCATAGTGAGAAATTCTAAAGGAGACTTTGTAGTAAAAGAAAATTGAAACTATAATAACAAGTTCCCGATGAAGATTTGCCCTTAAAATTCTTGTTTTTTATGTTTGTTAAAATGATGTGGTGCTTAAAACCTGTTTGTAGGATTTTAACATTTCTGACACTGATGAATCTGTGGGGCTATCAAAACCAGCTTATTATTATCTGATCTGATTTCCCCTTCTGTTAAATTCAACAAAGGCAGATCACATGCACCACTGGTCTTCTCCAGTCTTAGTTCACAGAGATATTTTAAAACTCGACATGAAGCTGCACTCAAACATCTTGCCCTGAATAATACCTTATTTGGGTGTAAGCTATCAACTGGAATGCTATGTGCATGTTATAATGCTCACATAAGGAAAATAACTATTAAAATGTTTTCAGACTAATTTGTGTTGATGCCAAAATTTCATTTAACCAAACTCCTCTATCTCATTTCTCCTCTCCCCCTCTGTGCTGCTGGTGGCTCCTCTCGTCTCCTCCAAGGTAAGTCATATATGAGCCCCACACACTAACTAGCCTCCGTCCCCGCCTGCCCCCCCCCCTCTGTACGTCTGTTTGTGCGTCGGTCTGTGTCTGTTCAGCAGTGTGTTACCTCCTTCCTTCTTGGCGCTGGTCCTTCTTGCCTACCTACCTGTCTGCTCTGGTCAGGTGAGTGAGGTGTTAGCTTAACAAGAGCAACTCTGCAGCTCCGCCTGACTCCTCGCATCTTCCCCCCAACCACCACCTTCCCCGTGCTCCTCCCCTCCTCCCTCTTTCTCCTCCTCCTCCTCCACTCTCCCTACCGGCTTCTCCACACCACAGCAGGTCATGGGTCAACCTGTACTGCGTGCTGAACAAAGGGGGCATGGGTTTCTATAAGGATGCCAAGAATACCGCTACGGCCTACAACAACGAGCCGATGCTCAACCTCTCCCACTGCCACTGCGACGTCACCAACGGATACAAGAAGAAGAAGAACGTCTTCACGCTCAAGTGAGGAACTGTTTCATATACTCACTAATTTATCACTGTTAATAAAACAAAGTCAACTCGAGCAGTATCTGTTCTAAACCTGTCAGTTTGGAATGGGCTGTTCACTTGGCCTGTGTTGATACAGGTAGCGGCTTTCTTTCTGAAACTCTCCTTTTATTGCAGAACGAAGGATGGCAGCGAGTTTTTGTTTCATGCTAAAGATGAGGTGAGACGTGTTCTGTTCACATCTCAGAATAACTGATGGAGCTGCAACAGTGGATTTATTTCACTGATCAAACTCTTAAAGGTTGAGTGTGTAAGATTTAGGTGAAAGGGATCTATTGGCAGGAATTGAATATAAAATATACCCAGGGATATTTTCACTCTTGTGTAATGATCTAAATCAGGGGTCTCAAACTCAATTTACCTGGGGGCCGCTGGAGGTAGAGTCTCAGTGAGACTGGGCCGCATCAAGTACTCCACAAAAAATCTTGTCGCCTCAGTAGACATGTTTTAAGACTGGCGACCCGGTTCTCTCTCTCATCTCTGGTATTTGGCATACTCCTCAGCATGTCTCATTGAGTAATGACATCTGATGTTGTACTCCTTGTGCACCGTAACTTTCTCTGTGCATATAAGACACGTCGGGGTGCCCCTGTGCTCAACAAAAAAATATTCCTTCTCCCACTTTTCCTGAAATTGTCTGTGCTCGTCGCCAACCTTTCTCTTCACGGCAGGTTTTGAGAAAGACATGACTGGGGCTGGGTGACAGGCAGTGGTGTAGTGGTCCCTGGAGAAGTGGGTATACTCTCAATGTTTGCCCTTTTTAAACGCAGCCCAGAAAAATGCCCTGTTTTAGAAACAGTGACGTGTAAGACTACTCTATTTAGTTTACCCAAAAATCCATCAGAAGTATTTGCTCATTGTCACATAATTTCTGCTGCTTGATCTCAGGGAGGAAGGATTATGAAATTACTAAACCAATACTGGCCCACAGACTAGTGAGAGACAACTATGCATTTTGAGTGAACTATTGACACCTATTCTCTCACTTGGCAAGTCAGTAGTTTCTTTTGTAAACTGTCTCTTTGAACAGCTGATTTGCAACAGATAGCCTGGGCCAGAGTGTGCCACTATTATAAAATTAACATGACTTGATCAGGAGCAGTTTGTAGGTATTACTGGTCACACAGGAAGCCTGCATGAATATAAAATATAGATGAGTCAAACATGGTGTTTCAGTTATTTTTTGAACATTTATTTAAATAAAATATTTCAGATCTGAATTTGACAATGCATTCTTGTTCATATTTCACCTTAGATAAATCAAATGCAAATCATTCCCTTCCACACATCAAAACCAATCAGATAAACTCAATCATCATATATATATAAGTATATTAATGATGATTGAACATCATCATTCAAATTATTCAACAAAACAACAATATTTAGTTAACAATGAAAAAAATGCATTTACAACACATTAACAGTGATATACTCTGTCACTGTTATCTGTGATTGTGTTGTATTCAGCTGTTAAGTGTCATTGTTGCTGAAGCACTGTGGTTTCCCACATCATTGAACGTGTTACAGGTGGGCACATGGCCGTTTGGACCAATGGAAGGGGTAGGATGGCATGGCTGGGTCCCCATTGGCCGGTTGTCAGCAGGTTGGGGCGTGAATGACAGATTCTATATGTATCTTGCGCGGACGATAGTAAGCGAGTTAATAAAACGCATTAGAGGCAGAGTAGTGTGGGTCATTGCTTCACCATCCTAGAAAAAAAATTGGGTAATTTGGCTCGCAGATACTACTGAATGGTGCGCAAGCACGGCCCTCGCAACGACTCGACAAAAAGGTGCGTTTGAGAAAAACACAAAACTTTGATGTCAAGTAGGGGGCCACAAAATATCGCCGCAATTGGCCCGCGGGCCGTGAGTTTGAGACCCCTGATCTAAATTGTATGAACTGTTGTTTTCTTTATGGAGGCAGCCATGTTTTTTACAGTAGCCCAAACTGGACAAAAAAACACCTTTTGAGTTTTTATGAAAACTGAAGGCGGTCACAGATTCTCTTTCATGTTTGGAAGGGTAGGGTTAGGTGAGGGGTATTCAGCTGAAACATGAAAGTTCACCACTAGATGTCACTAAATTCTACAACTGAACCTTTAAAGGTTCCTTTAAAGGTTCAGTTGTCATAAAAGGTTCAGTTGTCATAAAAAGAAAGAAAACAATAGTTTGTTCAATTCAGATTATTACACACTGATGATGTACTGTAAAAGACATGTCTGCCTCCATAGAGACGACCCACTACAGATGTGAATATAAAGTATTTAAATATAAAGGGCCCATTCTAGGGTAAAGAAAACAATTTAGATGGTTACACACTAGAGAAAACATCACTAGTTTTATTTTATATAAAATTTCTGCCAAGATTTCACCTAAATCTTACAGACTGGTCCTTTAAAGTAACATAAGAGACAAAAACTGTAAACGATAGATCAGCTGATTTCTCCCCTCACTCACTCTCTCCTACCAGGACGACCTCAAAGCGTGGGTGACCAACATCTCTGCCAGTATTACAGAGCACGAGGAGATTGCCAAATGGGGTCAGCCCCAACCAACTACCTCATCCACAGACGAGGGCACGCGCCGCGACGGCAGCAAGGCAGACAACAGGTCAGAGCGAGGTGGCGAGCGCTCGGACCGAGGCGATCGGATTGAGAGGGCAGAAAAGGAAAAGGAGAGGGAGAGAGGTGAAAGGTCGGAGAGGTCAGATCGAGGTGGGAAGTCAGAGGCGAAGCGCTCAGAGAAGTCTGGTAAGAAAAAGTGAGCCGGGCGACAGATTGGTCGGGATTGAACCGTATGAACTCTGGGTGGGAGGTGGGGCTGTAGACTGGTAGTAAACGCCCCCCTCCTTCTCTCCGCCTCCAACACTGACAACAAAGAGGTTGTGTTCGGATGGAAAGTGACACACAGGACAGAGGGACTGACCCAGGCTCACTCGCAGGATGGACAGGATGAATTAGGAGCAGGAGACATCTTTCTCCCTCTCTTTCTCTCTTCTGTGTCTCTGTGAGACCACACAGAGTCACTGTACGCCCCCTGGTGGCCTTTTCAGAGAACCGCCAAGGGTGGAGTTTTGTGCTGCTGAACCCCGGGCAGCATTAACGCAAGAGAGAGACGGGACATGCATCACGTTAACTTGAAGGCTGTTACTGATTGCTGGTAGTGCGATAAAATGTAGCCCATACTGTTCAACATACTGTTTGTTCTTTTTTTGTGAGATGAGCTCTAACTGTATGTATTTCTCGTCTGTCTGTCCTATCTACTGTATCTATCTGTCCGTCTGTAAGTTAAGACATCTTACACTATGTCTTATTACTCCTCGGTAATGGAAGAGAATGAAATTATGCCAAAATGTTTAACGAACACACAAACTTAGACAAACTTTTTTGTTAACTCTTTTCTCCACTTTGTCTCATCAGTCTCGAGGTGTCACCATGAAAAGACATGGAATTCAGACTGGTTCACTTTGATACCAAACACCACTGACGCCACAGTCATCCAAACCCATCACGAATGAATCAACAATGCTGAACAGCTGCTGTCCTGATTTTAGGAAGATGGAAAGAAAATGGTTAAGAACGAGGAGGGGCGTACGGAGAGCAGAAACCTCTAATCGTTGCTCAGAAATTGCTAGAAACACTTGAAATCTTGACGTTACGATTTTACAACGCTGAAAAATTGCTCAGAATTTTCTGAATTCTGCCTGACGAGAGCGAATGCTGCAGCTTCCTTTTGTTCATGTTGAATCGGGGTCAGAGATTTTCTCACGAAGATTCCTGAAGAGCGGACGAGTCACATGGTGTTTTAACCTGTGACAAATTCAGAAAGATTTACAGATGCACAGTTTGTGGATGATTGTCAGAAAGAGACTTAAACTGAAGCTAATCTCTGGTTCTCAGGGGCCTCATTTATTAAAATATGATTTGATTTTTATCTAATTCAAGTAAAGACCTGATAAAAGAAACATTTAATGTCCCTATTTTGAGATTTATGTATAAATATCTAATATAATTGGTGAAATATATTTTGATCAACTGGTTTAATAATCAAAGATCAGTTTTCCATATATTACATGTTTTGGTCATAAGCACAAAATCTGCATCGGGCATGTTTTTAATGAATGAGGCCCTCAGGCTGAAAACTGGCCTCATTTCATTCTCTCACATCAAACTACTTTGATTTATTCACACATCCGTTTTGATACAGAGTTCAAAATAACTTTTATGTGTGTGAGTATGTGTGCGTGCACATGTGTGCTGCTGCCCTCCGCTCCCAGGGTCTCCATAGCTCTCAGGTTATTTATGTTTGTGTGTGCTTTCCGTGTGCTTCACGTGCTTATACGTTTGTCCCTTCAGACGCCACCTTAGTCTTCCAGACACGTCCGGTCTACAACACACACACATGCACACACATACAGACAGACAGACACACACACACACACACACACACACACACACACACACACACACACACACACAGGAGTATGGAACTCAGCAGGTTTAATGTGTCCGAAATTATTAACCTGTTTCCGAGTGTAAACTGTCTGGGTCAACATCTCGTCAGTGTAGCGTTAGACAGGAATGAATGACTGAATAAATGAATGAAAAAGTGAATGAAGTGACAGCCAGGATTTCACACTGACCAAATATAAAAATAAAAAAAGGGTTAAACTGCCTGTAAATCCTGAGATTGCATGTTTTGCTTGGAGAGAAATCACTTGTCTTAAGAAGCTCGTCTCTGCTGCCCACTGACTCTGCATCCACATGTCAGTTTATATTTATTTTTTGTGAACTCACCACTAAGCCATAAACCACAGGAAACAAGGAAAGAAGAAAAGGATTGAGAGAATAGTTAAAGTCTAATGAAGTGGTAAATGCAGCATGGGTTTTGTGAAGCACGTGCCACGGAGGCTGACGGGCAGAGTAAAGTTATTTTTTTCTGAAGAAGCCTCCGGGTCAGAAAGCATTTAAAATCCTTTTAATAAATTCATTTCAGATACGAATGCTGTTTTAATATCACTGCTCTGAATGAAGATATTCTTCATTTAGTTGGTTTTTTTTCCACTTAAAGTCCAACTGAAATGTGGCGCATTTATTTTCTTTCCCCAGCCCACACATCTGCTCATGTCCTATGCTCAGCTTTTAGAAAATATCAGAAAGTTAAAGGGGGGAATTCATATAGCTACAACTAGAACCTGACTGATATGGAAGTTTAAGGTATGATACCGAGAAAGATCAAAACATTTCATAAATAAAAAACAACACAAAAAAAATCTGATCCATATACTTGTATCGGCTGCTATAAATAGATTTTAAAGATTGGCAATGATTCCTAAGATGTCGTTATCAAACTACTATGACAAAGAAATGTAAGTGAGGCTTGATATTTTATATTAGAACACAAACGTTATCATAAATACAACAATTACAACCAAATATAGAACTTGAATTAAAAAATAAACCTTTTTACCTTAAATATAAACATAAATACACAATGTTTATTCTGTAAAATAAAACTAACTAATAAAACTTTCTATACCGGCAATATAAACACTGATACTGTTTATTATGGTCTCCTGCCACTGGTGGCCACTGTGAGCTGGTCGGACAAAAGAGAAGAAAAAAAAAACTATACAAAAAACTAAAGATGTGATTTCAGTTGGACTTTAAACTCGCATCATCATCTCTGAGCAGGTAATTTCCATGTCTGTAGAGGATTTGTTTTATATTTTTAGAAATCATTCTTTACCTGGGTGAAGTTGATCATTGTCTCTGTTTCTGAAATGTTTAACATCGAGTTGAGGAGTTACAGTGTTATTACACCGTGTCTGGCTGTTCTGTGTGTTTGTATTTTTTTTTTTTTTTACTTTCTCCTTCAGGATTTTAAAGTCTCTCTCTACCTTTTTTTGTGGTTTGGTTTATCATAAAACATGTCTTGAGAACATGAAACTTTCTTTATCTTTTTACACTTTTTATGCATCTAAATTAGGCGTGAATGCCAGATCAATGCAATCATTTACATGCATGTTGGACACAACAAACAGTAAGAGTTAAAATAGGTGAATCCATGTGTGAAGTGACATGGTACAGGCATCTGCGGTCGGATTATCACTCTAACATCCTGATAAACTGACACACCTTGATGCTGTAGATGCACACGGGACAGAACATGCAGGGTACAGCTCATATGATCACAGGCACCATCACAAAGTCTGAAATCGGAACCATTTTACGCTGCAGAAACAAGAGATGTGTGAAGGTCAACATGGGAAACATCTGAGTGGGAAACATGGATAAGGTGGCAGCTGCCCTGCCTGTCTGCGTGTGTCCGTGCTGTTCTGTTCACATTGACCTCAGTCTGTTGGCCGAGATGAAATGACAAATAAAATACCTTTTGATTTATCAGTATTTCCAGTGTTTTCATTTCTCACTTGGTTTCAAACAGACAAAGTTGTTAAATGGGCTTCAGTGTCCAGTTAATCTGAATCTTGATGATGATTAATCTTGATGATGATTTGTTGAAAGACAAAGCTTCATCAAGAATTTACATTACTGTTAAAGGTTTATCAGTCTCTCAAACACTTATCTCACCAGTACCACTAAGATGTGTGCAGCAATATGTTCGACAGGAAATCTGCAATCAAATGATTTTTTTAGTCATGTTACAGGCAAAAATACTAATTTGTTAAATTTCTCATCCAGGTCATTTTGTCTTCATGTGTAACACTTTTTTGACCTCAATCACTATGACAGCCTAAGCACTGGGTTCACTGGTTTCTGAACCAATCCCTGTAATAATAATTATCAATCGTTAATGATATGTACTGTAGCATTAAGCAACAACACTCAAAACACAGTCTGAATAAACCAGTAATCACAGAAACTGTTTTACTGTTATGGGCTCACATAGAAAATGAAACATAAATGCTGGCAGTAAAACACAAATAAAACCCTGTTGCAGGTCTGAAAGTATCTTGAGAGCGACGTGTGAGGAAAGTGCTCTTACTATACATATCGAGTCCTCACTCCTATAGGCCGTGACACAGTCGGCTACTCACTTAGCACCAAAAGTTCATCATCATTTAGAAACGTCATGTTTCTCTATATTGACTAATCAGGCAGATACAGGTTAACACCTTAAATCAGCAGGATACTGTGTCACCCCATAAACCCCCAGGTAAAAAGAGATGTACCTCCAAAACAAACTATAGAGTGGCTACACGTCATAAAGTGACATACCCTATTGTGTTGCCACCACATTACTTTATTATTGTTATTATTATAGACACTCATAGCTCTGGAGAATTAACTCGGGGGTACACATGTAATGAAAAGATTTTGCGATTGTCTTTCATTCATTCTGCCATCTGTTCATTTGGAGTTAAACTGAGTTGAACTATTTCAGATTAGTCTGGTCTCTGGAGTGGGCTGGCACAGCTATGCTGTGAATGGGCCAGCAGAGGGAGAGTCAGACAGATTGGGGAGTGGGAATGGTACGGAAATCAGTCAGCAGAGTGAAAGGAAAGGAGGGAAACAAGGGAATTATTTTCGTGGAGTAGTGGCAAGGAAACAAATGAGACTGATGACTAATTCTGAGAGCCAAAGTGGTGAAGTGGAAGTGAATGAATTTTAGGTAATATTATGATTTATTGAAGCGAATGGAGTCCAGTCTTTGAGCCCAGTTAAATTAACCACAGGTTAAACATGGTAAAGCATAATGTGACAAGTGCAAGCAGAGTGAAGGGAAGCAGGTGGAATAAGTGAGTAATTTGGGGAATACCAGTTGATAGAAGAAATAATGAGCAAAACTGAAAGGTGGGAAATTGAAGGATGCACAGAGATTACAGGCCTTCAGAGAAGGGGTGAAGTGTGATAGTGAAAGTATATTATTGGAATATGAGGAGGAGACTCTTCCAAAGAGAGTAGTGCTGATACATGACATACACAGTGAGGGAATATATACCAAAACCAATAAGATGCTTCAACTGTCAAAGACTTGGACATACTGATATGAAATGTCAAGGGAAAAGAAGCTGTGCTAGATGTGGTGAGGATGTAAATCATTTGTTCAGCAATGAGGACGTGAAATATAAAGTATTGTTTGCATTTTTAAAATAAGCTACATTAGTGAAGATGATTTAAGTTTTGATTTCGTATTATTTGTGTCTTTCCCCAGACCAAACACTCTGACCCACACTCCAGCACAGTAGGTGGCGGTGACGCACCTTTAGCGTTGGGCGCTACCTGTCTTGAAACTAGAAGAAGAAGAAGAAGACAGTTAGCAACAGAAAGCGGTTCTCGTGAGCTGCAGGATCGTGATCATGGCGTCTGCTGTCGGACTAATTCTTTTAACGGTGGTTTCTGTGTGTGGAGAAGCTGCAGCCGAGAAGAAACTAGTTTATGTGACTGTGGTGAGTGATGTCAGTGTTGTGGCGTGTTTACTCTGCGTGTCCCACTGTGGAGTGGACTGACTCTTATTGAACTCCCTTCGAAGTTTAGGGAGTTTTTCTTTTTCTTTGCTTATTTGAAAGCATATTTATTTCTTTTCATTACAATTGAATCGGGACAGAGCGTTTGAGGTCTTTGAGTCAATTCGGCTTCAGGGGTTCGATCTAGCAACGTTTATTTGCTTCGAACAAACACATTTTGTGTGTTTAGTATCAATGCCCCGAGCAAAGAATAGCATGCCAACCCTTTGTAAAAGATGATATCTTATCGGGAAAAGAAGGTAAGAAACAACGAAAGTAGTTTTTTAGGAAGGAAAACATGTGTACAAGTAAATAAGTATTATTTATGTAAACATGTGTGAAAGCCTTTCTATACGAACACTTACAGGAAGCATGTGGAAGTTAGCATGTGTCATTATGACATACAAATCACCAGACATCCTGTGTTTGCCTCGATCATTATAATATTCCTGAGCTACACTTAGTTATCATCATTCCTAAACCTGTCAAGTGATCAAACAACACACCTTATTTCTATGGTGTATCTGGTCTCTGGGTCCAACTGAAAATGTCTTGGGGTCATACATAGCAGAAGTGCTGAGTGTTTTCCAAACCAAGGAGTGTGTCCGCTACTGGCGGCGGAGCAGCGGGTTTATCTCCTGCATTTCCTTCAATACAAGCCGGATTATGCACTGAAGTAAATGTCAGGACTCCACGGTATGAAGTCCTGCATCTTCTGGTCTGTTGGCAACAATCAAAGCCCTGTTAGAACAAATAAATGGATTCAGAAGTGAAACGCTGAAGTGCTTTTACTTTGAAACGGGTTCAAGAAGTGTTGTAAATACGTTTGTGACATAGACAGATCAACTTTGTGTTTCACTGCAGAATAAAATGATCTTTCACCTGAGTTTGAATGTTTATCTGTTGAATTTATGTCACAAACACAAAACAAAAGCACTCCAGCGTTTCTGTTGACGGAATCCATTCTTTTGTTTAAAAAGTTTTTTATTGTGAAATATTTGCAGGAGCTGAAGATGCATGAATTCATACTAAAATAATAAATGTGACCCTCCTAAGTGGGTTTTTTGTAAGACATTGGGGTGGTAGATCTCGGCTTACGTTTTGAATTAAAAAGTGATCTTGTGCTTTAAAAGGCTGGTGACCTATTAGTCTGGGGACTCCTTCGTGTATGATGTTTGTCACATGGAATAATTTGGCTGCTTCGTTATGTGAAAGATCAACACAGGAGAAATGTCTTTGGCAGATATTAAAACACTTTTTCCACCATGTCTTATCTATACATGATCATTTTAATGGAATTTTGAAATCGTCCACAGACCTCATGACAGTGTGCAACAGACCCCAACTTGAGGACCACTCCATTGTGTCTGTTTTCCTGGTTTTAAACACAGAATTAAGCACTTGTATTGAAGAAGCACTTGCTGAAGTATCTTCAGAAACGCCAGCTTGGGTCAGGGTCAAGTCAAGATACACAGGGATACAACAACACAGAACAAAATAAGACAAAACAGAAATAAGAGAGATAACATAAATATAATATATAATACAATAAGGTGTTGAAAGCCTTTCATATAAATGTCTGTCATAATAAGTGCTGTAAATATTATCTTCAAGGAATTCCAGAGCCTCTGGAATTGCAAAAGTTTGGTCACCCTTACTTACCAGCCTTGATTTAAAAACTATAGGAAGTGTTGGTTGGATGACCTTAGATGATAATTTGGAGCATAGGGAGTTAGTAGCTGCATAATATAACTGGGGTCCAGACCTGGAGTTATTAAAAGTGTCTTAAAAAAACCAGAAGGTCGGAAGTTCGATCCCCAGTCTTCCCATCTGCATGCCAAAGTGTCCTTGGGCAAGTTGCTGAACCCCAAATTTCTCCATAGAACAACAAAAAGTGCTAGTAATAGATGCACTGTATGTATGAGTGTGTGTATGAATGGGTGAATGGCAAACTGAAGTGTAAAGCGCTTTGAGTGGTCATCAAGACTAGAAAAGCTCTATATAAATACAACCATTTAAAATCTATCCTAGATTTAAATGGCCACCACTTAAAGGTAAGAAGAATTGTAGAGCTGTGGGACCTGCGCTTGGTGTTTTTTGAAATGCGAGCAGCTTCAACCCTGAAGACAATACATTTCATATACTGTATACAGCTGCTACAACTTCAAGTACTTTAACATGTTTTAAAATTGTTCTTGTAGCTGTCTGGGTGGTGTGAAGATTGTTTATTCCTCTAAAACTCACACCCACACACTTTATTGCGTTTAACAGATGAGTGCCAGTGAATTTTCACACATCTGTGCTCGGTATTGCGGTGATGTGAGAGAGATGCAGTGCAGTTCAGTGTTGCGAGCTTTGAGCACAAACACCGTGACCGCTACAGGGGGAAGAAATCTCGCAATAACAAAGTTGACAACTGGGATAGGAAGAGTAACATTTCTTATTTTTTTAGTTTGACTTTGTTTATTTTTTAAATCATATTAATCTGAGTTTTTAAGGCTTGTCTCTCTTGACCTCTGTTCCCGTTGTTTTGTTAGCTTTACAGATTTGGAATGTGTTACTGATGAGAGAATTTGTGTAGCATTTGACACCCTCGTGTTTTGCTGTGTTGATGCGTTGACATCAACAATCTGTCACAGTCTTAAACTGTGCTCTGGTCAGCAGGTCAATATGGATTTTTGTGTGTGTTTGTTGCAGCTGTTAGGGTAGCTATTCTCGATTTGACTTATTATTGCACTCTTTCTGAGAAAACCATTACCTGGCTATTAATGGATTGTGGTGCAGATACAATTAGCAATGCTAAAGGTATAATCCACCCTTCAACTCGAATGTACACACTTTATCCAGCTACTGTAGACGTAGTCATACCAGAAAACGAGAAACACAGACTGGTTTTGTGGCTTCCCAGTATTTCCACCTGAATAGAAACTCCATGCGGTGGCATCTAGTCATGAGACCATATTGACTACATACAACTCCTACTTTCAACCTACTTTCACCATTAGAATCTATTTATTAACAAGAGCATTTTTAGTTGTGGTTTCTTTTTTATAAATGTCATGCCTTTAAAAAGTCCCTGTTAAGTACATTGATACATAATTGCAATATTATTAGATAAGGTTAAACTTTATTGGCACATTGAACAAGTACAATGAAATGCAGTGTGTATGTCTTTCACAGTATGATTTGCCTTTGTTTCTGTCCTACTTCTGTTTTAAATAATGTTTCCCTTTTTTAATTTGAGATGGTCAGATTCCAGCATCAAAAATGCCTCCAATCCTGCCGAAAATGCTGGGTCGTTAGTGAGTAGGCAAACCCATGTCAGAATCAGAAATACTTTATTAATCCCCGGAGGGAAATGTTCAGATACCAAAGCTTTAAACTCAATGAGTCTCACAGAGACAAAGCTGCGGTTTTGTTTTCCCAGAAATCACTTCTTGAAATTACTTCTAGCACTTTACTGCCACTGACAAGTGCTCTTTTTAGAGTGGTGAAGAGAGAGCTATTTCTATTAGTGTAGCCATACAACAACGACAACAATCATCACTTCCATACAGGGTGAGTAGCGTACAGCTGTTAAAATACGCTATATTTGCTGTTATTTTTCTAAATGCACCGTTATCGCAAATCAGCACTCTGTAAAAGGAAGGAAAATGGTATCCTAACATCTTTGACACCCTTCATTATTCATTTTCACTTCCTTCTTTTTAGTCTGGAGACATGTTGATGCTGTGTTAAATACGTTTCAGCCAGAGAACGTGATTCAGCTGTCAGCAAGTCAAACTTGAAGCACAAACTTTATGGCTTAATAATGTTTGGCAAGATCGTTCCAATCACCACAAGTTGAACCAGTATTGGGACACATTCTGTTTTAGAGGAGCTGCTCTGTGTTCAAGTTAGTTTCATGTGGTGAGAGGTTGAGCAACTGCAACATCAACATGCGTGGCAGGTAAAAGGCCAATACGATTGTTCTCTAAATAACAAAATGAAAAATTACACCAATGAAATATCAAAACGTAAAACTCTCCAAGCCAGGGAAGATACAGTGCAGCAATGAATCCTGTGCCGTTGTGAAAGTCACAGGTTACACAGCTCTTTTTTATGCAATAAAATGTTCCAGTATTTCGCTGCTTTTGTGTTTCTGAGCACCGCACCTTTTCTCCGCTCTATACTTCTTAATTGTTTTTGTTGCGGGGAGGGGAAACCCTCAAGATACAAGTTACCTGACATCTGCTCTCTCCCCTTCAGCTGTTCCGCCATGGTGACCGTTCACCAGTCAAAGCCTTTCCCACAGACCCGCACCAAGAAAGCGACTGGCCACAAGGCTTTGGACAGTTATCGCAAGTAATAACATGTCTTACATATCCTGGGGCTTGAAATACATACACTGTATATACACCATTCATTTAGGGACTGGTGCATCATTTCATGAAGTTACCTGTGTTTTTAGAAATTAGCCAACGTTTGCACCGTTAGTGAGCTTCTTGATAGATGGGAGCTTTGAATTATTATATGTTATGTTAATGTGTGTTTGTAGATTGGGATGAGGCAGCACTTTGAGCTCGGCCAGTTCCTGAGGAATCGATACAAGGGATTCCTCAATGAATCCTACAACAGACATGAGGTGGGACTCTGCTTTTTACTTTCAGATCACATGACCCACAAAGACAGGAAAAAGTAATGGGTCATCCTGGCTTTTGTGATGAAGTTGAGCCACGTGATTAGTACAGCATGGTGTCATCTGTGTAATCATTCTCTCCAGTATATTTGGACTATGCCTTGTTAATGGGGTTTTCTGCTAGTTTAAATAAATTTGAGTGGTCACTTGCTTTTTTCTCAGATCTCAGTTCGCAGTACAGACTACGATCGCACGCTGATGAGTGCTGAGGCCAACCTGGCGGGTCTGTACATCAGCTACGTCTTCTTCCTCCTGCTTTTTCTACAGTCTGTCAGAGCTACTTCACTTTGTAGGACTCCTCTTCCTCACGTTCACAGTCTGTTTTATTTTGACTCCTGTTGCCATCTAGGTCTCTACCCCCCCAGTGGTCAGCAGGTCTTTAACCCCAACCTGAAGTGGCAGCCGATTCCTGTCCACACTGTGCCTCAGAGTGAAGAGAGGGTACGTGTATATATATATAACGTATGTGTGTGTGTGTGTGTGTTTTTCATCACAGAACTGAACTGAATAATTCTAAGCATATTGTCTGAAATCTTTGTTTTAATTGTTTTTCAGCTTCTCTCATTTCCTCTGGGAGACTGCCCTCGCTACAAACAGCTGATGAATGAGACTGAACACAGTGAGGAATTCATTAATGTCACCAATAAATACCAAGTACGCTTTCTTTTCTTTATTCACTTATATATAGGCTGCCAATATCATTTGTGAAATACATAGACATTTCTTTTAGCCTGATTGGGATATTTTCTTGTCTAAATATCCTCAAATTAAAGTTTTTTATCACAAAAGGAAAGACTCAATGATGAACAGTTGAAAACGTGTAATGTAACTATTTAATGTCAAATGTATTTAACTATGTTTTTGTTTTTATTGTCATCTTGAAAGTGTGGTGGCTAGTTAGACTACTAGGTGGTTGTGTTTACTATGGTTGTGTTTGAACATTGTACTTTTAATATTCTAGCCTTGACCATGCGTTTAAGTCAACGATAAACAAAAAGACAAGCTGAATAAATAGTGCATGAAAAATGATCCATGCCAAAAAAGTGGAGTGAATTTAGGTATGTGTTTACAGACCACATTGTGTTTCTGTCTTCAGGACATCCTGGAGCTGGTGAAGAATAAAACAGGACTGACTGAAGTCCATGTGGAAACAGTCTGGAGTGTGTATGACACACTCTTCTGTGAGGTGAGCGCACACAACATACACACACATACAAACAAACAATCATAACATTTGACAGCATGCCATGTTGAAGAATTCGCAGTTTCTGTTCTAATGTCATGATTAGAATGTGCTTCAAGTAAGATGTTTAGATAAGCCACTCTTCTCAGGCATGGTGATCTGCTCTGCCTCGTTTAGCTTCACAGAAAAAAATAGCATCCTGCTAGGCTTCATGAATTTCAACAGAGAAGTTCATTCAAGATAAAATCATGGTGGGCTGATCTGCAACAAACTAAATCTCACAAGTATCTGTTTTGGGCTTGTGACTTGCCCGGGCTGTTTTAAGGAACATGTGTAGGATTTTCTTTCCTGTCACAGTTTCCCAAAAATTTTCAGAGTAATTAAGCTGTGTGTGTGTGTGTGTGTGTGTGTGTGTGTGCGTGTGTGTGTGTGTGTGTGTGTTCTCAGTCCGTTCACAACATGTCAGCTCCTGACTGGGTGACTCCTGCTGTGATGGAAATGCTCAGAGAGCTCAAAGACTTTGGAACAAAGGTAAAAGTAATAAGTTTATTTGTATAGCACTATAAAAGATTCTCAGTCATTAAGGTCAGTGTGTCTCAGCAGTTAAACATGTGGAGCAACTGGACTTGCTTGAGTTTCTTGGAGACGTTTCACCTCTCATCCAATAGAGTCGTTGACCCACCCTGCTGACATCACACGTGACCACTCATACACTGGGCATGCATGCGTATGAGCGGTTGTACCATTGTAAAATACAGAATTTAACTGCACAACAGCTGTTGGCAAAGACAACAGGATCAGTGACGCTTGTACGAAAACGTAGTAGTATGGATCTAGCAACAGAAGGCCTCTTTCCTTTTTATCCAGACAGCTAATTACCCATCCCCGACCCAACTAATGTGACCCTAATGACTCAGAGAGCGGCATGGTTAGTCTAAAACTTACAGGAAACATCAGTAATCCATATCTTGAGTCAGGGGACACCAACAACCCTCTAGTTGGCGGTTGGTTGAAACACCATTGTTAAGGTAAGAAATCGAGCCTCCCATTAGTCATTTAGCACTGAAGAAGCCTTTTTGATTGGAGGTCAAACTATTTCAACAAACACAACCAAGTCCAATTGCCTATATCCAATATATATATATTTTATTTTAATTATCATGGTCATATAAATGCTATTTTGGATTTAAACGTTTTGTAATGTAATCATAGCTTGATGTCCAATTTTCACAGGTCTTTTTTGGGGTCTACAAACAACAAGAAAAGAGCCGACTTCAAGGAGGTGTGTGTGTGTGTGTGTGTGTGTGTGTGTGTGTGTGTGTGTGTGTGTGTGTGTGTGTGTGTGTGTGTGTGTGTGTGTGTGTGTGTGTGTGTGTGACTCAGTCTCAGTGAAATTCAAATTGTTACAGCAGAGACAAAGTTAGACATTTTTTCATTGTATCAACTTCCATTTGAGCAATTTTAATGGCTCACAAATATATAGACTGATTTGAAAAAAAAGGTCAATTAAGATCTCTGCAAAGAGCCCAGTCTCACAATGTGAAAGAAAGGGATAAAAAATTCCAGGTCAGCCCACCATGTTCAGATCCATGACAAAATTCATGATTGTACAGCGGCTGACTCCCTTGTCAAGATCCATGAATTATTGAAATCAGTGAAAATGTCCAAAAACCATCGATCAATAGAAATGCACCAGTATTTTATACATAAAATTATAATGTCTTGTCTCAAACTTTTTCCCCTTTTATTCCGAGTAAAGGGTTAAAAGGATAGGTCACTGAAAAATGAAAATTGCGTCATTATTAAAATTCCTTTATTGTGCCACAACACACAAGCACTACATGCAATGGGGAAATTGACCCTCTGCTTTTAATCAGTGTGAGCACAGTACACACAGTGACCACACGAAGCAGTGGTCAGCTCTTAGGAGCAGATGTTGGGGGATTAAGGTGCCTTGCTCAGGGGCACTTAGACAGTGGGATAGGGAGAGTCCATCTGTCCTCTTAGACTCTTATCAGATCCAGGTCTGGTCCATCCTTTGGTCCAGGTATGTTTTGCCAGTCCGTGGACTTGAACCAGCCAGATGTCCCTCTTTTCTAACCACTAGTCCACCGCAGCTCCCAATTATCTACTCACCATTACACTGATGGAACCCTTCTGGAGTCCCAGGGTTGTCAACAGTGTTGCAGCCAAGGCGACCTCTTCTTCAGACATAAGAAAGAAACGGAAAAAAATCATGCCTCCATAGTTCTCGAGTGGTGTCATCCAAGTGTTTGACTCGAAGCAGCGTTGTGTACATCGTGTTTTTTTTTAAACATATTTTTTATTGTGATTTTCTCATTGATTTAAACAATGACATTTAAACATGAACATTTTAACACATTATACCCCAATCTGGCTAAAAATAAATTAAAAATTAAAAAAGGAAAATAAAATAAAATAAAATATAAAAAATAAAAAATCAGCCTCTAGGGATACACTTTTGGGTAGCTCTAGTGCCGGTCCCAAGCCCAGATAAATGTTGAGGGTTATGTCAGGAAGGGCATCCGGCGTAAAACTTGTGCCAAAACAAAAATGCGGATCACAAATAGGAGGGGTAGTGGATATATTGGCAGATGATCCGCTGTGGCAACCCCGAAAAGGGAGCTGCCGAAAGATGAGGAAGAAGAAAATATAAAAAATAAAACAATGGTAATAAGTATGTAGATGAATAATAATTAAATAAAACAATAATAAATTCCAATAGGATCACAGCAGTGCATAAGTTACAGAACTTGTACAATGAATCACAATTCAAGGTTGTGAGTTTCCAGAAAATCTATATAAGGTCTCCATAAATGAGCAAAATTCTTTTTCATTCTTACGATATATGTTAGTTTCTCCAAAGCGAGACAGGATATCAGTTCTTTTGTCTACATTCCAATCGAAGGTGTGTCCATACTTTTCGTACACCGTGTATTTAGCCTAAAAGTCCTATGATATCCTCCTCGAATTTATTACGTCTGTAAAAGAGGTCCCCTTGGCTGCAACACTGTTTACCCCTGAGACTCTGCTGTTGTGTGGACTCAAACACTTCACCCCCCCTCCATCAGCATAGTGGTGAGTAGATAATGAGTGAATATTCATTTTTCAGTGAACCATCCCTTTAAGTCTGCTGATACAGATTTTTTTCTAACTGTAAACAAATCCCATGACATACTTCCTGTCTTTTTCTTTTCAGGGATGCTGTTGGGTGAAATAGTGAAGAATCTTTCCAAGATGGCCGTCCCAGATCCAACGCAGCAACTCAAAATGATGATGCTGTCAGCGGTGCGCAAATTAAAATATGGAAAACTTAATATTTTTGAATTACTCATAGGTGGGGTTTGTCAGTGTTTATGTGCTAAGCTAACTGTCTGGAGCTTCTCTTGTAGTGTAAAGACACAACAGTGATATTTTTTTTAAGATGTGTGTGTTCTCCTTTCGCAGCATGACACCACTGTCATTGCTCTTCAGAGCAGCATGGACATATTCAGTGGTCGACAGCCACCATATGCCTCCTGTCATATATTTGAGCTGTACAGGGATGACAATGGGTAAAACACACACCCCTCACACACCCAACAATGACTCAATGCTATCCTGTGGAGTTAATACTAGGATAATTAGAGATCTGGATTTTTATTGTTAAACTGATAAAAAATCAGTCACTTAAAATGCCTGATCTTTTTAATCCAGATCCATAACTTATTCTCTGAAGTTAAAAAAAAGGTTGAAAAATGTCTTACAATATTACAGGAAGTGGAAAACATCCCTAGATCTGCACCAAATTTTGATGGGTTCGTCCCCTACCCATACCGCATCCTTCCACCAAGTTTCATGGACATCCGTCGAGTAGCTTTTGCACAATCCTGCTAAAAATCAAACTCACTCAAATAAAAACATAACCTCCTTTTAACAATATAACAATAATAATGAAATGATTTCAGTTATTTCCAGTATATTTGGACAATTCTTTGACAATACTGATCGTCATTGTGGTCACTATAATTATAATGAAACGTTTATAGCTTGTCTTCACTGTCTTGTTCCCCTCTCTGCATGCAGCTCTGTTTCAGTGTCCATGTTTTACCGGAACGACAGCACAGTGGATCCGTACCGGCTGCAGTTACCGGGCTGCTCCCTTGACTGCCCCCTGGACGACTTTGTGAGAATTACAAAGCCCTCTATCTCAGATGACAGGGACAAGGAGTGTAAGGAGCCTTCCAAAGAGACTGGTACAGGTGAGCTCTACATATAACCGCACACACTGACTTTAAAACTCAAAATAATTTCCTCTTTTCTTTTCCTCTCCCCTTCCCTCTCCTTTGCTTTCTTTTGATTGTCCGTCTTCAGAGGTGATCATCAGCCTGGTGGTGTCCAGCTGTCTGCTCCTCTTCCTCATCATCCTCATCCTTGGGATCATTTGCTGCCAGAAATCACCCATGAGCACACAGGGATACCACCATGTGATCAACCAGGAGGCTGGAGAGGAATCCTGACAGAAGCACAAACTCCTTCCTCGGAGATCTCCAAGCCACCTATCGTGGGACAATAGTGATGAAGATGAACTCTAAAACTACTGAGTGACCTTTTCTGATGGTGCCATCAACTCTGGTTTTGGACCCACAATGGTTATTTTTTTGAAACATGAATGTTTTGTGCAGAAATTTAGATTTTAGACATGATTTTAAAAACTATTTTCGAATGACTGAGAAAGTGCTGGAGGGACCAAGGAAACAGGGGAAACTGTCTTTTGTTGTTTACAGTTACCACTGTGTTCCCATTGTGGTCTGATCTCCATCCTGTTCAAGATCTCAGCTAGGGATGTCACGATTAACCGATGTTAAGATAACAGCACGTCACGATTTTTATGGTGTCCAACCTCTCCCGTTTTGTGTGCGCGAGCCACTAAAACATTAGTTGAGAAGAGGGAACTGACTTAACGGCCTAATTTCCACCAGCGCTGGAAAAAATTCCATTGGAGGAGTTCACAGTGAGAGGAGAAATCCTTGTTTCTCGCACACACACACACAAACACCCTCTCTCGCTCTCTCTCTCTTTCTCTTCCTATTAACCATTTCCAATGTAGCCAATTTCCGTCGGTGACCCTCCACAATAAAAGTCCCAGACACATGAAGACAGGAGACAAAAATTCACTGACCAACCTTCCATAATAAGGCAACTAAATAAAATAGCTTACATGAATTACTTTTAAAAAGCCAAAAGTTACACAATAAAAACTAATTGGATGTTGTCATAACAATAAATATTTTAGTTCATTAGTATATTATTTGCTATATATTGTTTGTTGTGTGGCTTTTTCCTTCTATATATAGTATAAATAATCGTGAAACTGTGATATTTCCTCTGACAAAATTTCATATCGTGACATCTCTAATCGCAACAGCTTTTCTGTGACTTTATCACCAACCTCTGGTTAACATCTGCTTTGGCAGTGTAAGTCTTTCCGGCTGAAGACTCCGGTCATGCTCAGTTGGAGCAGTGATCGGTTAGTGATAAACAGGTATGCTGACCAAACATTTCATTCTGCCGTGTTTGTTACTTTCCTACGACGGCATCAGACGCAGGTATCAGTATCAGCTTCATTACTGAGCTTTCTGTGTGGACCTTTTACATTCACAAAAACCTATTAACACTCGAGAGGAAAGAGAAAAACTGAATAATGTGGTATTGGCATTGCTAAGTCTTGGAAAAAGGATTTAGAATATAGTTTTTTTGCATCAGCTTATCTGATTTCCTTTAAAAAAATGTAGCTGAAAAGACAAACTTGTTTAATTTAACTGAATAAGTTAAAGACGTTGAACTCTGCGTCTAAGTCTGGAGTGTTTACAGGGCTGAATGTCCCTGCTGGTTTTTGAAGGTACGTGTACACAGACATATTGTGATGGCCTGTGTGTTGCAGTTTGTGTACAGTGTGTGTTTTAACTCTGAGGTCTTATGACCAAGATGCCTTAAATAGTAACACACTGCTGTAACACTAGGTTTTTAATTTGAAAGTTGTCCGATATGTTTGATTTAATCACAGGAGCAGTAACAGTTCATCATTTAGAAACTCATTCTTAGCTCAAACCTCGGGGCAGAAGATCTTATTAACTGACATTTGGCCCAGTGGTGGTAGTATACCCAGCAAAAATAGATCAACAAAAATAAAGTCAGTGATCATTTCAATCAATGTCTTACAAACATGTTCAGATATAATTCAGCTTTATTCAGAATTTCAGAGTAAATATTGGGAAACTCAAATGTGTGGGATTTTTTAATATCTGCCTTTAAAAAAAATAAAAGGCGGCTTTGAATTATATGAAAACTAAAAACCCTTCCTATAAATGCAGAACAAATTGAATGCTTTTCTTTAATTGTGCTTTCTTTCCATCAGCTCATGAAAGTTTTCGACAACCATGTTTTTCTTTTGTTAACATTGTTTGTTTTGTGTTTTCTATGTCTGGATTTTCATCAAATATGAGGAAATTCATATCACTTGTTTGATTTTGACTTTGAAAATGTGCTGATCATCGCAGGTTGCTCTTCGATTCGTTACCCGTTGATTCCTGTGCTTGTAAACTTTTTGTCGTTTGGTCGTCATCCTGGCAAAAAGGTTGTATGTTCAGATTCACTATCAGCGTTATCACTTCAATTAATGTCATCCCACTGCAGAGCAGATATTCTCTACGAAATATATGAAACACTGTATAGACTACATCATTCACAAACTGAAGTCCGATTTATGTGGAGCCCAGCTCACAGGGGCATTGAGGGAAATGAAAGGGCAGACTCACACTAAGCAAGCATTAAAACAGGAAATAAATATGGAGGTAACATTCAGTAAGGCTGAAGCCAAATCAATAATTAGAAGTAGATCATGACTGACGGGCAAAAACAATGGGATGAGGGAGGAAAAGGAGGCCATCTGTATCAAATAAAGCAAAAAGTGGGAGGAATGAATACAATCGGGAAAGAATAAGCTAAGAATAGGACACACAGGACTAAACAAAACACTGCATTAAATAGGGAAGCACCCATCAGGACAGTGTGACTGTGGTTTATGGGAGGGAACTATGGACCATGTCATCTGTCACTGTCAGATATATAACAAAGAGAGATCAACTGAAGAGGGAGCTGAGGAAATGTGGGGTGGAAGAGTTAAGCCTGAAGAATTTGTTCAGTGTTGGAGAAGAACAATATGAAGTATTGTTTGAGTTTTTAAAAGAAACTGGTTAAATGAAGAGGGTTTAACTTTAAGTAATGTCCCTCTAGTTTTTTAGACCAAACACTCTGACGCACACTCCAGAACATTAGGTGGCGGTAATGCACCGGGAGAGAGAGTGACCATATTCCTTATTGGACATCCAGCCGTCCCTGCACCAGCCCAAATCAACCGGTCATCTCTACCTTGTCTGCACCTCTCATCAGTCCACTACGGCCAAACCGGGAAGAGACAGAACCAAACTGAAATTATCACCAGAACACCTGACAGTGAGCAGGCTAAAAAATAAGGAGTGTAAAAAGAATTTCCCCCTTGGGGGATCAATAAAGTATCTCTAGAATCTAGATAAATTCATCTCTGAGACATAAACAAAATGTGAAAATAAATCTGGCCCCTGATTCTAAACTGTACAAATATTTCCTGACACATACTGCATCCTGTTACATGGAAAACATGTCAGTTGCTTTTGTGTAATATTGTTTCCAAAACAAACATAACAGAAGCTTCTTGGCAGAGATAATAGACAGCATACATTGAAAATGCTAAATCCACTGCCTGTATGTATGTACTTGTTGAGCTGTTTGCCCGCTAGTACTAGAGAACTTTTTGTTATTCCTCAAATTCTACTCTTAGTTTTGGGATTCTTAGTTAGACTTTTGGCCAGGAAGCTGTAGGGGAGAGTAGCCATCTTGTTTCAACACAGTTTTCTCCTGTTTAAGAGCTGCCAGGCAGGTTCAGTTTTTGTACCTTTCTTTTTGGAAGTTAGACGTGTTTGGTTCTAGTTAGGGATGAGTTTTGTTTGTTATTTTGGTTTTGTTTTGCTTCCGTTGCTGGCAATAAACAACCTAAAATGAATTACTTGACTCCTGAGATCTTTTAATCTGGTATTATGTTACTCCCCCTACTCCTAGACCTAATTGGGGACATAACAAGAGAAGGACTGAATCAGAGCCGAGACACACATAGCTGCAAAACTGAGTGAATAATGTATAAATATGATTGACAGTGACATTCACAATATTTGATGAGAGAAATTATAAACTATTCCACTACTACTATGACATCCATAGAGAAGATGACATCAGCAGTTGGTATCTTCAGTGCTGCTATTATTAGGGTCCGAGCACTGACAGTGCGAAGGCCCTATTGAAACTGATTATTATTATTTAAATGAATGGCCATTTTGAGGGCGTAAACATACTTGAAAACTCATGAAGTGGTGAAAATGTAAGTATTCTGGAGTAATTAGAAATGGGCGTGGCAAAATGGCTAAACAGCGCCACCTAGAATGCAGCCCCTGAGTTTGCTTTCACCGATCTACACAAAAATCGGTACACATGCCTATCATGACCAGACGAACAAAAAAGTCTCAAGGAGCATTATGAAAAACGCAACAGGAAGTCAGCCATTTTGGATTTAGTGGCCTTTATGGCCATTTTCCACGTGTACTTTAACGAACTCCTCCTAGAGCTTTCATCAAATCAACTTCAAATTCGGTGAATGTTATCTTAACAAGATGGAGATTCAAACTGCCTTTATTGAGTTTTCGTCACAGGACGTGACGGTGGTCCAATCTACCCCAAACTGGACATGTACATCTACAGAGAAATCATGACTCAAAACGCACCACAATTGGCCGACATTTACAAAAATCGGTAGGGACATGTGTTTTTTCATTTCTGACGATTTACACATGTTGTATTTGAACAAACTCCTCATAGAGCTTTCATCAGATCAACTTTAAATTCAGTGAGTGTTATCTCAGCAACATGGAGATTTTTCTTAGTGTGCGTCACACAGTCTGACCTTGGCATGAATTTCCTTCAGCAATATTGTCAGGGTTTCATATACAGTTTTTTCCTTGATGCAGAGTTAACTCCCTGCTCTCTCATCTATCTCTCCAAATGTGACATTTTGAAAATGATTTGTTAATAAAAAATGAATAAAGTAGTGTTTTGACTACAAGAAGTCTTTTGAATGCTCACTCTCTTCCTTCAGTGATGATGTGAGGGTTCCGTATCCTTTTTTTCTTTGATGAACAGTCTTTCCTGCTCTTTTCAAGATGTGTCTCCTCTGAAGCAGCTGCAACAGCACCCTCTGCGGGTTGCAAAGAAAGGTGTAAAAAGCTTAAAGCACAAGTCTCCCATCCAAGTGCTGACCAGGCCCGACCCTGCTAAGCTTCCAAGATGTTTTTTTTCTTTTATTATCAAAATACATTGGATTTCATACATTTTATATACAAATATTGTACATCAACCTTTATATATTCTGACCACGTGGCTTCTGAATACATGAAACACATGCTTATCTGCATCTCAAGCTAGTGCCAGTACAATAAATGCATAAATGAATAAAAACAAGAGGTTTTTAACCAAAATCCAATATCGCCTTCCCGTCATCCTTAAACTCAATGAAAGTGCTCCCATCCACAAATCCTCTGAGAAATATAGCTGTATATCATATTTTTTATCTTTTTTTATATATATATCTCTTTTCATAATATAAGACACACCATACTTCAACTTTATTCTTTAAGTAATGGGCTAAGTTTCTTCTGAGTTTGACAGCATATCTTGCATGGCTTGTCAGAATGGTTCTGTCTGCCAGTCACCCCAAACAGCCGCAGCTTTCTCCATCCCATTCTCTCCACAAATCTTCCCTACCAACATCTGCTAATTAGATCTTTCATTTTCATGAAAAAACTTTCTAACTCACAACATTCAACAAATTCATGCATACATGTTTCCCCTCCCACACTACACACATCACATTCTTTTTACACATTCAAATCAAACTCACTTATTATCATGTTGTTATAAACTCTGTTCTGTCTTCTCTCACCACAGCCTCTCTCTCGATCATATCCATCCATTTTTTCATACCCTGAAATAATCTTTCTTCTCTTTTAATCTTATCTCTATCCTCCCTACTCTCCCTTCTCCTACATACATGACTTCTGACATTGTGGGTCATGATGGTGGATCGTGAATCAGCGATCATGATCGTATTGGAGGATTCTGTATCGTGTTGGCAGCTGATCTTGCATAGTGGTGGTGGACCATGATCGAGTGCTTGATATACAATACGCCTACTCACATACTCTACCATTACTGACAATAACTGAATTTTCTTATATACAAATACTTTAAACATAGACACACTTTTCAATTATGTTACAAACTGTTTATTCTAATCAATGTTGTAAATACTGTTATTTTTCTGATGTTCCCAGTTACAGGTGGAATCTATTGCACTTCTCTCCGTCCTGGAAGAGGGATCCCTCACACGTGGCTCTCTCTGAGGTTTCTACGTTGTTTCCCCTGTTTAAAGGGCTGCTTTGGATTTCTTTTTCTTACTCTTGTCGAGAGTTAAGGGCAGAGGATGAGACAAACTGTGATTTGTGAGTATGGACTATACAAATAAAATGTCATAGATTGAATTGAACACTACACCAAATAAAAAAACTAATTAAAACAACATTAACTCAAACAATACAATAGGTATTTTACTGACTATCTAATGTTACTGTTCTATTCTCTTGGCTTTTATTTTGAAATATTTACTTTAACTTCTGTCTCATGCATCTGCCTTGTTTCATTCATTTATAAAATCTACTAAATGAAAAGGTCTTTTTGTTTTAAAATGAAAAAATGATTTGTTTTTTCTTTTTTTCGTTAAAGCAAAATGACGGATTGTACCATAATACCCTGACTGTTTGCACCATATGTACTGCAGTGTATTCTTCCTCAACGATTCAGCCTAAGTTTCATCATTTCACAGAACAGTGTTGTGTGGTGTCACTGTGCTCTTACACACACATTTAACATACGACAGGTTTTTTGGGGAGCAGCAGCTTCTCCCCTATCGTGGACTCCATGTTCCATGAATGGCCATCAGATGGCAGCAGAGATCTGTAGAAGAGAGTTTAGTTCAGGGATTAAATCATCAGATCAAACCGATCAAGTAATGTTCATGTTTGTTTGTTTTTCCTTCACAAAGCTGGAAATGTTTCCTATTCTCATCAATATTGTATTACAGAGAAATTCACAGTTTCAGCCTGTACAAATAAAGACAGAAGCTTAGAGCTTGTTACAGACTATAATGTGTTAAATGACAGCTAGACCACAACATGCCAAATATGCTGTGGTTAGTCCTATTCCACTTTGGGATCCACTTTTGGGAGCCCATGCTCTTTGGGCCATATGAGCAAACCTACCATTAGGAGTGTGCTATCCTTGCCCCTCTGAGATAGTCTACTAATCTCTACATACACAGTTTTACACTTGGTAGTGTGTTTAAATGTCAAAACTGTAAAGATTTCCACTATGGATAGATGGATGGATGGATGACACCACCAGCTATTGTAAGAAATTGGTCAAACCTCTGCCTGTTATTTGTTTAGGATCAGAGTAAAAGACACTGGACCAGCCAATCATTCCAGGAAATTACCATCATAATTCACGTGATGTAAAAAGGAAAATATGTATATTAAATAATAATAATAAATAGTAAATATTTATCAAAGGAGGACTGTATGATAAATCAAGAAATAAATGCCCATAAATTCAAACTACAATTGATAAAATGTCAACAAATAAAACACTAATTCCCTCTCACCTGACTAAATAAAAACAATACTTCATCAATCAACCTACATTAACACTGATTTTCTTGTATACGTCACTTTGCTTCTAACCACTGAGGTGTTTGTTGATCCAGCCTGATTGGTAAGACGTTTGCTTTCAAGCAGCTTACAACAGCAGAGTTACTATGCAATATGGGAGAGTTATATATTATTTATAACGTAGCCCAACCTACTGTGTCATTCAAACAATACATCTAATGGGCTGAGGCCATAAACAGCCAATCAAGATGTTTTGTCTAAATGTTATAAAATGATGAATTAGTGGACACTTGAAATAAAAAAGAAGAAATCTTGAACATGGACTCATTAAATTCACTTGATACAATACGTAAAATACTATGTTTATTTTGTGTGAACATTCTACCAATAACAACAACTACTACCAAGGGCTTCCATGATGTGCAGAAGCAGCGAATTGGAACTGCCCCCTGATCTTTCTTGATCAGTATTGTCTGGTCATGGGCTTACCCACTAGCAGCTGGTTTATTGTGCTACCAGGGATTCATGGAGTGCTGTTATTTGCTTTAGCCAGTAAATGTGGATTTTATGCATGGTGCCCTCCAGCTCTTACTACACACCAGTGGCGGCTCCTATCAGATTTCTCAGGGTTGGCAATTGTTGTGACGATGGCTAATGTTACCTGTTTAATGGGTAAATAAATGAATCTGCAATGCTTTGGTGACTTTAACAGTGACTCCTGCTGTTCATGCCACGTCTCGTGTTGTACTGAGCACAAAATGTTGACGAGTCATTTTCATGATGTTTAAATGTCGACAACTAAACTCTGGAGCGAATCAAACAAACACTAAGTTACTTCATGTACTGATCAGGTCCTGATAACTGATGAGGGTTCATTAGTTAAAGTGAGAGCAGGTCAGAGTGGAGGAGGACACGGAAACTCCAGCTCGATACGAACCAACTGCCGCTTCTGCTCTGATCATGAAGCAGCTGTGGACCAGAGAGAAACTCTGTGTTTTCACTGTTTCCACTGTTCTTCAACACAGTCACTTACTGGATGGTTCATGGTAACACTTCTCATCTCACTGTGTAACGCTCTGAGCGCGTGAGTGGGAGTGGAGCTTATGTGTCTGTGTCTGGGAGCACACACACGCAGACATTTTCACCCGCTTCTGGTATTTCACTTGATGGCCTGATTTGATGATGATTTAAAAAATGAACGTGAAAGTTCATCATATGTAAATTGATTCGTTACTGCTCCTCTCAAGTGGAAACAATGAAAGTTTTACAATGAAAGTCTATGTGAGCGAGTGTGGGCGATTTTCAGCCATATTGAAATGGCTCGTACTCGTAATAACATAATTATTAATGTCCTGTTTATTCTCCTGGTTTCTACTACTCTAGTGCACCTCTTCAGCCAGAGGTGTGTCTTCTGAAATGATTACAACTGTAGTTGCTGTTCACTTTCATCATCTAGATCTAAAACCTAAGGACTCTTTCACACTAGTGGGACACTTAACTTGGGAGCACACAGGTGACATTCAGATGTCAGATGCCAGGATTTGCTTTGTGCTACATCTTTTACATATACACCAAGGTAGGCATGTGGATGCCGTCAAGGTTAAATACATGTGCATTTCATTTCACCCTGGCCATCTCCAATTACATTACTAGGAGCGCATATTGTAGAGTGATTTATGGAGATGACACATCACATATTTTATCATTATCATTAAAAAAAAGCAATTGCTTTGTTCTTATCTAGATTAATTTGCATTTAACCTTGAACATGTTTCTGCTCCTCGGCTGGTAGAGCGATGATGCATTTTGACTTTCTGTGATGTAAGTTGTTAAGGATTCTTATTCTTTGCTAAACTATCAGTGCTTCTGACATGCATTTATTCAATTCAATTAAATTTTATTTATATAGCGCCAATTCATAATTTACATTATCTCAAGGCACTTTACATTTAAAGGTCAAGACCTTAAAACAATATTAACGTAGAGAAACCCAACAGTTCCCACAATGAGCAAGCACAGGCGACTGTGGAGAGGAAAAACTCCCTCATTAACAGGGAGAAACCTCTGGCAGAACCGGGCTCAGTGTGGGCGGTCATCTGCCTCAATTTATATATGGAGCTACTTCATATATCATATCTGTATTATATATGTGGTCTGTTTGGCGAGAGTCATAAGCCATTCTTAGACATGAACTCCAAAGGAAGATTTGGGTGCCTTTCATGCATGAACAATGCAAAACTAATTATCTACTCACCACTATGCCAATGAACGGGTGGGTGAAGTGTTTGAATCCACAAAATACTTTTGGGGTCTGTTTGACCAGGACATGTCAGTTGACCCACATATATAACAAGTCTCTAGGACAGCTTTCTTCCACCTGCACAATATTATGAAAATGAGTAACGTCCTGTCTCAGAAGGATGCTGAAGACTAGTTCCTGCTCTCTTTCAATCAAGCTCTTCTTCTTTTCTCTGTGTATTTTTAGGCCCTTTGCCGATGTTATTTTTCTCGAGCCACAGGGACACCTGGAGCTTTTTGTCTGATTCTGTCATGTTAGCTTCTTGAATTGTGCTTGCTTCCTCTTTGTCATTTCTGTTCCAGGGTCATTAGCTATGTGGTCTGTTAGTGAGTTGTCTTCCGCCCCCACTCTCGCCGACTCTGGGGTTATTTTTTGTTCATTTTCTTTTGCAGCCATCAGTGGGTGTCTCCGAATACCAATTCATATTGGATGCGGCCAGTATGGGTAGCTTACCCATGCCTTCATAGCTGCAGGGCTGGACAACATGACCGAAAGAAAGGAACAAGATAGATAATTTGAATCATTATCATTAACATTCTTGTTTGACAATCTTATCAGGATAAATGTTACATTGTTAATATTTCTTTTAATATTAAAGACTGATTATTCATTTATTTATCTCCGTCCTGGGTGAACACTTAACACTGCTACCCTTCTTCTGAAAGCAGGTGATTGAAAAGAGCATAACTATGACACTTGCATGTCCATTGTAATGTGTAATACAACTCAAATGGAGTGAATCCAACTTGCAATAGATTATGAAGTTTGTGGCACATTCTCATCATCTCAGCAAGCAAAATCAATAAACATTTAATCCTTCAATTATTATTTACACAGGGTCAAAGTCTTCATCCTTGTCGCTGCCTGTTACTTATGCAACAAGAAAACAAAAAAACACATGGATGTCACACCTTGTGAAGACGTATTAGACAAATTGTTATTTGTGAAAATGGGCTATATATATAAAATCAAATCGATAGATAATGGGCCAGGTCGTGGCCCACCTACACAACTCCCTGGCCCAACCCACTTTGATCAGAATACATTTTGTTTCCAAAAGTATGTAGTGAAAGAAACAAATCTAAACCTCTGATTAAAAGGAGACTATTGAAACAAGCGACCGGTTTCTACAGACAGACACCATTATTCATGAGCTGACCATGGTACTGAAGCACCATTGGCTGTTGTGAATGCACAAGGGACACAGGATTTGTGTGATTTCTTTCTGATGCTGTGTCATGGAAGATGTCAATACTTTAACTTCTGTGAAGGTTTGAGTTAAAATGCACAATTTGAAAAGCATCGATTCATACCTTGCGCTCATGTTCAGCACACAACACATTGACATGTCACAGTCACGCGAACCATCAGAACCACCAGCAGAAATCCAGCCTGCATTAAAATTAAGGGTTTTAATTAAGGGCTACGCTGAATTACAGGGTAAAAATCATTAATGATGAAACAGTGCATTGACATGAACGATTATTCAGTTCAGTAAGACAACTCACGTTAAACCATTTATTGCGGTAGTAGAACATAGTTTGTGTTTGGCGTCTAGGCTCCGATTCAATCCCTCCCAATATGATTACATAGATATGATAGGAGTGATTAGCAAACCCCCCGGAGCCTACAGGTGGATGCTGGTGGTGTGGTGGAGGGACTGAAACAACTGGTAGCGATACTGCAGCAGCAGTGCGAACAAAGGGGTTGATGGGAAATTTCTCTCTGCTTAAATAGGCTACCTTATAAGGTGGGTGTGTATAATAGATGATTGTGGAGAATGAGGTATGTCACGTAATGTGTGTCACATGATTGGAGCAGCGCAGCTCCAGTTGGCTGCCTGAACTAGCTCGCAGGGTTCGCTTTATTAATGTCACAATGGAAAAAGGAATAGTCAGGCAGTGTGCGTTCATATGGGTAAAGCTTTGATAAGATGGATTATGGAGGAAGTGGGATGTTTTGTTTGCATTTTTTGTGTGGTCTGCTTTTTCTAGCTTTTCCACGATAACCAGCCCTGGCTTTGATTCTGTTCCTGCCGTGTATGCAGTTAAGAATCATATGCCTCCCTTCCCTATGTGCAGGCTGACTATCTTACTGGGAGGTTATGGATTATTTAAATAAATACACAAGCCTACTAATCTGTCATCACAGAGGGTCAGAAACAGGTGTCTGCCATGCTGCCAAAAGGAGATGACAAAGAGACAAAGAGATATCAGCCTTGCAGCCGACAGTAGAAGATATCTGTTTGCAGACTCTATCCTCCAGCTCAGTCTGTGTTGCAATAGAAGCACAGTGTGTTCAAGTTAAAAAAAGTTGCACAAATGTACATATTGTCTCTTTCATATGAACATCTAGTTTAAAATGTTTATTGAATGTCTATTAAACAGTCCCTTTTCATGCCGACAGAGGGACCCAACCAGTATTTCTACTTCCTACTTTAGCTATTTTGCTGCAAAGACTGCTGTATGATTGCTGTATGATCTCAAAGCAGGAATTTTACTTGTAAAGGAGCTTTTTTCACATAATATTTAATCATATAAGTAATAGATTTGAAAACATCTTCCACCACTGATCATAAGGCAATACATAGAACCCTCATAGAAAAAAGTGCTGTCCATAGATGCACTGAATGAATGTGTGTGTGAATGGGTGAAGGGCAAAACTGTACTGTAAATCACTTTGAGTGGTTATCAAGACATTAAGCGCTATATAAATACAAACCATTTACATTTCATGAAAGACATTTCATATCCACAGACTCAATAGGCGTAAAGAGGGAAGTCCCCTGTCATGTTTCTTGCCCGTTCGATAGTGTGTTTATTTCCTCCTTTATTACTGCCTGGAACTGGAACCGGTGACCCATTGCAATTCATGACCCACTGAGAGGGAGTTTAATCAGACCTGCATCTCTGTTAGTGGGGGTTTGCTGTTAAAATACACAACCATGCACAAAATCAGGAGGCAGTTTAAGATATTAAATGTTTTTATAGGGCCACTGCTGGTCATGTGGGTACCCTGGGCTTAAAGGTCCAGTGGGTATTTAGGAAAAAGTAATCTACAGATGGAAATTGAATATACAATAATCCTCATGTTGTTTTTACTAGTGTATTTCACCTAAATTATTGTTTTCTTTATCGTAGAATAGGCCCTTTACATTTAAAAACTTTATATTTACATCCTTTTCATTGTGTTGTGTACACATTGTTCTATTTGACTCCTATGTTGTCTGTTCTGACAAATTTGAAATAAAATCTGAGGTTGACTCTGACTCTAAAATTGTTGTTGGAGTATTTCTGAATGAGCAGATATTTTAAGAATGAGCCTGTGGAAGCACAAAGGGATTCAGACACTTCTTCTTACAATTCAATTTGAGTTCTGTTAGTGAGAAAACTGAAAGTCCACCGATGATGATATTACACCTTGCCTTGGTAACTGTACTGTGGAGATAACCTGAAGACCTTCCCCAATGAGAAATGCTTGATATGTGGAATAAACAAACTAGTAAGTAGGCTATAATCCCCATGTAAACACAGCCCACACAGTATTTTGTCACACCACCACAGTGTGGAAAAGTCATTTAGTGTGCACTACAGCACAGTAACCCTTGAGACAGCGGCGGAATGCCAGAGAGGAGTTGACTCCAATCCTATGGACAACAGAAGAGGGGTGAGACGAGAGGAGAGAAGAGGAGGGGAGAGGAGAGGAGAGGAGAGGAGAGGAGAGGAGAGGAGAGGAGAGGAGAGGAGAGGAGAGGAGAGGAGAGGTATGATGTGTCTGGAGAGGCAGAGAAGAGGAGCATGAGCTCTGGAGAGACACAGCAGGGGAGAGAATAGGAGGAGAGGGGATCTGTGCTCCGAGCATCCAGGCTCCCCGGGCTGTCTATGGGTCTCTCAGACTGGCAGCGGGGTGGCGGAGCGGCTCCGGACATTGGCGCAGGTCAACGCGGCTGCACGCAGTGACAGCGCAGAGAAAACACTGAGGGACCCAACTGACATTTTGACCATCACTGTGAAGCAGCATGCCAGCCACCAGTCACAGCAACCACGGGGTGTGAAGGAGGGGAGAGAGGCTATGGACACGTCGGAGGATGGCTCGGTGTTAAAGAACCGGACGGAACACGGGCCGGAGGCGAGCCAGGGGGCAGCGCGTCCTGCGTGGGCAGTTACTGCGCTGGCCAGCGTGCTGATCTTCACCACTGTGGTGGACGTCCTGGGAAACCTGCTGGTCATCGTGTCCGTGCTGAGGAACCGAAAACTACGAAATGCGGGTAAGAAGCTGAGAGCTATTGCTATAAGCGCGCGCGTGTGTGTGTGTGTAAACAACGGGGAGAGCGCAGAAATGTAAGATTATTAAACATGTGGGCTCTGCAGAGAAACAGCTTTATTCATATTGACCATAAATGACGACAACCCAATAAAACCTCAATTAGCACGCGTGAAGCCACAGTGAGACATCTTCCCTGATAGACCATCCTGATTCCATGAGTGAATCGGAAATCAGGAGGAAATGAATGAATGAATGAATGACAGGACATCGCATATTCTTCTGGATCCTGCAGACATGAATGTGTTTTTTTCAATTCAGTCCCACTCTGCTTGATACTGAATGAGTTGTTTTCAACAATCTGCCTCATTCATCACTGTCTCACCAAACTTGGCGGTCAAACGAATACATTTCCGCTACATCCATTGTTTTTAGTCTATCATAGTTTGAGACATATGTGACATTTAAGCCAGGCTGATACAGCTTGTTTCACTAAAGACAAGTATCTTTGTTTCTTAATTCTAAACCTTCTATCATAGATTATTGTTATAGAGTAAAGATTAACTGACTGTGGACAAGGAATGTATTAGACTTTGTTTATATGCAAAGTATTGAGAGCCATTGTGTGTGGATATACTTTTTTACATTATATTTTACTACTGCCTCGTTGCTCTGCACTGACTTTATACATTAAAATGTAAGAATCATACTTAAATGTCCTGTTTATGGTGTTGTATACTTCCTGTCCACTTGTAATCAAAGGCGTGCTTCTGTGTTGTCTTTAGAGTTGTGGGAGCAGATGTTATCACAGACTTGGTAAAGATGCATACTGATTGTGGAGCTTTTTTGCCCGAGGACAACTGTCATCATCAATCTTAAAACACCAAAAATGTACAAAATAGATATAAAAACATTTAATTAGAAATCTTATCTTAACTTCACTTTTTCGTGATCCATCACTGCATCTCAGGTCCTCCTTTAGCAAATGGACTTTGCTCTGTTGTCATAAGTACAACGTGATTGAAAGTAACCCTAACACTAACCCCCTAGCAGAAGCCTGCAAAGGTTGCAAAAAGTGTACACATCTTACCAGGGCCATAAGAACCATTCAGTCCACAAGTGGTGCTCATGTCCACTGTCCTTGTGGATTTTAGCAATTAAGATAAATAATTAATCACACTGCTGATTCAGATAAAGTTTTACACAATAGTAAAATTTTTCAATTAAGGCACATCGTCAGCCAGTCCACCACTTTGGTCCAAACCAAAATATGTCCACAACCATTAGGTGGACTTTACAGACCAGTGGGGTTTGGTGTTGGACCAACACACCTTCCCCCACAAAGGTAGCAGTAGCGAGAGGTTGTGAATTACACTGTAACTGGTATTGTCATAGCTACATCTGACAGCAGTTGTAAGTGGACCAGAGATTTAGCGAGCCATTGGCATCTGAAAGCAGTGAGAGTACAGGAACTTGTCGTGGTTCTTGAGGAGATCTTGAGCATTTATTTACTGAGAACCATTGCACATCCTAAACTGTAGTAGTCTCAAGTCTGTGTAATTTTAGCTTTAACAGGTCAAGCAGTGTAATAATCAGTTATCAAATGTTAGAATGCTTACATTACATGTAAAACATAAGCATATTATCAAGGCTATAAAATGTTATGCACCTAAGCTCAATACAACAAATTCAAACTCTACAACTTAACCATTGAAGGTACTAAAAGTCAGGATACCACAGGCTCTGTTTGATGTTGACTATTTTTAAGGGGCAATACTGAATCACATATAGCTTCCTATTTTACAACATACATTTCATACATTCAAAATAAATTACAGTTTTGAGTTCCTTCACACCGCCTTCTCCTCACTCAGCCGGTCAGTCACGCCCACCTCATCAGTCCTGATCTGTAATAAGGCCTCTATTCAAGCCTCAGTCACACACACACTCACTGCCAGATTGTTCTTCACCATATCCATGCAAGACTCCAGCGCTTTTCCTCGGATTGACTCGTGTTGCCAGCCCAGACTGTCCCTGACTCACCTACCCCACATGAATCCCAGAAAACACCTCAGCCTCCTGTCCTCCACCATGAGATCTTCTCTTCATTCTGGTTTCTGTCTGTCTGTGGGTGTTTGGTGTTTTCACCTGTTGATGCTCCACTGTAAGTGTTTCTTCCGGTTGACCTGCACTCGCCCGTGGTGAAGATCACCGACACGTCTGTGTGAGTTTCTCTGTTCATGTGTCTGCTATCTTCAGTGGAGTGAATTCACACACCAAGCTGTGTTCCTGCTCTGCACGTTACTCACCTGATCCCTGTGTCAACTCATTCAGCCTGAGTCTGCTGTTCAAGCCCGAACCTCCGATGATTCCTGCTGTTGAACTGAACATTCTAAACACCAGCCTTCCTTCCCCTGTATCTGCTGAACTTCTTGTAAATCAGACTCTCAATCTCCCCAACCCCCCTGTTTCAAGGTTTAGTTGTTGTTGTTTTTTTAATGAGTTCATGTTCGTTAGATGTGGTGTATTCAATGTTCTGCCTGGGGAGTTGAGAGCAGACCAAGTTTGTAAATTGTTCCGTAACATCTCATGACCAGTGCCACACCCAATAAATGGTTCCAACCTTAATGTGATAGTCCTAACCAAACAGTACATATGGGACTGCGAATTACTAATTATGAGTCGTGGAATGGTGGTTGAACTGAACACTATCCTTAATTTTCTATCAAAAGTTACCCGATCACCCAACAGCTTTAAATAACTATGGGGTTAGGGAATCCACATTTCAGTCAGACAACTCAGGTTCAAACGTTTATTGCAACAGTAGAACAGGTTTGTGTTTGGCGTCTAGGCTCCGACTCAATCACTGCCCCGATGTGATTACACAGATATGATGGGAGTGACGAGCAAATTCTTGTAACCCCCCGCCGGAGGCTACAGGTGGATGCTGGGGTGGTGGAGGGGCTGAAGCAACTGGTAGCAATACTGCAGCCACAGTGCAAGCAAAGGGGTTGATGGGAAATGTCTCTCTGCTTAAATAGGCCGTCTAATATGGTGGGTGTGTATAAAAGATGATTGTGGAGAATGAGGTATGTCACATGATGTGTGTCACATGATTGGAGCAGCGCAGCTCGAGTTGACTGCCTGAACTAGCTCGCAGGGTTCGCTCCATTTGTGTCACACACAAAACACTTTGAGAGTGTTTACAGTTGTTACAGTTGGAAAATGTGGGCATCATGTGGCATTCTAGACAGCACACAATCCAAGGCCTTTGGAGTATGAGGGACTAAAAATCTTAAATTAATTTTACAAATGCTTCTCATTAAACCAGGCACACTCTGATGTCAGAGAGCCAACATGTGAGGTGCTGGTCTGACTATCACAAAGGTTTAGTTCAGTGGGTGAGAAACACTTCAAATTGTGGATAGGGGGGTTTTAGATCAAAGAACCACATAATTAGCCAGAGCTAACACATGCAATATACTGCTGCGCTGATATGATTATTATTTTCTATTCATTCGTTTCTCATAAGTGCTCAAATTTTATAGAAATGTAATTAATTGTTGGAACACTTCTCAAAAGGAAGTAATTATTCTGCACCTCAATCATGAAAAGTTTTACAAGAAAATGTTTGAATATGAAAACCACACCTACAGCATCATCCTAGTCTTGGCTGTTGATGTATATATTGAGTATGTTTTTTTATATTAATTGTCGATGATTTAGTAAATATACTACTTCTGGCAGGGCTATAGAGTTAAATGCTGCAAGTGTTTGGAACGTAATAAACATATGGACAAATACCAGAGAGTATAAACTTCTTATAGCCACCGTTCAAGTCTACGAGCAGTGAGTTCTGAGACCAAAACCTGTATAGTATTTTGAGCTGAGAATTCCTTCACCACTTCCATAAGACTTTATCACCACATATTCAATCAATCCCAGGCAATGAATAATAAAGGTTATCCAGTGAATCAAAGGCTCCCTGTAGTCCAAATGGCCAATCAGCACAGAGGGCAGTACTCATTGAGATGCCAGTATAGTTCTAAAGCGTCTCAGAAGTCCCACAGCAAATGAAAAGGGGCTAATTACAGAGAGGTGTAGAGGGAGGGAGGAGACTCCTGAGGAACAATGGATGAGGGACCTTTGATACAACCCACCACAGAGAAAGGGAGAGAGAAGTCATCAGCATTGCCTGCTCTCTCTCTCTCCCACATCATCTCTTTATGGATTATTTCCGTCTCTGCTTCTATCTGCATCTATCTCTGTCATGGTATCTGCATTCTCCTTATCCCTTTCCCTCTTCTTCATACCACTGCGTTGGCAACCGCCAATGGCAAGGGGTATTATTTTAGGTTATGTCCATCCATCTGTCCCATTCTTGTGAACAAGATATCTAACAAATACCTTAAATATTTGTCCTCAAATTTGGTCCAAACTTACAGTTGGATGCAAGGATGAACTAAGTAGAAGTGAATGGTCTATGGTCAAGGGCACGATGACCATAGGAATCTGGAGAAAAGATTATACAGATGGAAACTACATGAGGCATACAACCTCCGGACGGTTGTTTCCGTGTGGAAGAGTGATTGAAAAACCAACATGCACAACACAGACAACGGTTTAGGGACACCCAAATATTACAAGCATGTCATTACAGGACATCGGCACTGTGGACATTAATGTACTCCTGTAACAGCCTCTATTCTTGAGGTCTCAGACTTTCCACTAGATGTGGGACCAGGCTCCCATTCAACCTGAAGAGATTTAGTGAGGTCCAACGCCACAATTGTGATGGCCACAATTTCAGTGAGCATTCAGTAGTTCATCCCAATGGGCACAGGGCTCAGCAGATGATAGGCAGCTGCTTTCACATGATAGTGGGAAAACCACTTAAAAAAGAAAAGGGACAAGCACCAACTAGTACCACAAAACTGGAGACATCTTGTGCTCACATTGCAACATTATAGCGTTGATGAATTTGCACTTGTCGTGAAAATGGGACACCAGCTCCAATTGGGGCAAATTTGAATAATCTACTTATCATCAGTCTCAGATCATGAAGTCATACATTCTCAGTTCAATAGATATCTGTTCTCTGCTCCAAAAGAGACACACAATGCAACAACACATACAAAAATATGAGATTTATCAACTACTGTCCACTATAAGAATATTATACACAATATGTAAAGGCTAATAAAACAAAAAATATGGAAAATATTACAGCAACTGAATGGAAAAGTGAATCTTTTGGTGATGGTGGAAGATATTAAAGTAAGACTGTGCAATGATAATGTTAACGATAATTTATGAGTCAGTGAGTGAGCGAATAAATCTGTTAAGGTAAATTGAGAGATTATAATTCTGGTAATGACATCCACCCACTCATTAACAGCAGGATCTAATGATTGAGGTCCCCAGCGAGGCAGAACTCATTCAATTAACGCTTGGTCCAGAATGTGGTGAGCTGGTACCCTCACATGAGGTTCAGGTGAGTTCAGTTGTTCAAGCAGGAGTTCTATCAGTGGTCGTAGCTGTGAGGGCGTGTCTGCAGTCTTTTTCTCCTCTGGCACTGGGTCACTGTAGAAACACTTTTAGTGCAGGCATGCAGTCGGTGTATTTCTAAAAGGTTGGTGTCAGTTCTGGCGCTAATTCATTAAGTCCTATACTTGATTTCCTAATATAAAGTTGGCCCTGGTTGTACAGCGCAAAATCTCAAGTTATTTAAAAAGAGCACTTGATGCATTATTCTTATGATCTACTGGCAGTTAATTTGACTAAGATTAAATTAAATTATCGTCCAGGTAAGATATTTTAATGCGCATTAGAGAAAGTAATTCTATTGGTAAACTTTAACACTTTTGTATTGTTTAATTGAGTTACCTCATTTACAAAGGAAGAGGTCACATATTTTATCTCCAGCATGACTCAATAAACATTTGATGTATGGAGAGCCAAATAGTAAAGTAATATAAGGCAGAAAGTGAATAACACTAATGTCAGTCAATATGCAACAATATTACCAGTATAATGAACTTTCATAATAAACAATACTAATGAATAAATACTAGCATGAGAAGTATGATAAATACAAGCTATTTGACAAAGGGAAATAAAACAAAACATAACTAGCTTTTATTAGATCTTTCAATCAATCAAATTTTATTTGTATATTCACAAATCACAATTTGTCTCATAGAGCTTAACCCTTTGATACACAAGCTATGTAAACCCCTTCTAATGCACATCATTCATTCCCTATGTAAAATCATGAATGACTGAGAGTTTCTTTGATTTATCTTTGAAATCAATGTATTTCATCATTTAATATTCATTAAATATCTTGTTTTTTCTTACTTTATTAACAAGCATACATTTTGTGTTTCACATAATCCATTAACTTGTGTGTAGTTTGTGGGTCTGTGTGACCTGTTTTCAATGTTTGTTAAATTAAAAATAATGTGTTTAATTATTTTTGCAATTTTTCAATATATTTTCAATGACAGCACACTGTATACACCCCTACTCATTTATATTACATAGGTGGTGTTCAGGTCCAGAGGACCCAAGGGTAATAGAAGTGTGGAAATTGTAGGTGCTATGTACTTCTCCTACATGAGCCTGCAGTTAGTGTGTATGTTTGTGCTCGTGTGAATTCCGTCTCTCTGCACCTGCTATTCCCTCACAAGGTTGCAACATTATTACAAACAACAACACCTCACTGCTCACACATTCCTGCACATTTGACCCTCTGTGTTGTGGGAACCATTTTATGTTTTCTCACACTTGGTGGTGTGATACAACAAATACATAGATTTGCCTGTGTGGCTCTTATCACAATCGATCAAGGTGGCAAAAAGATTCTCTGCTCAGAGGGACTTAGAACTTTTGAGGATCACATTTCTGACAATGATTTTAATGATAGATTGACCATCAGCCAGCCCCCAAAATAGCCTGTCATCAGCAAGCCACAGTCCCAGCCCTGCAGGAGCCAGCAAATGGAAAAATATGGATGTCAAATAATGGTGAAATTGAATGGACTTTTTGCCATAGGAATGAGCCAATTAGGAATGAGTGTGTACTGCACATTGTGCAGGACATCAAGTCTTCTTTTGAACTTTTCATCCTGGATGCCATCCAGAAAAGCATTCTGGATTTGGAAGTGGTGCAGGGAGATGGATTTGTTTGTGCTTACTTTGGGGCTCTTATCTGGAGTTTTCAGATCCAAAGCCACAGAATCCCTGTGGGATGCAGAAATTCTGTGCGACAATATATCTATATTTGAATAACAGAGACAACACACCAGTTCTATCTTCCAACAGGACAGTGTCGGACAAGTGGGTGCACCACCTCCCCCTGTTTTACAACCCTGGCCCTAATGTCATTATTGATGTAAAGTTGATACCATTAAGTGGCCGCTGCCCCATCAGGCAGTACACACCATCTAAACCCACAAAATATGTAATCAATCAGGCCCATCAACTCTTGTAAGTTTGTGTTCACAGCCTACATGTCCCTAGTGTCCCATGCCAAAGAAAAGGCAAAAACTTGGTAGTCATGAGTACACTGCATAGGGTTTGGGAGAATCTGTGGACAGGAGCATAAAAAAACTGGAATCATCATGACTTATATTGACACAAAAGGAGGGATGAATGGATGAATAGGCCACATGTTAAATGGAGCTGATGTGTTGGGGCTTGTGTGGTGTGGCTGATGAACAACCTTGTTTCATTTTAGCTTTTTCTACCCATATCTTGATTGTAATTGATTTTTCTTTTTTATTGAGTTTTATCACAACGAAGGAATAGCACCTATATTCATGAATGATATCTTAAAGGGCTAAATGGGAAATATTAACCATATATACTGTCTATACTGCTTGTAGCTGGGATAAAGTAAACATCTGTTAAGCATTTTTACATACATTGTTATGGCTGTATTGATTTAAAATCCCAATGAAAAAAAAACGCTTCAGAAAGAGCCGAGTCTCATCACCCTGTGTGACTCTTCAGAGGACACTGTAGAGTCATTGCTTCCTGGTCACCTTCATTACCCAGGAGTGGGAGCTGAACATCCGATTCCTCACCAAAAAAGACCAGCAGAGGAGTTCAACCTGCCAAAGACTGCGAACTTTTACACTACCATCATAGAGTCCATCCTCCCTACCTCCATCACTGTATGGCATGCTGCTGAAAAGTGAAAAGCATTATGTGAAAATATTGTTTGTTTTTTAGTGCCCTTAGCTTGCAAAAAAGTTTTTAAATTAGTGTGTCAGATGATGGCTGACAATCTAAACGAAGGGAGTGATATTAAAGCAGATCACAGCAGTGATTCATTCAACATTCTGTCTGCTCTTTGGAAAACCCTCAGGTATTAGGGGGTTGTTTTCAAAAACATCTTGGTGTTGGGTGTTGTTTGGGTTTTTTCTGATACCAGTGCTAAATCAATATTTCTAGGCGCCAGAAAAAAAGCACAAAATGACAGTCGATGTTAAGAGCGGCTTTTTTTATTGATAAGGTGGTGATGTTTATGTTGCATATAAGCAGGATGAGCAACTTTGTTTTTTAATGGGTTGAATTTCTGTATTTTTCAACCTGGGCACTATGTTGATTGATATTGGTGTGCAAATGAATGCTACTATAACTTTTGGAATCCTTCCACTAGATTGTCTCCACTGGCAGGCACATCACAGCGGCAGGGGCAACTGTGTCAGTCGATGAAATATCCACTAAAAGTACTTTTTTCACCAATTAAATAATACTCCAATTCTAATACTTAGAATCTTGTACCATGACAAATGAAAGATTTCCTGAGAAAAAACATCTTACTTTTTGAAGGGGTGGATGCCTTGAAGAATTACATCAGAAAGGAAAATAGTAAATTAATGATTTGCAACCATGGGGTCCATAAAATAGTTATCCAAAATCTCATCCTACTGATATCAAGTGTGTGAAGATGTTATTCATGCTTCTGTGTCAATGTTACGCTGTAGATACATACGTGGGCAGAGCATTCATAGTGCGCAGGTTCTGTGTGTCAAGCTGCAATTACACCGCCTTATGCTAGTGGCGATAAAGTTCTATGCTGGTGTTGAGTGTCTTCTGGTGTCTGGTCTGCTTATTTACCACTTCTCTGGTGTACTTCAGAACAGGCCCCTTCTTAAAAAGCCTAATCTTGCCCCTCAGTGTTTTCAAATTTTAGACCTTGCCACGGTCAGTCTCTCTTCCCCCCACCCTGCTTTTTGGGAGTTAGTACAGTATACCACGGTATTTCACGGTGACGGTATTTTATTTTTTTAAAGATTTTTTTTGGTACTAGGGGCCATGAAACAACCAACAAAACAGACAAGTATCATTCTTAGAAGAAAACATTGCTTTATTTCACCAAAATGTGTGTGTGTGTCTGTCTGTAAACCACCATAATCTCTCTCTATCAAATTCGGGTTGCGCTTTGGCATGACGTCACTGCCATGCGCCAAACATGGGGTGGTGAAGTAGGGGACACCGGGTCAACCGGGCCCGCGGGTAAATCTGCCTCTGGTTCGGAGTCTGCCATCATCAAGCCATGCTTTTTTCATGTGGGTCTCGCGTGTGTTTACCAAAACTACCTTTTTGATTGGACTGTCTCTGAACCAACTAAAAGATGCTGACCATGCAGCCTGCCCTTAACTAAATGGAATATACATTTGAGCAGCACACAGGTAGGAAACGCTTTTTCAATCTACTGCTGCAGCTGTAAAATTAGATTATAATGTGACTGAGTGACGACTGACCACCACTGATCTTAATGTGAACGCGAAGTGAAATGTTTTATTTGTGAGTTCCCTACCCGTGTAAGTGGAGTTGCGCCGGCAGCGCCGCATAATATTAAAATAATTAAGTAATTAATAACCATCACCGTGAGCTTGGAAATCTCGCGGCGTCACCACCGTGGCTTTACACCACCGCGGTATACCAAAATACGATATACCTTTTCACCCCTAATTATAACCAGCCACAACCTTTCTTTTCACTGTTATGCAGACGACTTACAAATCTATCTGCCAGTGAAGCCTAATAGTAACAGTGCACAATGTTACTTGCTTGACTGTATTGCTGATATTAAGCTGTGGTTGGCCCCAAATTTTCTTCTTTTAAACGACAATAAAACTTAATGTATTGTGTTTGGGGATACTGTGACGGCTGGCTTTGGCACCTTATCTTCAAAGGTCAGTCCAACCGTCAGAAATCTGGGAGTGATCTTCAACAGTCATCTGAGGTTTGACAAACAAATCGGCAATGTTGCCAGGAGTAGTTTTTTCCAGCTACGTCTCCTGGCCAAAGTCAAATTATTTTTAAGCCGTCAAGACCTAGAGAAAGCCATCCATGCTCTTATCAGTTCGAGATTAGACTACTGCAATGCACTTTATGTCTCCCAGTGGATCGTTTTGGGGGTTGGAGCTGATAGATACTGGAGAGCAATTACTTTTTCTTAAAGAACTGTAATGAAGAAAAGAAAGACACCGTCCATGTTCATTCCTTCAACTCAATTAAGTCTCAGAGTCTGCTGGAGATGCAATGCTACCAAACGGACCAATCACAGCTCTCGCCTTGAAGCGTAGTAACATCATCAATAATATATGGGTACGGCGTAGGGCTCTGCTTATGGTATGCGTAGGCTATGGCATATCTTTGACACAGAAGCTTGGAAGGGATGGGCTTCGAAGGGCATAGGGCATTGCATGCAGAGCAAATTCTATTAAGCTTATGCTTCCCCCTTCATATGAGGATAAGTTGTCAATCATCAGAAATTATAAATTATTATGATTTTTATGATGGATTGGTATCTTAGATTCCTTTGCATTTTATGAACATACAATAATGAATCCCATAGAATTTGTGGTATGATATATGTTGTCGAGACAACCCTTTTCTCCATTTACAGGAACAATAAACATTAAACTGATGGTAGATTAGAGCATTGTCTTGTTTTCTGGATATATCTCTGATAACCTTTCTAGTCATTACTAAGTTAATGAGTGGCCATTCCATTGCTAGATTGACTGTAAATCAAGCCTTATACAATCTAAATAAGGAAAGTGGGGTTTAAGTGAAATTTGCAAGGTTTACCCTTCTTGACGTTTGCACAGGCAGCAAATTACCCATAACCAGTCAGTCCTGCACTCCTTCGCCCTTACTATTAGAGAACCAGCACAGTCTATATTAAGCATCAGAAGAAGGCAACAAAGTATTTCTATATTAATACCTGAGAGGATGTCAGCAAGCATCTATAATTGATACAACTCCTGCTTGTGTTGCTTGTGAGAGTCGGCTGCACTCAGATCAGTGTTTTCTTCAGGTCATAAACTGTAGCACTAAGACAAGGAGGACATGTCTTCTCTCAGTCAGATTATATAACCTTAATCTATGTTTGCATTGGCCTCTGTGGCTGTCTGTGAAAGAAGGAGCTCCCATTCTTTTAAGCCCCATCCCCCAAACCAAAGAGAGATATGCCTCAGATGACCTGTGAATATATCTCTCTCATTCTCTCTTGCACGCACGCACGCACGCACGCACGCACACACACACACACACACACACACACACACATACACGCACACACACAAATATACACTGCTCAAAAAATTAAGGGAACACTTAAATCACACATCAGATCTTGATGAACAAATTATTCAAGTTAAAAATATTTACTGATGTACATTGTAGAATTTGTTGAGAACACAATTACATAACAATGGTCAATAGAAACCAAAATGAGGGCTGGATTAAAAACCACACTGAAAATCCAATCAAGTAAAATTTAAATCACACACTGATCTAATTTGTGTGAATTTAATCACAGCAACTCATAATGTGACAGTAACATTTATGCCCTACAATGTCTGGGCATGCTCCTGATGAGTCAGCGGATGGTTTCCTGGGGGATCTCCTCCCAAACCTGGATCAGGGCATCACTGAGATCGTGCAGTCTGTGGTGGTGCTTGGCAGCGTCTAATACACTGATACATAACGTTCCATAGTTGCTCAATTGGATTTAGGTCAGGGGAACGTGAGGGCCAGTCAATGGCATCAATGTCTTCGTCATCCAGGCGCTGCCTACACACTCTGGTCACATGAGGCCAGGCATTGTCCTGCACCAGGAAGAACCCTGGGCCCACTGCACCAGCGTTTGGTCAGAAATATGCACACCAATAAACTACTGGAGGTAATTTTGAAGGGCTCTGGCATTGCTCCTCGTGTTCCTCCTCACACAAAGGAGCAGATACTGGTCCTGTTGACTTCTTTTTGCCTCTCCATTGCACCTGTTGTCACTTACTTTTGCACCAAAGCAGGAGAAATTGATTCACAATCACTTGTGCTTCCTAAATAGACATTGCTATTCCTGAAGTTTAAGTGACTTGGTGTTCTACTGTGACGATGAAGTCTTCCCTAAATTTAAATATATATGTATATTTGTGATACATTGGCACTGGACATCAATGAAAAATATTTGTATCGCACTTTTCTAGTCTTGATGACTACTCAGTCATCAAAGCACATTCTCTATAATACATCACTCACACACTGCCTACCCTCAAGTTAGTGGATGATTTGTTCTACCTCCTGAGCCACAGCATCCCATAATAAGTGCTACCACCATTTTGGTCCAGGACTGCAAGTGCCTACAATGTGTGGGGGATGTGTGGTGTGTTTTGATTAAAATAATTGATCATATAAATTGATAGCCATGGCATCAAACAGAAGAGTCCCTCATCCCTTTTTAGCGAGGTCTTGAGCTTCAGATCCTCCAGAAGACTGTATGCTGTGTTCTTTGCCCAGTATGTACATCATGGCATAGCCATCAAAAAAACCAAAGAGGAGATATGGCTGGAAGAAAAGAAGAAGAAAAGAGAAAGTGAGTATACTAGACATGATTGTTTAGAGCTAAAAGAGGCAAAAGGATTCAGGACAGATGCCGACCTGGTTAATCATTTGGAGGAAATCGCTGTATGAATAACTTTTGGTATGGATCAGGCACAAAACACCAAGTTAGAGCCCTTTATGCTGTGTAAAACATTTTAGTATCATTATGAACTTGAAGTATGCATACTGATGCCTTTCATTCTTTATGTTGATTGCTTAAAATCTGAGGTTGCCAGTTTCTATTCTGTCAGTTTGTAAACAAAATGCACATGTGTAAATGGTTGTATTTATATAGTGCTTTTCTAGTCTTGATGACCACTGCACAAGTGCTTCACACTACTGTTTGCCCATTACCCAATCACACACACAGTGCATCTATTAGCAGTGTTTTTTTGTTCTATGGGGCAATTTGGGGTTCATCATCTTGCCCAAGGACACTTTGGCAATTCTTACATTTTGTTGCTTAATTATGGGGCCATTATTGTAGCAAAACTATTGACAAATGTGTACAGAGATCTGCCAGTCTGTATTTTGAATGCTTGTAAAACAAATTTGAAAATGTGTGACAAAAAAGAATTCTGATCTGTACCACCACCTAGTGGTATGAATGCTGCAGCTCCTTGAGAGGTCAGCTGTTTCTGTGTTTTCAACTCCACCCACCTCTCTTCTCTTTCCTATTTTTCTGCTCACCCCAACCGGCCGGCTACTCTGGTTGGGTTGAGCGCTTACTCTTTTATAATCAGTTGCTTGTTGTTTTGATACCATTTCCATTATTTGATCATGTGATATTTATGGCTTTTACAAAAGTCAACACCATGACCATGAATATGTTGCTTCCCTCCAGCAGCACAAACCCTTCAAGATGCTGTAATTAACATTTGTTATTAAACTAACTTTTCTCGTGCTGCAACAAACCAGGTAACAGACACTCATACTGATTGCATCTGAAATCTGAATCTCTTTACAGTCACTTGATATAAGGATATTGATGTGTCTAATATTATGGGATCATTTAAAGGTTCAGTGTGTAAGATTTAGGTGAAAAGGATCTATTGGCAGAAATTGGATATAAAATAATCCTAGGGAAATTTTCACTATGTTTCATCTAAATTGTATGAATTGTTCTTTTCTTTACCCTAGAATGGGTCCTTTATATTAAAGAACTTTATATTTACATCAGGAGCGGGTCCTCTCTACGGTGCAGGTCGATCTCAGCGGTAAACTCCAACTGATCTCCCAATATCTACATATATGTAGCTGATGCTTCTAATACAATGACAACTAAAAAAAAACATATTTATAATTATCCCAATCTATTCTGTCTCTAAATGTCCACAACAGCTGTTTGTAGTCCCACTCATATTTCACACCATAACTCTGATATGTTAACTGTTATTATCTTTGGGTGACATAGCTCCTCATTCCATTGAATTTATGCAACATAAGTATTTATTATCGGTGTGTGTGTGTGTGTGTGTGTGTGTAGTTGGAGTGGAGCCAGCAGCCCTGGTGTCTCTTCCCCTCCCTCTGTTTCTCTCTGTGGCTCACTCTGCTCTACACTAGTGTAATGTGATTTGCTGGATTCCCCTGGCATTCACTTATCTGAAAGAGCGCAGGCTGCCATAGTTTCACAGTTGTGTTGCTTCCACATCGTTACCAGCAAATACAGCTCCAGACAACAAAGGCTGACCCAGCAGCGGCAACAAACACAAACCAAGTGCAGTGAGCGCAGCATCTCAAAACACATCCACACTCTGGACTTGACAATGAATTCTAGACTTTGACAACAATCCCTGCAGCGAACAACTCACACCTGAACCTCTACACAACAAACAGCTATTCACATGCTGTATCATGATGTTGAGCTTAGTCAGGCTGTCTTCCAGTCATGCAGCTTCTGTAGGTGTAACACTGGCTGTCCTGCAGGGGCACTCAAACTATAATTTAGGTCAGGAATTACATGGCATCTCAGGCCACCCTGTTCACACAAACCACCAGAGCACAGATAGGCCGAGGCCGAGATGTGCGAACCCCCACTAAGCTCAGCAGTAATAAGCCAAACTGTTCAAGACTAGACACAAAAATTATCTAGCCTACACTTTTTAAGTAGAAAAAAATATATTAGTTTAATTCTTCCCTGGCATGTCCTTGGTGAAAAGCACTTTGTGTAATCCTGCTGACAAATAAACAAACACATGTGGATGAAAACATAACTGATTATGATTTCATTACAACCAAATCTATAACACCAAAGAAATACAAGTAAGTATAGTTTGTGATATGTTTATACCATGTTCAAATTTAATGGAAGAAATACAACAAAAGGGGCAATGCAAACTTTTGGTAATGTCTACAATTGTAGCATTTCGTTATTAATGAAAATCATAAGAGGGGCAATGCATTCCCCACAACATTGCATATACCCCATATACCCATGCTAAGTTTTATATATTGTAATGATGCCCTTTCCTAATTGTCTATTTCGTGATCTTTTTAGCATTTTATCTTTACAGAATGCAGTGTGGATCATTCATTGCATGTTATAATTGAATTCAAATAGATCACTGCTTGACATATCATTTATTTTTTTGTTAGCAAGCTCAGGTTTTTGTTGTATATGTTTATATCTTATCACTACCATTTTTTTGCAGCCATTTTCCCAGATAATGCTTTTGATGGCTTAATAAAATTAGAGAGGAATCATTAGTCAGTAAAATACTGTTTGGATGGCAGAGTGTAATTACATCCATTATATATGATCAAGCTCTTCAGGTATTATAGTGGTTATTTCCACAGCATTGTCAAGTTCATTTAGTGAGCATAATGAAAATAGAGGAATTGGAGTTACACACATAGACATAAACACAGTTTTAAACTCTATAGCTTTTGACTGCCCTGACCTCTGCAGATGCTTTCCCTGATGGGACTGCAGCAGCCCTCATCATCCTTATTCACCACAAGAAAAGGTAATGTGACTTTATAGTCCAAATCTCCCATGACTCCCCCCCATAAGTGAAACTATGCCCCAGTGATGCCCGGCAGTCTAATCCTATAGCAGCATAACTAAGGGATGACCTGAGCCAGCACTAACTATAAGCTCTATCAAAAAGGAAAGTCTTAAGTTTAGTCTTAAAAGTGTTGACCGTGTCTGCCTCCTGAACCCAAAATGGTAGTTTGTTCCACAGAAGAGGAGCTTGATAGCTGAAAGGTCAATCTACTTTTGGAGACTATGGGAACCACAAGGAACCCAGCATTCTGAGAGCGTAGTGTTCTGGAGGGGTAGTAAGGTACTATGAGCTCTTTGAGATATGATGGTGCCTGCCCATGAAGAGCTTTGTATGTAAGGAGGATCATTTTAAATTCTATTCTAGATTTAACAGGTAGCCAATGTAAAGAAGCCAAAATGGGAGAGATGTGATCTCTAGAAAGAGAGTTTCTGAGGGTTTTTTTTTACAAGAACTTCAGTTTTGTCTGAATTTAGCATCAGCTAATTGTAGGTCAGCCAACTTTTTATATCCTTAAGACATTCTTGAAGTTTAGTTCACTGATTGGTTTCATCAGGCTTGATCGATAAGTATAATTTAAATGAAAATTAATGGAGTGATTCCTAATAATGTTCCCTAAAGGAATCATATATAAACTGCATAGAAGTGGTCCTAACACAGAACCTTGTGGGACTCCGTGACAAACTTTGGTATGTGTGGAGGATTCCTCATTGACATGAACAAACTGAGATCGATCTAAAAAATAGGACTTAAACCAGCTTAAGGCGGTTCCTTTGATGCCAATTTGATGTTCCAGTCTCTGTAAAAGAATTTGATGCTCAGTGGTGTCGAATGCAGCACAGAGATCTAACAAGACAAGTACAGAGATGAGTCCTTTGTCTGATGCCATTAGGAGGTCATTTGTAACTTTGACTAGTGCGGTCTCTGTGCTATGATGCACTCTAAATCCTGACTGAAGATCCTCAAATAAACTGTTCTTATTGAGAAAGTCACGCAGCTGATTGGCTACAGCTTCCTCAAGGATCTTAGAGAGAAAGGGAAGATTTGATATTGGTCTGTAATTGGCTAAAACCTCTGGATCTAGAGTGGGCTTTTTAAGTAGAGGTTGAATTACAGCTACTTTAAAGGACTGTGGTACAAATCCTGATAATAAAGACAGATTAATTATAGTCAAAAAAGAAGGGCTAACTAGAGGTAGAACATCCTTGAGCAGCCTGGTTGGGATGGGATCTAAGAGACAGGTTGACGGCTTTGATGAAGAAATTAATGAAGTTATTTGATGAAGGTTGATAGGGGAAAAACTGTCTAAAAATATATCGGGTTTTACAGCTGTTTTCAAACTTGCTGTGTACGAATGCAGATCAGTGCCTGTTGAGGGCAAGAGGTGATGAATTTTGTCTCGAATAGTTATAATTTTATCATTAAAAAAGCTCATGAAGTCATTACTACTTAGACCTAACGGGATAGATGGCTCAATAGAGCTGTGGCTCTCTGTTAGCCTGGCTACAGTGGTGAAGAGAAACCTGGGGTTGTCTTTATAGAAACCTGGGGTTTCTATAAGAGAAACCTGGGGTTGTCTTTATAGAAACCTGGGGTTTCTATAAGAGAAACCTGGGGTTTCTATAAGGACTAGATCCCTAGATGTCACTAAATTCTACATACCGTACCTATGAGCATCTTTCCACTAAAAAACTACTAAAAGAGGTGAGACATAAAACAGGAAGGCAATCTTTCCACTGATAACAGGAAAGGAATTGATTACCATTTTTTTGAGCAGTAGCTCACTTTCAGGCATCCTCGGGCAGTGGTGTGGTTGGAAGCGGTTCATTTCTGAGTGGGTATACAGCTTCAAGACACGCAGGTTAACTGGAGACTCTAAATTTACTGTTGGTGTGAATGTGAGCGTAAATGTTTTGTCACTCCTGTGATGGACTGGTGACCTGTACAGGGTGGACCCTTCCTCTCACCCAATGTCAGTTGGGATTGGATCCAGCCTCCCTACCATCCTAAAAGGATAAGTGTTATAGCTAATGGAATGGATAAAACAATGTCAGCTGTTTCTAATGAAGACCATGACCTTCTGAATGTCATTGTTGTGCTGTGTAGCTGCAGAAGCCATCCAGCTTTTGTAACAAAACTGTTGTATTCACTGATACAGACTGTTTGAATATAGAAGTTATCTTGACTGTAATATGTGAAACATTCACAAGCCTGCACGCTGATCAAACACTACCAGAATGTGTCTTTGTCATAGCTCTGAGATAGAGTTTTTGGATTTTGGTATAGGACACTTGATTATGCACTTTAAGCTCACAGCTTGTCCTTGTTTGGTTATTCTCAGTTTCCTGTTTTATTTTTAATTTTTGCTCCCTGTGTGTCTGTAGCTTTATTTCCTGCAATTGTCCTGTTTCCCACCATGTTTCCAGTGTCATCTTGTGCCTAGTGCTTGTTTCACTTTTATTTTGTTTCTTTTAACCTAGTTAAGGTTAGTTGTTTCGAACTGTGCTTGCTTTTGTATCTTGTTCTTTTGTAGTTTTATTTTTGCCTTATTTAAGGACACCTTTAGTTATTTTACTGGCTCCTGTGTTTGGGTCCTGCCTTTCCCCAATTCCTGACAATTTTTTTCACATCAGTCAGCCTATAGAGCAGAAGCCAGAGATTTTGGCCAAATTGGATTTGTCCTATTCCTGCAATAATTCAGCATTAATGCAAAAATCTGTACTGACTGTGGCTTGCATCATAATATTTGTGTACCAGGTTGTGTTTATGCACTAAGGTGCAGTGGAATTTAAGATGCTTGTCCTAATTTATGGGAATCTGTGTCTACTTCTCATTGCATTGCATAAAAAACAAGTTGACCAACAAAACGCTGCTCTTAGTCTGGCTATGGAACAACCCAAAAGCAATTAAAGCAAAGACATCACATCAGCCACTCTGCTGGCCAATTCACGTCCCTATGTGGGACATTTAAATACTAATGAAATGACTGCTGCGGTGCCAGCCCCTCTCTCAAATCAAAGACTACAGATGAAACTTGTGCGTCGTCCTTGCTGCTATGTGACGATAACGTGTAATCAGATGCACAGATTGTGTTTGGAACAGGATTGAAGTCATGTGGATTATATTATCAAGTCTCTGAAGTTACTTTAAAAAATATTTTGTTTCTATTATTAACAGCAGTGCTAGTTTAAGTAAGTTTTTTATTATGTTTTAAATGTAATTTCATTCCAAATTAGGAACAAAATGTACCTGCACTGGCTGATTAACTTAAACACAGACACACTGTATAATGTATCATAATGGTATCTGTGTGTGCTAGTGTCAAAACTCATCAGTAAATAATTTGTCACCGTAATGAGAGCTGTGTGCTTGTTGCCCTTTTGTGGATTTTCCTCTTGTTGAGGGATAAGGACAGACCATGTCGCAATTTTTGAATCCCTCTGAGACAAATTGGGATGTGTGAATATGGGCTATACAAATACAATCTGATTGATTGCAATCTTACACATGGTAATGTATTGATTATCTTACCTCTATATATGGTTAAATGGCTCTTGGATCCATGTGATTACTACAGATGTCTCTGTAGTTTACTGGGTAAAGCATCTTTTTTCCATGACAATGGTAACTAATTAAAAGCACACTATGGAAAGTGAGACAGAGCGATGAAATTGACTGAACCTTTAACTGTAGGTGATAAAATACCAAATGTGGAATGAAATACCTTGAATTGATTTTAATGTGAATTCCAGAGTTAACAGTCAACTCTTCATCATTTAACAATTGTGGAGTTAATATCTCTTCTTCTCTTTTGGGTATAACAAGCAGATGTTGACGACAAGCTTCTTCTTACTCTATCTAGTGCTATATATAGCTTTGCCACTATTATTTGTAAACTTATTGGCGCTCAGGTTATGCATCCAATTGGCTGGAGAGGCCTGGCAGCCAGGTGCATTCTGGGTGTTGTAGTATTTCTCTATTTTGAGATAAAGGGGAATATTGCAATTATACTATATTAGAAGGAAGTCCTCCCAGCAGTTTATTCTTTCTTTAACAGTTCTGATATTGTGTGTTCAAGTGAGAAAGAACTTGTATTGTTTCAGTTCAAATGTAAATGGTACCCAACCTTATGGACTACCTATCTATTTACTATTTGTTTAACCCTCAGAGGAACGCTGAAGAGGAACGCTTCAATCATTAAATTCTAAACTTAACATCACCAACAGAAAATAATTTTAGATAACAGTCCTGTCTACCTTCTGCTCTCCTTTCTGCTGCAGTTAAACACACTGGCAGTTTTTCACTATTTTTGTTGTGAATGATAAGTGGTGTGTAAACCAAAAGGCCACTTGAATTCAGAGATTTTACGAAAGTCAAAATTGTCTTCCTTTTTATTTCAAATGCTTTAAGTATTACTGTACGTAATTAAGTTAAAATTTTGAATGAAAAATATTAGAAGAAAGAAAAAGAGGATGAAAGTAACACAAAAAACAGTTTTATTAAACAGTTAATACTTTAGCTTCAGTAAAAGCTGGAGTGTTCACTGTACACCCTGACCAGCAATGTCAATCAGTAAAAAACATCCACTACACTGACCTGGAAACTACCAGTGCAGTGTAGTGGAACCTAGTCTCACATTCCTTTCAAATCCAGTCCACATCTGAGTCAAGATTTGGCCACCATACATATTTGCAAGCAACAGTTTCAGTTTTCTCATTTTAAAGGGTACAACCCACATGGAAAAATAATTTTGGGCCAGATTTAGCCCACACTGTCACACTGTCATCCAGCCCTAGTCCAAATGGAACAATGATACTAGGTCAGTCCACTCCTGTCTGTCAGATCTGGACCACAAGTGAGCCATAGCAATACCGCATCTCAACCAAAGGTGCCAGAGGTGGCCCAAATTAGTTTTGTGCTCTTTGGGCCATAGTCAACATTTACCACATGGCCACATTTACACCTTACCTTGAGCACTGCATGTTGGCCAAAAAGGCCTGCATTTGTTTTGGGATATGGGATATCACATTTGCTATTTTACAAGTGAGTCACTTTAGGCTCACATCCATTTTGTCTGGGCCACAAAAAGGCCAGAAGTGTCACGACATTAACTGAAGTGGCCCACGTCAGTATACTATCTGGGAATGATTCTTGGCAAAGTCCCTTGCCACAGGGGGGTCTCCCAACACAACAACTACTGTCTACTCAACACCCTTTACGTTGTGTATTTTGGGTTATAATAGGACCCGTAGTTGACATGCACCCGGTGCATGATGGGTAACCTTTGCTATATTGTTGTTGTCAGAACAGCCATGTGTGGTACATTATGCCGCCGTCAATAAACCTTAAATATCACATCGTGGTCCGAGAAATCATTGTTATATTGAGTAATAGAACGGTGAAAGATATAACAATTTATTTTCATAAATCAAAACTACATACATAAATCCATTAAACAAACATGAATCCCCTGGTACATAACTTTTTCAGGTGGCATGGTAGCTCAGCTCAGTTCTTTCCCTATCTTTGTGACAGTCTCTCCATGTGTCTGTCAGTCCCCCTTATTTGTGGCAGCTCTCTCTCACCTTTAAAACAGCAGTAGTCAGCTAGTAGCTAACAGCTTTGCTGATTATATCCCTGGTAAAGTTCAAGGTGCTCCATGATTTCTTTTTGAAAAACTACTAGTTTTCCTCTACCTGGGTAGGCCAGGGACTTGTATATTCAGGATAACACTGTAGTTTGTATAGTGGTTTGATATGGTACAAATCTGCCATTATCATTCACCAGACCCAAGAAAGCCTGTAGCTTTTTGGAGGAGTAGAGGCCTCCGGTTAAGCTCTGGCCTCGTCTTTTTAAGGGTGAATGCCATGCTCATCCAGTGGGCATATATGGCCCAAGTACTGAGTTTTGCCAGACTCGACCAAGAGCATTTCCCTGACTTCCTTATGGAAGACATTGTAGGACTTCCTAAAAGCTGTGGAGATGTTCACTCTCTGAGAATCCCATAACAATCCAATAACAAGCAGATCAAAACTGCCAGTGGTAAATCCTTCATCAGAATTACCATAATCCATTGCAATATGGAAGGTTCTTGGTAGTTTATTTCTTTGAGTCATCATCAACCAGCACCTGGTAAGCACTTGCCAAATCTATCTGAGAGTTAAGTCTTTTAAGAGGTGGCTGGACATTAGATAAAAAGGATTTTACCTGATTCAGTATGCTACCCAGCTCTTCTCCATAATTATTTCTTGCCTCGATTACTGCAATGCCCTTTAGGCTGGCCTTTCCTCATGCACAGTAAAACCCTTTCAGTTGATCCAGAATGTGACAGTCTCCTCCTCAGCTTAAAGGGGCAAATGTCATTCTGCTGCTCATTGACTTCCAAAGGATAGCCACAGCAGCCAGAACTGAATTCAAGCCACATTTATGCAGGATCTGACACATTTTTAGTGAAGTTTAAAAATGTCACCAGTGTGGATACAAAGTCACTAGGGATAAAAAAAAATGTCATAATGTAGAAACAACAGAGGATAGAGACAGTTCAGGTAAGAAGAGGGTAATGCTGGATTTTGATGGTTAGACAATTAAGGTCTACACATGCTTGGTATCCAGCCACATTTTAAAGACACCTCGTCCACCACTGCAACCTCAAGCTCTGGGGGAGCTGATAAAATTACCCTCTAAACAAAAAACAAGCTGTGCTCACCTAGTTTGAACCAGGTCTCAAAAAAAGTAAATCATGTTAAGATTTTAGATCAAACTTTTGCTTTTCTTTGTTGTTAATTTACAGGTACAATGTATGATCAAAAGACATTTCACCAGAGTTACCTCGTAGCTAAGAGCAGTTGAAAATCTGAGTCTTTTACATATTAAAACTGGGACATTTGCATTATCTGATGAAGGCAGAGTGAGTGAATTTAGGGCATTAAGGTTTTAGTGCATGTCAGTATGCAGCCTTGCATTAGCTTTTTAAGCAGACCCAATATTAGATGGCCTGACATATGTTACATTAAGCCATCAGTGGATGTCTCTCCTTTGTTCTTCTGCCCCTTCCTCCATGTTCCCATCACATCCTGCCCCTCTTCTTCCTCATCATGTCCTTCCCTGTACTTGACTGTCACCATCAATCAGCAATGAGGTTTGTCATTCCGGAATTGTCCCTGCCAGCTGAGGTGTTGCAGAATTGAAGGAGTGCCTCATCTGCCAAACAACTAGCATCCAAAACAAGGGAGTGGTCCCTCAATGGCTGGTCATAATGGAACAGGGGGGTAGGAGGAGTTCTAATAAAGAATGCAGTAGTGGAAAGAATGAGGGATGGGAGACAACACATGAATGGAAGGAGACAGATGAGATGATAGAGGGGGGGATGGAATGTCAGGTAATCACAGGAAAAGGGGAGAGAGAGAGGAGAAAGGAATATTTATAACAGTGTGTGGGTGTATGTGATCTAAGGAGTATGATAGGTCGTACAGATATTTACAGGCTGAGGGGGGCAGAATGTTAAACCACATTTCATTTAACTGATGCTTTTGTCCAAACCAACTTACAATAAGTGCAACAACCATGAGAGAACAAAGCCAGAACAACAAGAATCGAGCAAGTACAATTTGCTTCAAAAAAGCCAAACTACAAAGATTTACATTTAAGTGCCATATAAGTGTAACACACTATATATATATATATATATATATATATATATATATATATATATATATATATGTCTCTTTAGTCTGCAGCGGAAGATGTGTAGACTTTCTGCTGTCGTGGTGACAAAGTGGAGCTCGTTTCACTGTTTAGGAGCCAGGACAGCAAACAGTCTTGATTTTGTTTGGTGGTTTACTCGCAGCAGCAAGCCGATTGGCAGATGCAGAGCAGAGTGGAAGGGCTAGGGTAGAAGGTTTGACCATGTCCTGAATGTAGACTGGACCTGATCCGTTCACAGCATGGTACACAAGTACTAGTGTTTTAAAAACAGATGCAGGCAGCCACTGGTAACCAGTGAAGGGAGTGGAATGTCATCATTAAACCTTTACATGCCACACATGCATATTCTCTTGTGAATTGTTTCAGGAAGCTCTGCTACCTCACAGCATGTGTTACAATGTGCTTAAATCCTGTTTGCTTGTGCTAATGTATGGGTTAGGGATCAGGGTTTCACTTTTAATGACTCTGGCACACGGGCTATCTGTACTGATGATGGCAGTAATTAACTCAGGGCTGCGATAGTGCTATCTCCCAGCCACTGACACTCATATTAGTGGAGAAGGTAAAGCCTCTAGCAACCCCTTGACATACACCCCAACACATAGACATCAAAGGGGGCTTGAGCCCCTTCCCTTTTTCTTCCTCAAGAGAAAGTAACCATTTCCTGGGGTGCCTTTTTAAATTTTCTTTATTAAATGAATAGTACACTCCTGTTTGTACAGAGCTTACCTGTCAACAAATATATTGATTAAATAAAAAAAAAAAAATATCAGGTCAGGAGATAAGACTTGGTCTCTACCCTCCCTCCACGTCTCCTGCACAGTGGTGAACACTAGAGCTTCGGAAATGTCTTGATTCTTAGATACATCGTGATGCAGAGGACTCTGCATCAATCTCTGCAGTGATGTCCCACTGCTGAATAATTATAGCCACCGCTGCTCCAGGACGGACACACATTAAAGGTCCGGTCGTCCTGTGTTGTGTTTTTTTTAACTAATGTTAACTGATGGAAAAGCAGCCCTATGCAGTGATATAAGAAATTGTGAATGTGATACATTGAAATACATCAAGATGCATCGTTGTTTCCATTGTCTGCTCTTGTGATAAACCTAGTGAATACTAAAAAAGAAGGTCTCTGTGTGAACTGTTGAGTATTTGGGTTTGTTGAGTATGAGGGTAATAAAATAAATTAAAGTCAAAAGATGTTCTACTATATTCAATTTATTTCAGTTAAAAACATTTTTTTAAATAAATGATGAATAGTACCCTTTTTCTCACTTGAGCCCCTTCCCAAAATGTCTGTGCATGTCCCTGTCCCTTGCCATAAGTGAACTGTTCATAAGTGACACAAAATAATATAGTGACACCTGCTGTAACCTTCGTGGTGTGAGCTCATATATATCATTTCTTATCATTTCTTCAATCTAGAAAACAATCACAGGTTCTTTTGGAATAAGAAGTTCATTTTACGCTAATTCATTGATTGTCGTCTTCAGAGTTAAAGGATCTGATCTACATTTGCCACCCGGCTGTGCCGGCATTGTGTGATAGAGAAGTGTTGCACATATGAATGTGTGTGTGAATGGGTGGATGGCAAAACTGTACTGTAAAGTGCTTTGAGTGGTCATCAAGACTAGAAAGACTCTGCATAAATACATCATTTATAGTTATCTTTATCCAGACTTTATATTCAAGTTAAAATGAAAGTGTAAAAGTTGATTGTATTTCCTCATTGTAAAAAAAAAATGTACATAGAGTTCAAAGAGGATCTTTACCTTGTGTCTGTAAACAGCAGTGGATGTTTACAGCAGACAAGTTGGGTGCATGGTTAAGTGAATAGTTGTAATGTTCATCCAACCTGGATCGTCTTTCTGTGTGTCTTGACCTGTGAGTTCATTTCAGCAGTTCATGAGACATTGAGTTAGTTGGTTAATGTTGAAAGAAAGATTATTATATATTCATTAGTTTGTCTGTGGAAGCCTTTAATGAAATACACCAGAAGCAGTTGTGTTCATGCACATCACAGTCAGTGGTAAAAACAGATCCCAGTTGATGAAAAAAATCACTATTCCCTAAGTATCACATTGTTGTTATTTTTGTGAAAATACTTTACGTCAGCAATATTGCACACAGATTAAGTACTGGTGGATTGTGGTGTGAGGTGGTTGAGGCTGTTTGTCTCATCTCGTGGGATACCATCATGCTGCTGTGGCACTGAGGTATTTTTTATGAATCTTGTTGGCAGCTTTTCCTTTCATGTACAGTGCACAATAACGTCAAAACAGAGAGGAAACAAGGTCAGAGAGAGGGGGAATGACAGCAGACACTCCTTTTGTTCACATAACCCACTCCAGTGTCAGTCTACTCACTGCTAGCATTTTAGAGAATGGCCCTTCAGATGGACACACACTGTGGAGGATCTGCTTCTGCTGAGCACTAATCATCCAGGGTTTTGTGAATGCCTTTGCAAAGATCAACCCATTCAACTCAACAGCCTCGTTAAATGAATGGTTGAGATGCCACTGCTGATGAATGTGCCACTGAAGCTACGTCATATACCCTCATAAGGGATAATACCCTCCATCTCTCCTCTCACCACACCTAGATAATGTATAGCATTATTATTACTTGTGTCAGTGGCCTCATCCTCTCTGGCTTCCACTGCAGATATTATTCTTGTGTAGTAAAATGTCATTAGTTGTTCAAAGGTCACATCGTGTGGATTAAGATGGATAGGGTAGGGCACATTACATCAAGTTTACAGATGGGAAGTTTAACTCATTGTGTCAAATCATTCTTAGAGAGTTATATATGTTCACAAATAGTTAGTTGTAAATCAACTTTGGAAACCATACCATCTATACATTGGATATTCTGTTTAGGTAAACCAGTCACACTCACATTAACATCCATTGACAGTTTGAATGTCTCTAGTGTGTGGGAGGAAGTTTGAGTACCAGAGGAAACCCATAGAGACAACATGCAAAAACTGTGATTTTTTTTAAACTGGATATGTGTTTGAATTAAAAAAAAAAGTTCAAGGAAAGAGTCTCTTTTACACACAGTGATAAAATTTATCTAATTTGCAAATGTTCTAGGTACACCGTGAGATTTTGCGACTGAACTATTAAAAATATAAAATATCAAGCACATTTTAACAGGCCCTGCACAGAGTTTGATAAATACTTTCCCATCATGTTTGTTTTCATGCAGAAACAGTGACTCTTCCTCTCTGTGTCACATTGATGTGTGGCAGTGTTGCAGCTCCTGTTCTTATTCCATGTGATTACCTCAGTGGCTTTGTCATATCACAACTCAGACAGCACAGATCACATCAACACTGTCAGAGCTTTTCAGGTATACAGTGTATTTTTTAAGAGTCAGTGACAGAGGACCCTCCAACCACACACACACTCACACAATCATCCACACACACAGCTCTTGGATAGAAACAGCAAAAGGAAAGAAATATGGAACAGCATTGGTACAAAATAGTACAAAACCTTTCTGAAATGGCCTGCAGTGACTCTCTGAGACTGTTAAATCCTGCCTCTTTTTGTTACATAAGCCTTGTTTCTGATGTTTTAAGCTCTGATTCCTTGTATCCTCCTCTCCTCCCTGGATTCACTGTATGTGAGAAATATCTTGGGTCTGCCCTCCCTTAACACTAATATGTATATATATATATATATATATATATATATAATTCTCATTTTTATGCGTTTGACACCCAATTATACTTATTGATCAAGCCTGATGAAACCAATCAGTTAATTAAACTTCAAGAATGTCTTAAGGATATAAAAAGTTGGATGACCTATAATTTTCTGATGCTAAATTCAGACAAAGACTGAAGTTCTTGTAATTGGACCCAAAAACCTCAGAAACTCTCTTTCTAGAGACTTAGTTACTTTAGACGGGATCACCCTAGCCTCCAGCTCCACCATTAAGAGTCTCGGAGTTGTTTTTGATCAGGATCTGTCTTTTAATGTCCATATAAAACAAATTTCAAAGACTGCTTTCTTCTACCTACGTAACATCGCCAAAATTAGACGCATTGTATCTCAAGCTGATGCAGAAAAACTAGTCTATGCATTTGTTACTTCTAGTCTGGACTATTGCAACTCTTTGTTATCAGGTTGCTCCAATAAGTCTCTTAGGACTTTGCAGCTAATTCAGAATGCTGCTGCACGTGTTCTAACAGAACACTACGCTCTCAGAATGCTGGGTTCCTTGTGGTTCCCATAGTCTCCAAAAGTAGATTGGGAGCCAGAGCTTTGAGTTATCAAGCTCCTCTTCTGTGAAACAAACTACCATCTTGGGTTCAGGAGGCAGACACGGTCAACACTTTTAAGCGTAGACTTCAGACTTTCCTCTTTGATAGAGCTTATAGTTAGGGCTGGCTCAGGTCAGCCCTTAGTTATGCTGCTATAGGATAAGACTGCCGGGGGACACCCTCACCCCCCCTCATCCATTGCACGTCTGTCCGTCCTGGGAGAGGGATCCCTCCTCTGTGGCTCTCAGGGGCTTACCAAAGGCAACATGGAAACAAAAAAGGGGGAAGGGTCAATAAACACTGCACACCAACAAAAAAAGGGATCATGAGACAAACACCTGTCCAACAAGGACCGGCCAAAGTGCTAGACATCACTGCTGCAGGCAAAATCAATATTGAAAGTGAAATAACAAAGACACCAAATACAAACAAAATTAATAATACAAATCAAATAATACAAGAACATTTGAAGGCAGATTAACACAGCTAACTGCCTGTATTTAAAAACAGTGCATGTCCTTTTAAGGTTCGTCGTAGAAACCAAAAAGAGCCAAAACAGCAGCAAACCAGGGAGGGTGGCCAATGACGGTCCAACAATGAACCAGGGTCACACCTTGCCAAACCATGAGCCTCAAGCAGTTGTGCTTTTTTACATTAAACTAGGAGTGGATTTAGACACACCCTAAATGCTGTGGTAGATTATAGGAGTTACTGAGATACTGAAATATAATTACTGGAGAATACAGTTACAAGAGAATAGAGATTGACAGCTGCTGTGGCTCAGGGGGAAGAGCGTCATCATTAAACTAGAAGGTTGGCGGTTCAATCCATCTTCCCTAATTCACATGCCAAAATGTCCTTGGGTATAAATACTGAACCGCACATTGCACCTTCTCATAGAGAAAGTGCTGCACATCAATGCACTGTGTAAATGGATGAATTGTAAAAACTATATTGTAAAGTGCTCTGAAAAGTGCTATATGAATACAGACCATTTAAATCATTGGTCACCAACCTTTTATAGCACCAGATCACTTTTAAATTCAAAACGTAAGCCGAGATCTACCACCCCGATGTCTTGCAAAAAACCCACTTAGGAGGGTCATATTTATTATTTTAGTATGAATTCATGCATCTTCAGCTCCTGCAAATAGTTCACAACAAAACACTTTTTAAACAAAAGAATGGATTTGGTCAACAGAAACGCTGCAGTGCTTTTGTTTTGTATTTGTGACATAAATTCAACAGATAAACATTCAAACTCAGGTGAAAGATCATTTTATTCTGCAGTGAAACACAAAGTTGATCTGTCTATGTCACAAACGTATTTACAACACTTCTTGAACCCGTTTCAAAGTAAAAGCACTCCAGTGTTTCACTTCTGAATCCATTCATTTGTTCTAACAGGGCTTTGATTATTGCTAACAGTCCAGAAGATGCAGGACTTCATACCGTGGAGCCATGTCATTTAGTTCAGTGCATAATCCGGCTTGTATTGAAGGAAATGCAGGAGATAAACCTGCTACTCCGCCGCCAGTAGCGGACACACAGCAGGTGTGAACAACAGACAACCGACCCACAGCTGATCTGCTGCGCAACCGCAGACTGTGAGTCCAGAGAGTTACAGATATCGACGGTGAAGACTGTCGAGATCGACCGGTAGATCGCGATCGATGGGTTAGCGACCACTGATTTAGATCAACTTAGAATGGATCACATCATGTACTAACAAACTGTGCATTCCAGTAATGAGCTCATGTATCTTTGTTAGTGTGACTGATTGGTTCACACTGTTAGGAAGCCTGCCTTGGGTGAGTGGTGGCCATACATATCTATAAACCTGCTGCTGCTACACTCAAAGTTGATATTGTTTCAATCACACCCTCACATGACTCTCTTCCTCTCATGCCCTTCACAGGAAATGTCTTCGTGGTGAGCCTGGCCTTCGCTGACTTGGTGGTCGCATTCTATCCCTACCCTCTGGTATTGTATGCCATTTTCCATGACGGCTGGTCACTAGGTGAGACCCAGTGCAAGGTGAGCCATGACTGTATATCTGATGCTCACTTGCCTTTAAACCTTTATCCAGCTTTTGCAGTTCAACTCAAGTCAACTTTATTGACAATTCAGTAGTATGGTATTAACATCTAATCACACATGGACAGCTCTGATTTCATCAGTTCACACTTGGCATTAAATTGTGTTTTTTTTTGCAGTGACCACTTGTGATCAAATGTCACCTTCCAATTGTATATGCAAATAAACACATACATAATTTCTGTTCACAAAGACCAATTGTTGTTTTTGACGAGGAGGTCTGTTTTCATGTGTCTTTCATTTAGTGAATGAGAGAAAGAAAGAAAGCGTGGTCAAGGGGAGGTGGGTATATCAAAGCTCTGCAAAAGCTTTACAATAAAATAAGAAAAAGAATCGATATGTGTCGGTCAGAGTTAATACTATGGTGGTGGCCTTACATATAATACCAGGCCTTAACAGGACCTGCAATTTGCGCCCTTTGATGCTGAGAATGACAAACCCCCAATGAAATCCCTTAACAGGAAATGATAGACGGGAGGATCAGGAAGAGCAGCAGAACAGACAAACAAATATAAACACTACATGAGGTGAAGATGTCTCACACAGCACCCCAACTCAATCCCTTCCCTCCCCACCTCCGATCACCCAGAGCTGTGGCTGAGGGGGTAGAGCGGTCGTCCTCCAACCAGAAGGTCTGGAAGTTCAATCCCCAGTCTTCCCATCTGCATGCCAAAGTGTCCTTGGGCAATATACTGAACCCCAAACTGCCCAATAGAACAACAAAAAGTGCTAGCTATAGAAGCACTCTATGTGTGTGTGAATGGGTGAATGGAAAACTGTAGTGTGAAGCACTTTGAGTGGTCATCAAGACTAGAAAAGCACTATATAAATACAACCATTATGTAAGTATTTGCATCTTCAACCTAAAGCACACATACGTACGTTGTGTCCTTATGTCTTGTGTCTCAACCTCTGCTCTGATTATGAAAAGCTTTGGAGCTTCTCCATCTTGGACCTTTTGATATGAATGTCCCTGAGAGTAGGTACACATTACAATTTACCTTTGCTTTATCTTTGCTTGTCAATGCCTCTACTGCACAGCATCAGTATTGCTGCCTGCGGTGCCAAGGCGCACATATAGCAGAATCACAAAGTAATATATTCCCCTACAACCAAGATTCCTAGGGGGGAATGGCCACATGCAGGCTGGTGCCAAGGCTCTGAATGTGCAATTTTGGGGGGTTAAAGACATTTGCTTGTCAATCTACATGATATTAATTTAATGTAATAATGAATTCTTGGGAAGTAATGAAATCCGAGCTCATACACCAAACTGTAAAAGTTATATAAAACACACAATAAACAATGTTTATCATTATTATGGATTTTCTATTTTCAAGAAATCAAAAACATATTTTCACTTTTCCATGATGAGTGATAGTAGAACAGAATAGTTTAAGTATTTCCTAAAGCCACTATCAGACTGGTCCGTGTAACTTCCAGGATTGCTCTCCTATAGACTTGTCTAACACTTAGTTAACTGTAAGTTATCAAGCTGCAGCAAAACTGTAAGTAGTGAGTTACGCTACAAGCTGGAGCTTAGTCATTTAGTCATTTTTGTGGTGTCATTTACTGCCACACTGAGCTGGCCTATTTCTCTCTCTCTCTGTCTTAGGTGAGTGGCTTCCTGATGGGTTTGAGCGTCATTGGCTCCATCTTCAACATAACAGGCATCGCCATAAACCGCTACTGTTACATCTGCCACAGCTTCAGTTACGACAAGCTGTACAGCTACCGCAACACGCTGCTGCTAGTGGCCCTTATTTGGCTGCTCACTGTCGTTGCCATCGTGCCCAACTTCTTTGTCGGCTCACTGCAGTACGACCCGCGCATCTACTCATGTACATTTGCACAGACAGTCAGCACGTCCTACACCATTGCAGTGGTGGTCATCCATTTCTTTGTGCCCATTGCTGTTGTCACCTTCTGCTACCTACGAATCTGGATCCTGGTCATCCAAGTGAGGCGGAGGGTAATGTCAGAGGTCCGTCCTCGCCTCAAGCCCAATGACCTGAGAAACTTCATCACCATGTTTGTGGTGTTTGTGCTGTTTGCAATTTGTTGGGCACCACTCAATTTCATTGGGCTTGCTGTTGCTATCAACCCTGAAGCAGTGGCACCTCGCATCCCAGAGTGGCTCTTTGTGGTCAGCTACTTCATGGCTTACTTCAACAGTTGCCTTAATGCCATCATCTATGGCCTGCTGAACCAGAACTTCCGCAGAGAGTACAAGCGGATCATCATGTCTGTGTGGATGCCACACCTTTTCTTCCAGGAGACATCGCGGGGGGGCACTGAGGGCATGAAGAGTAAACCCTCACCAGGACTCAATAATAACGAGCAAGTGAAAGGAGAAACTGTGTGACACTGCTTTCCTCCTCTTTGATCTCGTCCTTTCTTTTTTCACTTGTGCAGTGCCATCTATCAGAATTTAATCTCTTCTGTGCCAAAGCAATGAACTCTGTAAATATAGATAGAGTGACCAACAGTGAGTGTGAGTGAGATTAAAAGAAAAGAAAAGTTTTCTCAAAAAGCATAATGGCAGCAATAGCTGTGTTCTCCATTGTTTTAAGAGTGCCATTCATGAAACACAAGGCTCATCAATTTTGATTTGAAGGGATTTCACTTGAATTTGTCTTCATTCATCTGATTCTGCAATGCACGGTTTCTATTTAGTAGCAATATTAAGTATCCCCGTAAAAAATTGTTTGAATTTTCAACCAAACATGATGTTCAGTGCTGCAAACTAATCACCCCAATCATTTTTGGCTTCTACCTCAGGAGTAGGGCCCTCACTGGGGCCAGGAACTAGACTAACAATCTGGTCTCCGTGGACAAAATACAGAGAAGGTTCCTGAGTTGCTTTGAACATTCTTGTATATCTGGAAAGGTTTTGGGATTTTAAATCTGCTACATATGAAATAAACAGTGAAGCCTTTTGTTTCGCATCTTTACTCTTTGACATTTGATTTTCAAATGCTTTTTTTATACATTTCAAACAAAATTTGTAATAACTTCCGTGTTTTTTTTCAAAAATAAGAAAACCAAAATTGATGAGCCGTACACATGTATCATAACTTATTATGCATCATGTTTTGTACACCTCAGGGTGCCTGCCTCCTCTACTGTTGTATGTATTTGAAAGGGGAGGCATACAGAGATTAGTAATTTGGATATATTACATCATGAGGTCAATGATGGTTGTCTTCTGTCCACACAGTGTCTTCATTATCCTCATGGATTTCTGTACTGTACTAGTAATGTACTACAAGTGTTTTGGCACACCAGATATTTTCAAAGGCATTCTGTGTATTAGTAATTATTGTACATTTTAAAGCAAAAATGTATTCAGTTATTTTCTCATATTTTATTATAGAACTGTTGGTAAATGCACTACAGCATGATGACCTTCTAACAGATGACTTTCAATTTGTTACTGGTTGATGCCTCAAATTTGTATTGGACATTTCCATTGTTTGTCAAAGGTGCCTGATTTATTGTTCATCTCCTCAAAGTGAAAGATTTTACCAAAAACAGCAAACCGTGCTGCCAGAAAGCTGTGGTGGACTTACAGGTGTATTATCATTGTGAAGCTACTTAACCAACATCCCTCATCTGCTCATAGGTTTGTGTCAAGGTGTGTTCACACTGAATGAGAAGTCACACACACACACGTATACCCTATAACAGGTTAAAATCTGGCATCTTAAGGTGTTACATTTTTGAACACCATATTTCTGTCCTTTTTATGTGATGAAACATTATATAATAACCACACTGCATTAATGCACTCCACTCTCTGGAGGATGAAGTGAAAGTATAGATTATATAATATGTTTTAGTATATCATCAATAAATTATATTGCTGATGTCCATGATTCACATATTCCGATATTAAACTCATACTCAACATACGTCTTTTCAGCCCTCGGTGATGATCAGCCTCTCTTTAGTGGGACAGGTGTAGCACCTGGGTTGTAGAGTCTGATGGGCATGTTCGTGGACTGCTGTGTCTGCACAGTAATGTTGGCCTCTTGGGCATAGTGCTTCTTTATGAAAGCTTAGGTCTGGCTCATAATCATGTCTCCATCTGCAGCATAGTGGAGGCAGGCTGTGCCACATTGAGAGGGCCATCCTGACAATGTACACCTCTTTCAAGACCTTTTTCCGAAGATGATTATCTCTCAGTGACCGTAGTTCCAAACACACTTGATCCTCTGGTGACCACTGTACCTGGATCTGAAACCTAGGGTGAACTGTTAGTACAGGAAAGGACTTTTTTTCTACAAATCCCCACCTGTCACCAGAGCTGTGGTGACAGGTGACCACACCCCAGTTCAGTTTCACATATTTCCATTTTTTTGGGTCGCTGCTAGTGAAAACCTTGTACTCTCTCTCTGGTTGGGTGATTAGCCAACCAGCTGCCCCCACTGGCTCCCTGCTTGGCAGCATACTCGCTGTTCTGCAGCCCTCCTGGCAGTCTTGTACCTATGCTCTTCACCCTAAGCATCGGCCAGGGCAAAGGTGATAATCTCCTCACTGATGAAGTCCTGTTTCAGCCCTATATGCTCAACCTACGCAATGTTAATTTTCCCATCATCCTTAGGCTGTTCAAGAATTCACTTGGGCTCTTAGTCCTCTGTCCCATGTTCAATTCCAATGTTTCCTGCTCTGAGCATAGCCTGTAAGCAACTTTTATCTTCAGCATGGATTGAGAATACCAAGATGAACATTTATTCAAACTGGTACAGCATGTCTTTTCATGATTTCTTGATCCATTGAAAAGACCTGGCTGTATGATGTCAATTTTCATTCTCTGCACATAACATTCAACGTTCATCACAACTGTCCAGAGATGGACAGCCATGGGACACAGACTGGACAGACCATAATCACACCAGGTTAGGCTCTCTACTTGATGGGTCCTTGTTCACTTAACCAGCCTTCCTCATTTCCACCAATTGAATGCACTTTAAATAAATGTGCTGTTTTTCATCCAAAAATTAAGTCTACTTTAAGAAACAGTGTGTAGTGAATAGCACATTTGCAAGTGCAAAGCATGAAATTTGTACGTCTGGGACATTTTGACATGGTTACAGTTAGATGTAAGTTAAGGTTTTGATACTTTTGTTGAAGCATTAACCTTCAGTGTGTAAGGAATTAGTAAAAAACTAAGATGCCAGATTTCAACTAGTAATGAAATAAAAGGTTTGCACATAGAGACATAAAAATCCTATGATTTAACACTGTACATGGTTTTGACCACATCACTTGTGATTATGCATGAATTGCCTAACTAAAGCTAACTAACAAACTAACACACACACACACACACAAAAAATGCACACGTGACAAAAAATAACTTCTGAATTTGGTCTGCACGCACCTTCATTCATCAAACAAATGCATTTTGTCTGCTCGAGTGTAAGAGTATTTTGGTATGTAAGCTTACTACAGTCATAACACAAAAACTCTGAAGGTATGTAAAAGCACAATTGTCTATGAAGCCCGGGTGCAAGTGTACTTATGCAGTTTACAGGTTTAAATCTTAGTAAAGTTTAATCTTAGTAATGATGAGAATCACCACTTTCTCTATGCATTTCATTTTTCATATTACTACCAGAGAACAGACAGGAGCTTCTTGTGAATAAAGCTACCACTGTTTTTATCCAGTTCATCTTAGTAAAAACCAAGTGAATCAGTGCGTCCAGCCTGGTCTCCGGGCTAGTCTTGCTGTGTTCTAAGTTGTTATATAGAATGTGCATGATTTTTTCTGACTGACCTTTATGTTTTATTACTTCTTGGTTTTGGTCCAATAATAACTGTGAAAATTGTTGCTGAAAATATTGTGATGATAATGAAATAGAAATGATGATAATTGGTAGGACTTGGTAATGGTGCATGTTAAATCTGTTTGCTGTAAATGTCATGATTAATGGATGAATGAAAAAGACATAATGGTTGTAAGCTAAGCAGTTTAATAAGGGGGCCTTTATTTACCTCACTTGTGGAGAAAGTCTTAATGCTAATTTAACTTCCCTGTGTAACAAGTATATTTGATATCTCAGTGAGATTTGCCTCAAAGTCCTGTCACTTCCTTTAAAAAATCTCAACTAGCTTGATGAGGATAATCTCTCTTTCTCCTTGTTGAACTTTTAATTTGAAACAATATGTGTAATCTTCATGATGTCACTAAACTGTGATAGAAAACATTTTTTAGATGAATTTAGATTCATCTGTGACTTCTTTTCATGAATCTGAGCCAATATTGTTATTAGGAGAAATTCAATTTAATTTTATTTGTATATACGTTTTAACTTTAACTTTAAATGCAGAGATGGTGTCTGCCTCCCGACCCACAGGAGAGGAGCCTGGTAGCTGAATGCTCTACCTCCTGTTCTACTCTTACAGACTCTTGGAACCACAAGAGAGCCTCTGTGTTGGGAATGAAGTGATCTATTTGGTGTTATCAGGTCTTTGATGCATGAAGGGGCTTGATTGTTAAGGGCTTTATATGCGAGGAGCAGGATTTTGAATTCTATTCTGAATTTTATAGGGAGCAAAAGGGAGAGAGTGAGCATTAAATGATTGTTGGTAGGGTGAGTTGACCTATGTATGGCACTATTAATACTAATTTCCTTTGTATGTTTCTATCTATACATTTACCATTATTTCTTTGTGCTGTGTTATTACGTCCACCAAGGAGGTTACGTTTTCACCAATGTTTGTTAGTTTGATCGACTGCAGGATTATGCAAAGAGAACCTGGTGGAGAAAAGGGACATGGGCCCGAGAATGGAGTTTGGTTCATATCCAGTGAAACAGGCAGATCCAGGATGTTTGATTCCCTTTCCTCAACATTGTGAGAGAAGGCATTAAAGACACTTTTGTCGATTTCTCAGGAAATAATGTGTTGAATTCCAACATATTTACAGAGTTGATATTAGTAAAATTTGGTGCAGATTATCAGACAACTCCCCTTATATAGGCTATTCCTGTGAGTGCCATTCTAGTTGGAGGCATTATATGAACATATATTTATTTGAGAACTCACGATGTGGTAAACATCAGTCAACAAGTCAATGTTCTGGGTTTTGTCAGGATCCAGATGACTACGTATCGTTGATATTTGGTGCTGATGATTGAAATAAGAGTTATGCAGCTTTGATAGAGGTGCTCTCTTTGTAATTTTCCCAGCACAAAAACAATAGTCAGTGCAAACGATGGCATAATGATGAAATTGAGTCTGAAAGATTTTTCACTGCTCTCAAAGTTACCAACTTGTCCTAACCTCAAGTTGAATAATGTATTGATTCTGGGGTTTGCGTACCATTGTTCCATTGTCTTTTATTATATGAAATTGTTGACGTTGTGTCATGACTTTGGTCTCAGTTTCAGAATCACTATCCTATTGAAAAGACAGAAACAAGATATGCTGAATTCATAACTGTGACTGTGATAACATGATGGAAATATAATTTATAAGTTTGCCACTGTAAAATATTTGCCACTGTAACAAGTTAAAATATCAATAAAATTATTATTTTAATTTTCTTAACTTGTATTATTGTTTCATGCACACATTTGTTCAAATCTGCAGCACACAGGGCATACTGTAGCCAGAATGAAAGGCCCTCTTCAGAGACAGTGAAGACACATGGAGGTGAAACTTAGCTTAATAAACGCAAGAATTCCTAGTTTTCATCACACTAATGAAAAACTATTGAAAAACACATTTTCTCTTTGGTTTTCATTTCCTAAATCATAAACCCAGGTCCTTTCATTCCAAACAAAAGTGGTGGAGTTAGGGTTTGATTTATTGTATTTAGCTTTACTTTGCTACTTAAAGGTTCAGTGTGTAAGATTTAGGTTAAAGGGATCTTTTGGCAAAAATTTAATATAAAATAATCCTAGTGATGTTTTCACTAGTGTGTTTCATCTAAATTGTATGAATGGTTGTTTTCTTTACCATAGAATGGGCCCTTTATATTTAAATACTTTATATTTACATCAAGAGCGGGACCTCTCTACGGAGGCTGCCATGTTTTTTACAGCCGTCCAAACTGAACAAACTAAACATTTTTTGGGTTTTTATGACAACTGAAGCTACCAGAGGTTCTCTGTCGTGTTTGGAAGGGGAGGGTGAGGTGAGGGGTGTTCAGCTGCGACCATAGACTGTATATAAAGATGGACGTAGTGTCCTTGATGTCACCCATTGGTTTCTGAAGAGTGAAAATGAGGCTCGCAGTGGGCGTTTCACCCAGCACCATCTTGCCATCTCCTCCTAGTTCCTGGCTAACCCATAAACATGAGGACGACCTTCACAAGCTTCATCTGCACAACACTTCATGTGTTCGTCCCTCAACTTGTGCAATACTTTGCTTTAATTGTTAGAAAGTTAAGAAAACAGGTCTACATCTGGAGTCAGTGCTGAAGTGATGGCTCAGTGTTCAGTCTTGTTGTTGTCCAGTTCTGTCTCCTCATGTTGGACATCCATGGGTGCCGGATATCTGACTCACCAACATTCTACACGTTCACTTATTTGACACTCGAATGACAGAGTCAGTAAAGTCAGACAAGTTCACGTTTCAGTCGATCACAGTAAATCTGTTCCTGCAGGATGATAATCTAGGTTTGTGGTAATATTAATGAATGTGGTAATAAATTAAGTCCAGCTCAACAAGTTTCATACTGCAGCAGCTGCACCAACGTTATTTCTGAAACAATAATCTAATAAAACATTATTACTGAAGTTACTCAGAGTAACTAGTCAAGCCAAATAGGATGGAGAGCTCAAAAACTTTACATAACGTTAGATATCTAACTTGGTGGAGCTCATTCACTAAACACACAGTCACCTTCAGTTTAAAAGATTTATCACCATGAACTCTAACGCTCCTCTCTCCGCTGTGTGGGCCGCTTCATGACGGTTAAATAACCCCCGTCGCTCCCGTTAGCATCGCCATTACTGCTGGTATCTTGCCTGGAGGTTAGCGGAGCTAAGCTAACCAGCCAGGTACAGAGACAATGATACCTGCTCATCACTACTGACACGTAAATAAAATACAGTTCTTTACTCACCACAGAAACTGGAGCACAGACGTCTTCGACTTCTCCGTCAGGACAATCAGCCGAACAACAAACGATAATATTCATCCGACATGTGAGTGAAAACTCCTCCCCAGACTCCGCTCGTGTTCGGTGATGGGGATTAGCCTGTTAGCTCAGGTGAAGCCGAGCAGACCACAGGCTAACAGCCAGAGTAACGAGCTAATGGTGACGTCACGTGTCAATCAAGTGATAATTATTAACAATTTCAAACCTCTATATTATCTAAACGAACGAGTTAGAAAAAAATTCATCCCCCCACAGAAGAACTTACTGATTGAGACTAAAACTGTTTTTTGAACCAGAAACACGTTTAATTCTGCTCTAAAGTCTGGCTTTTTAACATGGGAGTCAATGGGAATTGACTCCTTCTTGGAGCCAGCCTCAAGTGGCCACCCAGTGAACTGCAGCTTTTTGCACTTCCGCATTGGCCTCATCGCTCAGCCCGAGTGGTTGCCGCTTGGCTGCGACATGAAACTCCACCACTAAATGTCACTAAATTCTACATACTGTACCTTTAAGTCAACATGTGACATCACACATCACATGCTGGATTAAGATACAGTCACTGTAACTGTTCAAATAGATATTTATCTTTATTCAATTCAATTCAATTTTATTTGTATAGCGCCAAATCATAATATACATTATCTCAAGGAACTTAACATAGAAGGTCAGGACCTTAAAATCTAAATATAGAGAAACCCAACTGTTTCCACAATGAGCAAGCACTTTGGCGACTGTGGAGAGGAAAAACTCCTTCATTAACAGGGAGAAACCTCTGGCAGAACCAAGCTCAATGTGGCCGATCATCTGCCTCGACCGGTTGGGGTGAGCAAAGAAAACGGGGGAAGGAGATGAGAGAGGGGTGGAAAAGAGGGGAGAGAAGAGAGAGGGAAAGTGGAGAGGGGGAAGTAGGGGAGAGAAAGACCGGGGACACTTGAGCGCCATCAGGTATCAGATCTGACTAGTTAAAAATGGAACAACAGTGTAAAGACTATTAATTACTGTGGATAACAGACATATTTTATATCATAATGAATTACTGCAATATTGTAATTAGTAATAGGAGAAGTTGTTGTCCTGAGGTTCCGGGGTCAGAGATATCTGAAATGAGAGAGAAAAAGAGAGAGAGAGACTATGGGAGTACAAAGTGAAATAGTCATTGACGTGTACAAAATAAATAAATGAGTGAATGTGGGGGGACAGAGAGAAGTGGAGAGGTGCTCAGTGCATGATGGGAGTTCCCCCAGCAGTCTAAACCTATAGCAGCATAACTAAGTGATGGTTCAGGACTCACCTGATCAAGAACTAACTATAGGCTTCATCAAAAAGGAACGTTTTAACTTTAACTTTAAATGCTGAGATGGTGTCTGCCTCCCGAACCCAGAGTGGGAGTTGGTTCCACAGAAGAGGGGCCTGGTAGCTGAATGCTCTACCTCCTGTTCTAATCTTACTGACTCTTGGAACCACAAGAGAGCCTGTGTTTTGTGAACGAAGTGATCTATTTGGATAATATGGTGTTATCAGGTCTTTGATGTATGAAGGGGCTTGATTGTTAAGGGCTTTAAACGCGAGGAGCAGGATTTTGAAATCTATTGAGAATTTTAAAGGGAGCCAATGTAGAGAAGCTAAGACAGGAGTAATATGATCTCTACTTCTAGTTCCTGTCAGCACTCGTGCTGCGGCATTTTGGACCAACTGGAGACTTTTTACTGATTTCCTGGGGCATCCTGATAATAAGGAATTACAGTAATCAAAATCCGTTTATCCGTTTGATATGCAGCAAGGAACTGAATAACATGTTGCCATCAACTTTATTATTTGAAACAAGCTTGGAAGGAGCAACCAGTCCTGATCCTGACATTACAAAAAGTCCCCAAAAAAGTTTTCATGTCAGCACGAACTAACGATGAACAGACAATGAACGACCGAAAAACCCAAAGAATTGGATATGGAGTTTACCCATGATCTGCCTGTCACACATGCAGTGGCAGGAATGTATTAACTCCACTTAGCCTCCGCGAGTTGTGTGATTTTCTTGACAACACACACACCATTGTCAGCTCTTGTCATCACGAACTCTCTCGACATCTTTGTCAGTGTCTTCTACATGTGTGTCGCCGCTTTTTTCTTGTTTTGTTTTGTTTGCTGTTTTTCCATTTTTGCTTCTGCTTTTGAAATGTCATCAACCCCCTCACTTGCTTGTGGTGAATCCAGCGGGGATCCCCTGCTGTGTTCACACATCGACTTCTCCTGGATTTCGACTGACTCCATACCAGGAGGTCAGGTAAAGACAGTCCATAGTCCACTCAGACATTTACGTTCACACACCACCTCCGGAAAAATTACGAAGAAATTGTGGTCAGCTTCACATTAACATGTGCATGTGTTTGGCCTGTGGAATCAGAACACAGATGCTGTTCTCTATTTCATTATATTTCACAAATTAAAATCCAAGCTTAACCACATATTAAATAGCATGGCTCATTATATGTACTGTATTTGTCTTTATATTATTATCATCATGTTTTCATAATTTCATACTTTTTTATTGTCCACATCTGTGTAAAGCACTTGGGTCAACCAGTACTGTTTTAATGTGCTGGTTGCTGGATTTAATGCTCCTCTTTTCCTCTTTTCTTCACCTCTGCTGCTCTCAGTATTTTCACACCTGCTTTCAGCCATTTCTCTGTGCTCCTTCATGCTTCTGCACATTAGTATCATCATCATCATCAGGAGTCGTCTCCCTTTGTGACCACAGCCTCAAGCATGATGCAAGATTAATGCCTACAAATTGACTCCCTGGGCCCCAATATTGCTTACTATAAGTTCCACGGTGGCCATCATCCTGGCAGAGGAGTCAAATCACTTCTGACAGAAGGAGCTATAGCTTCGGGCATGAAGAGAAGACTGAAGCCTGTGCATTCTGGCAAGACAGAGGCATCTTAGCACCTGTACCAGTGGTGCTGGTGCATGTTTCACCAGCAGGGACTATACCAGAATCTAAACCATACTGTACATATACCAAAGATCAAGCAAAGGGTATTAAGGTATCTGAGCCGAATGACCATTTCTATTTGTTTTTGGTTAGAAGATGACCACAATGATCAGGTCCAACCTCTTTGAGCTTTGACAGTTATTTTCAGTAAATTAAATCAGTACTAAGTGAATTACAGTCTCTGTGACTACAGCCTCTAACGACACTCGAGTTCACAACTCATCCAGGCGTAGATGTATCTCAAACCTTGTGTTTCAAATTCATGGAACACATCCCTCTGTTGCCACCTGTTGTGGAATGTAATTCTGTTGAGGCACTGGAGAAATGCACCAACAACCAAGGAGGCACGAATGCACCTGAGCGAGTTACGGCCGCTGAGCAATGCTAATCCTGCCCCAAAAATGGAGCATCACTAATCTGTTCAATACATACGCAATATGTTGAATCAAATTCATTCTAAATTGACAGGCGCATGTCCGCTGTCTGCAATAAGTGTACTGCCAAGCGTTTATTTCTCTATATAAGGACATCCGTTTGGTGTATCATAAAGATGGCGGTGTGCTGAACAGACAAGTTAAAGTTATAAGGGATGGTCCCAAAAAGTAAAAAAACCACATGAATTTCACAACTGAAACTGAAATAATTGTATCGGAGGCAGATACCACAAAAGGCACACGTTTCTGTAGTTTGTCCTCCGGAGTCACGATGTTAAAAAATAAAAGAAACCTGGGCTGCAATAACTGAGCTGGTGAATGTCCCCTGAGGTTCTGACAGTGTACAAGTAAAAAAAATGGTTGATATGAAAAAATGAATCGCAGACAGGAGGACAAGGAAAATCTGATCTGACAGGATGAGAGGCTGGCAGCAATTAAGTCATTAATTGGATTTTGTTCAGGGAATGATGACATCTACAATGAACCATCACCCTGAGGTAATTTATTTCATAATGTTAAGATGATATTTGCAATTTCTTGTGTCTTTTGTAATCAAGGAGTGCACTTTTTATTTTTATTTAAACGAAAATAGCAGTGCTGCTTGCAACAGTTAATTAGTTGGGCTAAACAATATAATTTATAGGTCCTGGAGGATGCAGGAGCGGAGGATGACGCTCTCACTCTTAGTTGCCAGTGTCACCCAAACTTCCTACACACTTCATAGTCCTCTTCCCTGGGGTCTGGAGGTTCTACAAGAATCAGCTGGCTCTCCTGGATACAGTGAAGGAAATTGTGACAGGAATAGAAGACATTAATGAAACACTTATTGGATGTCTTTGCAAATAAATAAATATGAAGATGTGTGTTATTGGCTTCTGAAAAAGAGAAAAGAGAAACCCATGAATAAGGATACATTCTTTCTCACGTTATTCAGTATACTTTTTGAAATAGGGCTTTTTAACTTACCATCATTAAAGATGCTGCATAAAGGTTTAGCGAGCTAGCACTGCAGTCCTACTAGGAGGTCCCTGATTTGACTGTGCGTCTTCATGTCTGTCTGGTTGTGGTTCTGGTACAGGTGGTAAGGGGATGCCAAAAGCCATAGGTTGTGCCGGACACAGCACGTCATGATAATTCTGCACCTTCTCAGGTGTGTGCGTGGAAGTCATTGTAACGCTCCTCTTGAGGGGGTCGAGGAGAACAGAACTATATACGAAATATAATTCTAAAAGCTCTCATATCTTTTTTTTTAGCAAACAATTAATCAATTAAAATCCACTACAGACGCACAATTCCACGGCACTAAAAATTGTTGGGAGTGACTGATCAATTATAGGCCAATAAAATTTTTTTACGAAAGAACATTCTCATGTACTCTATTGTAAACTTAGCTAAACTAAGCTTTTTCAACTGGTATAGTTGAAGATTTTAATTATGAAAATAAATGGTGATAATGAAAGAGTTTTATGCTTATTTCATGCTGGTTTTATCACTGTTGAGTTTGACGTAGTTATAGGAGAACCAGGATTTGATTTCCGGGAAGCAATCAGAGAGGGATGAAGGCGGGAGGATGGGGATAGGTTTGGTGGACATGTAGAGCTGGGTGTCATCTGCATCATACATGGAATATATGGCCAAAAGGAAGTAAATAGATGATAAACATAAGGATAGAACCCTGGGGAACAACAGTAATGAGGAAATGACCGGGATTTAAAAAGATTTGGGTTGGAGGAACGCCAATGGAGGCAAGTCTGTCAAGGAGAATATTATGAGAAATGGTGTCAAAGGCATTACAGAAGTTTTGTGGAAGCTGGTGAAAGGAGAACTCAGGCAGCAGCTGATGTCTTATGCAGAATATTATAATGTAGACTTGATGCATCAAGGAGACCAGAAGGTGGAATATTATATAAACGCTCAAAGAGTAACATGAGCAATTGTAACCCCCAAGTCTCAAGATGTCTACCCCAGCATCCCAATATACCTCCCTGTACTTGTGGCACCCATTCTAACAGCACATCAATGAATGGCTAGAATTGCTGTCACTCTACAGTTACATGTAGGTGTTTGCATCCTATTGGATAGTTAAGTCCAAATATGCATTCTTAAACCACATTGTGTCCTTACATCTTACCACTGGTGAAATACGCAAAAGAGTTGAAGTTGGTGCCTCTCTGTCTGGAGCATCTGAGTTAGATATGAAGGAACCTAAGTGTAGAAACTACAATGCACTGTTGGTTGGTCCTTTATCTATAACCTGACCTTTGGTACTGCTTATAGAAAGAAGGGAGTATTAGTGTACAGGTATCATAATATACATAAAAAAGAAAGTGAATGAGAACGACGGGCTGAGAGAACCAAAGAGGATTGCTGGTCAATTTTGTCAACTTTGGCAATAATAAGGGCATTAAGGACATAAATAAAAAAATAACCTGAGTTTTTATGGATGTAGCACAAACATAGCTGGCAGTTTATGTATTAAACATAAACTAGCAAGTTATCTGGAGGAAGCCTGGGAGATGTGGAAAAAAGGCTCTTTATTGAATCAATGTATATCTACAGATGTTAGATATACATATATATCTAACAACTGTTCAATAGTTCTATAATTACTTCACTAAACAGTTTATCCTTCTTGTGCCTATGCATCCACTCTCTTTTACAGTGACCCTGGGATATGGTGGTCCTAGAACTCAAAGCACTACAATTCAAGGAAACAGAAAAATACATGAAATATTTGAAGATGCAGAAAACATCGTAATTAGCATGAGAATGTACGAGTGAAAACCTGCATGAGGTTTTTTTACAGAACCAATCCCCAAAGTCTGTTCCACAATTTCCATAAGGCAAAGTTCAGTCCAGATGGATTGTGAGTGTGAGCTGGGGGTGTGGATAATGAAGTTCTGACAGATGGTGATGGTGATGTGAGTATGAGCAGGGTTGTCAACATGGATGAGCTCCAGCCTCCAGACAAACAATGACAATAATGTGATGATAGTTTCTGATTGTCACAACTTGTTCGCCCCAACCTTATTGCTGTTGCCAAGCAACAGAGCTGAAGTCTAGTCTAGACAGTCTAGTCGCGCCACTTTGACGCAATCAAAAGGATCCAGCCCGTGGATTGAGGTACAGCTATGGCAACAAACAAGCCGACCTTTAAGCTAAGGGCCACCATACTTTTTCTTGTTTGCATGTTTTGTACATGTTTTACACTGGAAGGTGTATTTTGATGGGGTGTGTTGTAATCGTAGAAAGGGATGGGTCAAATTTATTTGCATGACATATTCCAAAAAATATATTAAGCAATGCTGCACATAGCAATGCAGCTGGCCTATCTCACATATCAAAAGGTTGTAGTTCACAAATTGTTAAAATAAAATTGCTTACAACTTTTACAGAGAAAAATGCAGAATTTATGTAATCTGTTGAATTTAAAGAATGTAATTTATTAATTCAATTAAAACTATAACTAAGCAGTTACTCACATTTTGCACTTTACATATGTATCTCTATTAATTGTATATCAATCAATCAAATTGTATTTGTATGGCCCATGTTCACAAATCACAATTTATCTCATAGGACTGTAACTAGGTATTGATGGGACATTAATTTCTTTCATGTGATAAGGGAGAAAAGGAAAGAGAAGCTCCCAACACTGACAACATAGAACCAGACTCAAGACATGGTTGCAGACATGGTTTATGTATGTGTCATTGTTGCCTTCTTGTTTTGGAAATGATTATGTCGTGTGATGCTTCCAACTGAATCATATGTCTTACAACCCAGCTGCTCTGGATTCGGTCTTTCCACCACATTTTTGTAAGCAGGCAGCAGGGAGTTCAACTGGACATACTTTTGTCAATGTAGCGTATAGAATGCATGTGTAGTATGAGAGTAAACTCCATTCCTTTACATTGTACAGCAGCAAATATAAAAAAGAGTTTTTTTTCTTTTTGTCCCTAGTGTTAAGTGTTCAAGTTACTATCATTCTTATTAATAAATAATTCTCATTCAGATGTCAGTTAACCACTGTGTGTTCACCAAAGACACAATTAACAAAACCCATATTTCCCAAGTTTAATAGTCGATGAATGAAAAAACACAGAAATGTTTTCGTATTCACATACAGACCATGAATTGTCACAAAATCCCCTGAAGTTGAAACTGTGAAGACACTGAGGAGCATTGAGACCAGAAACACCCATAAGCACGCACACACACACAGGAGACTTTAGGGGCCACCTCAGCAGCCCCCCTAATCTTCAGGAAAAGCTACGAAACGCGAGCACATCCAGAAGAGTACATCTCTCCTGATTAGGCGAATGTGTTGAGTGCTGGGGTGGGGAGTGGATGGATAAGTCCCAAGATTCAGGTGAGATGGACAGCATTTATTTCCTCTGTACCACTCAGTATGGAGAGTCCACAATCATGTTTTATTGTTTTCTTTTATTTAGACAAACCCAAATAAAAGGCACATAAAACATTGCGCATATGTTTACATAATTATTCTCAATGGACATACATTTAAAAAAAATGTAGGAATGTTTTACCTTTCTGCTAATCAGAAAGCCTAGCCTTCGTATATACAAAATTACCATTGTTAATGTTCTAATACAAAAAGATTTATAAAAGGTTATTTTTTTCTTGCATGTCTGTCATAACTAACATGTCCTCTGAACTAAATGGTTTGTACAAAGATATACATTCATTTGCCTTCACATCTGCCAAATTCATCATACAAACTTCACAGAAAATAAAAATCATCTTCCAAATCATAGTTCGGCCAATAAATGGTTTGCTTTTCACATTAGGTTGGAGTCAAATTAAAAACTTAAACCACATGGTTGAATGTAACTGATACATTTATGACCTTGACTTTAAGATTGCAATTCATGTTTCAAGGTTGTTCTTAAAGAGAATATGATAACGTCACAATCATTAGGTTTAAACATAATAATAATAAAAACAAAAAGCTAATCACAATATTGTTTGGTTGCCAGACCGTGGCCCTCGGCTGTCTAAACTGATGAAGGCTTCCTTCACAAAACTGTTCCATCACACAGCACATCTAGAGGAGGAAGCATTGACATGAGGAAAAGTCTTGCAAAGTATATTAGGCACACATGTTTACGGCCACTGGAGAAGGACAAATGACGCCACACGCTTCCTTTCATACTAATTTTTTTAGTGTTTTGTTTTCATAAGTCACTAGTCTTCTAATACGGTTCTTGAACTCAAACCTACTCTGGACTAGCTCAGTCATCCACATGCAACATTGGATAAAAAAATAATAACAAAGATGGTTAATGAAATGGTTTCAAAGATCATAATGCCATTCCACATCAGAGCATTTCCCTTGATGGACAGAGTCGGCATGCATACAGCTAAATTAATGGGCCAAACTAAATGCAGATGTGGCCGAATGAACTTAAACAAACACAGATCATCCCCTTATCCCATTAAACTGAAATGCCCTTGATAAGTACCACTCTTCTGTAGTGTGCACATCCTACAGTTTGCTGCAAGTGCTTCAGAGTTCCTGCACTGAAAAAAGGCTGTCAACCACACACTCAGCGCACATACATGCACATGCACACACACACGCGCACACATACACACACGTACACACACACAAAGCTAGGGAACTGTGGGACAGTTTGTGAGGCTGAGATCACAAGACACGTGAACATGTCCACACCTTTGTTCAGTCACTGTCCATGAAAAGCAAAACCAAGTATTCAAGTGAAGTGCACCAAGTGTTTCCAGTAATTGCGAATGACACATCGCAGCCCTCATATCAATATTCTGACTTATTTCTCTCCTTCATTAACAGAAGGTGTGTTTATGTGAATTTGAAGGATTCCACTTGGTCATAAGCTAAACTCAAATGAATCAGCTCATGTAACAGAATCTGACAACTCCTCATTTCAAGTTGGAATTGGAGGGGCTGCATCAGACGACATTCAAAAAGAGCCGATCCGACAATCACACCCGCGTCTCTCATTGATTGATAGAGTATGTGATTGCTCATGCTTGATTTCTTTCATGGCCTTGTCACTACAGACACACCAAAAAAAAGGTGTCTTTGAGAGATAAAGCTCTGGTCTGAAGTGAGGAGGCGGCTGGAGGACCTTCATCTGCTGTTGTGTTCAGCTCCGCTCTGGAATCAAATCACCCCTCTTATGTTTGCTCCACGTCCCTATAAGACCAATACAACATACAGGGTCCAGGATTTATTAGACCTCTCAGCCCTGATCAAGAGTCTCACTGGACCAGGTAGCTTGGTCTTTTGATATTTCTCTTTGTGTGCCACTGTGTTGTAGCTGTCATGATGTTCTGGTGATTTTGCAATCAGCTAACCTGACCAATGTCTCCCAGATCCCAGTGAGAGCTGCTTGGATGAGGGGGTCCTGCGTTCTGGTGTTCTCTGTTGCCTTCACTGAATAGTTCAGTGGTCGAACAGATGATGTTCAAACCATCACACACAGGTTATCGACCAATCTGTATCTTGGCAACATGGATAACACTCCTACACTGTTGCTTTTTCCAGGTACACCTGAGCTTTGAATACATTCTTTGTGATCACAGCCTCCATTTACCTGTTAAGATCAACTGCCAGGAAAAAAAAGTAAAATAACTACTACAAATAAACAATGAGCAATGCAAGTGAGATCTACAGAGAATTCAGATTAAAAAGGACAAGTCTGAAATTACCTCACCTCTTTATAACTGACAATTTCCCTGAAGAGGCTCTAACCAACAATGAGTTCAGCATGCTGAAAAGTTGGATCTATGTAGCTACAGCCTGACAAGGCTTCCACTGTACCATGGGAGAAAGATTAACAAATATACAAGAGCCATACTGTGTGACATGTAACACGATCAGTATGTTTTCAACAAGAATTCATCTTCAGATGCAAAGCACTACATAAAGCAATGACATGAATAACACTGAGAACCTGTTCAGATCTGGTTATAACAACTGTATCAGGTGATCTAATCTTAAAGGTACAGTGTGTAGAATTTAGTGACACCTAGTGGTGAAGTTGCATGTTGCAGCTGAATAAGCCTCACTTCACCCTCCCCTTCCAAACACGACAGAGAACCTGTGGTAAACTTCAGCTGTCTGAAAAACTCAAAAGGTGTTTAGTTTGTCCAGTCTGGCATACTGTAAAGAAACATGGCGGCCTCCATAGAGAGGACCCCCTCAATGTAAATATAAAGTATTTAAATATAAAGTATTTAAATATAAAGTGCCCATTCTAGGGTAAAGAAAACATTTGTACAGTTTTGATTGAACACACTAGTGAAAACATCATGAGGATTATTTTATATTCTATTATGCCAATAGATCCCTTTCATCTGAATCTTACGCACTGAAGCTTTAAGTGTTCAGCTCTGATTTCATCAGTTCATACCTGGCATTGAAATGTATGTCCAGTTGTAATTATACATTTCTGTTCATAAAGACCAAATTATGTTTTTTTTTATTCAGTCTGGGTTTACAGGCAGGTCTGTTGGCATTATAAGAATGTGGACACGTGTCCCAGACTACCCCAGATGAGCTGAGGAAACAGATGTCCTGAAACAGGTTATGATACCAGGTCTGAATAGGGCCTCAGTGTTTATCTCAAATAAGAAGTGTCAACTAAACAGTAAAGCTCCTTCATGCATTTTAATTGTTTTTGGACAACGATGGAATTGTGTGTGATAATGGAAGCACAAGCTCCTGGATATCAAGCTGTAGCTTGCTACAGATGGTACTTGTTGGCATGTGAATTGTTGGTTTTTGGCCCTTTTTGCAAATTGCTTATTATCAAAGAAACTGTCACCTTTCTTATCCTTTCATTAGCCTCTGCTCATTTCTCTGTCCTCTCCAGGATGGACGGCCACACCAGTGGTGATTTAGTTCTTGCATTGCTAGCCTGTGGTAAGTAGAGAGGTTCACTCTCTCACAGGTAAAAGGCAATAAAATAGTGTTTCATATTTACAAAGAAATGGTCAGTGTGTAAATTGTTGAACATGGTTTAAAAGACTATTCTCAGTAACCTTCCTGAGTTTGACTGACAGTGATGGGATCCTATACCTGCTAAAGTAAACAACCTAACCATACAAACATACCAAAATAGTTAACTTTGGAAATGCTTCCACAGCACAAGTCTCATGAGCCACTGTGCAGCTCTTCTGACCTCTACAGTTACATAAGTCCTCAGTATTCAAAATTTCAAATCATTTGACGTATGATAATACTGCCATTTTAAGGGCAACACTAGAGGACGTGCTTTCAGTACAAGACACTTCCTCCTAGTTGTACCTTCAACTGTCCTGTCCTGATATAAATACATAAAAAAAGTCCTAACAAATGTCACAGATAAACTTATGTAGAATATCCAGCAGTGAGGAGTGACTGGTTTCCAGCTATTTCAAAATACAGACATGGTAGAAGCTGATGGATCTAACCAGCCTTTGAACCATCAGTGAAATCCACAATATCACTCACTCTTCCCCAATGTGGAAGCTTTGTTTTTCTGTAATTAAACTTTAAAATACATTAACTATTAAATACTGATAAGTCCACTAAAATAACAATAGGAAAAAACATGAACATGAAAAAATATGCCTCAAGAGGAAGCCATTCGGAACAACTCTGGCAATCGATTCCATTGACGCAGTTGCTAAACAATGCCTCGGGTATAATTAAGTTCTCACACGTCATCCATGTTTGAAGTCAGATGGCCAGTTGAAGAAATCAATTTCAACTAGTCATTTTTACAAGACCTGACACTTCAGTGGCTGAAGAGAAGTTAAAGAATTGTGGGGAAAGGGCTCTGAGGGCATTTTCACACCTATAGTTTGTTTGCTTTGGTCCGATTCAGTCGGTGAGTTTGTGAACTTGGCTCTTTTTCCTTTGTTCGGTTTCTATTCACACATAAAATCCAGAGCCAAAATGCATCACTACAAACCACATGAATATTCTCTCCACCAACTGGTCAGATATTTTGGGGCAAAAAGTAAAAACTGTTGGAAGGTACCTTGTTTCTTATCACTGATCCAAGCAAGACTGATTTGCTGTTAGTACAATTACTACACAAGCTGCTACAGTTTGTGCACTGCATTCCAAAATGCAAAGCTCACAAACCCATGTGGGACCATGTTGCCACCACAAATAAACCCTCCAGAATTTGTTTAGGACCAGACTAAAACGACCCCCTCTAAAGGGTCTTGGTGGTGTAGATTTGGAGTGATCAGTGTGTTCACACATGTCCCAATAAATCGCGCCAAGAGTCCGATTAAACCAGACTGAAAAGTGTAGGTGCAAAAACACCCTCAGAGGGTTTGACTCTCACAGCATATATTGTGTTAACTGCTGTCACTGCTGCAGTGAGCCAGCTAACTGTCAACTAACTGTCATATTAACACAAACTGCTCACGTTTGTAAAAAGGGGAGAGCAAGGGATAAAAACAAGCAAAACATAGGTGAAAATGCAGCAGCTGAAAATGTATTAACTGCCCAATAATTCTAACCATGTCAAAGTGTAAGAAATGGAACTTTTGGTTTTGAAGAGTTATGAGATTCACGATTAGCTGTCACTAATGCAAGCGGGTAAACATTAATAAACGTATCACATATTGAATTGCTGCAATAAGTAGCATTATTATTGCAACATACTGTACATGATGAGTCTTGGGAAAGATGCAACATTTGAACATGTTGGCTGCTACTGTAAAATTAGTCAGGCTCCACATGTCAAACCCTCCTCTCACAGTTCCAGTGGTGGTCCAGAGGTGAATGGGACACCTCACCAGGTTCATGACTCTGGGTTTCTAAAGAAAACTTTTGTTCCTTGATGGTCTAATGCTGTTTAAAGGTTTTCTAGTAATCTTTCAAAATATATAATTCGGTGGAAACCCTATAGTTAGAAAATCTTTGGTATAAAATTGTCATTATTTACACAGTAACTGTATCCCATGAGGTCATGTTATGCTGACATGTGAAATACGGTCTCTTAAATGCTCTGCAGCCTTTGACTACATTCATGTCATTCAGGCAGTAAGAAATTTAATGTCTATCCAAGTGTGACAAGTTGACTTTGGAGAGTGGAGGCCAATCACATCAGTTGCTGAAGACCATCTCCACCCCACCACATAAAATCCTGTTACATGACAACTGTAAACATTTGCCATAATAATGGCTCCTGCAAGTAGTGATCATTGGTTACTATTTTTGTGGTCGGATAACATCAACACCTTTTTAAATTGAATGTCAACCATTTTGAGAGATATTTAATATTTGACAGGCTGATGTATTATTGGGCAGTTTAAACATTATCTGCGGTTACATGGGCTAACACAGTTCTACCAAGGAGGGGAGGAAGGCAGAACTTGGGATAGAAAAGGCATGCTCTCCATAGGCCGCATGGCAATGTTGAGTGGCCCGGTGATATTCATGGACATGGGAGTGGTGATAGCAACTGGGTGGGCAATATTCATGTGTGCTGTTGTCGGTATGTTGACAGAGGCCAGGTTTACTGGGCCGGTAATGGTGACAGGGTGCTGCAGGTTGACTTGTGACGTGATGTTGACCGTGCTGGTGGCGATGTTCATCTGCGCAGCGATGGTGACTGGGTTGCTGGCATGGCCGACCCGGTTCAAAGATGAAGTAATGGCTGCCGAGTTGCTGACCGGCGTTGTGGTGGCTGAGTTGTTATGCACATTGTTGGCATCTGTGTTAAGAAAAGAAAAGAGACACAAGAGTCAATTTAAGGATTGTCAACCTTGTAGAAATGTACTACCCCTCCAAAACAAGGAAAGCCAACAGCCCTCTCAATTCTTGGCCGTTTAGCCGGGTCACTGAAAATGTCAATAATGTTATGAATACTTTATGTCAACTGTGGTAATATTGTTGAAGAAACCTACCTTTGTGAGAGTTGTCAATTAGGACTTGGAAGGAGTTATTTAAAATCTCTCCTACTGTCAACTCACCTGAGGGGTAAATTCAAAAAGCAGGATCAATAGACTAACCAGCTGTCTATTGTTTTTATTCAAAACTTTCATTTTAAACAGTTACACATTATAAAGGACATCTTAGTCTCCATGTTTTCCTGGATTCACACTACAGACCATCTCAGATGAGGTCAGGGACAGCATATCACAGGCTCACTGTCACATTGTCTGGCCCATGCTGAGTGCATCAGCTCTCTGCAGGGTCATTTCTGATCCAATCTCGACTGGGAAGTCCCAGTCTTCAGAAATGTTTGCTTCTATAGTTTGTATTTCTGATTTCTTATAGTGGTTTAAAAAGCTGAGTTATCAATCAGGTCAAAGTAAAATTACAGTTAGGTAAAGAAATATAGCATCTGATGTAAGGTCAGTTAGTGTGAATCTAGGCTCAGTGTTATGGTCCAGTTTGTTCTACTGATCCTGCTTCATGGAATTTAACCTTACATTAGCATAATATGCTAAACTGCATCTTCAAATCAGAGAAACCTTAATGTCACCAGTCCTCAGAGAAGATAAATGCTTCTATACTTGAGTGACATGGTACAATGTGAAGAAAAACTGGCCACGTGTATTTTGCAGATTTGCAGAGGTTATAATTGAGTGTTAAGGGGTTTCTGTTACTAGCTACTGGATTACCTTTTCGTGGCCCTGAGTGGTTCCACTGCCAGTCACTTATGCCTATTCAGAAATACAGACACATATGGGGTTACAAGAGCACAGGGCAGCAGTGCCATCATCTGGGTGTCATCTTCAACAATTGGGCATAGTCAGGTTGTTTGTATATGGGGTGGAGCTATATATTTTGTTTCTGCCCCTACAGTTTTGGGGGTCAAAAACGCAAAACAAAAAGCTTTCTATGAATGTCATCTCTGTAAAGAAAGTCCAAATACAAAGAACTAATACTCTTATAGCTTCATAATTGACAGTAATTAGGAAGGTTTTTTTCAACTTAGTAACAGTGTTTGACAGTAACAGCTGTCATGATCAAGCTTTAAATTTTGTTTCTGTATGAAGCTAAGCCTCATTTGAAGTCACTTTGCAGGGATATTATTCGACACAATACACAGAATGCATTCACCAAAATTAATGATGTGCAAATTTAATGATTAACCAGTTTGTGAGTTTGTCTGTCTGTGTTGTGTGTATTCTAATGGTCAAAACATACTTTCAAAGTATTTTAGTAAAGTTTTGGAATTGTTCGTGTAAATAGCACAATGCAACTATTTGTTAGATAAGCTACAGTAACAGGTAGGGCTGTAATGATTCTCGAACCCAAACCGCAACCGCGGTCCAGGCGTCCATGCTTTGCGATATGCAAAGACAGACCCACGACAGGTCTCCCTGCCCAACCTCACACACTGCCACAGTTGCCTGTTGCATATGTGCCCAATCACAACCCCATGTAATCTGAACCAACACACAAGAGAGTAGTATCTTCAGAGCAATGGGTGTAGAGGACACACACACGGACGGGGACACACGGACGGACGGACGCACGCACACACACACACACACACACACACACACACACACACACACACACACACACACACACACACACACACACACACACACACACACACACACACACACACACACACACACACACACACACACACACACACACACACACACACACACACACACACACACACACACACACATTTTATGTGAAGTCAGGTCCAACCTGTTCTTAAGTGTTATTGTTGGTGTTAATAAACCCAGAAGGCATACTCACTATCTAGTACAGGAAAATATGATTAATAATATTGAGTGTTCTTTCTGTGCATTTTAGTCCAGCTAGGCAATATTCTTATATGGAGGAACAGGGAGTATCAAAGAGAGAAAATCAGTACACAGCCAGAATTAAAAGAAGAATTTCTAAGACAGGAGAGACAGGGAGTTAGGGAAGAAGAAATAAAGCAAATAATGGATTTTAGTGAAAGAGAACAGAGGTAAATGAGAAAGAATTGGAAATAGCCAATACCAGCTGCTGGGCTAAATGAGGCAATTTGGTCTGAAATATAAAACTGTGAGGCCAAAGGAATTCAAAGTCAAAATAAAGTGCACACTTAAATGTGAATAAAATGTTTATTAACAACCTATTTATTGTTTGTTTTTGTTTTAATGCTATAATTGATTGATTCGATGTATTTGAGAACAAATTCAAGTTTTTGTCAACACCATCAGATATGGGTCAACTCTGTCTGGTCTATGTCACCGCTGTTAGATTAATATTTTGATAATATTTCAGTATATTTAATATTTTTGGAGGAATTGTTGGTCATATGTGAACATATTATCTGTCTCCTGACATGACAATGTATTTTTAAATCTCAAAAACATGTTGATAGGTGGTTAAGGTAACATTAAAATTCTATTACACAGTCCAATTAAAAATCTTTATAATATAAAAATATATACATATTGAAAGTACATTTCTTGAGGGCATACCTCAGTAGCGTAGTACATGGTTGAGGCACACATGTAGTTTAATTTGTCTGAGCTTGAGGTTTTATTTTTTCATCATTGGATCCTGTTTTGTCCAATTTGTCAATCAGTGATTTCTGTTCAGTTCAATTGTTTGAATTTTTTGAGTTTAATAAAAAAATAGTGATGAACATTAGAGCCAAGGAAATGGTTAAGAACAAAAGGGAAATATTGACACTTTCAGATGGTATTTATTTTGTGTTTCTATTTGCTTTAAAGGCTGAGAAATCAAGCTCAGTGACGCTGTAACAGGACTACAACTTTTCCACCCCCTCACCCTTTGCCCACTGGGACAACTAGCAGCACAGCAGACTATGTCTGAATCTTCTAAACCATTGTCAGTTATTTTCATCCAGGTAACGGCTGTACTCAGCTTCAGTGTCTCCCCTCTGGCCAAGGTCATCAGCCATTGTCTGAGCCATGACTTTAAAAACTGTTTGGGATGTTGTGGATATTGGAGGGACACACACCCAAGTGTGAAGTAAAGAAAGACGAGGACAAGTAGACATGAGGCCTACCTTTATTGTTACATGGGTTGCTGAAGCTGGCCTGGCCATGTGTCTTGAGGTGACTTGTGATATAGGCAGCACTAAGCATTTTGCCACAGATGTTGCAGGTCACTTTGCCTTCGTGCCTGATCATATGGGAGCGCAGACGGTCTTTGGTAGCGAAGGCGGAGGTACAAGCCTGAGAAAGAGAAATGGGGACTATTATGATCTGCTCAGAAATGGTAAGACCTGCACCAACAGTGATTAGAGATCTCAATCATGTTCCTGTGTGTATCAACAATAACAAGACTAATTGCAGAGCAAACATTATATCAATATTGCAGAGGAGACCGAGTCTAGACTTACTGTTACTTGGCACTTGAATGGCCTCTCTGAGGAATGGACATGCTTGACATGACAGCTTAGGTGATCAGGTCTGCAAATTCAGAAGAAGACACGTAAGAGACAGGAAATTCTTTAACTTTAGCTGTACTAGAAGGATCATTCCAGTCACATAAATGATATTGGCTGGGTAACATGGCAGAATATTTCATAGGGATATGCAGTCATGTTGTTGATTGCATCAGAGTCAAAAGATTGGACATGTCAGCATTGTATCATGTCATTCAAACATCTGACTGTGTCCAATGTAAAGTGTTTCAAGAATGCCAACAGCTGAACAGCAAGTTCTTTTAACACCACTTTGTTATTTGTTTGGCAGTTAAAGCGGATTGATTAACAAATACAATGCCAATGCCCTTCTACAGCTGAATACATTCCAAAAAAAACAACTCAAAATTAATTGATTGATTCACCCAGGGACACCATCGTAAATAAAGGTGTCTAACCAGGAAAGGGCTTATGGAAAAACTTGATGGGAACATCTCATTTTTAAGTTTCACAAATATTGATTTCAACATATTCTTCATGAAAAACATCAAATAGCAAGTAACTGTCTATTATTAGATATGGTGGGTTTTATTTTCAACTGGTGCCAGGTAGATAGAAAAGGCTGTAATGTCCAAATACCTGGAGAAGCCCTTCCCACAGACAGAACAGATGTAAGGCTTGTGAACTCCACCATCATGGGAGCGGACATGGTATGTCATGCGGTCCTTCCTCTTAAACCTCTGCTGGCAGATGGGACACTCAAACGGCTTCTCATCAGAGTGCGACAGCTTGTGGCGGTTGAGGTGATATACATCTCTGAAGGCTTTACCACACATGTCGCAACCGTGATTCTTTTTCACTGGTTTGGGGGGCTTTTTAGGGATGCTCTGCTGCTGTTGGTGTTGCATTGGGGTCATGATGCTCGTACCTGTGGCTGTTGACGTGGTGGCTGTAGTCAAGATACCAGCTACAGTAGTAATATATGAAGGGTTTCCGCTATTTTCACGTGGTACAGTGGATATTAGCGGCACCATGGTGGGGGCTGTTTGAGTCTTCTTAGGCCGTGAAACCATCTTGATGCCTGTGTGGCAGGATTCGTGCCGCCGCAGGTGGTAGCTGTCTCGGAAAGCCTTGTTGCAGTATCCGCAGATAAAGGGCGTCTTTGACTTGGGCTCCTTTTTGACCATGGTTACTGGAGGCCCACCACCACCTCCTCCAGTCCCACTGGCCACATTGTCTTTAAGAAGTTCTGCAGCACTGACAGGGGGTTTCTGGTCCAATGGAATGGGCAGCACCGGTTTCTGATCAGGTGGCTCTGTTCCAGAATTGAGCAAAGGCAAGAGGCTGTTTCCGGCTACTTGGTGCTGGTGATGCAGAGCCTCATTGGCCTGCTGTAATGAGAGACAGAACCATGTACAATGTTAAGAAACCACCTTAAACCAAAGATTAAGCAAAGCCTCACTAGAGTGTACAGGCTTAAGTGACTATTGCAGAGTCACCAGCCATCATGTATATAAATATATAAATAAAGATTTGTTGGTTGCCTCATGTGTCCACATGGGAAACCACCAAATAAAGCTCTAGACTTGTTTTCTTGAGCAATTTATGTCATTTTTGGTATGAGAATAGATTATATTTAAAGATACCAAAGAAAGATATTGGACTAGTAGTTTAGCAGGTGTTCTGCAGAGGAATACATAAGATTTGGGGGGGGGGGGGGGGGGGGGGGGGGGGGAATCACACATCTTAATATCTTGAAAAATCTTAAATAACAAAATCTACATAGATGATAAAAGAACAATAAAGAAAAGAAAAATATTCCAGTCACATAAATATCACAATGACAAGCACAGAAAATGCTACCCAACAGCAGTTGATAAAAAAAACTGTAGGGAGGACATCTTAAGTCTGCAGCTGCTGGCAGGCATTGTCTGATTGGTCACGGCAGATCCCCAGTGGGATAGGACGAACAGAAGGTGGGGGCTTATATGAATATTTTGGCTGGGGAGAAAGCAGAGATTCACATTGTAACCAGCAACTTTACAACAGGTCAGCTCAGAGCCTGGCGATTGAGACAGCCTTGTTCTTTTCTGTAATCGCCATTGGGCAGGGTTAAAGACCTGACCCATGGCTTTTCAGGTTCAGCCAAGCATCCCAACCCGGTCAGTCAGGAGGGGGGATGTGGTTTGAGGGGGCCAGGATCCCAAGTGCTGCCCCCCCCCCCCCCCCGTGTTCTTTTATGGAAGACACAAATCCAAGCACTGATGCACTTATGGCCCCCGGAAGAGGGGGGGTGTCCCTACTTGGTGCAGACGGCCACAGCATTTGTTTTAGCATGGTGGAGTGAGCTGGGGGCCGTCACAGGTTGTCGACTCGCTTTTATATCTGCCACACTGTAGCTGTACTCAAACAAAATCATTACCGCAATTAGCATTTCTCCTAGCATATGTGTAGGCAAGTCTGGGATGGCCAAACATACACCCTTTTTCAGCAAGAAAAGAGAGAGTGGCCTGCTGTTTTATCACACTCACTCTGATGATTTTGATACAAATCTGCTGTGAAGGCTGGGGTCCCCTTCAAAATGAAACCACTGAAAAAGAATTAGGACCATGGAAATTGACAAGAAATAGTACAAATAAAAATTCGCCCGTCATTGTTTTTTTGTCCGCCCACAGCGGGATACGGAATCACCACAACAGCGTCCCATTTGAAAGAAAGTTATGTCTACAAAGCTGTTATACACACACTGCCTTTCAACTGACACTTTACAATCCCCAGATGAAAACAGCTAACACTAAAAAATAAATTTAAGGAGCTATGGTGTTATTTAGAATTTGCAGATTTTTCTGCTTCTTTGAAAAATGTTGTTTAGCTATAAATTGTGCCATCAAAGAGGTAATAAATAAAATGATAATGGTTTAAAGAAAAGACAAACATTACAGCACAACAAAAAGTATCTTGGTAATGATAATAAGGCCAGGAGTTAAGATAAAAACAGCAATATTTGTAGGGCAGTCATAACAGAATCATCGCATGACAACAACACTTAATATATTACCTTATGGATGTGAGATAAACAACTGGACCCTCAATAATAAGACTCTTAATAGTCTCCTAAACACCAGCTCCAGTTATTCTGACCATGTCAACTATGACAAATACCATGGCAACTGAAGCTTCATGAAATCAAGTCCTGTGAATGTATATGGGCTGTGATTCTGTGTCTTTAAGTCAGATCAACAGTCTCAAATGTGAAATCATACATTTCCATTTCAGATCATTTGAAAATGATTGTATGGCAAATGAGGATGTGTCATCATACTGGGTTCTTTTCTTATTTTTATAAATATAAAACTACCATTGACTGAGTGCTGCTACAATTGTTGATAACATCAGAATGAAATAAGAGTCAAACAAACATTAAATATAATTTAAAAATAACAAACAACAAAATTGCAACAATACTAACAGTGAGCACAAATACTTGATCAAAATTGTACTGCAGCACAAATTAGTATTAAGCTCCTGCCATAGAAATACTACTATCCTCTCAAAAACAGCCTCACAATCCAGTAATACTAATAATCACTTGACAACACAAGCTATGATCTGCCACCGAATTAAAACTACCAAATGCCTCACAAAGCAAAACTGATGCCAGGCCCTGTCAAGGCTGCAAAAGAGTGTACAAAACAACTTAAGGGAAGAGGTTAACTTTTAGTTCCACAGAGACACACAACACTATCAAACATGGCATCAAATTCAACTCTCACGCCAATAATACCACCAGTGGTTAGACTGCATGTTAAGTTTTACACAGGTATTTTACTTCATTCAATGATTCCTGCAACAAATGTGCATCAATTCCCTGACTTAGTTGCAGTGATTTGTTTTTCATTACAGCAATCACACATTACAAACCCTGCAATATATCAATGTTGCCAATATTCACATGTATTTTGATGCCATACAGGGGAATGCAAATGGAAGATGAGAATAATATTAATAAGATCATCCACATTCTGTGTTAATACTTATGTCATCAATAGTATAGTAATCATAGTAACCATTTGAATACGATTCAAGTTATTAAAAGACAACTGTCTGGGAGCAGGAGAAACTATTCATACTATACAGATGTTTATGACTTCATAGGACATTGCAATGCACTTGCAGTAACACTGTACAGTAGCAAAACCTTGTTGAGTTGTGGCAATATTAAAACAGGACAGAAACTTTGCAGTCTGGTGATAGAAGACAGAAGGCTCTTGTATTTGCCAAAGCATTTGACAGGTAGAGAGACTGCACTGACTGAGCTGCTATAGTTTGTCAGGAGCAGGACGAACACGGGCGATTACGGATATACTGAACAGACTGTGGCTTATTTTAGGCTTTTTACTAACCTATTTTGAGGGTTTGGTGGAATAACTACGGTTCTTTTCAGGCCTGCATCGCCAATGAATCTCAACTCAGATAGTACTTCACACAGCGTTACTTGCATATATCGTGAGCAAGGGACATAAATACAATACTGAACTATACTTTCCGGGTGCATTTGATGTGTCAAAGTAAAATACCTTCTTACAACGCGATGTAAACGGGACATTTTTTTCTGTATTCAAACAAAAGGCCACATTGAAACTTTTAGTGCTACAAGGTGGCTGGTGAAAGCAAATTGAAGTGGGGGGGTCAATGATGGCAGAGATTTATTTTGCTACTTCTAGTGAGCGATCCGTGAGCATACGTTCATGGTAGAAGTAGTTTTGCCTCTTACGCGTGGTTTAATAGCAGCAGTCCGCGTGCTAAAGCAGCCTTCGAGCTGCAGCGTTAGCATTAGCTAACTCCTCGGTAATGAAGGGGTTTCACGTTCACTTTGGTCAATTCAATGTCTTCCACTAACTGGTTTAAGTCTGGAAGTCACAGCGAACCGCTGCCCACCGACCTGTGCTGTGGCTTGAATTAATCTGTTGCAGACGATGAAGCATCCTGGTTAGCTAGCCCATTAGCCATTTAGCTAAGCACACCAACATGCAATAGCTCTAGCTACTAGCCATGTTGCTAACGCGCGCATCATCAGCACTGGTAGCAGAAACGAGCTCCGCTGGGATTTTAGTGCAAAATGAGACACGGTGGCAAGAAGACCTTTAACAAACACCATGGAGGCAGAGACACTGAGTCTCTATAGACCGTTCACACTGGGGTTTGGTGAAGCTGCTTAGCAGTTTGCTAAAGCAACCCCCACAGTGGAGTTAGCAAGCAGGCTAATGCTATCACCATTGTTTTGCTTGGTTAACTAATTCTTTTCACGGAGTGATAAAGTACATCTGCTAAACAACATTTACGCCATTTCGGAAACGTTGATGTGGTTTCTCAGATTAATGTTCAACTGAACCACTTACCTGAAATAAAAACGTACTCCAGCTCGGCTCCATTGCAAGACTTGGGCTAAAATCTGCAGGAAACCTACAAGGAATCTACAACAAAGCAGCCAAACATGGCAGCTACAACTTCCTGTAACCCCCGGGGCTGAACCAAGTCCACAGGACTTTTATCCGCAATACTGGACTTCACGAGAAATGTCACATCAAATGTTTTCTGCTGAGTTTCAAACTCCATGTGCTCTGTGAGAAAAATGATAAATGATTAAAGAATGTTTTCATAAAAAATAACACATGATGATACAAACTGGCAATAAAAAGTTTTACAGTATAACGTTTACATTTCTCAGCGGATTTCAGTGGGATGTTTATATATGCACCGGTTTATGATCTACAATAAGCACAAACAGTTAAGGCTATAGTTGCGACTAAATAGAGGGGAGTCTGCATCATAACTCTTTTCTTATAAGGAATTTTAAAATGAATGCGTAAAATAAATAAAACAAACAAAGTAAAATAGCGAGGCACTGGTTGTCAGCCTGCAGTAAAATGATTAAGATATAGTCAGACGATTATAAAGGTAGTAGATATTATTATTCTTCATATCTTATAAATACAATAAGATGTCAAATTAGAAAACATATTTTACAGTTTAATAATAATAATAAAATACAATAACATTGTTGTTGTTGTAAATAATATTAACAACACTAGCTTGATTGAAATCTAAGTAGTAAATTATACAATAAAATTGTAAACAGAATAGTGACTAGAACAATAAGGATGCACTATTCAGATTATTTCCCCCAATAATTCAAAATGAATGAACTATATTCTGACCTGTATACACTCTACAGTTCTGACCTGGAGCACAAGAAAAACTGTACTGATGGAGATATAAACTAAACAATTCTTTTCACAAGAAAATGCAAAACTTTGAGATTTTACAGTTTCTAATAACAATGATTTTTTTTTTTAACAACATCAGCAATTCAATTAATGTAGCCTGTTGTAATTACATCTAGCTGTGATTATATCATAAATGTTGATACTCTAGGTATGCCTAACTCGACACAAAACGTTTTTTAATCCCCAAAAAAATCTTAAAGGTCCAGCATGTAAGATTTAGGTGAAAGGGATCTATTGGTAGAAATTGAATACAAAAGTAATCCTATTGATGTTTTCACAAGTATATAATCATCTAAATTATATTGATTGTTTTTTTCTCTTTCCTACAATGGGCCCTTTATTCTTATTCTTTATGATATAAATATTATTTACATGAGAGTGGGTCCTCTCCATGGAGGGCTCCATGTTTTTTTACAGTCGTCCAAACTGGACAAACTAAACACCTTTTGAGTTTTTATGACAACTGAAGACTTCCAAAGATTCTCTGTCATGGTTGGAATGGGAAGGGCGAGGTGAGGGGTATTCAGCTACACATGCAACTTCACCACTAGATGTCACTAAATTATACACACTGAACCTTTAAACCCTTGAATATACAGTAAAACACATTGAAATCGGTGGAATGTAAATGTAATAGAGCTTTTTATCCAGACAACTGGCAGCTCACCTGTTACCATGTATTTATCAGTCTTACCAAACCCCAAATGGCAGTGAAAGATGTATCGATCAGAATGCTGCATGTGATGCTGCCCTTCAATGAAAGTCGTGCACTTGTGGTTCCAATGTTGAAAGTCATGTATAATCTCTAAAACAGAAAATGCAAGGTCTAAATGACAAAGGGAAAAGATTAGACTGTTGAAATATCAATTAGAATTCCACAATACCATCTCTTCATCTAAAACTTCTGTTGCCTCTGCCCTCTGTGAGCAAAAATGTCACAACTTGTGAAGTCAGAGTTTTCAGAAAATTCTGAGATCCAAGGTCGTGAACATCCTAAGAGGTTAAAATTTGTATCGACTCTTCTTGTGAGCAGGGTGACCACGACCCATTTGTATATATATTTCTGCATATTTGAGTGTATATATTTAGTCACTGTTGTGTGATATATTAAGGCAGCCGTCATATTGGTGAGGGAGAGTTTCCTATGAAGACAGGAGGTCTATCCACAATAAACATTATCATATCTGTCTTAATATTTGAAGTAGTTTTTTCGTTTCAAATTTCAATCATGTATTTATGATACAGGAAACTTGATCAAACTAAAATGCGGGTTTTCCATTTGAAAGCTTTTTTAAAGGTAGATAGGAACAGTAATTAACTGCTATAATTAATAACATCATTACATCTATAGATACCACTTTTACCATTTTCATTATAACAACCAGTCAGACAAAGCATAATTATGATGGTCACACAACTGCACCTTGAGCTTGAATTGCACAGTAGATTTTGAGAAGAAGTCCTATTTTCCGCTTGCACTATGGAAGTGCTTAGCAGTGCATCAATTGCAGGGTATTGCGAAAAACAATCTGTTTGTGTGTGTGTGTGTTTAAAGTTTGTCACTTTAATACCAAGAAATACAGAATAATATCAGTGTTTTTTTTCTAATTTAACAATTTACCATTCAAATACTGCGGCAGTGCCAACTCAGTGAGAAGAAGCTCAAGAGGCAATGCAACATTAAAACGTTTGACTTGAGAGCAGTGCCACCACAAATGGATGACCAATGCAGGAACAGAAACAGCATTGTGTTCATCAGTACACACATATTCAAAATTGGTATTTTTAATGAGCGTAAAAGACATGGTTTTTTTATATTGTTGTTTTTCAGGAACCTCATTGGTCATTAACTTGTAACCATAATGTACTATGTTCCAGTGCTGTCTATCTTCAGCATGTATTGGTCAAATGAGGATTTTGACACAGTAATGTCACTAATGTTAGATTTATTGCACTTGTCCCCATGAAAAAACGAACTGTACCACATTTCTCAAAAATATGTGCAAAAGTTGCTGAGATAAATAACTATGTAGGCCTACCAATGTCAACTTTAGGAATTGCCAACATCAGTAGAAATATTCCATCATCCCTGGAAATGTAACCATGCTGCCTAGCACAGCTGAAAACTACCCCATTAACCCCTGTCAAGCCCACTGATAAATACATTTATTTAAATCATAGAGAGACAGAACAGAAAAATGTAAAACTCAAACAAACTGAAGCCAGACTCAACAAAAACAATACAACACACAATATGCCACTCCTGTCAGCAATGCTACCCCTGCCGATAAAAATGGAGCCCTGTCATTGTCCACAGTACCTCTGTGCTGACACATTGAAACAGCAAACGGGAAGCATTAAAAGACATACTTATTATGTCTAACATTTTTATACAGGCTTTTTTGTCTCAGGATGTTGGAGGGGTGGGGCCCCAGTGCCCCGTATCAACCAGCCACCACTGGTTACCACTGACAAAACCCTGGAGACTATTTACAGAGATTATTGTGTCTGGAAGTGGACTGGATTCCTAAATGGAACATGTTTGCACCCTGTTCACTACCAACAATGGCATCCAGAGAGCATGCTCTACATAGTGTATATTTCGACTGACAACCTGTACAACATGAGCCTTCAATACTCGCAAATGAAACTGAGAATATGTTTTCTTTATGTGAGCCACTGGAACTGAATGAATAGAGATACACTAGCTCTAGCTCACACTGGCTGCCACGGCCCTGTGCTCTGATTTAAAAACGTTTGAGGCATCATCTGGAAAAGAAAAGAAATGTAGAGTGATTTATTCTTCTCTTACTTGTGCTTTTCAAGCTGGCTAAAAACAGAACTTTTGCATTAACCTGCATTGTGTTGTCTTTCCAGCTGGTTCCATTTGCTTTTTGTTCGACTGTTCCAGGCTGTTCAGAAAAGGAACCCCCTATTGTGTTTTGAAATCTTTGTTGCACTGTACATTGCCAGCCTTTGTAGCCACATAGCACAATGCCAGTTTCAGATAGACTGGCTCAATTTGTGTGGTCAGCCTATTCTCCCTCACCACGCCCAACAGGATTAATTTCATCAACGCTTAAAATTAAAAATAGCCATGCAACCTGCATGGCAAGGTCTGGATGTAAAGATTTATTTTGGAAAGCTCAAGGTTACACCAAGGTGAGTCCTAATCACATTCTGTTACACTTTATTTTTATGTACTTTCCCCTATAGGTTAATGGTGTAAATGTAGCTTATGCATTTGTCTGAGAACAGTGTCTGTGAAAGACAGGATTGCCACAAAATTACACTTTAATATGTGCACAGTAGTGTTTGTGCTAACTGAGGACACACAGGGCATGTCCTCAGTAATCTTACTGGGATTGGATTTGGACTGAAGAACAGTTTACTCTTTATGATTTTAAAGTTTTACGTAACAAGTTTTGAAAAGGCTTATACCAATATTTGTTTGGTCTGTTTTCTTTAAAATTAAAACTTAATTTCACAGTGCAAATAAGGTTCTCAAAACGTGCTGACTGGTTTCTATTGATATTTAAATGTAAATACAAGGGTAGAGAAATACATGTATGTAAAATCATTTAGTAAATACTGCGACCTTGATGGTAGAGTGTAAGGACACAACACTAGTGTAAGGTATGTGGGCTTGGGATTGTTCTTTCTTTTTTTTTTTTACTCATACAACAAACTTGTCATACAGTTCTATAGAAGTGTTACAATATATCAATACTATTATAATTCTCTGCTAGGTTTTAATATTTAATAAAGTAGAGAAAGCTCTAATCTAATTAACAACAATTAAACTCTTGAGGAGCTTAAAAAAAACGAAATATCTCCAACTAAATCTAAAATGTAGTCATGATAGAGAGTGTGGGAGTGGGTGAACGACAACTGTACTGTTAAATGATATGAGTGGTCATCAAGATAAAGATCAGAAACCTGGTAGTTAACAAATATTTCAAAAATAGTATGCTTCTAGGAGATAGCATGCTTCTAGGAGAGGTACACTGCTGTCAGCTCTAATTTAAGGTTCAGTGTCTTGCCCACTCCAGCATGCAGACTGGGGGATCAAACCATCCACCTTATGGTGAGAGGATGATCCACTCTACCTCCTGAGCCACAGTAACCCATGTCTGCCATCAAACAGCAAGAAAACGGAAATCACATTACTTAACTTGTCCTATTGTAACATTGATGTACTTTCTATCTCTGAGGTTCCACCATGGGCGACTGGTCCATACTTGGTCGCTTCCTGTCTGAGGTCCAGAACCACTCTACAGTGATAGGCAAGATATGGCTCACTATGCTGCTCATTTTCCGTATCCTGCTGGTGGCCTTGGTGGGTGATGCAGTCTACAGCGATGAACAGTCCAAGTTCACCTGTAACACCCAGCAGCCTGGATGTAGCAACGTCTGTTATGACACTTTTGCTCCTGTTTCACACCTACGGTTCTGGGTTTTCCAAATTGTTCTGGTCTCCACACCATCCATCTTCTACATTGTTTTTGTTCTGCATAAGATTGCCAAGGATGAGAAGCTGGATGGTCAAAGAGAACAGGTGATAGCCCAGAAAAACCCCGCACAGAGATGCAGCCACATGGGAAAGGATGGCATGGAGGCCTTGAGGGTTGGCATGCCCACTTACTGTCCACATTACATGGAGGAATGGGACATGAGGGAGAGGGATGCCGTAGAACAAAGCTTCCTGCAGGAGAATTATGGTGAGGTCGGAGAGGACCCCACCCAGCAGTCCAATCAAGTTCTTCTCATCTACATCCTTCATGTGTTACTTAGATCTGTCATGGAGATCACCTTCTTGGTAGGCCAGTACTTCCTGTTTGGGTTTGAGGTGCCTCACCTGTACCGCTGTGAGACCTACCCTTGCCCTACTCGTACAGACTGCTTTGTATCACGTGCTACTGAAAAGACCATCTTCCTGAACTTCATGTTCAGCATCAGTCTGGGCTGCTTTGTGCTCAACATTGCAGAGCTCCACTACCTGGGCTGGGTCTACATCTTCCGCATCCTCTGCTCAGCCTGCTCAACCTGCTGCAGTCAGGAGAGGGACACTGTCAAACTGTACCCAAACCACAATCCCCTCTTGCTGCAGCTCAGGCATTCTTTAAGGGGCCAGCTTGTTCTACAGACCCCAGTAACCATGGCCCAAGAGAAGACAGGAGGTCTGCTTACTCATGCCCCAGCTATCTCCTTTGAAACAGACTCAACAGTGGAATGTACTTCCAAAAGAAGTCCAGAGAGCAGAGACAAACTGAAGGTCAAGCTGGCTAACATGTCCAGGCTGGGACGCACTAAGAAGTCATGGCTATGAGACAGAAACAATGCCATTACCGTTTCATACCTGCTTTAAAATTACTCTTGGGTGATCCTATCATAGGTGGAAGATTGTCAAATCACACCTGGAGTTAGAATGTGTCTCCACGTGTCTCCAGTGAATTGTGATCATATTCCACACATGCAAAAAAATCATCCACATAAACTACATGATGGTGTTTTTAACCAGTTTAATCCATTGTGTATGTGTGTATGAGAGAGAGAGAGACCCCTTTTCCACCAAGGCAGCTTAATCCCGAACCAAAGAAATGACTCTCGGACAGAGAAACTAGTTCCAGAGTGACACCAACCTCTTTGCTGGTCTAGAAGAAAGAACTTCTTACGTCAGAGTCTGGGGGGCAGGATTATCGTGAGTTTGTTGTGACCATAATTTATTTTTAAACATTAACCTTGCGAAACATTTCTCCAGAGAACGATGAATACCAAAGCTAAGCAGCAGTGAAGGAGATAAATTGTCAAATTGAGAGAGAACTGGGCAAGGAGGAGCTGAGTGAATCAATGTACAGTGCAGCTTTACAATACAAATAAGACTTGAGTAATTCCTCAAATTATGGAAAATTATGAAATAGTAGCGGGTCAGTGGTAATCAGCTGAGTAAGCAGTTGTTAAATGTGGCTCAGGACACATTCACATTCACACTGCTGAAAGAATGTGGTCACATGTGTTCCAGAACACCTCTAACTGTGATAGATATAAATTTGATATGAGAGATCAGAAATAAATATGTCCTCATTTGGGTCCACATGTGATTGAAACACCTGAGATGTGTGGTAACATGTAACTACTGAGAAAAGAAACTCTAATACCTGAAACAAACCTGACACAAATTTGTCAACATATTCACAACACATTTCACTTTTATTACATTATTGTGGTAAAATATTGAAATTGTTAATGTGATGCAAGTCTTTTAACTGCAAAATAAATATCACAATAAGAAAGCCAGATTCGAACCAGAGGAGTGATTGTGTGTGTTTTCACTTATCATGTGGGTTTTTAGTAAAATCAGCTTTAAACAAACGTGTTGGATGCAAACGGTGTGAACATTACAAGCTTATATGTGTGATGTAATGAAATTTACCAGAACTTTTCTGAGGTGAAAAGCAGTTTCAAGAAATTGTCCAAGAGGTTGATCAAGTGGAGAGTGGGCCACTGTTCGTATTTGGCAGTGCTCAGTACACGTACGACAATGGGGTAGAAACTGTTTCTAAGTCTATTTGTCTGTGATGTGATGGACCCAAAGCATCTGCCAGGGCAATCTGCTTAAACAGTTGATGTCCAGGGTGTGATGGGTCTTGAACTATGTTGGCTGCTCTGCTGAGGCAAAGTGAGGTGAAAATGTCCTCCAGAGAGGGCAGTGGGTAGCCAATGATTTACATTCAAGGAAAACCAATGTAAACCATCTTTATCATGTAAAATTATTTTTATTAAACAGAGGCAAATATAGTTTGAGCTGCCTTTCAGTTTATGGTTTACAATGAGCAGCAGTATGCGTCTGTGGGTGTGACACCAGATAACTGCTTCTCCATGAAGTCTGGGGGATCTGCCCGAGTTAGCAATTAGGACTCTACGTGGTGTACCATTGTACTTTTTCTATAAAGAGGTTGGAAAATGTGGACTCTTCTGGAACACAGCATCAGTGCTAGCCTGATAGCCTGCTGGATTTTGGGGACTTTCTCAAACTCATGATGTTTTTACTCAGAACAGAGCCAAAACATCCAGTGAGGGGTCACTCTGTGGATGGAAATACCTTGTTGATACAGGTAAACAAGCTGTGGTGAGTCAGGTTCTTTACATGTAGATGTAAAGAACCTTGTCTGGTCTGATGAATTTTTCTGCTAAGGCTGCAGAATCTCAAAGAATTATCCAACATCTTGGAATTCATGACACAAAGAACTGAAGCTGTTTCCAGAGTAAATGGAGGAACTACCAAGTGTCAGTGTTCCTAATAAAGTGCTTGGTGAGAGTATTTTTCTACTATCTAAAACTAGAGAAGCTGTGAAATTGTGTAGCCAAACAACTACAATTTCTTACTTTGGGTAATAACACAAAATTAAACAAACTACTGTCACAAGACGGACTGAAAAACTATTATTATATGTGTATTATTACGATTATATTGTGTTTTTAAATATGCATGACTGTTGTTATTTTGCAGTTTGTTGCTGAGAGATGTTATTTTTCATTTACATTTATTAACTGATGATTCAACAGCAATTATGTGCACATCTAAAACTACAAAACAACACTTTGTACCCAAATCCTGACAGTGTCATTCTGCTGCTAACTACTCTGTTGTTAAATGATAAAATGTCACACTCAGAAATGTGTCCCTGTGATTTAATTCAAGTCATAGCACTGCCTTTTTTCAGAATTGTCTCACTCACATATCAAAAAGAAACAAAACAATCTACATATGAGCTAAAACGTCATCATTGTGTTCTCACAACTACATCCTGCTGGGGGCCACTAGTTTAAAACTAGAATGGCACTTAGTAGAGCCCTTACTTCCACCAAGGCCCAACAGTCCCTTTAAATTCAATCAAGCTGCACCAAATTTCAGAACTCATAAATATCATTCTTGTAAGCATGCCTGATTTTTACAATCATATTTCACAAAGGTATGGAGCAACACCCAATATAACTCACGGATGACTGTGGACTGTTTGCTCTGTTCTAACTGTAAAAATATATATTTTAAGAAAAAAGTTGTTTATGAAAATGAAAAATCTAGTGAGCACAGTGGCAGACTGCTAGCTGCCTATTCAATTATCTATCATATAAAGTTATTCAAAATAAACCATCTTACACAAATAATATTGAGATATGATACTTTTGTAAAGAAACTAAAACCCTGTGCAGACTGATTTAGTGCTAGACTGATGGTTGCCAGTTTGCTAATTCAATTTTTTGTTAGATTTTAGTTTTTAAAGTGCATGGATTTTTATTGTGCTACCAGGACTGATACGTTTTTTATAAAACGGACATGAGTAGGCATGGGTCAAGTCAAAGATCGGTACCACACAACACCAGACTTCTTGCAATTAACCACAGACACACAGACATAATCACATTTTCATGGCTCCAGTCCATGGATGAATGGATGGATGCTTACCAAGCATAATTTATTTGTAATCAATTTTAAGAATAAAAAATGTGAAGAAACAAAACTGCTACAAAGAATACATAATGAGATGAGATACAAAAAGTCTACCAAGAGTCAGGCCAAATCTGAATATATACACACATATATACACAAATCTTGTAATGATTACATGTTACCAAATAAGACAAAGTACAGACTAAAAGAGCTTGAACAAACAAGATGAGAATGAGTCTGGGGAGAACACTATAAATTAATATCAAGTAATAATATGTTATATTTGAATAGCTAACAGGCTTTCATCTGTTCCCTGTAATGAAACCTGAGTTAGTCCTATGCTGCAATGACGACAGGAGCACAAGACAGACAGGATTAAACCAAGCATGGTGCTGTTGTATGTTGTAAATTAGTCTGCTGCACTCTGCAGTTGGGTTCTTGTTGCTGATTTTATGCATGAAGTAAACTATTCTCTGAGCAGTTGAAAGATCGTTCCCCAAATAGCAAGTTGAGTTTCTTTCCAAAAAGGACTAATCCTAACCCCTATTTTCCAATTATGATCAAAACCACTCATTAATTCTGAATTCTTTCACTTGACATTTTCCTACCCTTTCCCCCCCTCTGGGACTAACTTAATAATGATAATGATCCTTGATAATTGTTTACTGACGATGTGTTTTCATAATTGCATCTTGTTAAAGGCAGAGACCAGTGGGGCCTAATGGCAAGGGGATGGGACATTTGTGTAATGTCATTTAAAGTGAACAGGGCTGCAGGATGCTGTGGTTGCAGGCAGCCCTCTGAAAAGAACACCAGCAAAGGTCAATTTAGTGGGAGACACAGGAGACAATTAATTTTATTCAAGAGATGTTTTCTTTGTGACTTGCCCAGTAGATTATTTTCACCTATTTGCATGATATACCATTATGTGTAATGATAATAATAGTAATAAAAGTAAATTTAAAATGAGGTAGTGCAGGGTTTGTACTTGCAAATGCAAAATGCAATGTTAGCCAAAAAGGATTGGTTTAATGGTACATCACAATGATTGATGGTTGATATTAAAATAAAACTACACATGCATCATGGGGCTATGAGTACACAGTCTTCTCCTGTGGTACAATGAACTTCAGGATTTCTTGGTTCGATATATAGACCATATAGATGAAGATTATTATGTGTGGAAGGCTTGAAACAATGCCACAGCACTTAACCAGCCTCAACAACAACTTTTATCAGCCCTTATTTCATAATCATTGGTGCAGACATGCAAGCTTCTCTGAGTGGTTTACAGGGGCCATGTTTAATGCTCAGAGATGGTAGCCCACCTGAGCAGTATTCACTCAATCTAACACAATCAATTAATCTAATAAACTTGTTTTATTACAAATACAACAACATAGTCTATCTAAAAGGGCCTGAAGAGTTGGACAGGTGGGTTAATACACATTTTGATCAGACTGGTTCTGTATGTGTCAAAAGAAAGCTCTGTACTATTTTCTTGGGAGTGCCAGGAGTGTAATGAGAAAACTAGGAGAGAGGGAAAAAACGCAGTGCAGGTGCTGTTTTAGTTGGACATTCCTAAATACATCGGCTGGAACTAATCAGGGCTGTCAGCTCTGCATGCAGTATTCTTCATTCCGTGTAACAGGATGACCAAGGGGATAAAAAGACTATAATTGTAACATCACAGTGACTCAGGCATCCACCTGTGTTTCCATAAATAGCACATAAACTCTTTTCTTTTCTTTAAGTAACATCAGGATTATCACTGTGTATAAAAAGCTTATATTTCCTCCTCTCGAGACCATGCTGGGATTTAATAATGCCATCCTGGTTGGCCTGCTCCGTCTGACCGTTCATTTGTGGGTGATGAGGAGAGACTTGCAGTAGCCCCCAGCGCCCGACAAAAAGCCTTCCACACTTGGGACGAGAACTGCGGGCCCCATCCCGATACAATGTCCGAGGAGATTCCATGAAACATGGAGGGTGAGGAGGTCTGCAGTCTCTGTGGCTGAGGCAACTTAGGGAGAAGAACAAAATGAACAGCCTTAGAAAGCAGGTCAATAATGGTCAAGATAGTAGTGTTACCTTGCAAAGGCAGCAGACTGGTAAGAATGTCCACAGCTATGTGAGACCAGGGTCTGCTGGGGACAGGTAGTGGGCGCAGGAGACCGGCTGGAGAATGATGGGAAATGCCTTTTGACATGGATGGCCACCAGAATCTGTCGAAGGTGAAGGTGCGATGAAACCCTGGGTGACAGGTGAGCTTGGAAGAGTGTCCCCACAAGAACCTGGGAAATGACTGACTCAGGCACAAAGAGAGTGTTAGGTGTGCCATTACCTGGGTCAGGGTGTAAGTGTTGGGCCTCCAGTACCAGGATCTCCACCTGCACCTGGGGCAGCTGCAACCACACAGGAGGGGGAGGGATGGTCTCAGGCTTGATATTCATCTGAAAAAGAGCGGGAATGTAGTGAGTCCAAATGGCATGACCAAATACTCTAAGTCACCCAGAGTGGTCGGAGGAGTGTTTTCCACTCATCCCCCTCTCGATCCAGATGAGCTTGGAAAGACAGTGGCTTGGTGAAGATGCTCGAAAGCAGGGTCAATAAGAGGGAGAGGGTATTTGTTTTTAACTGTCATTTCATCCCCAAATTCAATGCAAGGACTGAGTGTCTTGTCCTTTTTGGCCATGAAGAAGAAGCCTGCGCCTACAGGTGAGGAGGAAGGGCAAATGAGACAAGCTGCCAGGGAGACATTTATGTAGTTCTCCATAGCCTCTCTCTCTGGACAGGAGACATACAGATCCACTGCTTGTGAAGACAGGAAACACAAATTCACTGACCAACCTTTCACAATAAGGGCAACTTAATAAAATAGCTTACTTGCTTTTGGTGATGATCCACCACGGAGTTACAGCTGAGTTTATATAGCTACAGGGTTTATCTTGAAAATGTGTGAGCAGTAATGCAGCATGCCTGCAACAGCATCAACTCATCTGGCACTGATTTCACTCTCAGTGTTTCTTTAGAAACAGACACAGAGCAAAATAATGATAACAATTTTATAAACTTAATTTCTATAGAACCATAAAAGTACTTTGGAGAAATGAAATGCACCCAGTGATGTAGGGATTAATGCCTCAATGAATGTAACATAAGATGGAAGGTGAATGAAACCCACTTGATTACAATAAAAACAAGATCAATGTGTAAGGTTTTAAAGTGTTAGGGCTTTTACATAAGGAGGAGGACATTAAAATACAATTCTCAATGTTACAGAAAAAACATGCTGACAATTGTGTGAGACTTCTGTTAAAGACAATTATCAACATGGGTTCATGTTCCCTGGAGGGAGATGGATTCAGTACAATCCAAGGCTATACATTTTTCACTTATTTAAAGAAAAGTAGGATTTCTACATTACAATTAGACTGAATTTATTCTTCAGTAACTTCTCTCTGGGTTGCTTCTTCTTCTTCTTATTGTTGTTCTCAGCCCCCTCACCTCTACCTCCATGCAGCTTCACAAAGAATAGAACCCTTGGGGTGCAGGACTTCATCCACATCAATCATCCTGAAATGTGGAAACGGGAGATTCATGTTTCCTTAGGGTGGGAGCTATGGCTGTTGCTGTCAGCTAATGGTGATTGATGAGCATGGTTACAACAGGGCACCTGGGCCGATGCACATGGCTTGACCGGGGGAGCATGTTGGCTCCAACACACCAGGGGGCACTGCTATTCCCTCTACAGTACAGAAAGCCTGGGGCAGAATATGTAGCAAGGCTATCAAATTCTCTGTAGGAAGAGCAGGGGTTGAAAGATGTTTGATAGAGTCAGTCGTTGTTGAAATTACAAATGAATCATTTGTCCTGTGTCATTATCTTCTTTTGGCATCCTAATATTTTAGTTCACCTCTGACACATAGGAGATTTGGTGTCTGGCAGTGTTTTGGAAGCATTGTTTGGTTTCTGGACATCTGAGTGAATAACAAAGCTGCCATAGAGTCTGTTAAGTGTCATTATTAGACAGGTGACTGTGAGCAGATCCATTACATGTACTATCCATAATGTCCAGTGTCAAGGTGTTTTTTACTATGAGTTGAATGTAAACATTCAAACTTTTAGTTTTGTCTGTGTTCTGTTGGGTGAATTACGGCAGTGTATTGTGGGAAAAACAAGATGAAGGTTTGTTGCTTCTGAGTTATCCTCATGTGAATTTCATTTTATGAGCATTCACTCAACTCTCTTTCTGCCATAATTCTCATTTCCCCAATAAATCCTAAATCAACAAATTTAATGTTTTTGCACTCTGTATTTTTAATGTACAATTCTCCTTATACACTTTTGCAGTATATCATAGGACATGCTGCATGTTTAGATATTTAGTTAAATAGAAGTGAGCAAATATCTTATTAGGTACAGGTGAATGTCAGCTAATGTCATCAATTAAAATGCATCAAGATGTAAGGTAAACGTCAGTGTTGTTTTAGCTATGACACAATTTGTCCTTTGGGTGGTGCTCTAAGCTGGCTACGACTTTACATTTGGAGCTTTTGTTTGGTATGGAGAAGAGCAGAGAGAAGCAGAACCTTTCACTAAGTGAGCGACTGTAATTGCTCTCAACCATCCAACAACTGCCAGTGTTTAAACACAAAACACAAAATTTGTTTTAAAATGTTGTGTTCACGTTTTCTACATTGATTTTTAAGGCATAGACTACTATGCTAAAATATATCAAAGAGATTGAAAATATAAAGTTACAAAGAAGCACAAAAGCCACTGTGGAGAGTTTCCCCAACTATCAGAAATTTGTTATATTGACTAATTCTGACTGAAACCTTCTCTTACTCTCTGTCAGGCTTCAGGTTCATTATCACCACAGAGGAAGGAAAGGTAGGGTTCTTATCCCTCAACATATGAAATATGTAAATCTGTTCAACCACTTTGAATGAATGGGAAAGTGGTCACAGACATACGGACCACAGCTTATATTACATGGTCTGTTGAGAAATCACTGAAAATTGAGTTGTTCAAAAAGTGGGCTAAAGATATGTCCAGCAGGTGGCAGTAGAGGTTAGCAGGAGACAGACTGAACCTTCAACATAATACTTAAACAGCTGCTACTGCAGACTGAAAGGAATACATGTTATTGGATTATCTCTAATGATTGAATAATAATGATTTTTGAAGCAAAATATCTCAAGAAAAGTTCTGGAAAAACATGTTTTCTTTACATTCCCTGCAGATGTAAACCCAAGCTTTTAAATCTTTACTTTCCTTAGTATATTCAAAAATACTCTTAAAGATATAATATGTAATTAAAATAGGTAGGCATGAGGTTGTAGTGGGGGAGGATGAAGGGATGTAGGTAGGGATGAGGATGTAGTAGGGAGGTAAATGGATGAGGGGAAGGGAGGGTCGAGAGATCTGAGACAAACGAAGCAGGATGGGTTGACTGGTACAAGAAGGGTTGATGGGTAATTGGAGCAGTGGTTGAGGCGTGGTCCTGCTCCCAAACCTAAGTTAAATTATTAACTTCATTTCACTAGCATGGACTATACAACAACAGTGTAATGTTATTGGATTTTTTAGATGGACGAATTGATGTGAAGGGCAAGGATGAATATGAATGAAGGATTTCTGTGTCAGGCTGCTCAGCAAGGATATGCCATGAACTGGCTTGTGTCGGACCCCCCAAGAAAGTCATATTTAAATTGAGCTCAGTTGCGTTTGAGCTTGACAGATATCATTGAGTTTACTGAGGATGTAGGAACGATGTGCTTGTAATGACCAGGGGCCAAGGACCTCGGTGGTTTGATCTGAGATGCCCAGTCTGTCCACAGTGGATGATGCTCTGACGGAGAAAGAATTGCAGGTATGGTGATCAGATGAAAATGCCTGAAATGCTGAGTACCTGGAGCTGATATATTCGATCAGAGGCTTGTATGGGCTGAGAAGGAATCAAGGTTAAAAATGTGGATGGGGAAAGTAACTCACAGCTGTCTAACTCCGTCAGAGTGTAAATATGAGAGTCAGGAGCATGAATTGAGATGTCTGTTAGGCTGGGTTGGCAATAAGGTTTGTAAACAGCGGTAGTCGGGGTGAATTCGGAGCACCTCAGGAAGCCAAAGAAAGCTAGCAGAAACATGGCCTCTCAGGTTAGATCGACTGTGTAGCCTGGACGAAGAGAGCAGATGCAGAGGCTGACAAGGTCTGAGGTGAGTGGTAGGCTGTTTGCGGGGAGGACGGATTCCTGTTTCTGCAGTGGCCAATTTGACAAAGTTGATCCTGGCCAGGTAGGTCTGGATGGTTGAGGACCTGATTTTTTTGAATGAGTGAGCATGAGTGATAACATTGCATATAGACATGACATCTGGAGAGGGGAAGGGTGGTATAAGGCATGGAATGCCTTGAAACTATTCCAGCCGGTGAAGTAGGCTGAGAGAGTGCTTGGGTGAGGCTGTTAGGGATGGCTTCTTGGGAGGCGTGAATGGATTTCCAACTGCCGAGGTAGTTGAAAATGGTGGCTAAAAGCGGTGGGACTGGAATGGGATGAGTATCCAATTCAGGGGCCAAGATTAATGTGAGTATGTGCAGGAATTACATAATGACCTTTGTTGAGGCTATATACTACTGCGTTGTTATCACTGTGCATGAGTATGGACTTCCTGGATCATGCCCCCCAAAATGGCTGCTATGACCATGGGATATATCTCATGAAGTGCTGATAAACGACAGCTGGAGTCTGAATTGAGAGATTTACATTCTGGGGGCCATGAGAGTGAGACATTACCCTCTGCAATAGCCACCGAAACCTGGGGAAGAGGCTGTGTCCATGTGGTGTGGTTGGATATCTTCAGGGTGAGTGATAAAGTCATCATCAGATTCCATTCCAAGAGGACAGAAAAGTTGCAACAGGTGCATTTACAGTTTACATGCATCTTCCAGGACAACTCTATCATGAGAGACAGATCTATTTTTAGCCTCTTTTTACCAGAGTTTTTCCGTGTGGCCAAGCCTATTGGGCTGATGCGGAACTCTGGAAAAGGAAGACTGTTGAATGAGCCTTTCATGAATCTGTCTTTGACCTTTAGCCAATAAGGTGTCGACAGTTTGAGGTTCAGTGAGAAGGGACAGGTTTAGGGTGGTGGAAGGTTTTGGAAAGTATTTGTATACCAGGATGGAAAGCATTTGTAAAGCCATTGATGAGAGAGTGGACAAATTGTCTATCTGGATGATTTTGTAAAGCTGTGGCAAGGACATTTACCGTAACGGGTGTGCTGAGGTGCTGATGGTCAGACACAGATGTTCTCTCAGTTATTTTGACTGTCCTTAGGTTTTTTTGAGTTCTTTTTTTTGCCTTTTATTTAATTCAGTTTATTTATTTATTTTCTTGTTGTACAGCACTTAATAAATAAACATAACTTGATGCATATGGAGGACTGAGTCCAAATAAACTGCACAGTGTGTTTAATGCTGATGAGGCAACATGTCATCCAGTGTAACAATGTATCAATTTGATGTGTCTTAGGACGACAATGGTGCTCTGCGGCACAGAGGAATAAGATAAATCAGGCTTTGCTACACAAACAAATACGAGTCAATAGAGTCATATCACCTGGATTTTTTGACAATAAGGGTGTAATAGAGGATCACCAGATGCATCCTTTGAATACAGCTTGAAATATGAAGAGAATGTCTGTCAGTGTTTCACTCACTCTTCTATGCCTTAGTTAGAGCTAGCACTCTTAGCTGGTACTTCACTGTTTGGTACGTGCCCCAGACTAGGCCACGTACAGGGTTGTCTCTGCCAGCTGTTAGATGAAGCTCTGCTTTGATGTGCAGAGCCACAGCTCTTTGATGGGGGTTCATTACAATCAGAACCAACAGCATTTGTTAAAGGGCCTCCTTGATGTGCCTGCTCCATGAAGCACATATTCTAATTTGAACTCAACACAGTGTGTCCCACAGTGTGTCTGTCATGGCACTGAAGTAGCCCCAGTGGATTGCAGTATGTTTCATTTACAGCTAGACTTGCTTCTAGACTGCGGTCAGCTTCCAGTAGGAGATCAAGATGTTCTGCTTTCACTTATAGCGAACACATTTTATGGTCCATTCAAACACAGTTGATAAAAAGGTACTGAATAAATGCTTGTTACATGCTGCCCATTGTGCTTTTTTTCCCCTCCTCCTTTTCCTCACTCTTTCTCCTCACTGGCGTGTGTGATGAGCATGATTACATGGAGCAAGATTCAAGGGAGGCTGGAGAGACGCTTTCTCTCTCTGTGTGTCATCAGAGTTTGCCGGCAGCCACTGCCATTGTGGTACAGTGGTTTTTGTCCTTTTGAGTTGGAGGTCTGCAAGTCCTTTTGGTTTTTGTGGTTGGTCGAGATCATCCCATCTTTTCGTTCTTTTTGGGAAGGCCACCACACTCCCACAGATACATTTGTTTTGTCTTTGTTTTAACCATTTGTCTGGTGTGGCGTCTTCTTAACATGTAGCGTTCACTGGGTTGAGCCAAGCAAAAATGTTTAGGCTGTGTAACAATGATATTGAATATTAAAAACAAATAACTGTGTTGTGGATTGAATTCTGTGTTTTTCACTTAGTAGTAGTTGTTAACTTTTACAAATACTCATTGTGTACTCGTAGGATAGTACACTATTCATATTAGAAGTATCATTAAAGTATAATTTAAAGAGTCTCTAGCTTTCTAAAATGTGGCAGCGTGTGTCCTGACAAGAATCAGGAATAGAGATCACATTTCTCCTGTGTTAGCTTCACTACATTGGCAACCTGTTAAATATATAATATAATTTGAAATTCTCCTCCTCAAGTATGAATAATATAATATGACACCATTATACCTTAAAGAGTTCATAGTGAATAACCCCACTAGGGCACTGCGCTCCCAGGATTCAGGCTTACTTGTCATCCTTAAAGGGTAGGAGGCAGAGCCTTCAGCTCCTCTCCTGTGGAATCATCTAACAGTTTCAGTTCAGGAGGCAGACACCCTCTCTTCATTTAAAAGTATGCTTAAAACCTTCCTTTATAATAAAGCTTATAGTTGGAGCTGGTCTTGGCAATCTCTTCGAGTCGTCTTCAAACGGTGTCATTTACACCAAGTTTTTTGCCTAAAGGTCCTCGTCTGGAACCGTGTTCAACATTTTTAGACAGTCTGCTATATGGCAGCAGTAGTTCAAACCAAGTTAGATATTACAGTAAAAATGTGTCTTGGAAACCCCCCCGAGACTTTTTCAAACACAATAAAATAGTCATAATACATATTCCTCAGACAGAAGGCCACACACACTCTTTCCTTCCTTTCAACCCAACTAGTTTACAAGTGCTGTTGGACACACCTCCCCACATGCATGAATGTCTATGGATTTACTTGTTTTAACTTGATTACAGTTGTGAGTTGCATGTCAGGCGTTCAGCTGAATCGATTGTTATATTTTGTGACGCAAGAGCCCCCCCCCCCCATGCTGCTTGTCATGTCATTGAAACCGTCCAGAATGCACATCTCTATTTGGAGGTAATGTGGGCGGGTTGTGGAAAGCTGACGTCAGTGTGGTCGGCCGGTGACGGTGGAGGAGGGAGCACAGACCGGGCCGATCCCACGTGTGACGGAGCTGTGTTCGCGGCTCACTGACTCCGCCGCTCCGCTCCGCCTGCCGACCAACTGCCCGTGTGCATCCGCCAGTCACTGCCTGTAGCTGGGTCAGATATGGAGGGAGACGGGAGCCAAGCCTCCTTAGGAAGTCCGACCGATCCGCAGCACGACCCGGGGTAAGGTTTCAGCCCTTCCATACGAACATGGTGTGTTGTTGTTTTTTGTCCGGTCAGCTGCAGCCCTGCTTATGTTTCCAAACGGACCTGCCCCCTTACAGCGGAGTGTACTCCTGGATCGGTCCGATGTATGCCCTTGTTACTCGTATGGAAAGAACACACGCCGAATTACTCTCATGGATAATGAAATACTGACATCCTTATTAACGGATGAACTACTGTTTATTTTTTTTACAAATGTGAGGTTTTTCTGGTGAAGTCATACTCGCACTTTATTTAAATAAAACACTACATTCTGCATGTGGTTCACTTTGCGTTTTGACGGAGCAGGTGAGGATTGTGTCACAGTCGAACCTACGTGAAAAGTTGAACTCCGCTCTTATTCGTCGATCAGTGTTCATCACATGTATGCAGAAGGGAAGACCGTGCTCGTGTCAGGAGTTGACAACCTTAACTTTTGTTCTACCCGGTGTGTTCCTCAACTGCCATATGTTTTGAATGGAGTTCCGCACAGCCGGTTGCACGGGGGCGTTATGGGGCTGCTGCTTGCGCGGCTTTCTAAACGTGAGTCGGGCGGACTCTTCATCACATTGCCTCGGTCTTTGTCCCGAGCTGTTTAATTCTCTGCAGCCCGTTAAACACTGCACGAAACGTCAACGTGGACAAAGTGACATGTTGTTTTTTCATTTGGCAGGAAAATGTTTATCGGTGGCCTCTGCTGGCAAACTTCACCAGGTAATGACAGCATCTCTCTCTCTCTCTCTCTCTCTCTCTCTCTCTCTCTCTCTCTCTCTCTATTTCAGGTCCTCCAATTGACTGTCAAACTGTTATATTCACTGCTGACATCACATTTTCATCTGTTTATTGAGCAGGGAAATAAAACAAACTGTAACCTTCTTATACTTTGTTTTTTTCCCCCACAGACAGCCTTAGAGATTATTTTAGGAAATTTGGGGAAATCAGAGAAAGCATGGTGATGAGAGACCCAACGACAAAACGGTCAAGGTAAATAAATAGAAACATTTCCTTGCTTAGACAACAATGGGAAAAATGCAAGTTTTGTATTTTTGACTGATATTGAGCAGCTATTTAGCTAGAGTTGTTATTGAATGATGGGGTAATGCAGTTTGGCAGTGGCTATGGAGCTATGGAGAATATTCCCTCTATGGAAAGTATCTATTATCTCTTTGAATAACATGACTAACATGAATTAAAGAAGTTGTTAAATGCTATTGGGGCAGGCAAGGAAAATATTTAAATAGTAAATATCAACAACATGGCATCATATGTGCAGGTGTTAGTGTTGTGTCAATTGAAAACTGATCGAGAATCTCGTTAGAAATGTCATATGCTTGTGTGTGGTTTCTCAACAGGGGTTTTGGCTTCATCACTTTTGCAGATGCTGCCAGCGTAGATAAAGTGTTAGCACAGACGCAGCACGAGTTAGACTCTAAACGGGTACGTTCACCTTTCTATTCTAAATGCATGAAAGACATTGACATCTGCTATTTCTAGCATTCATGCATGTGTATCATAGTCATAAACACCTGGTGGGAGCAGAGCGTGGTGACGGAGTCCTTGCAGTGGAGATAGGGACCCTCTCACTCATACACACACACACACACACACACACACACGTTCTTCTCATTTTTAATCCAGTGAGAGCTGTTTTTGTGATTTGTTAATAATGTGTGGACTTCAGCTGTTTTTAAATAATATGCTTTTTATTACATATCCTGTTAAGGACAAAATACAGGGATTTCTTTTAAGAAACCAGATAAATGTTTAAGGTCAAGTAACTGTGGAAGCCAGGGTTTTCATCTTGGTCACATTCAATGAAACCCCCCACCCAGCACTGGTTGAACAAAGTAGGTCAACCTGGGCGACTGTTTTACTCAGGTACTGAGGTACACAGGCACAGGCTTTAGCTGGGCTATTATGTGTTTGTGTCAGGTGGGGGTGGGCTGTTACGTCTTGGAATGGATGAGGACCAAAATGCAGAGGACAGATCCAATGTACGGTCTTAAATATGCCCTATGAGAAGGTGAACAGGTAGACAGTCAGGAAGACAGCGGTAACCAGAAACACAAAAGTCTTGTCATTTGTGTTTGCGAAGACCAAATAGTGTTGTTTTTATTCAGTAACAGTAACTGGTTTGTCCGATGTCACTGTGTCAGTGTATGTTGGTGCGAGCTTGTGAGAGAGAGAGGTAAAGAGAGAGGGGCAGAAGAGAAGTCAGGAGGGGATGAATTCATTTAGTGTAGCTGTGCTGTTAAGAAAGATTTAACCAATTTAACCCTTTCATAAACAAGGTGTGCAAACCCTTCTAATGCACAACATGGGTCAAACATGACCTGTACTCATTTCCTATGTTATTTCATGCATCACTGAGTGTTTCTTTTGAAATCAATTTATTTCATCATGTTCTCATTAAATATCTTGTTTTTGATTGCCACAAATCATTACTTTCATTTTTCCTGTATTACTTTATAATTCTACATCAAGTTTACACACGGATCAAAAATAACCCATGTATGCAAGTGTGATCTTAATAAAAATTGCACACAGGCCTGGTGCACTGGGATCACCAACTGCTGACTTTTCTGTCTTTGGCAGCTGGGCAGATGTTGCACCCTCCATGAGCCTCTCCATATGTGGCTTGACAAGCTCTTTTGCCAAGCTCCACTCATCAAATGAGTCTTTTATATCGTCAAAGGAGCTGTCTTCATTTAGTAGCCATTTTTGACCTATATGTACACGTATGTAAAAGTGATGTAGAAATACAAAACATTATATTTCATTTAGCTGACACTTTTATCCAAAGAGACTTCCAATTAGTGCATTCAACATCTATGAGGGGCCATTTGGGGTTCAGCATCTTGCCCAAGGACACTTCAGCATGGGTCAGCCAGAGCCGCCATTTTGACCCATGTTCTGCATTAGAAGCATAGTCATACAGTACCAAATGAAAAATGTAAATAAGGATTAGTGATGATCAATAACAAGTAAATTGAGGAATACCTGAAATACTAAATGACAAAATAAATTAAGGAGCGTATCTGGAAGAGGCTCCTGACACCTCAGCAGTGCCCCAAAACATGGGCACTATCGTTAACGCCATGTCCAGATTCAAAAGGTAAATGCCCACAGCTTAGCCCTGGCCATCAACAACACAAAGGATCACCACCATCAGCTGAAGAAAATCTCCTTCCCAAGAGCCACAGGGAAACCATGTACACAATCTGGGTTGAACTCACCACTGCCAATGACTGGCCCATGGAAGTGGACCAGGGCAAACAACTTAAGTTCCCAGGCCAGATAACACCACAGCTGTGGTTAGACATGATCATTGTGTCAGACTTCCCCAGCAACTGATCATGCTAGAATTAAGAGTGTGTAAGGAAGAACATATGGATGAGGCCAATGAGAGGAAGCGCCAAGTACCAGGAGCTGGTTGATGTGTGCCTAAGGAAAGGCTGGCAAACCCGTTGTGAGCCTGTTGAAGTGAGCAGCCAGGGTCTTGTTGGGCATTTCTAGGCATCAAATCTGAAAGTGAAGACGTTAAGTAAGCCATCAGGTGACTTTGGATCAAGAGGGCAGATCAGCGGGTGAATGCTGCTAGGACACGAGCTGGGTCACCTGGGAGAGGGTGCATTATTAGGACAGCCTGTAGGCAATTTCATTACATCCATTGCACTCACTGATTAAATGATTGGATCTCAGTGGTCAAAGGTCAAGGTTTTAGCTTCTTGATTGTGATATATCATATCAAGACTGCTTCAGGTAATTTCTTTAACTTTGGACTTAATATGAATCTGGAAATTAAAGTACATAGAAATATGTTTAAGGAAACTGCACTGGTTGGTAGAGGCATAGTCTACAACTGCTGTGTGATAATTCTAGTTATCTTTAATAACACAACTGCTGTCAAATTACCATTTTTTCCAGAGAGGAGAGGGCGTGGATTGGCTGGTTTACTGCCTCAACCCTCAGGATATGTTACCACAGTGTCAAGCATTATAAAAGACCTGACTAAACGTTTACTAAATTAGTTGCCAACTGTTTTTTTAGAATTGATTATAATGGTATAAACTTTATAAATTAATCATCAGTTTAAAGTTCCCTCAATATTTAAAACATGCAATCATAGTTGAGTCTTTGTTATTGTTCTCTGTTTTTTATTTTGCTGAAGAACAGTACATGTCAGTGATGCTAATATGTTTTATATGCTGTCTTTGTGCGTTGTTGAGTTGACAGTTAAACTGACTGAGTCATTTGTGTGTGATTCTCGTGTCTCTCCAATCTCTTCTGTCTCAACATACTGGCCCTGAAAATGACACAATAAGCATTGTAGGTATTTTCAGTTTGAAATGTAGCGTTTTGTGTATTTGACTAGATGTCAGTGGCAGTGGCATCCTCATGTATTGATGGTTTGATTTGACTGCTGCTGAGAAGATTGAGAGCAGTGTGAAGGCGTGGAGGGTGAAATATAGAGCACTTTCACGCTCACTGAGGAGTCTTGGTTTGTGCTGGAGATGACTGCTTGATTTTCTTAATCTCTGAGAACCATATGGAAGCCTGTTTGAAAAAAGACTTAGCTTTTTTTAAATGAACAAGATTATTAACTTTTTTATGCTTTGAAACAAACATTGTGGTCACAGAACTGTTTGTACATGATGCTCAATAATGCAGCGCAGTGTGGCTGTGCATTAAAACCAATGACGGTTCATAAAAATGTATGATATGACAGTATAGTTCATAAACTCCACCACCTCCATGTTAACATGGATCAAATGTTGAGATAGAGCTAATCAGAACTACTTTCTATCCAGCTGCATATAATATACAGGTATTCATTATTTTCTTGCGATATCTTGCATTGTTTTATTGCTTTGTAAAAAAATATGAAAATGGTGAGAAAGGTTGTTACAATGACTATGATCAAAATAGAGGCCAGTTTACTGTCTGTACCTTCAACTCACACTCACTTATCCACGATTACCCTTGCTGGGCTAAACTCTATTTAGTAGTTTTTAACCAATTATTAGTACTCAAGATAACTAATGACCTCCTCCTAGCTGCCAATTCAGGCAACTTCACTATCCCCCTTGCTTCTAGATCTAATTGCAGCTTTTGACACTATTTATCACTCTTTTCTATGGTTCTGCTTGAAACTGGTTTTCTACATATTTATCCAACAGATGCTTTAGTGTCTCCCTTAGTACCTCCTCCTCAGCTTCTACCTCCTGTGGTGTCCCCCTAGGTTCTATACTTGATCCCATCCTCTCTTCTATCTGCCTGCTTTCACTAAGTCAAAAACAAAACATATATTTTCACTGTTACGTGGATGATACACATATCTGCCTCCTCTAGAACCAAATAACTACAAAAAAACTAACTGACCTCAGCATCTGTCTTTAACATATCCAATCACGGATGCCTTCCAACTCAACTGAATGACAATAAAACTGAAGTTATTGAACTTTGGACCACATCTTTTTAGGGATATCTCCCCTCATCTAGGTCATTTTACACCCTCTGTTAAAACTCATGGAATTGATTGAAAATTTGACCAACAAATGAATCAAGTTGTAAAATTAAACTTTATGCAGCTACCAGTGATGGCACAATTAGGGATGTTGGGATGAACCGATTTTACCATAACCGCGGTTTCATAACGTAACAGTTTCATAACGTAACAGTTTCATAATGTAACGGTTTCACAGCCGTAACTATTGTGTCCTGCATCTTGTGAGTCATGTAATTTGTGTATGTGCTATGCGGTGAAATCTCCTCATGATTTACATAATTTGTATGTGCTCTGTGTGCTGAAATCTCCTCTTGTTATAGAGAATTGACTGGACAGTCCTATTTCCACCAACGTTGGCCAAAAAACTCCCATCAGAGGAGTAGAAATCCTTCTTTACTTTTGGTTTCTGACCAGCTCCAAGGAGCGACCGCCATGCCTCTAAATCACTGTACAAATTTCCAATTCATAACCATGCAAGTATGGTACGAGCACAGGGAGGTAACATAGAGCGCCTATTGTCACCTGCACCATATTGTTTCTGTATTTAGTATGACTTTTAGGAAAACAGATGAGGAGAAGAGAGGACAATGTAGAAACTATGATACATCTTGTTATTCATATAGAGCTTTTCAAGAAGTGCAAGTTCTTCTTGAGAGAAATATAATCGTACAAAAGAAATATTTGTAAAAAATTAATTAATGCCATTTCTGGATGTGATTGGAGGTTTAGAGTTCAAGGAAGACGTGTGGTGTGGGACAGCCTCACATTTGGATGTAGACCAATTCACAACATATTTGCTTATACTGGAGATTATACTTATTTTGTGTGACATTAATACTTTTAAATTAATGTCACACAAATTATTGGTTGAATAAGTCAGGCTGCTGCTTACAAGCTACTGAATAACCAACAGTGATGGGATACTAAAATATAGGTGACAGCAATGCTAAATTGATTGGGTGAAGTTATGCAGGTATGCCTACCTCAGGCTATGAAAGCTTAAGCCATGCTGAAACAGTAAACACCTAAGTGTATAAAAATATTTTGTGTACCCGTACAACACCAAAAAATCAAGTCTACTACACAAACATGTTTTCGGGTTGTCCTTCCGTCTTATCCCTGTGAACGCATCTCAAGAATGCCTTTGTAGAATTTCATCAAATTTGGTACAAATAACAACTTGGGCTCAAGGACGGACTGATTTTATTTTAGTGCCTGGAGGTCACAGGCCAAGGCAGCAATGACCTCATGTTACTGTGTTTCAGTTATCAAAAGGTTACAGTGACCTTCATATGAAAAAAAGGATGGAGAAATATGTACACAGAAACTGCACTGGTTAGCGGAGGCATATAACCACAGTGCAGTAATTCTAGTTCATTTTTAAATAAATGGGTTAGCTATTTTTACCATCTATAAATGGTAAATGAAAAATACTTCCAAGCTTTTGACATGGAACAATTTGACGTGGAACATATGGCTGTTGTTGGGAGAGGAAGCTGTTGACCTTTTCAACCTCCTCCCCAATGGTTGTCCCTGCTCCGTCCCCATTGCAACTGCAACACTGACTAAACCCATGAAGGCAGACGGCAACCTCAATGCCTTCTTCAACAAATCCACTCTATACAAGGTTTCAAAATGGACTGTGGCTGGCCAGTACACACTTTCAACCAGGTCAGCAATGTCCACTGAGCAAGTCTTTCAACAAGAACAGCTATGGGAGGGTCAGATTGTATTTACTTCAATGCACAAGCAATTTAAAATTACTGTATGAAAAAAAACAAAAAAACAAAACCATTCATTCCAATCAAAATGACTTCCTTTCCTGTGGAAACACTTTTTTTCCCCAGTTGAACAATCATAGCAGGGAAGCATGATTGGTAAAAAGCATTGTAGGAAGCAAGGGAAAATGTATTTTATCTAGTAAATTCCAGTAACATCAACTTTAATCAGTGGACGTTTTCTTTCGGTACAGCTCAATAAGTACATACACACAAGCAGTGGATTTAGCAAAGCAGCCAAAAACAGCAGAGCAGGAGGCAGAGAGGGACTGAAGAGAGGCTCCTCAGCTTTATACTCTCCAGTTTGATTAGGGCTTGAGGCACCACCCATTGCAGAGGCGGAGCTGAGGATCTGGAGCAGCACACACACAACATCATCAGAAAGACATTTATATCCCTCAGGGGAATGTAACAAGGAGAAATAAAGTAAGGATTGAAATGGACAATAAATAAAACCATTTCTCTCCAGTTCTCCTCCTTTTTGGGAGAGGTTGTCCTTCCTGGTCCTCATCAAGCCTAACAAACTGTTCTGTCCCAGGTTTTGACGTTCCTGCAACTCCTGTAGCTTCACTTGGATTCTCCTTGATTAAATACGACCTCTTTCTCACTGATCCCTGCTCAGCTACACTGCAACTCACGCCCTACTGATGCCTCCACCACCCCAGCCTCCACCTTTTAGCACTAAGTCCATACATGGTTGTGGTAAATTGTATTCATCTTGAACAAATGTATCTTGCCTGCTATGCCCACTGGGGTTTTTTGCACGTGACCTGTTTTATCTTAGCATGCTGGTTGGTCAATAAAACAAGAAACATCCTCCTGCACAGCTGGAGAGCCCCCAACGTTTCAGAGACATACACATGCGCCAGCAGTTCGAAAGAAAACCAATAAAATGACATATATAAAACTATATTATGCTATATAACTTAGCCATCATCTGAATGACAGACCAAATTTTCAGATAATGCTGCTAAAACAGAATTACATGATAGTATCAGTGATAATATGTGAGAGTAAGTGTGTGAGTGAGTGAGCGAAGGCTTTTCACAAACTTACTGGGACATCCTCATAATAAAGTAGTACAATTGTCCAGTATAGAGATAACAAATGCATGCTGTTAGAAGTGGCAAAGACAACTGACATACATCTGATTATTATCAAATAAATCATCCATATATTTACTAGGGCTGTCAAAATTGCTCCAAAATTACATTCGAATATTCGCTCTAAAAAAACACATAGGTTCGAACCATTCGAATATATGCGCATGCGCAATGTGCATTATGCCAATAACAGGAGGACAAACTAATACAACGAGACATAACTACTTGTATAGGGATTTTTATTTCGGTTTTAACATAAAACATATCTACACATTACAAAATAAGTAAATGAACTAACCGTAAAACTTAGACCGTAAAAAAAGACCGCTCTGTCGCTCGCCGCCCCCTCTCTCTCTATGCGCATACTGATTTAAATAAACAATTTGTTAATAACGGTCGGTAATAACGGGTCTGTGTGGGTGATGTGTGCTGAAGGTAGTGGGAGTGTACAGTATGTTGCGAGTTAAGGGGGCACGTCAGCCAGAGTTGTAGTGGGTGTGTACTGTATGTGAGTGTGTATGTGAGTGTGTATGTGAGTGTGTATGTGAGTGAGTGAGACTGCTGCCTGCTGAACAGAGGGTCGCAGGAAGAAGGATCTGAAGTGCCCGTGTTTCGGCTACAGAAACCTTCCGAACTGATCCGAAAACAACCCAAATTTTTATCCACCCACCTGGCAACCCTGGTCGCGTCTCACCCTCAGCAGTGAGTGACGCTGTGCAAGTGCAACTCCTGTGGCCTGTCGCTGACCCGTCATGCAGTGCGCCCACTCGCTGATGTGTTTTTTTCCACAGTCGAATATTAATTTTCACAATCGAATCTCCGTTTTATTTTAATATTCGAATATATATTCGAATTTAGAATATTGGTTGACGGCCATAATATTTACCAATGTGAGCTGATGAGATCTTTCAGCCCTCAGCATGTGTCTGTTAACAGATACACTACATGCTATTCCTTTCTTGTATTTCTGGGAGAGCAGCTACCCAGAGCATGTTTTCTGCCCCTAGTGGTTGTAAAATAAATTCTTACTGTGCTTTTGCAGCATGTATAGTACATGTACACATCACTTCCACTTAATCCCCCAGGTAATTGTGTACTAAAATTAGTGTAGGAATAGTGGACTGAAAACTCAGCATGTATAGAGATTACAGAAAGTAAAGGTATCATCAGTTGTCCTCAGGACTATTGATTTGCTCCTGGAGTTTACATGTTATGCTTTTTAGCATGTGAGTCATTCATGTCTTTGTTTGATGACTCAACTTATTTTATGTTCTTTCTCTGCTGCAGATTGACCCTAAAGTTGCCTTTCCTAGACGCGCTCAACTCAAGGTAAGAAGACGTCTCTCCTTCATGCCGTAGGTTAGGGTTATGCAACGTGTAATGTCATCTGTATACCTATGAAACAATGGATATACTAATACAAGACAAAACAGACTTTTTTGGGATATCGTGGGATATTACCATTGTAGTAGAGATGACCAGCAAGGGACGTTTCCTGTTTTGAGTCTGCTTGAAATGAACTTGTTCAAGTCAAAGCTGGCAGCTTTGTTAGTGACTGTGTCGGAGGCTGGAAACACTTGCATATATGGTGTTACACATTACAAAGCTCTGATATTTCTCTCCTTTTTTTAGCCATTTTTGGTGGTGAGGCAGGGAAGCATTTGCACTCATCATTTGAATAAACATGAAATTGACTCAAGGACACACACAACAAAAGAGCAGAGCTGCAGACAGCAGGTGCTGCAGCCAGCAGCTGTGACAGGACTGAGAGCTCCAGAGCAGTAAACAGTGGAGGATGGCTGAAGGTTAAACAGGACCTGCAGTTTCAGGGCAAACTCATCAGTGAAGAAAAGGATTCATTTTCAGATGTGGTTTTTTTGCTGGAGCAGCACTAAAGGCAGAAAGAGGATATGTATTGGTTCTGATCAGTGTGCATGGCAGCTGCCTCAGGTGGGCTCCGACTGTGTTCATGTTCACTTTACTACTAATGTTCAATTTCCAAGACAAGACCCTGAGAACCCCAAACACACCTGGAGATGTGTGTTCAGTTTTCTGGTTGTGTGTTCTTCATTTCAGGAGCTTTCTTTCAGTGACACAAGATCAGGCTGTAATCACAGCTAATCCTGCTACTAATATTTATAAATATTTTCCACTTTCTGAGACACAAAACAGACACAGTTTCGACTGATGACTTGTCTTAGAACATGTCTAGCTGACTCAGATTGGTTCGCTCAAATTGACAAGATGCTTTCAAGTGTATATAATATATATACAGAGAGAGCGAGAGCGTGTGAGAGAGAGAATAATGGCGAGGGTGCTCGCTCTGGTGAAACAAAGTTCTCAGGCATTCTCGATGGTGCATGAACTCATCATGCACAAACAACTTCTTCTCTACATTTTTTACTTATTACCATGGTCTTTTACAAAATAACTAAATACGAGCAATGATAATAAACTGTTAAATGTATATTCAATAAACACACTACTACACTAATACTTTCTATCCTAATCTGATCCTTGCCAGGTATTCCCTCTTGGATATCCACAGTAAATAATTCATTTTCTTTTACAGGGATAATATAGAGGGCAATTCATACACTTTAGATGAAACACACCAGTGAAATCATCACTAGGATTATTTTATATTCAATTCCTGCCAAAAATCCCCTACATTTTACACAATGAACCTTAAATGTTGGTCATAACTGTGGTACTTGGAGAGACAAATATTTTTTGAGGTGGTGCATAGTGCAAAACGTTTGAGAACCACTGGTCTAGACTTGTGAGATTTCTTAGCAAGCATGTGTTCCATCATCGGCTTAATGGTATGCTGTTTGTGCACAGTGTTTGTGCATTGTGTGGGTGTGTGAGTGAGGTGGGGTACTTACAATCAGTGAAAAGATATTCACAATATTGCTTACATTATAAGTAGTTCAGGATCCACACAAGTTATTTGAAATAAATTAGCAGAAATGCTAAAATGCCCCCTGGTGGCTTCTTTCCTCAGTACAAATCTTCCCTGCGGTTTTCTGGTTTAAGCAGTCTGGCTGCAGTCAGAGCTGAGGTGTCTGATTGCTCCTGAATGAGACATGTGACAGACTCTGTCTGTCAGCTATCCCTGCCACGCTCCCTCTCTCCCTGTCTCGTATATGCTCACTCACTCTCTCTCTGGCTGGCTGTCTAGTTTGCTGCAGGTTTTCCTGCCGCATGATAAATCTGATGCTAAATTTAGAGGCACTTTTTCTCGAGCAGGGATTACTGGCAGAGCAAGAGGGAGAATGACAAGGGGAGAGAGAGAATTGCAGCGGCAGGCTAGTTCACTCTGCCAGGCCCCGTAAGAGCACTTCTAAAAAACTTCAATTTTTGCTCTGTCTCTGTGTCCCAACAAACAGCAGCCATTCACTGCCTGACATATTTGACGTCCTTGTAACTTCCTTATCCGGGACATATATGTGTTGACCTTTGACAAGCTCCAAAAGTCAATCTTCCAGAGAAATATCCACACCAAGTTAAGTTCAAAACTGTCCTAGTGTTAAATTATTTTGCATACACACTAACACGCACACATCACATGGGTGATTTTTGCATTGTCTGTTGTCCAGTAGCTGATATTATTCCCATCCAGGTCATTTGGTTCTTTGAAATCTGTTTCTGAATGAATGTACAAATGAGTTGAAACTGAGTTGAAATCATGCTCATCATGTGATTACAGTTATGTGATAGGAACGCCCCCAGCAGGCCCTTGGGCAATAGATATGGGGAAATAGGTCTCATTTTATGTTTTTTTATGGCTATGTGAAATAGCCTCCCCTGCCTCAACCCCTCTCTTCTAAAGCATTGATAGAGCTAAGGTGGCCTTCATGCGTCCAAATGTCAATGACCTTATGAAGCAGTCTTCTTGCAAGGTAATGATGTGTCCTTAGATAGATATATATTTAGAAATGTAATTTGATTATTTAGACTGTAAAACTGTAGTTGACCTTAAATTGACCCTGGTGGCTGTGAAATAGAGAAGAGCTGTGTGAATGGGGGAATGTTATTTAAGACATAAATACAGTTCATTAACAAACATGAGAATGGTTACTGATTCTGCCTATTTATGTCAGTTGTGTTTTCTTGTTCCCGCGCTTGCTACATCCAGTGGCTGGAGGCGTAATGGTTTCCGGGTTTGTCCATCTGTTGGTATGTTCCAGTCTTGTGGTGAATTTGCATGTTGCAGCGGCCTCTGTAGAGAGTAAATATAAAGTATTTAAATATAAAGGGGCAATTCTAAGCTAAAGAAACAACAATTTGTACAATTTAGATAAAACACACCAGTGAGAACATTGCTAGGATTAATTTATATTCAATTTCGGTCCCTTTAAGGATGAACCTATACGATTTTTTTCGGCAAAAGGTTAGAGGGATAGTTCACCCAAAAATGAAAATTCACTCGTGGTTGAGTCTACAAAACACTTTTCAGGTGTAAACCAAATCCAATACAAGTAAATGGTGGGCTATCAAATTTGGCACACATAGTCACTTGGACTAATGAATTAACTTAAGGTCAAAGAGCATATCTTCTTGAATGTGATATCTGAAGCCTGCAACAAGGGGATTTTTGCAATATTTGTTTGGCAGAGATATAGAACTAGTGTGCAGTATTTCTAGTTAACAAATCAAATTTGAAGCGAACAAATAATTGTTTCCTGTATAATTCTTGAAAGGCATTTGTCATATCAGCGGTTATTCAGATTATACCTGTGTCAGTGAATATAAATATGTTCGCTTAAACAAGACACTGAAGTACAAAGACATATCATTATATGTTTGCGTTGTCCACCAGAGAACAGAAAGGTTGATTTTTCAACTGTCCAATGTTCCTTTTAGTTTTTATCTTGGTCATAGTTAAAGAAGAGGAGTTCTGTATTTAAATCTTTTTATATAATCAAATATAATTAGATTTCATCAAAATATTTTATTTGCTGCAATGATAATAACATGCAGAGTCCTGAACTTATTGTCTCCCCCACGTTGGAAACCCAAACAAAGTAAATTCTTTGGTTTCTCTCTTTGGTGCAGATTAGGACGCAGAAGCAGACCTTAGTTATTTTTAAACATGAGGAATCCTCTGAGTACATCCCCCATTCTTCGCCTGGTTTAACTCCTGGGTGCCTCTTAGAGAAGCAGTGTTTGAGGTCTGAAGATTCACATTTGCATTTAGTGTTTCATAGTTTTACTATCTACTAATAGACTGCTGAGCCACACGACTGAGTCCAATGAGTCACAAAATTGTGAGTGCTCCAAGCCCAGCTGTGCAGTGGGATTCTTTCAAGGACAGTGTGAAACCCTGCAGAGGAACTGTTGTCTCAGCTGTCACTATTCTAGATGGGATTTGAATGAATTCCCCAGGCTGTTTGTTTCACTTTAATCATTAGTGTACGCCATGTATTAAGATTCATACGCCGTACAGCCACTTGTTTTCATTCTCATTGTTTTAAACTAGTCAAATGTGAAGCACATTTTAATTTATCAGGAACATCTCCACATCTGCGTCATGACGTTCTACCAATCATGTTGCGGCAGTTTAGTATGTATAAAATCTATCACATAGGGGCCCAATTGTGATTGCTCTACTGTCCAGGTTGTGGACACTGAATGTTCTCTTTCAGGCTACATCCATACTAATACATTTTCATTTGTAAATGGCGTTTTCAGTCTAAAATGATCTTTTTCCACACCAACACGCCTGAAATGCAAATCACATGGCTGCTCAAATACACTGGGCATGCGCGTGCCAGTGTAAACAGGAAGCATTTGGTTGTTAGTCGTAGAATTGTTGTAGATCCCGTCTCCAATACATGTAAGCAGTTGTATGACTGTAAAATGCAGGTATTAACGTTACAACAGCTGATAGCCGATACCAGTGTCTTTGTCACAGTTTGCAAAAATGTCAGTTTCCGCCTGTCCAGATTGCTGCCCCAGAGTTCTTTGAACTGAAACAGGGACTGCAGCATATCCAAACTTCTAATTCTGAAACTCTGGAGTACTGTCGACACCAGGCGTATCTGTAGCAGAGCTGATGTGTAAGACGTAGTAATAATAAGAGGGCAGTAGAACCCTTTGAAGTACTGACGAAAATTCACAGTGTGCACCCCCAGACATCTTCTGTGTGCTCTTTCATTGTGAAAGCTGCTATTTGGTATCTAAGTCATATCTGTAGACACACCTCCTCCTGTGCCTGCCAACTGGACAATGCTGGAGAAATCGAGTATAAACACCTACAAGTAGGGCTGGGCGTTATGGAAAAAAATTGTGGTGCTCAAGGGCACCTCAGCAGTGCCCAGGAAGTGAACTGGCACCTCTCCAGCTACCAGTCCACCTTCCATATTTTTTAGTCCATGCTGGACTTGAACTGGCCACCCTCTGCTTCCCAATGCAAATCTCTATGGACTGAGCTACTGCTACTGAAAGTGATTAGTTGTATTACCTGTCACACTATAAATAATCCAAATATGTCCACACTACTAAATTCCTCTGACTCTTCATTTCAACAATGTCCTTGTCTTTTGAGCCTTGGGCTGTGTTCGTTGTCATGTCTTCTCCGGTTTACGCTGTCGCTCAAGTTTTCTTAACATTTTCTCTTTTAACTCCTGGCGTACTGGTGTGCACGGCTGCAGTAGACCAAACATTAGCATGTGTGCTGCTGCCGGCTGCTACTCCTGTGCTCTGTGCTCTGTGCCATGTGCGTCAACCTTACCATGATTGGTTCATGCGGCTCTCATTATCATTGGCTGTTTGTGTTGTCTGTCAAAACATGGATGGAATGAGTTCATGGTATCGATCATGTCTTATTTCTATCAAGGAAATGTTATTTTGTGGTAATTATCTTTATTGTTTAATCACCCAGCCCTACATACAAAATTTAAATATTGATGCTTTGATTGGTCTTCAATACTAGAAATGTGCTATATAAACACAGACCACTCAGATGTTAAACATATGATGTAATACTTAAACACTGGGTCATAACAGTTATTACTGCACCTGCTGCATGTGCATTACAGTATTGTGCTTCATTTATTCATAACAGGAACAGTCTCAGAACATTTTGATGACGCCACATATTACATTCAGTTGACGATGATTGATTGATTAGGTGGACAGGTGTCACTCACACTTCAGAGAAATCAATTAGAGTCAAGCATCACTACAAAGAGGAAAAAACCAAAAAGCTGACGTGGCTGCAGTCAGGATAATATAAGTGACAGTCAGTTCCAGTCAGCTGCAAATGTGTGAGAGGCCCAGTGCTCTGACATATCCTGTGACTGAATTCTCACCAAATGATCTCACAAAATTAAAAATGACAACGACATTATCAGTATCCAAGAAATTTTGAAAAATAGCATTAATAAGGAGACTGTCCGTCAATTTCATCTTTAACATTGTTGAATGTGTTTAATCTAATTTGTATGCCTCTGTGCTGGAGGCACCGTGGTTCACAAAGGTCATAGTAAACACGTTTTTCAATCAATCAATCAGATTTTATTTGTATAGCCCATATTCACAAATCACAGTTTGTCTCATAGGGCTTTAACAAGGTGTGACACCCTCTGTCCTTAACCCTCAACAAGAGTAAGGAAAAACTACTGAAAAAACTTTTAACGAGGGAAAGAGAACGTAGAAACCTCAGAGAGAGCCACATGTGAGGGATCCCTCTCCCAGGATGGACAGAAGTGCAATAGATGCCACGTGTAATGGAAAACGTCAGAGACATAAGAGTAATTACAGCATTGGTTAGAGTAAACAGTTTGTAGCATGATGGAAGGTAAATGAATTGAGGAATTATTGTCAGTAATGGTAGAGTATCTGAGTAGACATATTGTATATCAAGCAGTCTTGTAATCATATAGTCCACAATCAGCAGCCACCAAAATTAGGATACACCACCATGGTGTGCATGCAACACTGTATACCCCTGAGACTCCAAAAGTGTTTTATGGACTCAAGCACTTAACCCCCCCCCCCCCCCCCCCCCCCCTACATCGGCATTGTGGTGAGTAGATAATGAGTGAATTTTCATTTTTTGGTGAACTATCTCATTAAGGTCACTGTAATCACTAAAAACATATAGTTTTTTTCATTTTGAATGTGACACCTCAAAGGAACTCTTTCAAATTGGCACAAATGTTCACTTACACTGGCAGATTGATTTTTGAGATTTTTGTGGTCAAAGGTCAAGGTCATGGTGGCCTAACAAAACATGTTTTTGGCCTCTTGTGATATCTCCAGACCGCCTTGAGGGAATTTCTTCAACTTTTGATCAGTTGTCACTCAAGATGTAGATGAGTAGTGGACAGGCCAAGCTGGTTCTATTATAGATCTATAATACTCCAAAGGAGGCCAAATGACAGATCTGCTGTGTTTTGCTTTTTTTAGCACAGCTCTCTCTCCATCTCCAACGAAGACTACAAAAGCCATTAAAGTCATAAACATAACAAGCAGGGGTGGGAAACAACAGGTTTTTTCCCTTGGTGCTGGGGCCCTTAGGAGTAAATGTCAAGTCCCCACAGTGTGTTGGAGTTATGGCTCTGGGTTGTTGTTGTACTACCTCCCAGCCTCAGCATCTCACTGATTCCCTCTCTCTGTTGTGTTGCTCAGGAAACATTTACCTACAGACAATCTCGGAGCTCATTCTCTATCATCTGCCAACAAATTAGCCTCTGAGGGCAATGGCTAGTATTTTGGGGCTTCCAGTGTAGACAGTGGATGTCTGGGCCAAGACTCTGTCTTACATTCACTGTACATTGTTTAAAGTTTGACAGATCCACATGAGTTGAATGTTTGAGTCATTTCTAGTAACAGCTATCTACATACGAATGAAGATTTATTTAAAAGCTGATAGCTTATGCATTTTAGTCAATTGTGCTGTCCTTTGACCTGCTCAAATTAGAAACGGAAATCCAAAGTCTTCATCTAAAAACTCTGCATATTCACATAGAATCACTTCAGAGAGGTTAACCTATTGATAATTCTTTTTTTTCCTTTAGTCAAAGTAGTTAAACTCAAAATAAGTTACGCTGAAATATCCTTTTTAGACAGCACAGCTCAATGGAGTTGCAGCCATGTTGTGTCATCTTACATGAATACTGTGTGCTGATATGAGGGCAAAACGTTTCCTTATTTTTTGGACATGAAGACTGTCCTTGCCTTTGTCCACCAGCCCAACCCTGGTTAAATTGTAACCAACATATAACAACAAATGTGATTTTTTGAAACGAGTGTAGTTTGTTCCGTAATGACATAATAAGGATTATCAAGGAAGTTACAAATATGTTGATAATTAGGGGTTAAGGTAAGACAAAGACTGTGGTCTGATTTAATACAGAAAAAGTGACTTCATATGATGTTGACTTGCATTTAACAAAACCATCTGTCCTTATGCTTAACCAAAATAATTATATAGAAACTGTTGTTGTGACCTGCACATGCCTGGCATCCACCCTGAACATTTCCTGACAACTCTGCTGCTGTTCAGCTGCAGAACATCCTACAAAATTGCTTCGACTGATTATACAAACTGTTTTTTTTTGTTCTAAAATTTTAAGGATCTGTTTAAAGCAGTGGTCACCAACCCGGTGATCGCGATCTACCGGTCGATCTTGACAGTCTTCACCGTCAATCTCCATAACTCTGGACTCACTGACTGTGGTTGCGCCACAGATCAGCTGTGTGACGGTTGCCTGTTGCATCTTCTGGTCTGTTGATAACAATCAAAGCCCAGTTAGAACAAATGAATTGATTCAGAAGTGAAACGCTGGAGTGCTTTACTTTGAAAGAGGTTCAGGAAGTGTTGTAAATATGTTTGTGTCACAGACAAACTTTGTGGTTAACAGCAGAATAAACAGAGAAAATTATCTCCCACCATTTTTAATGTTTTTCTGTTAATTTTATGTCACAGACACTTTCTGTAGGTGTTTCAAAATAAAAGCACTCCATGATTCTGTTGACCAAATCCACTCTTTTGTTTAAAAAGGTTTTTTTTCGTGAAATATTTACAGGAGCGGGAGATGCACGGCTGCATACTGTATAGTACTTGTATTTATTTGAATACACAGGACAATAGTTATATTTATGGCCATATTCAAGGCAAAGCCTATATGTAAAAACATTGTGCTGCAGCAGCAGCTCCTCTGCAAAACATATTGTTAAACTGAAGCTAAATATTGTGCATTGAAAAGATGCTGTAAATATTAATTGATATTAATGTTTATATAGTGCATTGAATGGATAAAGTCGCATAACTGCCTTTCTTTGTGTAATGGGGTCAATCCTTAATAAAAAGTTTAAGTTAAAACAGGATATTTTTAGCGGTGTTATTTCCCCAGTTATGCTTATGTTATTTTAGATATAAAAACACAGCTCTAATTTACCTGACAGGACGGCGATGCCTATAGGATGCGGGGAGTCGGCGAAGGTTATTTAAGGACGCCGTAGTCGCTGTCTCTCTCTCTCTCTCTCTCTCCACTGCCGGTCCGGTGAGGTAGTGTAGCGTGCGCGCAGCAGGTGTGGACGCGAATTGTTTGTTGCGAGGCCAGCGTACAGCCGCGTGTGTGTGTGTGTGTGTGTCGCCACACATGCACGCTGTGTCTCCTCCAGTTAGCGTGTCCCCACAAACTCAGAACAATACCTGTAAGTAATGCGCCTGAACATTTATTCGGAGTTTATACCATTGTGTCTGTGACATTAAGTGTAGTTGTCTTTTCCTGTTTTAGTATTTGTCGTCAAGACAATAAGGACGGTGGGGTCTCCGCTGTATTTTAATGCTCTGAAGGTATGTCATAATGATGTGTTATGTTTGCAAATGATTTGAAACATTTTGATATATTTGTTTAATAATTGTGTGACCAAATGACATGTTTGTTTTGTAGGGCTGCCTTCTGGCAGAATATTTATGGTCACTGTTTTTTCCCACATTTAGATTTCATTTAGATTATTTGGCCTTGTTTAGAATTAGTTTTATTTCTGATTAATTTGTTTTATTTCTGGTTTCTTTGTTTTGTTTTATTTTGTTCTTGGTTTTGTGGGCAAGGTGCAATATGACTGACGGGTACTATGCAATCCAGGTGTAAATGGCTTGAATATTAGTGAGTTATTGGCTCCGTAAACTTGAGGCCCTCTTCTGTGATTTTATTGTATTATATCGCTTGCTGTGCTAATCCACTGGTGGAATCACACCATTGTTAGGATCCTTAAAGTGTGCTGTGCTTGTTTTATGCATGATGATTTAACTTGTTGAATTGGGTCTTGAGCCGTTAATTTCTCTCCTTTTAAACTGTTATTTATATCACGTACAAGCCAGTACCCTATACTTTGCACTTGATCCTGTGCTGTTTGATCAGTCTTTTTAAATAATTGTCCGACTTAAATAAATTGTTAATCTTTTGGAATCATCAGCCTCTCGTACCGTTTATTCTGGATACATTTGGTGAACCTGATTGGCATTTAACTGTCTCGCTAAACTTTCGATCACTACATTTGTGTATATTTCTGCTCGTACATTGAGCCTTTAATAGAATTTGCCAAAATAATAAATATGACGCTCCTAAGTAGGTTTTTTGCAAGATATCGGGGTGGTAGATCTCGGGTTACGTGTGGAATTAAAAAGTGATCTTGTGCTTTAAAAGGTTGGTGACCACTGGTTTAAAGCATACACTTACACACAAGCTTCACTAAGCTGTCTGAAACTATAATCCATTGACCAACTCACTCAGACATGCACTGTCCAGTGTGTTTGGAACAGTGTCTTCCTGTGATTGTCTCTGAGAGAGCTGGACACTGCTGTGCTCCACAGCTGGTGTGTTTGTTTTACTACACACCAGAGCACTGTCCCTGATGTTTCTACAGCTGACACAAGTGGTTGGGTACCTTGGTGGGAAGACAAACCTATTGCTCTGAGGGCACATCTGGAGCTTTTGAAATCTGTGTATGCCTAAACCTTTTAACAATCATTGTATTTGAAATGAGAATGTAAAAAGTGAGATATTTTGAAAGGAGTCACTCTTGATGATCAACGTACAGACGTATCAGCTGAATTTGCCTATCCTCTCAGCTGCAGTTTTACAATGAGTATGTATCAGTGTTTATCTGTCGAGCCCACGATTTCACTGTTTATTTTCACTGCTTCAACCAAAAGTAAACACAAAGTCATGACTTCACTGCATCCCATGTTTTCTTGTTTTCCACTCTATAGTGGGGCTGTGGCTGAGGGGTAGAGTGGTCGTCCTCCAACCAGAAGGGGCTGCTCGATCCCAGTCTTCCCCATCTAAATGCCGAAGTGTCCTTGGGCAAGATACTGAACCCTGAATTTCCCCTCATAGAAAAAAGTGCTGCTAATAGATGCACTGTATGAATGTGTTTGTGAATGGGTGAATTGCAAACTGTACTGTAAAGCACTCTGAGTGGTCATATAAATACAAACCATTTATCATTTATTTCCTCTTTTACTTTGTGTCACAGCCCTTTATGTGTTTCCTGCCACCGGGATTTTCTGTCCACCTGATTGCATCTCACATAATCTCCCCTCTCCTGGTGAATTTAGTCTCTGCTCTCTTCCACCAGTTCTTTGTCAAACAAACCGAGTTCATGTTGCACTTTTCATACAAACAAAATGTTAAGTTCTCTTGTGTGTGATGCTCACCTTCAATTTGACATCACTTCCATAAAACCCTTTTGTTTCTGTTTTGATAGAATGAACAACTGAAAAAAGGAAGCATACACAGACTTTGTCAAAGAGGTGAAAACACGACAAGGTGAAATGAAACGGAACATTATAATTTAAAAAACACATTGAAAGTTAGTAGCTTCTTTGACTAGCAGTCAATGCGAACACACCAATAATTGTTGTTGTTCTTGTAATTGTTGTTGCATCTTTTACAGTTCCCCATCTGCCATGGTTTTGTATTGTTTGTTCAGTGGAAACACCTTTTGCCCTCGGCTTTTCTTTATCACAATACAGCTGGGTCTTCAGTTATGGCTCACTCTTGGCAACTGATTTATCTCTTAGCAACACATCTTTGTGTGTGTGTGTGTGTGTGTGTGTGTGTGTGTGTGTGTGTGTGTGTGTGTGTGTGGCAGTGATTGAGCAGGCAGGGCCACAGTGCACTCTGTGATCAGGCTGACTTTATCTCCCATCATACGCAGCTTAGACAAACAGCTCAGCCTCCCACAGCTCTTAAACCAACATACTACAGCCTTGTAGGAGCAATCAGGAAAAGCCCCCCGTTCCTCAGCTCCAGCTAGCTGCCAACAACCCTGAGCTGCTGCTCAACACATCCACAAATCTTCTGTGCCTGACATCCTAAATAATGGTTTTAACGTTCACCTTCAAAATTAGTAAACTACTCATGCTGTCATGAATACTGTTGTTTTCTGTGGGGGAAGATAAGTTGCATTTTTGTGTTGCGTTATGTTAGATGTAATATGCACAGAGTATATACAGAGTACACATGCAAGAACAATGTAAGTACATTTTTATATTGTAGTATTTGTGTAACCTACCTGTCACCTAGCTTTAGCAGAGGATACAAATTGGCAATTAAAATATATTATATAAAAAAATACACATTCATTTATTCATTCAGTCCCACCTGACTCCCCTTGCTCTCTCTCTCTCTCTCTCTCTCTCTCACAGACACACAATAAGGGGAACTGGACAGGAAATAATACTAATGAGGATATATGACCACGCCCTGATAAAGTCTGTGAAGATTATCAGTCATCCAGGTCATGGGATCTTCAGAAGTTGTATGTAGGCAACAGGCAATACAATTACATACACTTGTACCACTTCTGAAGATCCCCTGATGATGGTTCACAAATTGCCTACTGCTTATTGTTAAAACACGAGTTGTCATGCTGTAATGTTTTAAGTCTTACATTAAGGCCTCAACATCTTGTTTTAACATTAAAGGTTAAGTCTGTAAGATTTAGGTGAAGGGACATATTGGCAATGAATTGAATATACAATAATCCTAGTGATGTTTTTACCAGTGTGTTTCATCTACATCTACTTTACCCAAGAATGGGCCCTTTATATTTAAATACTTTATATTTACATAGAGGAGGGTCCTCTCTATGGAGGCCGCCATGTTTTTTTACAGTAGTCCAAACTGGACAAACTATACCCCCTCTGAGTTTTGACAACTGAAATTGACCACAGGTTCTCTCTCACGTTTGGAAGGAGAGGTTGAGGTGAGGTGTATTCAGCTGCAAAATGCAACTTCACCACTAGATGTCACAAACTTCTACACACTGAACTTTAAGTTATCATGTTATAAGATAAGATAACGCTTTATTCATCCCACAATGGGGAAATGTGTGTAACATGACAAGTTTCATGTTATATTGTGATAATGATGTGTTTTTCTTTTAATGCCATGGCAGCTATACACATCTAAAACTCCTTCCCGATTTCATTACATTACCTTTTATGTCATTCAGCTGACGCTTTTATCCAAAGTGACTTACAATTGCATTCAACATTTACGAGGCGCCGTTTTTGGGGTTCAGCATCTTGCACAAGGACACTTGGGCTAGGATTCCAGCAACCGACCTTCTGGTTGGAGGACGACTGCCAATTTCACTGTTGGCAATGGTATTTCAGAAGCTGTTAAAAACTCTTCATTTAACAGACACTGAGGCCAGAAGTCACCTTTAAGACAAGGCAGTAGAAATGTCTAGAAAAGTCTTTCTTCTGTATTTGAATATTTTGTCAGAGCATTACTTTTGCTTTCAAAAGATTGCTTAACCAAAACATGAGCCACAGAATGAATCTATCAGCAACATCCCAATCAATTTTGTCTTATTCTCTGTGCAATTACAGCACTCATGACACACTGTGTCTCTTCTCACCTCTGTCTGCATAAAAAAACAATTCCATGTTTCATTTACAGTCCTTGTCAATGGCTTCATCTTTGCTGTGGATGGAATCCATTTGTACTGAGAGACTGAGAGGCAGCCAGCAGTCAGCCATTATTCAGGAAATCATTCAGTTTGGACTTTTTTTTTGCTTTGCTTTGTTTATTTGAAAATAAAAGAATGTTTCTGTTCTCCAACTGTGACAGGGATTTCTGCAGTCAGTCCCTTTGTGGATCAAGCACTTTTATCACTGGGAAGAGAAGGGCGGCATGCTGAATCAGGATGGTGAATTGGATAATCGGGGACATTTTTTGCAGTTTTGAATACTGTGAGTTATTCCGATATGTTAAGATGTTTTCTACTCACACCAGAAGAAAGAATGGAGATATCATACTCAGATTAGAACTTGGGTTTTTTGTGCAAAAAAGACAATTCTGCCTGAATCTGATAATCTGGGACACTTGTATTAGGCTTTAAAAAAGCCTAATACAAGCCTAAATGTGGAGCTTCTGATTGATAATTCTGTGACATCACTGCCATGAAATCATGTGATTTCAGTCACTTGATATCCATGATAACCTATAGTAGGAGTCCTTTTGACTTGAGTTTGTTGGAACAGGAAATAAAGAGACTGGAGCTTATTATATTCAGTCCCAAGGCTGTACTTCAATGAAGTAGGTATTGGTGTTCACTTGGGATTCCAGTAAGTCTCGTCCAGCGAGGGGGTGGTGTTTGGATTTATGATGTACAGCACTAGATGGCAGCGCCTATATCAATTTTTATTCTTTTTATTTAGAGTATTGGTTCCATGGCATTAGAGCATCTTGCACACATTATGCATTTATTTCACCTAAAGGCAAAAAGCTTGTTATTAGGCTGGTGGCCTTGGTATTTTATTTGGTGTTGGTGGAGAGACCTCTGTTTTGCAGTGGTAATGGTATTTTCAAACTTGAATTGTCTTTGACATTTACATAAAAGCATGTGTGTGCCAAAGTTGCATAACATGTTGGTGCATGTCCACCGTGTGAGTGTGTGTGCTTGTGCTTGTGTGCATCCCATGAAGTGACTTTGCCATTGCATGGAAAAAGTTCTATATTTAGCACTAGTACGGACGGGGTGTTGGTCTGTTCCTGTGTGTGCCAGGTCCCATGGAGATATCTGCCTGAGTTTAGGTTAATTTGAATGCTTAATTCAGTGAGGATTTTTGCAAAGTTGAAGAAAGTGTGGTGCAGTGAGGACAATGCCTTGTCTGAGTTTCTTCATACACTTCCTGCAGCAAAACACTGCATCTCAAAGGAAAGGAACCATAAATCTATTCACCAATATGATCAGCTGCTGATTAATACAGATATTTTGAGGCTAACGTTCTGTTTAGCCCAACCTATACCAACATGTGGCAGATAAATCATTCACTCAGCAGTCACAACCAGAAGACAAAATACAGGTATGTTGTTCTCTGGTTTCAATAAATGACTGTAACAGGATAAAGTGCTAATGTACTATTATAAGGGCAAAACAATAGATTATTTTTCACAGTGACCTTTGTGCCTTTATCTTAAATGATAAGTGTGCTGTGGGTGTTCACAACATTTCAAAATATATTTAATATTTTTGTTTTTGTTTGATGTTCTTCTCTGAACAGGGAGTATTTCTACATCTCAGTGGTGAAGTGTCTTCATCTCTGTACTTCTGAATGAACTAAAGAGGGTGCACACAGAGTAAGAGAATGTCTGGCAGCAGTGGAGCAGGGCTGTAATCCGGCTCCAAGTGCAGAGAGATCTCAAATGAGGAGATGGATTGATAAGTTTGGAGTTGCCTCCCAGGGGATTTTCCTCAAATAAAAATATTTCCGCAATACTTTTTGTCCTCTGCAATCAGAACTGGACAATACTCGGTATTAGTCCTGAAAATGATATACATGGGTTTATTGAACTGTGTGGTCAAATAAATCTTCTTTGCAAAGCACCACTGGTAATATCTTGCAAAACCTGTTGATTTACATGTTAAATGGGAACTTTTCAACCTGCTTTGTATTGTTACAGTATCCACAGTTAGTGTTCTCTCTCAGACAGAGGTTAATTGTTGTACACTTATGGCAGAAACATTTCCTGTCACAGTCCTTGTGGTGGAGAGGATGGTAGCGGTTATCCATGATCGATAACAGTTTGTTCAGTGCCCTTCTCTCCTGGTTTGAAAGTCTTAAAACTTTTATGGATATACATAATACATTGTTAAAGCAGAAGCCACACACCTTATATTTGAAAGTCCCTCCTTAGGTAATAATTGTTGTCTGAGGACATGCATTCAAACTTCAATGTAGGCAGACACGTGTCTATACTGTAAACAATGCAACATAGACTGACTACATCGCTGCAGCTCAAAGAAAACACCTGATTCTATTTTGCCACAATGCATTCTCCTTTAACAGCAAGCAGTGTGCAAGTGGTTGAAATAAGTAGCGAGACAGGAAAATCAATGTGTGGGCCTCAGGGCAGTGGAGCTTGAAAAGAGCAAACTCACTGACATGCTCGTTGCCTGGAGGAGTCTGTCATACAGGACTGGAGGATCCACCTCAGGAAGCAGGCGCAGACTATTACTGGCTCTGACACTGCACCTTATGGGCTTTACCAAGCTTTTTTCCCTTCCCTTTTCAAATCTGCTCTGGGCTTAATAGAATTTGCGTCACATGTTAATGCATTTTGCTGCAGGCTTTTTCTGACATTTTGCATGTCTGTCATAGATTCCTCCAGAAGTCTATATGCACAGACACCAAGGGCTTACTGAATTCATATAATAATAATAACAATAATAACAATAATAACAATAATAACAATAATAACAATAATAATAATAATACTTGTGGGATAAAGAATTTATAAAATTTACTTTAGTAATTTTTAGCAATTCTACAATTCATGATGTGATCCATTAACCCTCAGCAAGAGTGCTACTTTAATCACGATTCAAAATCCACCATCATGGTTACGATCCATGATCTAAGATCCACATTTATGGTATGATATGATGATAATGTTAAGCAGTGGGCTGGACTCCCTCCTCTAACTATAAAAACAAAACTAAGACATAAAAAGTAATTTAAGAGATATGATGGAGCTTGGTCATTAAAGGCATTGTACTCCCAAAATAACAACCAGTGACCATCACAATGGCATTGGCAGAGAATATGGGCTGGCAGTCCGAAGACCAAAATGGAATGTCAATGTCAATGTCAATTTTATTTATATAGCACATGTAATAATAATAATAATAATAATAATAATAATAATAATAACGGTATTTGTATAGCACTTATCTAAACAAAGTTACAAAGTGTTTCACAAGAAAAATTATCAAATCCATGGCTAGAAGAAGAATAAATTATAATATAAGGTATTAAATACAGTTAAATTTTTTGGGCCATGGCGCAGTTTAACCATCACATTTGAACTCTGTAAGACTGGTTGTTGTAATGAAAATAATATCTTTAATTGTACATTGGTGTCATCAAGTGCTATAGCCTATTAATCACTATAACGCTGAGAGGCTAAAGGTAAATCTGACTGGCTTCTGGCTTGTATATCAGTGCTATGAAAGCCATGTGGCCCGCTCAGTAGATCAGACATCATTCCCTCTGTGCCTTTTTTATTCTTTTTATTTATTTATTTGTTTTAAACTAAATTTAACTAAATACCTACTCTCATAGGTAACAGAGTCAGAAGCTGTCATATTAAACCCAACAGTTCCCACAATGAGCAAGCCCTTTGGCGACTGTGGAGTGGAAAAACAACCTCTTTAACTGGGAGAAACCTCTGGCAGAACCAGACTCAGTATGGGCGGCCATCTGACACGACCGGTTGACCCCCCTGGGGTCAAGGGAGGGGAGAGGGACCTCAAGAACATCATACATGAACTCTATAAGTCTCATTATTGTAATGAAAGTAAGTTGAATGTTAAAAATGCTTTCCTGTAAGAATAGGTTTTGAGCAGTGATTTAAAGATCAGTATTGAGTTTGCAAGCCTTATCTCATCTGGCAGGGAGTTCAGCTAGGTAAGGCGGTGCTAGTCCGTTAAGATATTTAAAAGTGAACAGTAAGATTTTCAAATTGATCCTGTGATGAACAGGAATCCAGTGGAGGGAGAGCAACACAGGTGTGATATGGTCTCTGGTGTTCTAGTAAGGAGGCAAGCAGCAGGCACTTAATAGAAGATTGGTCTAAGCCTACATACAGGGAATTGCAGTAGTCGAGAGGTTATGAAGGCATGGATCACCCTCTCTAGAGCCTTTTGTGGGAGATAGGCCTTTACCTTGGTTATGAGTCTCAGCTTAAAGAAGCCACACCTGACAACAGAGGAAATCTGCTTGTCAAATTTAAAAATCCTGTCAAAATGAGCACTAAGACTCTTCACAGAGGAGTGAATATTAGGATGGAAAACACCTCCAATCTAAAATCCTTTGAGACTTCCAGATCTTGAATGACAAACTGATGAGGGACAATCTCTCCTACCCAGGTTTGATCTGATTTGCATGTTAGAGACAACTGGGTAATTGCATATGTTGACTGACCAGTTTCAGACATTACAGAGTGAAGATGTTTAAGGGGAGAGAGCCAGGGAATACAATGTCAGTGAGTGTTCTTACAACTACAGCTACAACTACTACAGTTGTGTTTGTGTGGATGTTGACTGCCCTTACCCACTGTCCTTGCCTGCTGACCAGTAATTGTCAAAGATACACTGGACAATGCATCAACGATGGCTGATAGCCGTCAGACTATAATCTATGTATGTATCACTTTCCCCAGAGTTCAATTTGAGCTGTAGAAATGATTAATGAGATAAGATAAGATAATCCTTTACTAGTCTCACAATTGGAAAATTTGCAGTATTACAGCAGCAAGAGTCAAAAAAGCATCAGCAAGTAATAAGTTACATGAATAAATTTAAAAAAATGAAATATATGAAAAATGTGAATGTAATTAAACTAATATATACAGTGTTAAGACAGGAACAAATATATGCAGTGTAAGAATATGCACAGTGAATGTATTGCACATGAACCGTTGATATTGCACGTAAAGATGATTAAGGCACAGTGAATATTGCACAGTTGAGAAGTGATAAAGGTCAGTCCATAATGGTGGTGCATGTAGTTTTACTGGGAGCAGAGCTGGTTGTACAGTCTTACTGTTGCAGAAAGGAACGACCTGCGATGCCTCTCCTTCAGACACTTAGAGTGAATCAGTCGCTGAAGGAGCTGCCCAGTGCTGTGATGGTGTCCTGCAGGGTCTGGTTGCCATCTGGTTGCCATGGTCTGGTTGCCATCAGAGAAAACAGCTTTGCCATCATCTTCATGAGTTTCAAGTCTGGAGATTGGTCTGATCATGGCTGGGTCTTGATTGGGATGTCCTTCAACCTCACCTTGACTGACTAAGGTGAAGTCCTGAGGGTGGGGAGACATTGTCAGAGCAGAAGGGAGCAGGTTTTACTCACCTTGATTCATGTGTCTTTATTTGGCAGATCTGCCAGAATCCAGCCTTGCTGAAGATCATCACTGATCATCACAAATACCACAGTGCCTGCTAAAGCAAAGGTTGAAATACTTTTTCTTGGAAAATAGGATTTGGTTAAGGGGATCACCTAATCTTTCTTTTACACTTGACTTTGTGATGTGCCTTAGTAGATTAAAAATGCATTGGAGATGACAAAGGCACACCAAAAATGTATTGACACTGAATTAAAGGAGAATGGAGGTAAAGGTAAACGGAAACAATGTGAAGCATGAAAAGAATGGAAAAGAGATTCTTGGGAAATCAGGGGTCACACATTTAAATATGAAATAGCGAACTAATACTGCATTCCCTTCACTCTAATGGAAGTGTTACTAAAGGTTGCTTTATCTTTTGATTATTATGACACTTTGTGGTCAAATTTTATTTAAATTGTATTCTTAATGACTCTGAGTGTGGGGAAGAGAGCTTTTCCTTTTACATCTACAGACATAAACCTTTATTATGTAGCTTCCGAGCTACTGAGGAGTATTATTGCTCCCAGAATTCAAAATGGCATAAAAGGGCGCTGCAAGCCCAGGTCTTCCTTTCTCATATCCCTAAATGGCAACTTGGGGAAAATAGACTGAACTATAAGCCAAGTCTGTAATGTGACCGGAGGCACAGAAGGGATACTTTAGAAATAGTTACTTTAAGAATATACATTACTTCAATCGTAGGAATGTAAGTTGTAAGCTTTGCGCACCATGGCTCGGCCTGTGGAGCCCCTGGACGCCGCCTGGCTCCCACTCGGCGAGTGTAGAGGAGGGCTCGCTCGCTCCGTGTGCGTCTAGCTGGGCATTGTGCACAGACGGGCCCGTTAAGATAGACCAATTATTCTGAGACCAGAAATAAAATGTTGTCATTGTAACTTGAGTGAATTCTGACAGTATGGGCTAGTCAGCGCAGAGGCAGTGCGTTCTTTGTCAACAGTCTGACAGCTGAGGGAAGAAGCTGTTAGCAGGCCTCTTGGTTTCGGCTGGGGGGCTGCGGCAGCACGCTCCGGAGCAAGTGCCACGGTGGAGAGTAAACCGTCCATGGCTGGGGTCATGTGGAAGGGAGTGTGGTCTTGGTGATGAGTTGGGCGATTTTCCCCTCCCTCGCCTGTAATTTCTGAGGTCTGTTGTGATTTTACACATTGTTACTTCAGCTGTGTTTTTTAAAAATGCTGTTAAGAAGTAAACAAGCAGATTACACAGATTAATCATCTCTGTGTAAGATATGCAATAAGTTGGAGAAGTTGGAGGCAGAATATTATTACACAATTATTGCAGATAGTTGAGTTGCGTGTGTAACGAAAGAGAGCGGATGTGCGATGGTATGGCTGGTGACTGGAGCAGAGAGTTAGAGTTTAAAAGTATATGTTTGAACTGACACACAATAAATAAATGCTACAACTCTTCAAGACTTGAGACATGTTTCCTGTATTAATGGCTGTCAGATGAGCTGGTCTGTCTCTCTGCTCTCAATGCTGTAGCTAGCAGAATCGTTCTCACATATTCTTGTCCAAGATCAACAACTGCTGTCAAAACTGTAATTCACTCTTACTGCATGCGACCTTTTAATCCCATGTGATGTTGCTCTAATGATGATCCACTTCTGGAGCTGATGTGACAAAGGTGTATGTCAAGGTCCAGAAATAGAGTCAGAAACATACATTTTTCATAATGTATGTGCAAATAATAGGGACTAAAAGGAAATTATTCCTCTATCAATGATAGCATATAATAAGTCAGAATTCAGAACATGATGTCATTCTCATCACTTTCGCCTACAGTCCATAGATTGAAAAAGAGTGTAGCAATGCATTCACTGTTGCATCATCATCATAGCATCATTATGAAATAGCATTATATAATACAAAGAAGTTAGCCACGGTATGATGTACTGTTGTACATAGTGTGCAAAGGAGTATGTGTCACCCCTCCAATGCTTTTTATTGTTGTTGGTGGTGGAGTGGGAGGTGGGTCTGCAAAGCTGCTTAACTGTGTACACAAGTGTTCAATGGATTTCATGAAATAAAATTCAAAACTGAAAATGCTGGATCTCATCATTTCGTTAAATGATAATGTTGTGCACCCTCCATCCCAAACTGCATATATGATCCCATTTCTTTCAAGAATCACTTCAGGTCACAGTGGTTATTTGGATGCAGATGGACCAGTATAACTGTGGTGTATTTCCACCTGTGTGTTGTTTAGATGGTATATTTGTATTCCTCTCTGTTTGATGAGGCTTGGTTTTTGTTGCCTTCTGTTTTCTCCAAAATGTGGCCTCTGTTTAATATTGTTCGATCTCCATATTTCTCTGTGGTGTAGTGCAAACAGCAAAGATGTAGTAATTTCATGCATTTTCACATTAATCATTTCAGTATTTCTGCTTTATCATGTTAGAAGTTAACTGAGGTCAATATAGCTCCTTATATTGTGTCTTTTGTCGACTTTGTTAGAAAATACATTCATTTCAATGAATGACAAACACACAAAAATGTCTGCTATGCAACAATATCTAGCGTGTACCTGTACTGGACAGTGAACTATTTACAAGCTCATGTTCATATTTCAATTCTTCACAACATGAACAAAATTATCTGACAAAATATGTCCTCTGGAATATCTCTCCCAAAACGACTTCATGCATTTTATAACCAGATGCTGCTATGGCTGATGTTTAGGTGCAGGTACCTTCTGGTGGATGCTGGCTACATCTGTATTGTGTGAGTGTGGGTTTGGAATATCTTTGTCACATGGAAGATGACAGACTTGTCATTTGTTGATGCAGCTTAGAGAGATTTAATTAGTGTTTTGGTTTTAATCATCCCACAAGAATAAAAATGCATTAAGGCCCCATTTACTACCACAGCCGTATCTTGATTAATTATGCACCTCTTTTACTAAAATCTACGAAGAGTTGCGGATGACTTTAATTCTCTGTCTTTTTTTAATGTCTTGAATTGCCTTGTTGTCGAAAGTTGCTTTAAAAATAAATATATCCTTCCTTGTGATTATTATGGACATGCATAAGAAGTAGTTATTCCTGAGTTCCCTCATGTGTTATATTCCCCCCTGGCTGACTGGGAATTTAGACTAATAGCTGATGGCTGACTGGCTGACTAACACAAATATGTAAAAGTTTCATTTCTAATCATCAGAGTTCAGGAGCACTGTAATAGATGGGATAGATTCAGCTTGCCCTCAGGGAGTGTTTAGTTTCATTTGCTGTTGGATGAAGTGCATGCTGATAAGGATCCATGTGTTTCAGAAGCTCATCTAATGAACTATCTTAATTAGATCTCCCTCACTGCTTGCATTAGGAAGGATATCAAATTCAAACTACAGTAGATACTGAATTTACAAATGTGATTTTGAAAAACCTTATTCAATAGTATGTGAATTAAGGATATTTTTCTAAATTGGCTTACAACTGACATCCCAATATTTAATTTTGGTTTTCTTGAAATTTATGTCGAAAAGAAAGACACAAATACATACATATATAAATATGGCGTTGTGGAATATCACAAGTGATGTTTAGGCCTAATTGGGTAAGTAACTAATAGAAAAAGAATAGAGAAGATGTAAAATCAGGTGAAATAATCAGTCAATTCTGACAGGAAGTATGGTGGGTGACCCATTTTAATCAGATAAATTCAGTGACAAGAAAAATCAATCCCTTGCAATTATTCATTTTCATCTAACCATTAACTAAAAGTTATAATTATGAACAAACAAATGTTTTTTGACCAAGAAGTGTTAGTTTGACAAACTGGCTGCATAGTGAGAAGATGCCGGACTCTTTTCTACCGTTCTATCCTTGCAGTGTTGCACTGACCTTGAGTTTGAACATGGATCCTATAGCAGAAAGGGCATAGCAGCTTTAGTCAACTGATTCATTACTGTACAAGGGTTAGAGTTCATGAGATCAATCCAGGTATACAGTACAGTAGAGTGATTGTCATGGTTTGGAGCTTTGCTGCCTCTGGACCTGGACAGCTCGACATAAGTGAGAGGCAAATACATTTCCAAATGTATCTTTGTAGCTTACAGGTAAAGGTGGGCAATAAAATGATAAAGATAATAAGAAAAATAATGCATAATAAAATAACTTTTCCTCGATAGAGGCTCAATAGGGTCAGATGATTTAGGTAGTGTGGAGATATTTTGGCAATTAAAAGTCCGACAAGAAGCAGAGTAGAGTGCACCGCAAATAAGTGAGGGAGATCTACAAATTAGAATTTTTTAAATTTTGAATTTCGAAAGCATGTTTCTACAAAGACAGGTAATACCACTACTGTTCCGTGTGTGGTCACTGTGTGCATTGTGTTCCGTGTGTTCCGTGTGTGCTCCGTTCACACAGATGGGTTAAATACAGAGGTCAAATTTCCCCATGTTTGCATGTTGCATGCTGTGTGTGGGACCATAAAGAGGAATCTTAATCTTTTTTACCATCTGAAGCAGAAATGAAAGAAATAGTGATTTGATTTATATTGTGATATCGATATCGACTGATTATTGTGATAAGATTTTCTTCCAAATCGCCCCGACCTACTTACGAGATAATCAGAATGGCTGTTCACCATCTGAAGATCAGTTTTTTTGTTGGTGATGCAGCAGGACATTTACCCTAAACAAGTAAATCTATTACAGAATGATTTCTAACATTGAAAATACAGAGTCAAAGCCCAGACCTGACTCATTCCACAGCTCTCTTGGGTTCTGCACCCAGATGCGGTGGATTGAGCTCAGAGAAACATTCAACCCAGTCTCTGTAAAGCCTTGACTATATTGGGTGTTTGTGCAAATTATAATGCTGCATTGCTGGACTGCTATGTCTAACATGCACCTGTTGCTCACACAGAGAGCGTGTCTGCAGCTGTGCTGCTATGTGAGGTTTCTGTACTAAAAACTGTATTTCCTTGAATGAAGGGAGCTTATGTACTCAACTAAATACCAGGCCTCTACAGTATAAAGCCGTGCATCGTCCAATCATTTGGTCTTTCCATCATAATAAGAAAACCCTATTAAGACAAATGAATGGATTCAGTCAACAGAAACACAAGAATGCATTTACTTTGAAAAAGGTGCAGGAATGTTACAAATAGTTTTTGTCACGGTACCAACATTTTGGTATCGGTACCGGTACCAACATGTATTTCGATACTTTTTGGTACTTTTCGGTACTTTTCCAAATAAAAAGAGAGACCGTTTGCACAGTGGTGCATCGGTGTTAATGGCTTCACCGTGCTCATTTGTTTTCAAGCCAAAGTAATTCCATGTAGCACTTCACGCACTTGGTTTATCTACAAGTTGGCGTGGTGATGGTTGCAGCAGCTGCCATTCTCTCTCTGCTCCTATCTCTCTCTCTCTTTCTCTCCTTTATCTCTCTCTGTCGCCAGACTCCTGCTCTGTTTGCATAAAAATGCTGTAGAGTACCATTTTAAATGCATCAGTACCCCGGTACCAATTAAGTACCGGTATACCGAACAACCCTATATATTGTTTGTATGTTTATGACATATTTGACACAAAACTGTGAAAGATCATGTTCATCATCTATTTTGCTGTGAACTGTACACTGCACATTGAGAAAATAGACCCGAGACTCAGTACAAGAACTTTGCAGCTCAGTGGGGCTGCTCTAACCAGATAAGTAAGATGTTCCATGTGTGGCATGGCATAACAGCATGTCTGAGCTGAAGAAGGTCTGTAAGAAGAATGAAACTCATCTTGAACTTTGTGCAGAAGGGAGGTTTATCCAGTAATGATCACTGTACATTGACAAATTTGATTGTCCAGTTGCCTGATTCCTCTGAGCACAATAAGAAGCTGCAGCAAAATGGTTTCCCAACATGATAAAGAAGAATGAGACGAGAGTTGTAAAAACGTTCATGATTTCAAACACCCCAGGCCCTTGTATTGGGTCTTGGTCACAATTTAGTTTATAGATTTGCTCTGTTAACTTATGGATTGTGTTAGTGGATTTTAAGCCTGCAGACAAACAATGATCTGCAGAGAAAAACATGTCAGATATCAGTTGAGGGACTAGCTGTCAGCAGTTATAGTCCAGAGGCTGCTGCAGCTTGTTGCTACCCCTGTGAGATGTGGAAAAAATAAACGGGGTCTCCCTGCCTGTGTTCATGGAAATGTCAGTTTACATTTCATCTTTGTGATTGTTTTCTTTTCATTCATTAGCATTTCATCTTCAGACCATCCTCCTCTGCTCTCCACACTGAGAGGCTTTCTTTATCTGCAATGGCTCAGCCGTATTCCATGCATTTGCCAAATCTCTGGAGACCTGTGCATTATCACTGAGGGACAGATAAGCATACCGTGGTCTGGAGGTGGTTGGGCTGAGCCCGCCTCTCTGCTCAATGACAGAATATCTTTTCTTCCTCCGCCTGATGCTCTGTGAAAATGGTCCACCTGTTCACCTCGTATTGTAGTCAGCCTTTTATCTGCACCTCACAGCCTGAGCAGCCAGCATTTGAGGTGTGTGTGTGGATGTGCAGGTGGTGGTGGTGGTGGGGAGGCAGCCATGACAGCTGACATTCTCATAGAAGCTGGGACACTGGGATGGAGTCACAGGGGGAATAACGATGGTGTTCACCAAAATGAAAGGTGATGGAGGCCCAAACGGTGTGTGCAGCGTGTGTGCATCACAGCCTGGTGCTTTGTGCTCTTACCATTTCTACATCTGACTCTTGGGGAAATGTTCTACATTTACGGACGCACTGTGAGAGTTTAAAGGAATAGTTAACCGAAATTCATGTTTGGAAGGGGAGGGTGAGGTGAGGAGTATTCAGCTGCAACATGCAACTTCACCTAGGAGACCAGAAGGTGGAACAATATACATATAATATAACATATATAATAACATATTCTCTTAAGGGTGTACTGATGTTATGTAATATACATTATCAGATATCAGATGCTGTACTTTTAATGTTTTTTCTTACCTCTGTATTTTTTATATATATCTTAAAAGCAGGGTATTCATATTGGAAGGCAAAGAAAGAATTTCATTCTACAGGACTGTATATATGACAGTAAATGCTTTGAACTTGAATTATATAGATAGTGTCATAATATAGTAGACAATGGTCATAAATTCCTCAACAGTAGTCACACAAACTTTGTGTTCAAGCCTTCAAAAATGCTATTAATTTTCTTGAATAATCAAGCGAAAAGCAATAGGGCCTCCGTGCTGTCGGTGCTATACACTGACAGTCATTGTTCTGGTAATTAGGTCAGCATTGCAGAAAGCTTGGCATATATTTGTCCCTTGGTGAATGTGAGATACTGTGTAGCCTATTTCAGAGGACCTTTACACATTTCCTCATGTCACACTGCAAATTCTCAAGTTGGCTGTTTGTTATAGCTGCAATCATAACAGCAACAGTGGCTAACCTCATCATTAAGATGAATGGTGTCTGGCTCCAGCACTGGTATTAACCACCAAATTAAGTAATGATGTTAAAAAATGACACCTGCAATTCCCTGCAGAAGCCATGAAAGACAAAAAAGGTGTCGTGTTCCCTTCTATACTGTCCATACCAAAAGGTTCTAACCAATTCCTGGATCTACTATTTTTAACCTTGTGATTTTTGCCTGTTCTCTTCATCCCACACATGCAGAAGGTGGTACGACATTTTACTGATCATTTATTGATTTTTCTGACTGCAGCAGTCGCAGTGATCTCCACAGGATCTATCAGGCCAGGTCCAATATACATTGAGTTTATCTGGTTACACTACCTTGCATTTATGGCGTGACAATTCTTTAAAAAACAAATTTGCATAGTTTTTTTTTTTTTGATTACATCCAATTTTCTGGACCCACATATATCACTGAGGCCCTTGTTCAAGTTCAGCAGAACACATTGTGAAAAGTTTCACTTTTCAACTTGGACTGAAATGTTCTGAAGTTTTGTAGTGGAGATTAGTATATTAATCAGTCAATCAAATTTAATTTTTAAAGCCCATATTCACAGATCCAAATTTGTCTCATAGGGCTTTAACAAGGTGAGACGTCCTCTGTCCTTAACCCTCAACAAGAGTGAGGGGAAAAAAATATATTAACGTCCTCTCCCAGGATGAACAGATGCCTCGTGTACAGGTCTGTGTCTGAAGAGTCACTTTGAGGCTCGGTGGATGTTTCTCCCTGCACCATCTTGCCAGTGCCTGACTCCTCACAGTTACTGGCTAACCCAAATATGGGCAGAGAGGAAGAGCGTGAGTAGAGCTGAGGTGGTCTGAATGAAGACAGATGAGCCACGCTCACAGTGCTCAACGATACCTGGTTAGCTCAGGCTGAGGAGCTAGACTACATGCTACTCTCTGAGTGCTGCATTCTTGTTTTGGTAGCTGTCGTCCCATCAAACTTAACTAGAGGTAAGTTACCCTGAAACTACACAACAAAATGTATTCATTTATCTATTATCATAATCCAACTACATATTGATTGATATTTTTGTATGCAATTGTGGTAATTAACCATTTATTAAAAACGTCTAATGAACAATTTGAAGCAAGTTAAGTAAACTTCATGTATTGATCAGGTCCTGAGAACTTGTGATGAGTTTTGAGTAGTGAGAGCAGGTCAGCAGGGGTTTGGAGGAGGAAACAGAAACTCCAGCACGATACAAACCAACTGCAGCTTCTGCCGTGATCACTGAGCAGATGTGGACCAAGGAGAAAAATTCACTGTTTGTTTCCACTGTTCTTCAACAAGCCGGCTGCTTCACGTGAATGCTCCTCTCATCTCACTGTGTGTGTGTGTATGTGGAAGACACACACAATCACATACACACACACACATTTTCTCTCGCTCCTGGTATTTCACATGATGGCCTACACGATGATGACCAAAATTAAAACGTTCATCATTTGTAAACTGATTCGTTCACTTCAGCGTTCACAAAAAATGTGAACGCATTCATTGTGACAGTGATTTCAGCATAAAACATCTTTTATAGTGACTTTTTTCTTTTCAGTACATGAAGCACTGCAGCACCGGATGTCCTCAGAATCCACTGTAGCAGCAGCAACATGGTGGAGATCGGCAGACCTGCACCAGCTTCATCTGCACTTCATGTTTTCCTCCCTCAGCAAAAGAGGACCTGCAACTGCTTACAGTTACAGGATTATATTGAGTTAATTTCTATATTCATCATGGTTGTTAAAAAAATATGAACACTGTTATAACAACAAATGTCACCTATAGTTTCTGATTTGATACACTTGAGATAAAAGCCCAATGTTTTATTTTTCTTCTTTGCCATAAGAGACAGAACACGGTCGCACAGATGTGTCCTTCAGGCTCGTCCGTCCCTAATAAAATGACAGGACACATAAAAGTATGGCATTATTGCAGAGTAACTGGCTTTTACTTATAAACAAAGATTGTGTCATTATATTCTGTGGATATTCAACTATGTATTTGAATATGTTTTTTTGGATTAAACAGTGTACTACCAAGACAATGAATGTGCAGTATGGAGTTCTTCCACATTAAAAGTATTGCATATATATTTTAATGCATTATGTAGTATGTGCAAAACTTAGCTTTGATTGTTATGAAAACAGGTCAGTGCTGAAGTGATGCAGTTCTGTCTCTTCATGTTGGATATCCAGCTGAGCTGTCTGAGTCACCTAAGCGAAAACTTGTGATATGTGTCATGTTAACTCCTTCACAGGCAAAAAAACTAAGTTATATATTACTTCAAAGTTCATCAGATCACAATCAGTTTACTTCAGTTTAGGAGATAGGTGGTGGACACCAGCCTCAGGTTCTCTCTTTGACTCTATTCTAGTTTCTAGTCTACTTCCTATAATTTATTTTCATGACAAACAAATACATAATTTTGCATGTTCACACAAATGACAGATCCAGTAAAGTCTGTTTAAGATTAACGATGTAAAAAACTGAATGAAGCAGACAAGTTTAGTTTTCACTGTGACACATTACAACACAACAACACCAATACTCTGAATAAAGACTTTTAGAAGATGTTATGCTACTTTTAACAGCTGCTCTTAAAATGCAGATGTGACTTCATAGTCGATCACAGTTAATCTGTTTCTGAAGTATAATAATCTGTATTGGTTTATGTAAACAATTTAAATTCAATGTTACTTTACGGTACAATAACAAACTCCAGCTCAACCAATTTTGCACTGCAGCAGCTGCACTAACGTTATTTCTGGAACATAATCTAATATGACATTAATACTAAAGTTACTTTCAGTGACATACACAGTCAAGTGTAGCATCAATGTTACACTACTGGGATGGCGAGCTAAACAACAATACATAACATTAGATATCTAACATGGTGGAGCTTATTCTCCAAACCCACACAGGCGCCTTCAGTTTAAAATTATAATCACCATAAAATAACACTCATGTCTCTTGACATGTGGACTGGTTTAGTGTCAGTTTAATAACTCCTGTATACGCTCCTGTTAGCATCGTCATTACTGCTGGTATCTTGCCTGGAGGCTAATTCTTCAGATGGCATATAGAGCCTAGGCATAGAGAAACTGATACCTGCTCATCACTGCTAACACATAAATAAATACTGTAATTTAGTTACCAAAGAAAGTAGAGCACAGACGTCTTTGTTTTCTATGTCTGGACAATCAGACATACTGCAAACCATATTATTCATCCAGTAAGTAACTGAAAACTCCTCCAAAGACTCGACCGGGTCCTGTTCTGTGACAGGGATTATCTGAGTAGCTCACAGAAGCCGAGCAGATCACAGGCTAGAAGCCGGAGTGACGAGCCAACGGTGACGTCACCTATCCATTAAGTGATAATTATGCATCATTTCAGACCTCTATATTATCTAAACGAGCGAGTTATAAAGAAATTCACCCTCCGTGCAGTTGTAATGAAGGAAGAACTAAGCCATTGAGACCAAAACCGGACTGTAAACATTTTAAGTTCTGCTCTAAAGTTGGGCTTTTTAACATGGAAGTCAATGGGAATTGACTCGTTCTTGGAGCCAGCCTCAAGTGGCCACTATTTACTGAAACCGTTGTAATTAAGGATGTGTTATAAATGAAGGGTGTTGCACAACACACAACAAAAGTAATTATTAGTTCACATGATGATGGATCACACAGATTTCTTCCAAGTGATTGTGCTGTTGTTACTGGCACGATATTTGTCGGCAGACCCTTACAGGCTCTTTATTCTGGACAATTTCATGAATTCCTTCTTATGGTTGCCATCTTTATCCACTTTTTTTTAAGAGTATGACAGATCCTCTGATGTTGTTATTGTTCAATCTGTCTATCTCTCATGACCTTAAAATGTAATAATTTATGAGGACTTGCTTTTTGTCCACAAAAGGAAGTCAAGTCCTCACGATGGGACAGTATAAATAAGCAATTTCTGTACCACACACATACAAACTTTTTTTCATTATCCACATGGAAACTCAATACAGCCTCTAACAATAACCACTGATGCAAAAAGTAGCTTTTTGAAGACAGAAATTTACCCAATGAGGAATTTAGGCTGGACGTTTTCACGTTTTTAACTTGCACATATGCATGTGTGCATCAGAGCACCATTCTCCATGATTGAAGCAGTAACGCCAACACTTAGGAATTTATTTACTTTGTTCTGTGAAATGTTGCTAACCTCCTTCCTTCTCCTTCTCTTTGTGTTTTCCTCCTCCCAGATGGTCACCAGAACAAAGAAAGTATTTGTAGGTGGATTGTCAGCCAACACAGTCATTGAAGATATGAAGCAGTATTTTGAACAGTTTGGCAAGGTAAGACCTTTTGACAAATCTCCTCCTCTGGCTTGCTCTGTGTTGTCTTGTATTTTAGTGCTGCTGTCTGAGCTCTGAAACAGCCTGCCGCTTGTTATCTTGTAAATTTGATTTCCTGGAGCTCAGCAAATATGTCCACAAAATGGACCGGGATACCAGTCAGATGAGATATGCAGAACCTGTCTTTTGGAGAATTATGCCATCAGGGTGTCCAGCAGTCAGACAAGAAGAAGCATATTATTTCTATCATGTTTAAGGTAGCATTGCACAAAAAGTTGACACAATGGAAAACTGCCAATCGAACTCTATTCTCTAATTTTCTCTGTGTCTGTTTGTGTGTCTCTGCAAGCTTTTACACTCTGTAACAGCATTTTGCAACCACAAGTAAACAAATCACACAGTGAATAAGGCATTTTCTTTCTAGTGATCCCATCACTGTGAGGGGTGGCATTCATCTCATATCAGTAATTTACCCAGTTCACAATGTACGGTAATGGGTGGGACTGGGCATTTCGTGATGATCATTAGGTTACAGTTGGTGGATAGGCAATGCTTTATATCAAGGTCCTCATGTCATGGAGTTGTGTGCGTGTGTGAGAGAGATGGAGAGAGAGAGATTGTCTTTTTCTCATGTAGCTATGATTGTGTGTTAAATTTGGTTGTGATGAATTGTGGTGTTCTCGGTACTGTAAGTCAGATTTATTTGAGTGATGTCAGTCAACTAAACTTGAGATCAGATGAAAGACAATTTCCAATCCCTGGGCCAAATGCTATGTCTTCTTATTTGAGATGGCAGCAGCTCTGAGATTTTAATTATTATTATTATTATTACTTTTGTCAGTTTATTCATATATGCTGAGCTTATCAGTTATGAGTTAAATGTTCAGTGTGTATGATCTAGTTGAAAGGGATCTGTTGGCAGAAATTGAATATAAAATAACCCAAGTGATGTTTCATATAAATTGTAGGAATTTTGTTTTTTTATACCCTAGAACGGGTCCTTTATATTTAAATACTTTATATTTACATGGGGAGCAGGTCCTCTCTATGGAGGCTGCCATGTTTTTTACAGTAGCACAGACTGGACAAACTAAACACCTTTCAAGTTCATTACTGAAGGCTATCTCAGACTTTGTTTCATGTTTGGAAGGGGAGGGTGAGATGAGGGCTATTCAGCTATAACATGTAATTTCACCACTAGATGTCACAAAATTCTACACACTGTACCTTTAAAGTAGAACTAGGGGTGTGGCTGTTAGATTCTGCATAACCATTCGGTTATGTCAGGTTTTCTGTGTGAGTGGATTAGATCACAGTTGTTCATTTATACTTTCACTGTAGTCATGGCAGTCTCCCTAAAGAACACACATAAATCAGCCAATAGATAAGTCATCAGTCTTTAATTTTCCACCTCTGCACAGCCTGCATTAGGTGAAGGACAGAGAATTTTAGCATACAGTATATCAACTTTTACTGATTATTTTCAGTGAAATTTCCTTTGGTAAGTAGCAATTTAACTCCAAAGCAGAGCAGTGATCAAGAAAATTAAATACTTTAAATATGGATGAACTTCCCAGCTCTCTGTGGAGATGAGAGGGAACACATGAGAGGGATGAAAGTGAAAGGGCTCTCCAGTCCACAGGGTTAAAGCTGTAATGAGACCTTCCTTTAACATCTTTATGCAATAATAACTGGCAATACCTCTATCATTACAATTGCCATTACTGGTCCCTTCTTCACTTTCACACATTTTCTAATGTGCAAATACTTTGAAAATTGATACTCCTCTCCATTTATGTTAGACACAGTCAATGCAGCATCTATTGCACTTCTATCCATCCTGGGAGAGGGATCACTCACATGTTGCTCTCTCTGAGATTATTATGTTTTTTTCCCCCTCTTAATGTGACAGCTAGAGCATGACAGCAGACAAACTCAAGTGCAGAAAAGGTGGTTTATTTACTGGAGATCAAAACAGACAGGCAGGGGGTCAAAAGCAGGATATCAGTCCGAACAGCAAATAAATCTGAAGGGGCAGGCAAAAGGGAATCCAATATCCAAAAAGGGTAGTAATCAGTTCAGGAAAGGGCAGGCAAGAATATGAGAACCGAATGCTGGAAAGCTAGGCAGAAAAACACTCGACAATCTGGCGGAGAGTGAATGCACTGAACTGGTATTAATACACAGAGGAACTAATAAGGGAATAGGGTGCAGGTGAGTGTGTGGGTGGGGCCTGTTGCATGGTTGTATGTGTCGAATCACAACCCCGGGACCACAACCCATCGTAATCTGAACCAACACAGAAGTGACTAGTATCTTCAGAGCAATGAGTGTGGGGGTCAGAGATGATCAGCTGTTTTACCTTCACAAACGTGTGTTGTAAAGTCTGCATGTTTATATCCAGTAATATGAGAAAATATGCCACTCCTCACCAACTCAAAAAAGTCTATGTTTTTGACATCTGCATTAGCAGAACAACATTATTACTTTTTTACATTATTACATCAATCATTCATCATTATAATCACTACTAATTTGTTTTGCTTTTTACTATTTTTATTTAGCTTTAACGTTTATCTGGAATTATGGAAGCTGTCTGTGCTTGCAGTAACTTTACCTCGAGCCTGGTACATCAGGTCCATAGAGTAGGTGTTTTTGTGTAACATCCCTCATCTATCCCCACCCTTGACCCTCTTGTCCTTATATGGTCACATCTGGCCGCAAAGAATAAAGGTTGGTCAAGGCCAAAATGCCAGACTCTTGACTTGGAATCTGCAGTTCACAAAGCAATGGAGTCATGAAGTCTTCAGCTGGCTTTTACTTCTCATACCTGCGCATGGACAGAAGACTGAACAATCGTAGACATATTTAGCAACAGAAATTATGATTAGTATAAACTATCCACAACCCTTATATCTTCCCCTTTTGTCACACTTTCTTTGTAAGCTCCACCTCCCCCTCCCCTTGGAATGTAATTAAGGTCAAGGTCTGTAATTAAGCTTTTTGATAATGTGAATAGTTACAATTTCTGGTAAATCACACTTCCTTGTACTCACAGGCTTGCTTAAGGATAAATGAGGCACTGCAGTGAAACCAAAGATAAAGAGAAGCTGCTGGTTTCAGATGCAGGAGCTGTGTAACAGCTGGACAGAGCTAAAGTAGGAGAAATAAAATGTGTCAAAGACTATACACTTCCAAGAACTCCAACACACGGCCAAGGCTGTATCTCAAAGGTTAATCCAGGCACTGTTTTTCCCGAGAGGCAACAGGGACGGGCCATGTGAGGCTTTCTGTCATCTTTTGGAATCATTTGTTGTGAAGAAAGGTTGTAACAATGGTGATGTGAAATGTAAAGACCCACCAGTGAATCTGCTCAGCTCAATGAGAGAGTGGAGCAGCTGCAGCAGATGGAGCAGCGTTTTGTCTTCACTTGCTCGGAGCAGACATTAAAATGCTGAACCACTGGGGCCTTTTTGTCAGATGGAATATGGTTCAATGGGGAAGAGCAGTGTGCTTTACACAAAATGGCTACCATCATGAAGTGGAAAAATCACAGAACAAATCCTACTCAGTCTACCTAAGCAAAACAAATGAACAAATGCTCAAAATCATGTCACAGTGTTTCATTGATTCAAATCCTAAATGTGCAGAGGGAAGATTTCATCTTCCAATTGCTCCCATGCACTTGAATTTTTAACAAGTTTGAATATAGTATAATAGTATTTTACATAAACAGATATTGCAGATTTTTTTTAAACAAAAAAACAGATATAAAACAAAGACAAGCATGAATGCGCTTTTTTTGCCGCCATCAACAACTATTCTATATGATCCATCAGAGCCAAAGAAATTAGCAGCGAATCGGATACTGTACCTTGTGGATTGTGTGCTCACACAGGTTGTTCATGGGTGGAGAGGGTTGGGTGGTGGACGACATTCTGGATTAGTCATGACTGGAGCAGCGGTGTCACTCAGAGTCAGCAGAGCCAGGCACAATGCAGCAGTGTTTTACACTGCAAATTCTGTCTCCAAATCCTGCTTGCTCACAGTTGCCTTCCATATTAAACTGGATGAAACACATTATTTTCCTCTTTCACAGGTACAGAGCTAATATAGACCCTGAACTTAAGGGGGTGAAGTGCTATTTGGATGCTGTGTGTGAACAGATTCCATTAATCCACTTCCTAGCACTGAATACAAACTGATTGTATGCAATGATGGTTCTTTCTGTGCCTCATACTTCAGTAACTGACCCATGTTATATCAGCAGAGCTGCTGTGTAATATTTAAGAGGGTAAACAACACTAAATCCCCTCTTCACATCGTCTTTAAAGCTGAGCGTACTCTGCATGCTACAGCACTTTGCACTGTGGTGTGGTATACAAATGATTCATGCAGATACATAGGAGCTGATTGAGTGCTTTTGTCTCTGCTCTTCCAGGAGGTCATGGTTATTTATTTCAATGCAAATATTACTAAAAATACCAGTAATAAGTACTCATATACTGTATATCAAGTAGAGATAATTATCTAACATAATACTTACTTCAAAGTAAATACATTTGAAACATTCACATTTTAGCACTTGGAAGGGAAAAATATATATATATTTAAAAAAATATGAATGGAATTAAACTAATATATACAGTGTAAAGAGAATATTATGTGAGATAATATGCACAGTTAATGTATTACACCGAAAGATGATCATGGCTCAGTGAATATGGCACAGTTGTGAAGTGATAAAGTGCAGTCAAATGGGGGTGCATGTAGTTTTACTGGGAGCAGAGCTGGTTGTACAGTCTTACTGCTGCAGGAAGGAATGACCTGCGTACCTCTCCTTCAGATACTTAGGATGAATCAGTCTGAATCCACCAAGGGCCTTGAGGGGGAGAGAGAGAGAATTAGAAAAATGTCTGTTGTCAGAACTCTGCATCGTTGTCATGCTTGTGGCTTTCTAATCACACATGTAATTGCTGATGGTTTATGCCCTTGCCTCAATATCCTGAGGATGAAATGGCCTGAAACGGTGCTCATAATAATGCTCATCAATGTGACTTACAACTGGGTGAAAGAAAAAAAAAGCTTCAGTATAGTAGGTGACCTTAAAGTAAGTGCTAAATCTGTCCAAAAAGAAATATTAGTGAGATAAAGTGTACTTTTGGGGTTTAGTATCTTGTCCGACGATACATGGGTAAGACTGGGATCAAACTGCAACCTAGTAAGAGGATGATTGCTTTCCCTCCTGAGCTACAACCACAGCAAGGAGCTCTACCAAGGAGTTGGTGGAAATGGTGCTCTTGGAGGAGATGCATGTTCTAGAGGTTACTGAAACTACAGAGAACCTCTTCTTCTAATAGCACTACCATCAGGGAACCACAAACAAGAATCTGCTGGAGTGGACTGCAACATAAAAATGTTTGGGCAGACAAGAGCATTTAGCTCAATCATTGTCATTTAAACAAAACAAAGCAACATAGGAAATAACATACAGGTAAAAAAAATAATCTTAGGGCTCTGAGTGTGCATTTCAGTTCTCATTAGTGGCAAAGAAACATTATGGTTGATCTCTCAGGTACTGTTTTGTATGGTATCATACACTATTTTATACACAACGTATTGAAATATACAGGATGGTGAGCAGATGTTTACTGTGTTCATGTTCCACTCACTCAGTATGTCCAGTCTGTTTTTTGTGCTTTGTATTTACATTGAGGGGACCCTCTCTACGGAGGCCACCATGTTTTTTACAGTAGTCCAGACTGGACAAACTAAACCTTTTGAGTTTTTATGACAACTGAAGGCTACAACAAGTTCTCTGTCATGTTTGGAAGAGGAGGGTGAAGTGAGGGGTATTCAGCTGCAACATGCAACTTCACCACTAGATGTCACTAAATTCTACACACTGCACCTTTAAATGTTATTATACTTTCTTTGTCTAATTCACATGATGTCTCATGGCTGATGGATTACACAGAGGAGTACAGTCCATACACATACATGTGTGCTTAAACATAGACATTCAGACATTTTGGCTCTGCCATTTAAAAGCTGAAAAACAATTATTACATGTCTTACATGTCTACACAGTAGCAGCTTATCATCATTGATATGACATGCAAATGAACGATATAGAAAACCATTCATGGGAATGTAACCATTCCTTTGTCGCCCCAGGCAAGATACTGCCCAGTGGCTGCCCATGTCACCCAAACAGAAATCTAAAAATGAGACTTTTTCCTGTGCATTGGTTTGGTGCCTGTAGTGTTCACAGTCAATCTCTGCAGCAGCTTGATGCTTTCAGCTAATTATCCTTGAATCCCAGCAGCAGACCAAAATGTGTCAGCTCTCAGTGTTTCATCAGTCTAACCAGCACACCTTTTATCATCACACTAGCAATTAGCTGTGATAGGTAGAAAATTATAGTAAGATGTGTGATCCAAAGGTTTTGTTTGCTCTGCACTGGCCCCCATGTCAGTCTAGAGATTGAGACAGATTTCCAAGTGTGTGTAGAGGTGGAGCAGAAATACAAATTTAAATCAGAGGTGCAGAGACTTAATCAACTGTGTCATATTTATTATCTTCTCATACCTACTGTGTGACTCACCATGTTTAGTGATTTATTTCCCGTGATTAGCACAGGCATGCCACCCAGTTGCGTAAGCACAGTCATTTACATTTTGGGTATAGTTGGGCTGGGCGATATGGAAAAAATCATTTTCATATCAGATGATATCTATAAATTTTATTAAATTTTATTTGTATATTTATTTGTATTTGTATACCAAACCATAATATACATTATCTCAAGGCACTTTACATAGAAGGTCAAGATCTTGATGAGCAGCACTTTGGCAACTGTGGTGAGGGGAGATGGGTTGAAAAGAGGGATGAGAAGAGGGAGAGATTGTGGGGAGGGGGAGGAGGGGGTGAGAGAGGTGAGGAGGGGGAGGAGGAAGCAGACAGAATGTGAAAATCCTCTGGATGAGTTAATTGAACTCGAGCAGAAGGAATGTTGTTGTACTGAGCTTTGAGTTTGTTGTGGTTTTGCAGAATCAAGATTTTGTGTTGCTTGTCAAGCAAATCTGTTGGTTCCACATTGAATGGCTTAGCAAATATGATCAGCTCCGTTTGTTTATTTTTCATCTCTATAAACCTCTTGACAAATGCCTGAAAGAGTTTTATAAACTCACTATCACATTTACCTGCAGCAGGCTTTTGTTTTTACAGTGGAGGTAAATGCACTGTTCTCACATAATGCACCAGCAGCACCAATGCTCCTTCACAAATATTATTTCTAATGAGGTTTCACCTTTTAGCTCAGTCATCACAAAAGCATTGTCTCTGTCAGAAAATGTCCTTAGAAAGCTGCTTTTTGGACACCAAACTCCACTGAAGAGCGTTTATTGTCATTTGTCTTTGCAACTTATCCAGTTCAGCTCAGAGGACTTGACTCAAATTCAAACTGAACTGATGACAAACTAGAGACAGGTGGCAAAGGACAAACAGGAGAAACAAATCAAGGCAGGAGGTAAATTAGACAGAAACACAAGGGAGATCAGACTTTCAAAATAAAACAGGAAACACAGAGTGGAACACAAATCTAAACACAGAATGAAAACAAGGAAACATAGGTAAAGGTCAAATTACCAAAAGTGTCCATAATAGGAATAGTCCACAAAAGACAAAAACTCTAGAGTTCAAAGTCCAAAATCATGACACAAACAGATATTCAGTTGACCTTTTACATTGGAAAGTACAATATACTTTCCTTGACAGTCGTCATGATGTTTGCCAGTCATGTGTGCTCCAAATGTGCTTCCTTCATCTGGACCTGACATGTCTGCAATTTGATATTATTTATCTTATTTTACTGTCAGAAAAAAGATTATTGCTGTCTTAAGAATTTGTGTGTATCTTTTTTTAATAAATTCCCTTGTTGGCCACATCAAAATCTCATGTGGGCAGTATGTTGCAGGAAGTGGAGGCTAGCTATTGGGAGGCCGCAGTGTTGAACCGAAGCCAGACTGATAAAAACAACACAACACACAATACGCCAATCCTGTAGCCTTCATTGAGCTGCTGAGCAATGCTTAACCTGCCAAAAAACTGTACACTCATTGTGTCTAAATGACTGTGGCAACTTTCAGGCCCTTTACTTTTTCAAAGAGATGTTTTAGGTCTCACACCCCGTCGTTGTCTACAGTACGTCCATGCCGACACTTCAGCAAACAGGTGAAGCATTAAAGGTTCAGTGTGTGGAATTTAGTAACATCTAGAGGTGAAGTTATGGAGGACCACAAATGACTTAAGTATATATAAATAAATAAATAAATGTGGAAATAAATAAATGTCAGAATTTTATTTCCACATCAATTTATTTCCACAATTATTTATTTCTGTATTTCTGTGTCCATATGCGAATGAGTTAAGGCGGTCCTAACCTCAGTCAATTTTTTATTACGAATAAATTAATACATTTTATTTGTATATTTCATTTTGTGGGTGATCTACTAAAATAATGGTGTAAATGATAACAGGTGCAAACATGGTTCGAGGCAGTAGTATTTAAATGCATTACTGGTTACTGCCATTGAGCATTACGGAAAGCAGAGTGAACGTAAGTACAAAGTGAAATTGAATGTCATGGAATTGGAGGTGTTAGTGGAAGAGGAGTTGAAAGAGTCAGGAGAATTGTTGGCACTGAACACAAATGGCTTTCAATTGCATTTGCTGTCCATTTTGTGCACTTTATTGACTTTATTGAAACATAGACATCTTTTTATGAGAGATCGACTTTCCTTCAAAAGGGCAGGAAGAAAACTTAAAAAACCTGTAACCTTTTCTTCTCTCTGTGTCATCCATCTGTCCCCTCTTCCAAGGACAAGAGACAGGAATCAAAAAGGGGGAAAGTCAAAACAATTTTCAATTTTATTTTATTGGTATCATGCCAAATCATAACATACATTATCTTTAGGCACTCCAACAGTTCCCACAATGAGCAAACAGTCCATTATTAACTGGAAAAAAACCAATGGCAGAACCATCTGCTTCAACCAGTTGAGGTGAGCAGAGAAAAATAGGGAAGAGAGGAGAGGTGGGTGGAAGAGGACAGAGGAGAGAGAGACCAGGAGCAGTTTTAAAACCATCATATTTAAGACTTGTTGTAATGAAAATGTTAAGAGTGATATTTATAGATGTAATGACTTTATTAATGATAGCAGCAACAGTTAATAATAATGATGATACTAATAATAATATTTGTTGTCATCAGACATACCCTGACAGCTGTGCCGACAGTGTATGAGTCATGTGTGATAGAGGAAGTGCTGCACATAGATGCGCTTTATGAATGTGTGTCTGAATGGGCAGATTCAAGCACCTCTGCACTCTGCATCATTGAGCTATTTCTCAATTTCACTGTCATTTTTGTTCTGTTTTTATGTCCATGTACTTAATATTTATATTCGTTCATAGGTGTTAAATGTTCATGCTTAACCTTATTCTGCTTTGTTTTCCTTGTTTTTTTGTTTTGTTTATATGTCTATTTGTACATTGAGAGCAATGGAAAACCAGAGTCACATTCTTTGTATGTGTACGCATACATAAATAAAGCGATCAAGTCATCAAGTCTCGAGCACTATATAAATACAAACCATTTACCGACACACCTACCATGCTTAGATGGGCACACTGGTATTTGCGTTCAAACAATGTGGTCCCTAGACATTGGTATGAAACTAATGAAGACAGGACTGGAGTGTGTGTAACTGGAGAACTATGCACAGCCATTTTAATAGGGTTTCTTCCTCCAGATGCTCCTCCTTCTCAAAGACTTGCAGGTGCAAGATTAAAAGGTTTCTCTGCTGTGAAACATTTTAGGATGTGAAATTGTTGAACATGTTATGTTTGCTGAGGCAAGCAGAGGAAAATCTGCTTCCTTTCTTTCTACACAATCACTCCTCTTGACAACACTATCCAGCCATAATCATCATCACCATCTTCATCATCATTTCCTCTTCATTCTTGACTCAATTATGCTGGTGGCACTTTTATGAATCTGTCAGCTGAAATATGCCATATTTCCGCATGATTGTGTTTGATTGTGCTGATTGAATTGAATTTGCTGTTCGCAGGCTTTTTTGTGCATTGTAAATAAAAAAAGGAGAAAATGAAATGGAAGTGATATCACTTTTAACAGGCCAACCTTCTATTTTTCAGCATTGTTCTCAGTAGAGGAAGGCAGCCAGGGTAATTTGCATTTATAAAGGCCTTCCTTACACATCCTTGGTTTGGTTAAAACATTCGTTTTCCCCTCCCAATAATAATAGCACAAATTGAGGGCTGTGAGTGAGGGCACAGAGGGATGATGGGAAATATATTAATTTGTCTCTTGTCATTCCGTGGGGATAATTTGAATTTTGTCATAGTAATTTGGTGCTCGAAGGCTGCGGGTCACTTTCCAGACAGAGACCCAGCATGAGCTTGGCCCAATCCTTGTGAGGCACTGATAAGAGTCACCGGCTGTGTGTGTGTGTGTGTGTGTGTGTGTGTGTGTGTGTGTGTGTCTGTGTGTGTGTCTGTGTGTGTGTGCGTGTGTGTGTGTGTGTGTGTGTGTGTGAACATGTGTGTGCCCTTCACTGCAATGATGAATTACCTGCTTATCTTACTCAGTCCAGAGAGAGAAGCACACGATGGCAGGGGACTGTCAGGGAGAGAAAGAGGTGGTGAGATAGGCTACTGGAGAAAGAGATGAAATGATGTCTGGGACTGGGGGAGAGGGTGCCTCACAGAGGGGGAGCGGTTAGATTGGTTGGTGGAAGAGGAGAGATATGGAAGCTATAGTGGTGCTGGATGGAAGGGAATGGGGATGCTGAGCTGCAATGGTGGATTGTGGTCATTGTGCTGGTGGTGAAAAAGATACATGTTCAACTGATATGGAGACTGAACTAAAGGAAGTACTGGCATGATGTACAGTATGTCTATGTAAAAGTCAGAGGTGATTTTAATTGAAAAAGACTAGCAAACTCAGCATTTACTTTTTTGCTAAATATTGAAATTAAACAGATTATTACGTTATGATGAAAGTGGCTATTTTCATAAAAAGTGTAATGCCCTGACGCTGGGGAATAACTGATGAAAATATAAATGGCAATGATGGGTGGATGGTAAAACTGTATCGTAAAGGTCCATAAGTGGTTGTCAAGACTAGAAACGCTTTACAGAAATACAGACCATTCATTCATGTTCTTTTGAATGACACTGTAAATGTAGGATAGATGCAATTATGCTGCTCAAGTTTCACAGACTACAGGAAATAACCAGCATGTAATGTATGTTAAAATAATACCAGTTAAGTAAATCATTCAAATGTATATATAAACCTCAACAGTAATCAAGCAAATTCAAGCTCATTTTATCAAAAACATTGACCATAAAATATTTATTGCAGACAGACCAGTCACAACTGTTTGAGGAGGACTCACTAATGACAAGGAATCATTCTGAAGTAACTCTGAGAGGATGTCGCACCTTGTCAAGCCCTATGAGACAAATTGTGATTTGTTTATATGGGTTTTACAAACTAAATTTGATTGATTTATTGATCATGATCAGAAGCAGCACTATCACTTAGTTGCTTTTAATATAAAAAGAACTTCTCCCTAAGCTAAGACAGTAGTGAAGGTGATGAAGCTGGAGGGATGTCATTACGATTACATTGAACTGCATGTTTCACTGCAAAGAACCAATGTTTTGATGAAGGTGATTCAGGTTTCAAACGTGTGTTATTATTATTGATGATGCGGATCTCAGAGAGCTTCTCTTGTGCACCTGCTGCACTTTTCATCACAGCCATTATGTTGACTGACACCTGGTATACGCCAGGTTTCCCTAGGGAATGGTTTGCTTTCTGCTGCAAGTCTAAAGGAGTTAGCAGCTGCACAGCTGTCAGGTTTCAACTGGTCCTCCATGAAGAGTCAACACCCATACTCTTAAATATGAAATAATAGATAGTTTCCTGTTTGTCGTCCATGGAAGTAACAGTATCAATCACCTGCAATTTATGAATAAAAAGTTATAAAGTCTAAAACTTTCTGAAACATCAAATTGCTCTCCTGTTTTTTTTTTCAATATCAGAAACATTTTTGAACATGAAAGGCGATTAGAACAGACCAACTCTTTGTCATTTTGGATTAGCTCATAAAAAAGGTATGACAAATATAATTATACTTACAGATAATCTGTAAATAACGTAATTTATTGTAATGTGTCTTTTTACAAAAAGAAATGTTGCCTTTTCTTTTATAACCTATTGAATTCATATCAGTTTTTTTTTAATTTTCCTTTTAATAAGGATACTGTGAAACATTATGACGTCATATATGTTATTTCAAGTTTCATCTGTGTGTGTGTAAGGATATAATAGCAAGCTTTACGCATTTTACATTTGTGTTTCAAAGAAGTCTGCTGCTACTGGTTGATCTGGATGTGTGATAATATGATAATAATGATTGCATGAGAACTGGTCTCTCTGTATCACTCTTCTTGGTTGAAATAAAGATGAGATTTTGAAAAAAGGACTCTGTGCACCTTTTTAGAGGTGGATCGGGATAAAGCAGTAAGCCGAGGCATGGACAGTGAAGATATAGATATATGTTTTTCACAGGCTCAGTAGACTTTCCACATCTGCTGCACACTTATCTCTTTATTTCGTATTGGCTAATAGCCCCTATACTGGAAGCTGACATATCCAGGGAATGCTGTTGTTATTCAGAATGGTGGATCCGTGTTATTACTTGTAGCTCACATTCAGGGACACTCTCTGCCTCCATCACTTTATTCATTGTTTTTTTTTTCATTATTGTCTTTGTCATCTTTCCCAAAGATTGGCAACATGATGAGTGGAAAAACAGTGGATGAGCTGACACCACTGTTTCTCCTTCTTCAGAAAGGCCACCCATGAAATTAGAGCCTTTTGATAATCACACATGATAAAACATCTTTCAAATCACAGTAACAAAAAAAAAAACAGACAGAGGGAGGGAGAGAAGTAGAGAGCTGAATCAATATGGTGCATCTTTCTACTGTCAACAAATCGTCCCTCACCCTGCATCCTTCTGCGTTTCGTCTCAGTCTGAGAGCTGGAACAGCACATCCCCTGTGGTCTTTTTCATCACAGCTCTACCTGTTGTATTCACACTTCAAGTAATAAAGCTTGTTTGTTCTGCCTTTACACACACACTGAAAGATTTGGCATCAGTCTCTGGGAATATGAGCTGTTATTGTTACTCAGCAAAGATTCCCCAGACAACCAGTAGATAACAATGGTGTCGAGCCTTCAGAGCCAAAAGTACGTGTCTGGCTCCCTTCCACATTCTGTCCATCCTCACATGGCATTAGTGATGGGACATTGGGCAACAGCTTATGACAATGCTTCATTTGCCTGAAGTAAAAGTGAAATATGAGTTAGAATTTGTAATTTTAATTGTTATTCAGTGGAATGGAGAGTGTTCATTTCTCCAGTCGAAATGACACATCTGATACCCCAGCTATGACACCAGCTTTGCCAGAGACAAGTGGCGCTATTCTCATTATCATTGGCTGTTTGTATTGTCTGTCAAAACATGGATTGGATGAGTTCTATCGGCATCATATAGACCATGTCTTATATTTCTATATCTCTATATATCACGATAAATATCTCTATCTTTGTTATCGCCCAGCCCAAGCTATGATTCAGAAGCTGGTTATTTTTTGTGGCTGCATGCACTGTGACTTTGCTCCTGTGACAGGTAGAGTCTGGTAGAATCACTGCCTTTCAAGTACTTGCAAGTACACTGAATGAGTTAGTGAGTGAGAGAGAAACGTGCTGTGTTGCTTCTAACCTGCTCTCTGAGCGATCCTTTTACATGTAAATACAGCTGAATTCATGGTTCAGTCATTTCTGATACTCATGGGTGTGGTAATGGTCCACCCACATAGTTTTAACTTAGCCTCATTCATTATTAATAACTCAGGTACTAACAGGTGTTTGGGTGGGGATGTCTCTGGTGGCAGATGTGAATTACTACCTTCATCTTTCACTGGCCATCCACTGACACCTTCTCACTGACCTTTGACTGTTGGTGCTTACTGATGTTGTTTCCAAACAGGTCCTTTAAATTTCAAAAGCTCTTTGACAAGAATTATTTCCTTTGGCTTCTTGAGGGATCTTCACTCTATTGTCAGAGTTCTTGCTGTTTCACTAATGTTGTGTTCCCCAAAGCTACCATGTGCTCCCATACAGTATCCCATTCAAGCTTTCTGCAACATCTGTTTGATGTCCACAAATCTTGTTTAACTTCTTGTCACACTCCGGATGGGAGTGTTTTCAGGAATAGGGCTCTTTGAAATAATGTTTGAATAAATGAGTCCTCTTCAAATAAAACCTTTTAGCTACAGTGATTTCTTGTTTTTTCTCACAAAGGCATTCAGCAGCCAACAGCCCCTGATTTAATCATTGCTGATAAAACATACAGTAGCTGAGAAACATTACTTTGTCTGCATAATGACACAGACTCATATTGTCTCTCTGCCTATCATCTCTTTTCCTCCTTGCTGTCTGGATCTGCAGCTCTATCACATATTCAGCAGGTAAACTGCTTCATGACAAGAAGGTGGATAGGGTACAGTTCATGAATTTTAAGTTTGGATTACGCTTGAATTATTAAACCGTTGCTTTTGTTGCAACATATTTACTTTACACAGTCTTTATTGTCTACCTTGTATTTTGTACATGTGCAAGGTGAGTGTGCAGTACGCTATGTTATCTGAGAGATAGGATGTTCACCATGTCTGTGCATGTGCTCGAATGTGGACTTGAACAATACATGATCTTGGGTGTTCAAAGAATCCAGCAGGGTTATAGCTAATAGCACACAGATAGCACAGCACCTAACGCTAACATAAACTTACATTATGAATGCTTATATTGTGTGTGAGTTATCAATGTGGTGTGACCCATCCTCAGATAAAATACACGGGGGGATTCCTATTTTATGGGACAGTGAGATAAAAACTGTATTGGTGATCTGTTCTATGATGGAAAGAAATGAGAAGTTTGTTGTTTTGTATCAGGCTGGACCATTGAGCAGAGTTGTATTTTGATTTAATTTAATCTTATAATTCCATAATATGATCTGTCAGAGATCCAATGTCTAAAATCAAAATATGACAAATTTAGGGAAAATTGTTTTTGTCACAACATGTATATTGTTTACAGAGTATGTCCTGTCTTGGAACACTAAAAAGTAAGAAAATCTTCACCCTGGAGGTTGAGATGTCTGATTTGATGTGGCCTCATAGATGGTGCACATCATGAAGTCACAACATGGCATTATTGCACACTGGAGGTTCCATAACCATAAACATATGTGAGTGTCAGTAACACTATGTCATGATTTACCCATTTGTTGCAAATGGGCAGGCGCTCAAGCCAAAAAAAGGGCACCCATTGCCAAAATTATTCATAAATTTAAGAAAAAACACAGTAGGATATATTTAACTTATTTTTTGTTTTTTGTTAACACAGTCTAATCAAATAGGGTAACTCAAATGATCAAATTGAATAAGTAAATGAATAACAGGCAAAAAATAATCTGCAATTATGCATGGATGCTCTTTGTATGAAAAGGCAAACATTTTCAGCAGGTGTGACGCCTAAATGCCTAAAAGTCACAATGGTGTGTCCGAGGGTCCGTGAATGCACCTTGTAGGAAGAGATGAGAGGATGTTTAGTCCAAAAACATGGTGTGAATGACCTAGTTTCAAGTTGAATATAAATGTCGGGGCTTGTGGATACCTGGATGACACCTGCCCCTCCATTGGCATAGTGTTGAGTAGATATGAGTGAATTAAACATTTTCAGTTAACTATCCCTTTAATACACAACTGGTTTCTGTCTATGATTGGCCATTTACTCATGTTTTCTGTCCTTGAAGGTGCTGTATATATTTTCTGTTTGATTCTGTGTGCACATTTGTGTCACAACTGATGTTTAAAATATTTTCATGTCATCTTTCAGGTTGAAGACGCCATGCTAATGTTTGACAAAACCACCAACCGACATAGAGGTAGGTTCACATTCTGTGTGTGTGTGTTTGAGCTTGATATTCTCCACACTCCGTAACGTTACATCAATAACTACATCAATAACACACACACACACACACACACGCCAATAAGTGAATCCCCTCAAAGATTCCTAGCCCCCTTAAGGTCAGCTACATTGTTGCCCATTTCAGATAGCTTTCACTATGCACAGCAATCTAGTCTAAATCTTTTGCCTTATCATAATTATTCTCCACACTGTTGACTGACACACACACACACACACTCACACACACTCACACACACTCACACACACACACACGATATGGATCTACACTGGCATTCTGGAGATTGGATGATGGAAGAGAGGGACACAGTAAGACTGAGTGGGTCAAATGAGGGAGAGGGAGAAATGGCAGAGGAGAAAAGCTGCCCCACAGCTGAACAGAAAAGGATGGAGATTGAAGGATGGAGGCCTGTGTCATCCGATAACGGTTCAGCTAGCTGTTGCTGCAGAGCAACGTAGGCGGCAGGATGGCTATCTCCACCCCCTCCTTATCTGAAAGCCTTATCTGTGGCTGCGGCCCTCTACCCCAAAACAGAGGACTTTACAAAGACACAGCAGCAGAGGGGGAGGAAAGGAGATAGACATTCACTTCTGAGCAGTTTTAATGAAGGATGCAGGAACCAATGAGTCACAACACATTGGGCCTCATGCAAGAACATCTGTTCAACTTCTGTACATCCAAATCATAGTTGTCTTGTAGAAGTAGGAACTTCTAAAAGTATTTTATCCTATGTGAATCTGAGCTGTCCTTGAAGAAACGTGTTAATTGTGACAGAGCTGTTGTGCTTTGGAGACCAAAAGGATCATGATTCTGATGGCATCAAACTTTTAGATCAGATTAGATTAGATCAGATATTTTAGATCAGGCTCAGGTATAGAGGGTCGTCCAAGTGCATTGGGCAAGATACTGAACCCCAAATTGCATTGCATTACGCCAGCTGTAATGCCAACAGTAGATAAAGAATCACAAGTGACTTAAAACCTAAAGCACTTTGAGTTGTGGAGAAGAAAAATTCTATATAAATACTATTCACTAGGAATTCAATGTTCATAAACTTACACTGCTCAAAACTGATATTGTACAGTCCGACAGATTCTCAAAGCCAGCTACTGTATATTTCATTTAACTCTTTTATCCAAAGCAACTTACAATAAGTGCATCAACCATGAGGGAACAAACCCAGAACAACAAGAATCATGTAAATACAATTACGGCCTGATCTCACATGTTATCATTTACGCAATTATTTCTATTAGATCACTTGCAAAACGCCCACCACTCAAACAAGCAATCTGTTATAATGCACACACAGTTTATCACTCTTTATTTGGGATCTTGGTAGATCAGGCCCTTAGTCTTCAAAAAAGCTAAACTACGAATGCTACATGTAAGTGCAATATATAAATGTAACTAAATATATATATTTTAAAATATAAACACACACAGTTGAAGATAGTTATTCGACATAATTTTCTTAACCAAGGTTTAGTCTAATATTTCCAGCTCCTCCCAAGGGATCCTGAAGTGTTCCCAGACTGGGATATAAATATATAACCTGTCAAGCCAGCTGTAGGTCTACCCCTAATGTAAATCACCCAGGAGGCGTAATAATTAGATGCCACCTCAAATGGCTCCACAAGATGCCCAAACCTCTCACACTATGTCTATAGCTGAACCCAGACACCCTATGAAGAATTTCATTTCAGCAACTTGTATCTGCGATGTCATTCTTTTTATAACTCACACTTTTGTAATGTTGGGGCTCATTGATGTGCTGTTCAAAGCTATGTACAATTTCGGATCTAAGTCAGTGACACATGATCTGCCAAATAGATCTGAATTGTGCAAATAGATCCAAATAGCAAATGGTCTATTGCCTGGTATGGTATGTACATTTCATTGGAAGAAAGCACCAAAGTCAGAACTTTCACAACTACTGCCAGCACTCATTATGATCAAATTGTGGAAAAATTGTGCAATGTAACTGTGGCACATGTCGATGCCACCAGGGTCTCCCAGACTCAGCCGGAGACAAAGGAGTTGCTTTTCAGCATCTTTATTTGCAGAACGGCAAACACTCAACTTAAAGTGTCCGACACATAACCTTTTCAAGTCTCTCTGCTAGGCTCAGCACTATCTGCGAGCCCTCCAGTCCTCAGTGCGTGTCTTTGTGTCTCTTCTCCTGTGTCTCTCTCTGGCAGCTCTGCTGCTGCCTTTTGAACTTCGCTGAATAATCCTCTGGTGCAGGTGGAGATGCTCTCTGAGCTGGCAGACTCCCTGCACGACTTTGCTGATTGGCCCATTACCTCCCCCCAGCTGTGTGGGAGGTCTGGGGGGTCCAGCTGTGGCTCAGAGAGGACAACTCGGTGTGAAAATCAGTCTTATAAATAATACAGCTGTGGTAATAACCAGCTGCTTTTGACCTTGCCTTATGGCATGACTGTGGCCAGTTTTTATTTCACCTCTGCCTGTGATTGGCTTATACATTATTAAGCCACTTTCTACTTCAGAGCTTAGCCCTGCCAGGTGCCGATTTCAAGTCATACCATATTCTCTTTCATTTGCATTTTATTCTACGATTGTTCCATATCTCCCTTTGTATCACAAAAGATTTAAAGAAATGTTTGCACCTCAAGGTTGACTAGGGGTTTGTGATGCAGTTCACTCACTGACCCTGCTATTTACTGTATAGATCAGGGGCCTTGTAGTCAACCAACTTCTAGGGACAAGATTAATTTATTAACTGAAGACTCAAGACACAGATGGACAAATGGATTCCTGTTTCCTGTTTGACAAAACAGTGTTCTAAATGTTTCTAAATTTCGTTTTTTTATATTGACTGCAAAAAAATCTAAAGAAATGGACAACCATAGGATAGACATTGTTATTATTAGAGATACATATCAATTTTAAACTTCTTGCCTTGGCAGTAGATTAACTGAAATGAGGCCTACACTATTTTACATCAATTTTACACATGAAATCATGATTATTCTTCTAATCAATCGATCTTAGTCATCACATTAGTGAGGACAGTCATTATAACCAGTTAAGATGACCAGATACAAATAAAATCGCATGTTGTAATAATACACAATGCTGCTTGCATTCTTTACTTACAGTACTTGCCAATTACCTTCAGTAGATCTATTTTTTATAATTTGTCATTTGTTATGATAAAGATTTTGATAAAAAATATTTCATCTGAACCAGATGATCATTCATGATAAAAAAAAAAACTTTATGTAAAAAATAATTTGATTTATATAAAAACTAACCAAACTGTGATGAACCTGTGATGAACCTGTGTTGAACCTGTGTTGAACGTCTTTTTTACGTGTGAAAGCCCAGGATGTAAACAAAGCAACTTGGACTCACAGGGGACGAGTGCTGGCGATTCATAGTAAATAAAGAGTTTTGCAGCAGATAATGCGTTATTTAGAGGCTGTATTGTGGATGCCCCAGTCCCTTGCGTTGTATGGATATACACCGATCAAATGTGGATCGAAAAGCGTCCGATGTACTCCAAGTTACTCCAAACCTTTATGGGTGATTAGATCTACATACCAAATGCTGGAAATAAGGACCAGGTTGAAAAAAAACGAACTTCTCCTTTAATAATATGGCACCATCATACCTTAAAGCAATCATAGTACCATATCACCCCACTAGAGCACTGTGCTCCCATAATTCAGGCTTACTTGTTGTTCCTAAAGTATTGAAAAGTAGAGTAGGAGCCAGAGCTTTCAGCTATCAGGCTCCTCTCCTGTGGAATCATCTCCCAGTTTCAGTTCGAGAGGCAGACACCTTCTCTACGTTTAAGAGGAGTCTTTAAACCTTCCTTTATGATAAAGCTTATAGTTAGAGCTGGTCCAGACTTGCTCTTTGTTATGCTGCTATAGGTCTAGAATGTTGGGGGACACATGACACATGGAGCTTCTCTTTCCTCTTCTCCATCTTTGTCACTTTAAAGACATTAATGTCTCATCAATACATGTTACTCACTTGACTTCTTCTCCGGAGTCCCTGTGCCCTATAACTCGCAGATCCAGGGCTGCGGCTGTGGCCACATCATGAATCATGATGGTGGATCACAAATTAGACATCGTGATCATAATGGCGGATCCTGTATCGTGCTGGCTGATCATGATGGTATTGGCGGATCCTGTATCGTGTTGGCAGCTGATCGTGGATGGTGGACAATGATCGAGGTGGCAGCCAATGATGGACCCTGAGGTCCAGTGGATCATGACGATGGATTGTGGATTATGGTGGCAACAGATCATGGTGGTTGATCCTGATCGTGCTGGCTGCTGATCGTGGACTATGATTACTAGAAAACTGCTTGATACACAATATGCCTACTCAGATATTCTACCATTACTGACAATAATTCCTCAATTCACCTTCCATCATGCTACAAACTGTTTACTCAAAGCAATGCTGTAATTAAAAATATTTTTCTGACATTCTTAATTACACGTGGCATCTATTGCACTTCTGTGCATCCTGGGAGAGGGATCCCTCACATGTGTCTCTCTCTAAGGTTTCTATAGGGCATTAACTCCAGCCAACAATAAAAAATAATGCATACTATTTAATACTGTGCTTTACTAGCTTTTTCTCATGTGGTTCACAGTCAAACCTGAACTGCATCCTTTACTCTACCACTCAATCCCTGCTGATTCATTGCCAGTTGCATCAGATGTCTGCAGTACAATATTTTGCCAGTAAGTTAGTTGGTGAAATCAACATTTTTGCTGAATAACATCTGACATATAAGTGCAGGAGAAACTAATGATTTGTTGACTGAGATGACACAAACACACACACACAAGCTAATCCCCTAATAATTCTATAGAGAGCATGATTGGATTGAATGAAGAATAAAGAGCAGAAGAAAGCAGCGAATGATGCGTGCCATGTCTGTGTTTGCAAAGCCACCATTTAGCATATTTTGGTAATTGCTCGGCACAAATTCAAACTCATTAAATGACTTGTGATGTGCAGCAGTGGCTTCATAATAATTTGCACGCTCGAACTCAGTACATCCTTAGACAAATAATGGTGTGCCTCAAGTAATGTTTCATTTACTTTTTGCAACTGTAGTGTACATTGCATGATATATATAGATTGTTGTAGCATATGTAAATTGACTTATACTGATATCTCAGTTAAAAAGCAATCACTGGCTACAGGGACAGTTATACAGCCTCAAGCCCCACAGAAAGCACTCATCCAGATGCCCTGAACCAGTTCTTTTCTCGTTTCAACTCGCAGAACTGAGAGGCTCACATCTGCAGTATCAGGGTCAGATCCACCCTTGGTAGATTTAATGCCAGCAAAGTGGCTGGGCCAGATGGAGTCTCTAAGAGTAAGAAAGGTATTCACTAACGTTTTTAACCTTTTGCTTGAAAGGCTGTGACGCCCACTTGCCTCAATTCAGCCTAAATTATCCCAGGTCCAAATGAAACAGCAGTCTAAATGACTACTGTCCAGTTGCACATTGCACAATCCTTTGAGAGATGTATCCCCCATGTATAGGTTGCCATCCCTGTTGAATTTGACCAACATCATTTTGCATATCAGAACAACAGATAAACAGAGGATGGATCATAACAGCTCTACATATAGCCCTGGCAAATCTGGACCAGCAGCACGTCTATGTGAGGATGCTGTTTGTTGATCATTTAAAACTATAACCCTCCACAAACTGATTGAGACTGTAGACTTTATTGTCCCGTAGGGGAATTTTGTTCTGACTGCCACTCCTGTAACATAAAACATAAACCATAAACCCTTCTCTACATTCAAGTTACATTCACCGTGGCAGTTTGTTAGGTGCTGCAATGGCAGAGGGGACAAAGCTCCTGCTGAATCGGGCCCTTCTCCATTTGAAAGTTTTGTACCTCCACCCGGATGGCAGTAATGTGAAGTGGTGATTGAGGGGGTGGTTGGTGTCATTTGCTATAGTGGGTGCTAGGCGTGTGATGGCTCTGTTGTTCTGTAGATTTGGGGTTTGGGAACGCTGATAATTTTAGAAGCAGTATGTCAGATGGCGGTAGGTCTTTTTTTGTTGGAGACTGTAAGCATGCTTTAGAAACAGGTGTAACACTACAGCAGAATGGGTTGTACTATGCTTTTCAAAAGCAGCACCAGCAGGTGGGGTGGCAACAGACAGTGCTCTGAGTTTGTGGATGACATGGAGTCTGTTATTGTCTGTTGACAGAAGTGATGTGCTGATCAAAACTGAGTTTATTGTCTATGGTAGGTCTTGCCCCCCTGGCTTACATGGATGGATCAGCGATTTGAATAGTTGTTGCATTGCAATGTGAATGCAAAACTAGTTGAGGGTAACTTGATTCAAATTCTTTGCCTTGAAGCTTTGTTTAAACCATATACTGCTCAGTCGCCAATGTTTCACACGGATGACTTATACTACTCCACAACGAATGTGTTTATAGGGCAGAGTTCCCCCAAAAGTTCAAACGGTTGCCTGAGAAAGTTCTTCCGTGTAGGCCTAACAAAGTCTGGTCCCCCCCTAGTTACTGTTGATCAGTAATAAATATATTTTTCTACGTTATAGTAAACACTGAAATTATAGCCTGTGTGTGGAAGGTTGCAGCTGTCTGTGTCTAATGGGGGTAGGGGGTATTATGATGTTGGCTCAACTCACACACAAACTCTCTCTCACTTACACTCATGCAAAAGTATTTCTTATTACTAGATTAAATCGATGGAATAATCAATAGAATACTTGATTACTAAAATAATTGATTGCTGCAGCCCTAATTGGGGTGCCTCAAGTGTGTGTCCTCAGCCCTGTCCTCTACTCACTCTTCAACCTCGACTGCCCCCCCCCGTTCACTCCTCCAATGTCATTGTCAAATTTGCCATTGACATCACCATAATGGGGCTGAAAACCGACAACAACAAAGCTCTGACACCACAAAAACAGATGGTGAAGTCCAGGTGTACTCAGCACACCACTCCAGGAGAGGGCCCTGGGTTCCTCCTGGTGCAGGACAATTTCTGGCCTCATATGGCCAGAGTGTGTAGGCAGTGCCTGGATGACAAAGCCATTTAACGCTATTGACTGGCCCTTACGTTCCCCTGACCTAAATCCAATTGAGCACCTATGTAGGAACTCACTGATGCCCTGATGTAGGTCTGGGAGGAGATCCCCAGGATCCACAGACTCATCACAAACATGTTCAGACCTCTGGAGTGCATACAGGCATGCAGAGGCCATACACACTACTGAGTCATATTATGAGTTGCCGTGATGAAATTCATGCAAGTTGGATCAGCCTTTGGGTTCAGTTTTTTTACTGGTTTTGAATCCAGTCCTCAGTAAAGAGTAAATAAATGAATATTGAGTAAATAGTTAGGTGACTATAGCACCTCATTATTAATTCTGGAAATTAGTTTTTGTTTGCAACAAAACCCGACAACTCTTGTGAGTTTCTTCTAGCTCAGCTGCCCTAGTGTCCAAAGAGTGGCTTTGATTTATTGCAGTAAGAACTTTTAAAATGCTCCATGTAATAATTCAACAAAGTGGCTGGATATTGACTTTCCATTTTGCAGTCAGAGAATAGAAACAGACAGAACCATTTTTATTAATATTTGGCTTCATTTTTTGTTACCCATTGTCTTTATTGATTGTTTTCCTCTACTGTGCTTGGTAAAATGTGAGAGCTCCTGCTCGATCTTTCTGGCTGAGAAGAGTGTAACCAAATATACATACATTTGTTTAATTCTCCTGTGAGAGCTCCACTTACATCCAAATACAGAGCTGGTAATCAGCAATTGCAGAGTTGATATTCAGCAGTGAGAATGTGGCAGGGGAGAGCTCCACAGAAGCTCAGAGATAACAGCATCCTCAGACTCTAGTGTCTCATCTGTCACACATAGATTGCTTTAAATCTGTCTGAGAGCACTTCCATGATCTAATTAGAAAGGCACTCTCTCACCCTGTATGTCTTGTTCGTTCAGTCATTCAGCCACCTCTCTCTTCCTTTGATTCCTTTCTGTTTACCTCTGTCTCCTTGCATGTCAGTGTCACCCCCCGACCCCGCTTCATTGGTCATGCCAGTTGATTTGTTGGAGAAAAGCCTCTCATGCTTTTCGCCTTGATGTGTCATGTGTAATTAAAGCCCAAATTGTTTTGATGCCAGTGTAATCACATTAGTGTGTTATTGCAGGAGAGAAAGAAGAGAGTGGTGGGAAGAAAGAGGGGTGAAATTGGACTTTCTTGATTCCACATTCACAACCTGCTACCACCGTGTGTGTGTGTGTGTGTGTGTGTGTGTGTGTGTGTGTGTGTGTGTGTGTGTGTGTGTGTGTGTGTGTGTGCATTAATCTGTCACTCAAGTTCAAAATTCAGGTTCATATGGCATTCCATTAACATTTCTGTGAAATTGCAGTGATGACGGACAGAGAGGATACTGGGCTGAGAGACTGGAAAAAACTTGTATCTCATTTTGAACAAGCAAATACAAGTTGAAGTAAAATAAAAAGTTCAATCAGCCTGCACGTGTCCTGCAGCTATGAGGAACCCACAGTGTCATAAAGTCATGTCAGCTAAAACAACCACACCCATAGTGCAGTCCAACAATAAAGATAGAATATAAAATTGCTTTTCCCTATTATGGCATAGGCCGATGAGAGCCCCTATAAGGCCTAAAACACTGAAAAATGTATAACAAAATTAAAGATCAAGTGCTTTCTCCAAGCACAGGCCATCAAATGTCCAACTGCTCACTGAAGTCACGCAGGTTGCTTTAAGAGTTGACAATAACCACATTAGTTTTGGGAAGTAAAAAGAGAAAGAATCAAAACAACCCAACAAACATGTTGAAGTAATGGTTTGAACTGTTTGATCCACAGTGTGCAAGCGACATGTTTTATACAAGCATGATGGTTAAGCTAATTTCACATTGTTATGGAGATGCTAAAACGAAAGCTGTCTGTTTGTCCTGTTACTATTGTCTGAGACAAACTCCCACCTCCCCTCATGTAGCTCTTGAGAAACAACATTTCTCCAAATCATGTTTCATAAAGTAATTATGACGTATAGGGAAATGGTTTGAATTTATATAGAGCTTTTCTAGTCTTGATGATCACTCAAGTCAGTCAGTCACAGCCACCCCAAATAACAGATGTAATGCAGCTTCCTGCAGTAACATATATGAGATCAACATCTCTCCACATAATTTTATTAACATTTGTGTCATTGAATCATTTGCTCCTTCTTTGTGCAAAACTGAGTAAAAGTTCATTGTTATTTTTAAATTCCTAATTTTACTTTTAAATAATTCACTACATGGTAAAAATCAGGTAGAAAACCAATTACAATATGCAATAGTTGAGATCAGTGTGTATGAAACACTGGCATTCAAATGTACTAGGGGCTACAAAAGGGTTATTGCAGCCAGATTTGTTCTCTTGAGGTCATAGTTAAATTTTTCTCCAATGCAAGGAAGATAAAGTGCTACACCGAATCATGTTCACTGCGTTCATGATGTGCCATTTTTGCAAAGGTCATTGGTTACGCAGCTGCTTTTTATGCAACAGAAGAGATATTTATTCCTGGTGAGTACCACCTGTTAAAAATAGTAATCACAGCATCACCAAGTCATTATGAGTATTTATGTTTTGTTTCATTTATCAGTTTGTGTGTGCCATGTTTTACTGCTGTATGCACTGATTTTGAAACACAACAGATCATTTGAATGGTTACTTAACCCATACATGCACATCAAGGCAGTGGTGTTGAAGCTCTGGCTACATATGAATAAACACTCCTTCTCTGAATGTCAGTATTCCTCTGTATTTATCTTCCTGTCTAATAAAGCAGACTTTCAGACGTCATAGACATTAAATCCCTTTATTTCAAGTCAGAGCCACTCCATGAGCAGAGGCCCTTTCCTGCATGTCCTCCTCTTTCTCCTTATTCACCTTGTGTGTTTCTCTCCCAGCCCCCATCAGTCTGCTTAACGAATTTCTCTCTGCTCATTACAATGTAGTGAGATGGCTTGCTGCCTCAATCGATTCCTCTGTCCACTCTCATTTACTTTACATGGGATCCTGTTTCTAAAGAGTGTAACTGTGTTTTCTCCTCTCTCCTCCTTGTCTTCCTTCTTCCTTATTGTTTTTGATTAAGAGGATGTGTAAATAAGGGCATAAATTCCGCGTGCCAATCTATTTATTGACTCAGTTCAATCTGGCTAGTTTCCCCATCACACCTCCCAAGGTGAAAAGGGACCATAGGATTTTGTCGTCATTTCTGAGTGTTTTGTTTGTGTATTCATGGCACATTTACACATGAAACCCTCTTTCTAATTCAAATGTCTATTGAAATTCACTGTGCTTTACTTGTTTGGATCAGTAAAAGCCATTAATGAGAAAGCCACTATATGACAATGTATGTATTACTTTATTCTCCACATGGAGCCATGATTTTCTAATTAGGACAAATTCTGCTAGTACGTTTTCTGTGCAATTGTGTGTAATTAAGCAAACAACAAGTAACACATGGCAGATGTGTTTTTAACATATTGAACACAGCCAGAATGCCCCATGAACATGAAGTAATGGGAGTGGAGTTTGTAAATCATACAACTTTTAAATAATTTATTTTATTGGCTCAAGGAGATTGTCTCTTAGAAGAATTAGATAAAAGCCAATGGCAAATTTGAGACACTACCAGTACATGAGAGATGAAGGTGAGTTGCTCAGCACAGCACTGTGTGCAAATATTGTTTATAAATGTCCAAGTGTACACTGAATGAGCGTGTGTGCACTGTGCCTTATAGGGAGCTGAATAAGAGGAGTTGCCACCTAACCTGAAAATGATTTAGTTACAGCGATTAAAACTCCAAACTGTTAATCGATTAAAAAAATGCGTGATCGTATTGATGGAAACAATGTCTTTTAGTGTCACAACGTTTTTTAACAATTTCAACCTTGTGATTTTCATCGTTCCTTCACATTTGATTGTTGATCAATCAAGATGTTACAATTGTCCCAAAGAATAATATGCAGACCATGTGTAGACAGTTAATGAGTGACAATAATATTAACAATAATAAAAACCATTCATGCTACAAGCATAGTGAACCAGTGAATCCATTCATTTGGCCCCTTTTTTGACTGCAGAGAATCCATCTTGGAAACCATCAAGACTGAATTTTCTTGTCTTTTAAATGTACAAAGCAGAACATCTCATTTTGATCAAGCACACACACACACACACACACTTTAAGCCAGTGAGCTCCCACTGGCTTTGATTGAGAGTAGATACTGGATTCCATTTGTGAAAATGTTGTCCTGGTGTGCGTCTGTGTGTTAATGACTTCTCTCACTTGGGAGTATATTGAAAAAGGGTGCAGAGTGAGATGAAGATGAATAGTGAAACCAATGAAAAGAGAGTTAAAAACAGGGGGCAAGAAGCAACAGCACTTAATGGAGAGAAACAAACAAATGTGTAGCTGGTGTTTCTATTTTCTCATACATGTTTCTCATGCTGAATTCTGTCTTTTAATTCTGCAGTAACAGATAAATAGAATATTCACAAAAAGATATTGTAGAATTGTATCTGCCCATTCATTTATGTAATTATACTGTGGTGTGATGCATGATGTCACGTCTCTGTGATGAAGAATTGTGCCAGTAATCCTTTGTTACACAAGCAAAACATTTATATATTTAATTATTTATACAGGGGTACAACAGAAATAGCATATCATATTACAATTACATGGTATTGTACAAATAATTTCACGTTTTGACAATTAAAACATGAATGAAAAATTGAAAAGAAGTTATTTAATGAGTTAGTGATCCACAATAATTCTCAACTGTAATTACTCAGAAACCTTTCATCTCAACAATCTCGATTTTTTAATAATATCAGTAATTCCTCCATCATTATGCTGACAAAGTATACAATGTTGTCTACTCCATGTGTGAACCTGTTTTGAGATGAATGCTTTGTGATGGTCAGTGTCAATGATCTGATATAATAATTAATTTGCACGACACATGGGAATGAAAACAGCAGCTATACATTAATAAAACATGTTCTGTGCCCTCTATTCTAGACATAACCTTCTTTTCTAATGTCCAATATGGCTGGTTACTCCTTTGAACTCCTTTGATGCAGCATTTATTTGCATAGTGTCTCCTCCTGGGGTCTGGCATTAAGGTTCTAGCATTGATTTTACTCACTTTGCACCTATCAGTTTGTGTGTGTGTGTGTGTGTGTGTGTGTGTGTGTGTGTGTGTGTGTGTGTGTGTGTGTGAAAAGCTGTCATATGAGGGCAGCTTGTCCAACTGTGTGTGTGTGTAATTCACTGAATACCCTACAAAACTTAATAAGTGTGAGATCCATCCCAAGCATTTACCCAAACTGGTATGAGGAGACTCGAGCTTATATTGGTACTGTGTTAAACAGAGAATGCTGCTCTCCTTCTTTGCTAAGAGAGGGTCAAAGTAGTAATTGTGATTGCTCATACTTGACACAACCTATATAAACACAACAATAGTGTATTTTTTTATTCCACCCTGTGCCTTTGTATTTGTATCATTATCATTAGTCCCTGTGGCTGAGCCACTAACCTTCTGAGATTTGAAAAGTAAATAGTAAAATATCAAAATTCCCAATAGATCTGGTTCATAAGTAATGAAACTTTCAGCAATTAATGAGCAGGCTTTACAATAAAATTGATTTATGTTACTTAATTACTCTCTTTTACAAAATATGACCAATAAGAAAATGTGCTCATTTGTGCATAGTGTGCTGTAAGGTTTGTCAGAAGATTCATCTAGATTCATTACCTCTCTGGAGACAAAGTTTTCCTTCCTCCCAAACAAAACAACTTGATATTCTTATCACACCAAAGCCTGAGTTAGATATGAGAAAGTGTCAAAAGTAAATAACACACAAAGCACATACAGTACATGTACAGACACAGGTTGTGCAGCAGCAAGAAAAATAAGAAATCTATAGTGAGTGTACATCTGTGAACCTGGAGAAGCAGAGCTGTACGTGTACATCTCTATTTCTTAATCAATACAAATAATGTTTGCTCTCATCTTTAATTGAATCATGCTTTTGCAGAATAATGACCAGTTGTCCCTGTCTCTCTTTTCTATTTCCTGCCTCCTGTGTCTCTCTTTTCTATTTCCTGCCTCCTGTGTCTCTCTTCTGTTCCCACTATTTTCTCTATCCCTCTGTCTCCTCTGCAGGTTTTGGCTTTGTAACATTTGAAATAGAGGATGTGGTGGAGAAAGTCTGCGAGATCCATTTCCATGAAATCAATAATAAAATGGTGAGTGGCTCCCATCACTTTACAGAATGTCTGAGAAAGATTCTGATACATTTTTGATCTTCCTTGGTGTGGTGTGGAAACTGATAGTGGACAAGTCGGGATGTAGACTGGCAGTGCGAGTACACACACACACAGACAGTAGTTTGTTTGTCTGTCACACCTTCAGTTGGCATTAAAACTAAAAAGGATATAGTTTGTCCAGTCTGGGCTACTGTAAAAAACATGGTGGACTCCCTAGAGTGGACCTTCTCCCGAGGTAAATATAAAGTATTTCAATACAAAGGGCCCATTCTAGGGTAAAGAAAAAAACAATTCTTACAATTTAGATGAAACACACCAGTGAAAACATCTCTAGGATTATTTTATATTCAATTTCTGCCAATAGATCTCTTTCACCTGAATCTTACACACTGGACCTTTAAGTAATTATCTCTAATTATGATGATTCATTTTGGAAATGATCAGTCAAAGGTCAAGGTCAACAAAAATATGCCAACAATCATGACAGTGCAGCTGCAAATCTGAACCAAATTTGATTATCATAGCATAAAGTGATTTTTGAGATGGTGTAATATGACATTAATGAGTTAAAACTAGGCAAGGCGCAACAGTATTTCAAGTAAACTTGAATCTTGAAAGAATCAGAGTCTTAACAAGTCGTAAAGTAAGTTAACAGTGTGTGTTATGAGGTGAAGTGAAGTGGCTCGCTATTATTAAATGCCAGACCTACTCTCAAAGCTAATTCCTTTACATTCACCTTGTAACATTTAAATCATTCCCTGCAGTGTATGCGGTTTATTTGTATCATATGCCTCACTAACCTATGTGTAGGGGGACTAACTGACTAGGTGGGTTATGGATTACTCCTGCTTTTCAGCCAAAGTTCCCGACGTCTTCCACCACCGGGCTTGTGAACCACGATGTGGTCTGTGGGCATCCCCTTCGGCCAGGCTCCGAGCTCAGCCAGCTCAGACGCTGCTGTATGGTTTTACTTCACAAGTTATGGAGATATGCCCCCGTGCATAGCGAATAAGTGTTGTGAATAGAGGCTGTGCTCTGGGTCAGAAAAGGTCTTGGATCGTTACTGTGGATTTTCTGCATCAGATTTCAATTTACAAATATTTTTGAGGTGTTAAGGATTTTAAATTAGTAATCACATCAATTTGGTTCCTCAATTTGGCATAGGTGTGGAACATTGGCTTGAAAGACATTTTCTAGTCTGGTCTAAACTTGATATAAGGGATCTTAATATCTGTTTGGTGCAGAAGTGCAAAGCTGCATCAACAAGCATTTCACCAGCATCCACAACATGCAATCAATGCTACTTGCAGCTTTAATTTACATTTTGTCTATACTCCACAGGTAGAATGTAAAAAGGCCCAGCCTAAGGAAGTGATGTTTCCTCCCGGGACACGCGGACGGGCAAGGAGCCTACCATACACAATGGAGGCCTTCATGCTGGGCATGGGCATGCTAAGTACGCACACAGTTTGTTGTAGCTGAATACATTCATTTTACATAACCTAATACCTTTCTTTAACTAAAGCTTGTTGGCTGTGTTTTAATTTCAATTCAAAGAGGAGGATAAAGCAGCATTACCATATCATGTATGTTTCCTTCTTTAAAAGCATACACAACTGAAAGGGGGGAGGTGTACTGGTCATGGAATCAGTCAAATGAGGCATTTTTATTGTAAGTCTAAAAAGACGTATTTGCAGATAATCCTTTGTTTTATTATTATTACTATTATTATATATCATACAAATTCTAAATATACTACAAATACAGTATGCTTTGCATTAGTCTTTTTCTTTATATTATTATGTATTATCACTTTTAATTCACCTTTTAAATGAACTGAAAGTTTTTAATTCACGCAAAATTATTATGTCAAGGAAAACAAATTACAGAATGGTGTTTTACTAAATGCAGGGATATGGGTAAATTGCAATAAACTGTACTGTAAAGCACTTTGAGTGGTCATCAAGACTAGAAAAGCACTATATAAATAAAGACCATTTGCCATTCCACAGAGAAAAACTGAAGTTTTTTTTTAAATAGACAAATGGATGTCATCAGTATGGGTTTGCTTCGAACAAATACAGATTGCTATAAATGTATTTGTCAAAGGTGTCGTAGTTTTTAATACTTTGTCTGTGGTTAGAAAAATATGTCCATTTTTTTCTATAATTTCTTTTCATCTCTTGTCTTTCTCCAGGTTATCCTAACATTGTGGCTACTTATGGCAGAGGCTACACTGGTTTTGCCCCAAGCTATAGCTACCAGTTCCCAGGTAAGTTACTTTAAATGATTTGGTTCCCCTTCTGACACACACAGACAAACACACCTACGCACACACACACACACACACACACACACGCACACATGTAGATCTTAGCAGGGTTCTTCAGGATGAATGTGCAATGCTGTCACAGCCTGGGGTCCGTTTCAATTGTTATTGCCTGAGGGCTTTTGCTGCCATTATGAAAAATATGAAAAAATTGCATTGATGCAGGAGACATGACTAAATTTTTCAACACCACAAGTTTCACAATCTACATTAGGTTCACATTCAATAGAATCAAAAAGTATCCAAGCTGATCTACAATCAGATTTTCAACCTAAGGTTTCCCCCCAGAAACAAACCTAGTGACATAATTATCACAGAATTTTAACGCACAGCAACAATAGCTGCAGCTGATGGGAAATCCCACAATACATTTTAAATGTTTCTTTTAAAGTTAGTATTAATGCTTTTTAGTAAAAACCATGTTGATCATCGTAAATGGAGAAATAAACCTTTCCTAGATTCTCATCTGAGGGAATGATAAATCTTTGTCAACATGTGGAGCTGAACACCAACCTGACATGTAGGAGCAATGCACACACAGTACCACAGACTGTCTGCATTGAGCTACATTGCTTTACTTAAATTACTGATATAAATGTACTGAGGGTTTTAGCGTCAGGATAACCAGACATAGTTTAATATTTTTATCCTTCCCTTTAAGTAGTTTATCCTGTGAAATTAACTTTTTATTTTGAATGGGGGAAAGATAGTTTACAGATTCACCTTTTAGTAGCTGTTCTTCCTGCATTTAGCAGCTATAACTGTGTTTCTTTCTAATTTGAATAATGTGTTTGATCTCCTCGTTTTTTAAATATGCTGCCAGTCAAACTTGTGTGCACATTATCAGATCTTAATGAGGACAACCTGGTTTTCAGCTTGTCCCACCCTTACAGCAGTCATCTAGCAACAAAGCTGCACACAAAAACATTCTTTGGTTGATTGAAAATGTTAAAAATAATTTTTAAAATGATGTGAAAAACATGTGTACCATGAGCTGTTCCCTTGAGTACATTTAAAAATAAATTCTTCTGTTTTCGCTATTACCTCTAAGTGACAATTTTTGCCAAATCTGAAGACATTCCATCAAGCCAATCTTAAGATATCGGGAGGCGAAAATATTGATTTGACGGTTCACAGGGACCTAGACATTTGACCAGCCATAACTGCAGGCTTTATCAAAAAGGAATGTTTAAAGTCTAACCTTAAATGTAGAGATGTTGATATGTCCATTAACTACACAACAACACACAAAAGCATGTGTGTTGTTCTGATGCCTGTGCAGTAATTAGCACTTAGTTAATGTTTGATAATGGTCATGGTCATGCCTCAGTAGTAAATACATTTGAATATATCACAAATTGCTCCAGTCATAGTTAGTGAAATGACTGATGCTGGAGGGACAATCTCCAAACGACATAAACCTTAACTTAATGTGAGTTTTGAACTTTAAAGTTAGAAATGTTAATACTTTTAGTTGTACTGTCACATAAATCAGCCACATGATATTATTATATATCCCTTTTAACTCTGAAGGTCTTCAGCGCAATTTTATGTTACCAACTGCCATTAGATGTTATCAGGTGTTAGCAGCCACCTGCGGATGTTAGGGACATAACTTAGCGTCAAGTGTTTTGGCCTTGTAATCAACATGTTGAATTAATAGTATAGTCATAGTAACAGAATGTTGACTGCCCTTCCTGCTCTTTTCTCAGGCTTCCCAGCTACAGCGTATGGACCAGTTACAGCAGTAGCAACAGCTCGTGGATCAGGTAGGGGGACCCATGGAAGAGGTGGCAGCTAAATGGCATATGGGCAGAATGCAAGGGCAGGTAAACGCTCTGTCAGTATTCTGTGTAGCCTGACACTGTCTCCATGCACTCTCTCATTTATCTGTTCCACTAGACACACACAAACAAACACACACATAATCACGCTATAACACCCTAACAATTACTGTACATACTGCTGGTAAGTTGGATAAAGAGGATACGTTTCTTCTCCTCTAAATTTGGTGACAGTAAACATACAGTTATAGTAGATTCCACGGTCTGTCTGAAGACCTACAGTACCTGTTATGTAAATTCATCATGGATGGATGTTTTTTTTGCTATTGTTTTTTTATTTCCTTTTAAACTGCTACTTGCTTTTGTGTGTGTGTGTGTGTGTGTGTGTGTGTGTGTATGTGTGTTTGTGCATAGTCTCAAAGCAAAAGCAAGCTACATCTATTTGACATGGCAAAAGATTGTTTTTCCTTACTGCCCTGAACTAGTCAAAGAGTTCTCATTGCATCAGTCATTTTAATAATGACTTATGTTTTTTATCTGATTGTGTTTCACTATTTATTGGCCAGTTTTGAAATAACAGGAACACATCAACAGAGAAATTCTGTCAATCAGTCAAGGTCATTATAAACGTCAGTGATGAAGTCACACTCCCATTCATTCCCTCCCCCACCCCCACCTCCTTATCTTCCAGGGTTCCCTGATTATGGGTTGTATTCTGCATCTGGACATGGCAGTGACGTGCGGGGAGGAGCCTACTCCCTGGCTGATTATGGCTCCCTGGGGGCCCAGACGGCAACTCAGATCCTGCCCAGTGAGCATGCCAGCTCGGCCTGCAACTCTCCCACCTCCCTCCAGCACATCCTGCACAGCCCGCAACCTTTTAAGAGCCCAGGTCTGTATTTCCATGTCTCTGTTACATCTACACAGACAAACACAGCTCATCAACAACCCAAGGGGGGATGAAAGGAGTGTGCAGTTATGATTTGCAACAGTGCTTGCTTTTTATCAATTTCATTTAATTTTGTCATTAGTTATTTTGTCATTATCATTGTGTATTTTCACATTGGCGCATTACTTTTAGGGACTTACAGAAAGTGTCCACATTATTCTATGAGACCTTGGATCCAGACTCTAACTGTCTGAAGATCATAGTTCCTACAAACAAAAGACAAATGAGGATACCTCTTTGTGTATAGCTGTCATTCGATTACAGATTTTTCCCCCAAATATTGGGATCCAGAGAATGCAACCTGTTGAATGATGAGTGAGTCTATACTGACAAATCTTAAGGATTTGTCAGTATACACACCTGTGGAGATCTTAAGGCTCATTATTTAAATCCTGTCACATTTAAATAAAGCTTTAATAAAGCTGATTCATATTTAACCACTGCCTTTTTTGGCATATTCAGCATATATTTGTACACACACGCACAATGTAGAGTTGGAGGTGGTGGTAAGGGAAAGCAATCTATTAGTCATGATCCTTGACTGAATACCTATTTCTGGAATACCTTAGTCTCTCTTTTGTGTGTGTGTGTGTGTGTGTGTGTGTAAACACCCGAGACATTCTCTGCACTGTACCATTATCTTTGTTTATATATTCTACTGTGCATATATACTGTAATATACGCCTAACTACTGCAGCCCATGAATAGATCCTAAAAACATTTAAGATGGTGTTCTGCAGTACTTTTCTTCTTCAGTATTACTCTGATGAGGTGAGTCCATGAAATATTTCTGCTCAAAATACCCAGGACACCCTGTGTAATTTCCTGCCTGTCAGGCAGCTAGATCCAATACCCCAAGTGCTTTGGAGAAGATAATCACCTTCATATATTTAAAGAGGCTGGAGAAGAAGCAGCACGGAGATATAGAGGGGAGGGGAATGTGGATGTGGCGAAGAGTGCTGGAGGCTCAGGTGTTGATTAGATGAGGGGTGTTGTGCCCACTTCTCCTGTGAAGCCTGTTTTGGCTTCATAAACTGTCCGGTAGTCATAACTGCAAAGAAAAAGAGTCTGAAATTAAGGACTTGTTTTTTCCCCTTTACATTTTGGTGATGTGAAAAAATTGTACTTATGTTGAGCTTTAAAATCAACTATAACAATTAAAAAACTTTATATATGCAGTAAACTACTCCAATATATCTCATAAAGACCAAGATGTTTCACAATTCTATCTCAGTTAATTTCAGCTGATCTTCTATATACATATATATATATATGTATACATACATATATATATATATACCACCATTAACTTAAAATAATCAGATGGTGTTAAGTAAAGTTGCTTTCTCTTTGTTTGCCTGGTTGTAGTCAGCATTTATCTCTGAGTGCCAGTTATAGATTATCTTGCTTATCTGTCTTTTGGCCTTTCCTCAACAGGAACCCATCCAACTCGGCCTGGACCCTTTCATGGTGCCAACAGTCCTGGTCCTGTAGCCGACCACTATGGAACCGCCAGTCAGGACTCTGGTGTGAGCAACTATATCAGTGCCACCAGCCCTCAGCCAGGATCTGGTTTCAGCCACAACATTGCTGTGAGTGTATCTTTTTTTCATTATCATCATCTATCATTTGAGAATCTCTCCACTAACTTTTTGCGGCTCAACACATTCTCTGCCCTTTCCCCTGACTTCACTGCTGGTTATAAGAATATAAAAAATAGAAATTATCAGAACTGAATAGAGAACTTTTGGATTGTCCACCTCCTTAATCAGTAATATTTTACTTTTACTCTAGCTGCTGGCTTGATTACCAGTGGCCCGCTACAACTCGTGTCTTTAGTTGAGAAAAAGCTCAAGTGAAAAGGTTAGATTAAGCTATCCCTTTGTGTTTCCATGGTGACACTTCCTTTTGTCAGGTTTTATGGAAGCAGGTGGACCCAAAAATGCAGAGACAAAAATATAACCAAAAGTGTACTTTAATTAACCCAAGGTTCTTACAAAAAGTGGCACAATCCAATGACTGAAAACACGGTGATCAAAAGTACTCAAAAACTCAATAAGGTTAAACAGAAAAACAGGGAAAAGACTAGGAAATTCTAGAAGTCACAAGAGAGGGATGATAGAGGAGGAATGACGACAGGGTGGTGAGACGGCCATGTAAGACAAGAAACTGCAAAAGACAAAGGGAAGCACAGAGACTTATATACACAGGGAGGCAGGGCTAATTGGACACAGATGAAACACATGAGGAACTGGTGCAGACAATCACAGGGGCAGGAAACAGGACAAAGACAGGAGGTAAATTAGCACAAACAAGAAGCCAAACTATAAATTAAAAATGGGAAAGTGAAAACTCAGGGAGAACACAAATCCAAACACAAGGAGAACCAGGTACAGGCAAAACACACAAAGAGTCTACAATTAAAACCAAAACACTCCTTATTCAAGAGGCAAAGTCCAGAGTCATGACACCTTTTTTTTGGTAACATTAACACTTCATATAGGTCTAGTCAGAAATTACCCTTACAAATGGTTTAATAATACAGGTGTAATACAGTGGAATCGTTATAGTGATCACGTTTGTATCTGGCCAAATTCATCACTATAAGGATTTTAAGCGATGGCCGATATCCCACTGTGCACTGACACACTGACTGTGCCGCTCACTTTTCTCTCTCTTTCTCTCTTGCGCTGACTCATGAGCACACACACAGAGACACACACAAACTCCACTTACATCTCCAACGTACAGCTTAAACAGCGATTTGATTGAAATTACGCCACAATGTCAACACTGATCACCATATAATGATTTATACATTTCTTAAATGAGTCAAATCTGTCTTCATTGCTTATCCTGACTCTGCTCGCTCGCTTTCTTTCTCTCTCTTTGTAATAATTTGTAAACTTGGTCAATGTATGTAGAGCCAGAGGAGATGGCAGTTTGGCTCGATTTGGTTGGCAGTGATAGAAGACACAGAGAGGAGCAGTAAAATACTGACAGAGCCGGTAAAACTGTAAAAAATACAGTTTTTTGGTCCAAACATGTAGGAAAAGACTCAAGATGAACACTGTCAGCTAATTACCTGATCACTATAACCAAATTATTTATATTTTACTGGCTATCTATCTTAAAAGCTGCCTGCTATTAAATTGAGGAGAGTTGTTTAAGATTGCCTAAATGGATGTGGACTTGAATCCAGGTCACGTTCAGTGGATTCTTCAGTTGTGTCTCTATGCAGATGCCTCTCAAATTGAGGATAAATTGCCAACTAAATAATTGTTTTGAAGGAACAGAGATCTATTTTCATTCATGCTGCCATCACATACTGTGAATGAACTTTACACTCACCTGTAATTTGCTACTTTCTTTTTTTTCAATTGTACATTTTAGGGTCCACTGATTGCGACAGCTTTTACGAATGGATACCACTGAAAGCTAACAGGTGACTAGTGGCCATCTTAATTTTTGGTATCATATAATATTTCCATATCACAAACCTTTCTGCCCACACACACCTTTTGTTTTCTATTTACCCTTTAATTTTTGCTTCCATCATGCCATAGGATATTGCAGAGACTGTGTCTAAATATGCTGACACAGCTATACACAAGGTTTGTGCCAGCACAGTACACTGGTACAGTACTAGTACTAGAACAGTGTACTACTGTTTATAGTGTGTATGTATTAAAATGGCCAGCCCTTTGAAAAGTTGTCAAAACGTTGATTTCCATTCTAATCCATACTTGTATTCTCTCTGTGATGCCAGTTGTTTAATCGTAAAACACCCTTGACTTGACTCATGTATGCAAACAAACATCCTTCAAACTCTGTGTTATACAGCTCCACCTCCTGTTGCTTTCTCTGACATTTCCCATTTAGTCTGGACTACAGGTAGGAGGTGGCTCAGTCATACATGTGGTTCCTCCTCTGCTTTCACATCCTTAGTATTTACATAATTATGCAATGGTGCTTCCACATAATTTTCTTTTACTTGACTAAATAAAACTAGATAAAATACACAATATATACATATGTGTGAGGCTGGTACTCTCTGTGTGGTCCTCAAACCCAGACTTTATATGGTCTTTAATCTCATGTTGCCATATCTAAACATGGAAAATATCCTTTTGTTTTGTTTTGATGATGAAGCCCCTCTTGTCAATCACACACTGTGGAAAATGCTCATGGTAGCCTTCAGTTATTGTTGGTAGCGCGCACATATTTTCACATTTAGGCTGAGGTCACTTATAAGTTGAATTGATTTTAACACATTTATAAACAGAATTGATTTGTTCTCATATAGTAAGATGACTGATGTAATCTTCCGATGGTATTTGAAGATGTGTAAGTCACAGCTCATTGGCAGCTATTCCACCAGTGTGTGTAGTGCAGCCGTCACCTCCACCTGCCAACTCCAAATTGAAGTTACTTTTAGACATGCACTGAACTCCGGAGAACCTCTGAACATTCTCAGGAGGGGCTTTATGTGAGAATGCAAGAGCCCCGAATTTCTGCTGAGTGTACATGGTCAGTCCCCCAGTAGAAACTCCAGATAATGTCAAAATGAGCCTGTATGAGAACACAGCAGGATTCACAGCGCATCAATGGGGGTCTTGATGACACACAATCAGAAAAAAACTGACAAAAGGAAAGGAATACAAGTGACTAAGGATATAAAAGCTGTGCCTTACACAAAGAAGACCCAGGTGAAGTGTCAAGAGAGCATTTGGTGATAAGAGCTGACCCTGGTGTTGATGTGCTGTAAGCAAAACACGTGATCTCCGCAGCGGAATTAATACATTACATCCTGCCTCTGCCTACTGCACCATCCCTCACCTGAACACTCTGTAGATTTGTTAGTAGACTAAAAACATGGTGTAAATGACACCATTTCATCAAATATGAATGTCAGGGCTTGCAAACACTTGGATGACACCACACAAGCAGTATCGAGGCATGTTATGTTTTTTCTGTTGTTTTATTACGTTTGAAGAAGTGGTCGCAAATGACTTCAATTGCATTGAATTCGGCTGTCCAAAATGTGATTTTATAAGATTTTCCAGGTCATTTCTTTAAATTCTTCTAGATTTCCCTAGCATTTCCTTTTGCTTCACTAATAGTGCTAATGAAAAATGTTGCTTTTGTCTTTCTTTAACAATCTTGTTTCTCAGTTTGGTAAATAGCCGCCTTTATTCTTAAGAGCCATTTTGAGAGCATGGTCCCTTTGTTTAACATATTTTTCATTTAACTGTGGTAAATAGTTCCTTTGGCCTGATTTGCATTTTAATTTTTTCATAAAATCATTATGAGGAGTTTTGCCATGAACGAATTACAGTTATCATCCATATTTTTCTGTGCATGGTATTCATTCCAGTTTATTTCTTCAATTGCATTTTTGAGGTTGTTTAACTTACTATTTGGAATTTTATACTGTTCTGACTTCTTGCAGGATGATATATAGTAAATCTCCTTTTAGCAAGCTTGTTTATGAGTAGAATCATGTTCTGATCACACAATCCTGTGACTAAATGTTCTTACTGTAGCAGAAGTAGCAGAAACAAGATCATGGTCTAAAAACAATCTCGAACATGTATATTTAGTCTTAAAGTACACTCTTAAAGTACACACCTGCTGATACCCTGTGCTGTGCGTGAAGTAAGACACTACAAACGTTGACTGGCTTTTTGGTCATTGAGTACAGTTTTTCAACTACTGTGTGCAGGTGATGCCTTGCAGCACTAACCACTACAACATCCATGCAGAAAGCCAGGGTGGAGGGGACACCAGATGAAGAACAGCACGAAAAAAGTCAAAAATCATCACAGGAAAAAAAGACACACTGATCCACTCTGACTGTACTGGAGTTATTGTGTAGAGATCAAATGGTTTATTTTTTGAATCTTTTTTTCTAGATTTAAGTTGCTTTTCTGAAACTGTGACCTTTTAGTTGTGGATTTAGAATCAGTAACTTTTAAGTATTTAGTTCTGATTATTTATGTGCATTCGTTTGTTTCTATCTTCACACAAGCAATGTATGTTTTACTACTACTCTCTCTCTCTCTCTCTCTCTGTGTGTGAGTGGGTGTGCGTGTGTGTGTGTGTTTGTATGTATGTGTGTGTGTGTGTTAGCTGAGACACTATGGATACTTGATGATTGGCAGGTTGTCAGTTTGCACATACAAAGACATTGTAAGTAAACCAATGGGACTCACAAGAGACAGTATTGGTTCATCGAAACAACAGAAGACACCAGTAACACTTTGTAGCTTTGGTTCAAGCAATGTGGTCACTAAACCAATGTATTTTTGGCAATAAGAGAACTCAAATATTTTATTTTCAAATAAGTCCACTTTTATAAATGTTTTGCTGTCTGGAGAAAAAAGAAAATGCTGTCTTTTTAATACTACATCAGATTTAAAAGCAAGTGTGCAAATGTATATTGTGTTCCATTAATTTAGTGATATAAAGAGGTGGGTGAACAGGCAAAAGGTCCACATCACACAGAATGGGAGGACATCAACTGTCCCACTGGAGTACCATTTTTTGCACGAGTGAGGTAACAACAATCCAATTACAGATCCACTTTGGGTTCCAAAAGTCTGAGACTATTGTTCCATTTTTGGAACATGTATGTATGCTCTTTGCCTTTCAACTGTGGCTACCTTTATGCCATCTATCTATCAATCTATCACACAAGTGTGTGTGGCTCTGCACTCTGACACCCAGCAGACAGGTTCTCCTCATTCTCTGTGTGACGGTGACTCTGGATCTCAGCACCGTTAAAAGAAGTCAATCTAAAGCACAAAGGATATTTCTGGGAGCACCAGACTCATCAGTTGTTTCCTTGTGTTTCACGGTTTGTCTTATACACTCGAATTGTCTTCACTGGTGTCACACAAATGTTAGATGTATTTTTGGCAACTTGTATTTCTTCCTGAGTTAATGGACTGCATTTGTAAAGCACTTTACTAGTCAAAATGACCACTCAAAGTGCTTTATACTACAACTCACAATACTACAACTCACAATTGACCATTGACATACACATTCTTCAATCACATCCCATTCTCACTCTGCGGGCACAGGCATCAGGGGCAATTTGGGATTTCGTTTCTTGTCCAAAGACGCTTCAACGTGCAGAGTGGAGGATTGAACCACTGACCTTACTATTACTGGATGGCCTGCTCTACCTTTTGAGTCACAGCCGTCCTGAGGAAGACGTGCAGATGATTGTTGGTTATTACCCCCGTCCTGTGTGTTGTGTTGTGTGCAGACCAGAGAACCGATTAGACATTGTACATTAGTTATTTAAAAAATAAATGAAAATATGAATGTTATAAAATTTCCTGTCAACATGAATTTGGTATAACTACAGAGTCAGTCTCTCCTATAAAGTGTGGAGTGAATTGAATTGTATGAACTGATTAAAGGGATAGTTCAGTGAAAAATTGAAATTCACTCATTATTTACTCACCACTATGCTGATGCAGGGGTGGGTGAAGTGTTTGAGTCCACAAAACAATGCAGTGTACACCCTACGCATGCCCCTGGTCGAGAGCTAGTGTGCAGTGTGTATGAGGACTTTTAGGCTTAAAACTTGGTGTAAATGGCGCCATTTCGAGTGGAATATGAACGTCAGGGCTTTCGGACACTTGGATGACACCACAGGAGCAGTATGGAGGCATGTTATGGGTTTTTTCTGTTGTTTTTTTACATTTGAAAAATTGATCACCAGGTACTTCAATTGTATCGGATTTGGTTGCAACACTGTTTACCCCTGAAACTCCAAGTGTTTTGTGGACTCCACACTTCACCCACCCCTCCATCAGCATAGTGGTGAGTAGATAATGAGTGAATTTCAATTTTTCACTGAACTATCCCTTTAATGTAAATGCTGTATTCTTCCCCTCTGTGCCAACAAAGACATTTTACAAATGACTTTCACAAACCATGGGAAGCTGAATGCTGGACTGTTTTTTGAAACTTAATAATCAATTAATCAAAAGATGTGGTATAAAGAAAAAAAACCTGTATGTTCCCTTGTTTTACATTTTTAGGAACGATTTGTGTCAATATTTTTGTGATTGTTAATGATTATATGAATAATATCTATATAACAATAATAATATTATGTACTGTACATCCACCCTATTCTCTTTCCATTCCCTGTCATCCTTTATATACATTTCAGTTGATCAATGTATTTCAGTAATCTATACAAAGAAAACGTTGAAGTGCTGTCTTTGATACCAATGTAGTGATCTATACACTGATTTGTTTACCTTTTAAACTGTCACCCCCTTTGTCTCACACCCTTACACTTTCTCCCAGTTACTAGTGATAGATGTTTTGTAGCTACAGTAGACAACTAGATGTTTTTACTTATTAACTTCAGTACTTGTACATTGTAGTTGATAAAATGTGGGGTCAGATCAGTCTCAATATTCACAAATGCACACAGAAGGATTCATAAATATGCACAGAAGGATTCACAAATACATTCCAATGCACACACAAATAGTTATCAACGTATATAAATGTAAAACAATGAATTACAAATAAAAAAGGTTTCACAAATAGATTTCTGCATTTGTGTGTGGATTTCGTATGTATTTGTGTGTGGATCTCGCTACATTTGTGCGTTTTGTGAGAATACCCTGACGCGCTGGATTCACATATGTATTGTTTTGGACACTGACCAATCTGCAGCCAATCAGATGCCGCCCTCATTTTTAGCCAATCACAGAGCGCAGCCCGTGTGATTGTCCACCGGACAGCGCAAAAAGCAGTGTTCAATGAGCACACAGCACTGTATTTAATGCCACTTCCACTTGCTTAACATAGCGGCGTAAAAAGCGCTCCACCAGAATGCCATATTTTATGCCATTCTTTAATAAGAGCAGCATAAAAAAACTCATAGTAATGCTGTTGGGCTCATTACCCTCATGGGGCTGCGCTCATGTGATTGGCTGAAAATGAGGGTGCCATCTGATTGGCTACAGATAGGTCTGTGTCCGGTCCACACACAGATACATACAAATGCATACAAATCCACACACAAATAGAAAAATCCGACACACAAATGCAAAAATATATTTGTGAAACTTTTTTTATTTGTAATTTTTTTTTACATTTATATACATTGATGGCTATTTGTGTGTGCATTTAAATGTATTTGTAAATGCTTTTGTGTGCATTTGTGAATCGTTCCTGAATATTGAAACTGATCTGACCCCATAATAATATTTACAATTATTTTTATTTACTCTTTATTCATGGAAACAGCTCATACTTTAACTGCCAATCACAAAACCTTGTCACCACCGTGTGCTGATGAAGATGCCATTCATATAATTTTAACCACAATACTGGCACAGCCTCAGAAACTTAAAATAATTGTCTGTCATTGCCTTTTCTTAACTGTGTTTGTCTGAGTAGCGCTTGAAGTCTGTGGATATATTATGTAAAGCAGTGGTTCCCAATGTTTTCGAGCCCAAGGTCACTTTTTAATTCCAAATGTAAGCCAAAATCTACCACCCTGTCCACAAAACCCACTTAGGATGGTCATATGCAATTTCTATTAAAGGCTCAATGTACGAGCAGAAATATACAGAAAGAAAGGCAGTTGTGCAACTTTATCTATTCAATGCACAATATGCACATTAATATCATTTCATATTTACAGCATCTGTTCAATGCACAATATTTAGCTTCAGTTCAACAATATGTTTTGCAGAGGAGCTGCTACCACAGCACAATGTCTATATATATAGGCTTTGCCTTGAATATGGCCATAAATATAACTATTTCCTTGTATAAAAGTAGTCCTGTATACTCAAATAAATACAAGTATAATAAATACAGTATGAAGCCTTGCATCTGCCGCCCCTGCAAATATTTCACAATAAAACCGTTTTTTTAAAGCAAAAAAAATAATTCGGCTTTTATTTTGAAAAGCTTACAGAAAGTGTTGCAATCATTTATGTTCATGACATGAATTCTTCAGATAAACATTAAAACTAATAATGAAAAAAATAATAATTTTCTCTGTTCATTCTGCTGTGAACCACAAAGTTTATCTGTCTTTGACATAAACCTATTTCCAACATTTCCTGAACCCGTTTCAAAGTAAAAGCACTCCAGTGTTTCCCTTTCTAAATCCATTCATCTGTTCTAACAGGGCTTTGATTGTTGTCGACAGACCTGAAGATGCATGTCTTCATATCGCGGAGTCCTGACATTTAGTTTAGTACATAATCTGTATTGAAGGAAATGCAGGACATAAACCAGCAGCTCCGCCGCCAGTAGCGGACACACTGCCCGTGCTAATAACAGACAACCAACACACAGCTGGTCTGTGGAGCAACCGCAGTCAGTGAGTCCAGAGAGTTATGGGGATCAGCAGTGATGGTTTTAGAGATTGACTGGTCAACACAATCAAAGGGTTGGTGACCACTGTAGAAAAGGCTTTGCACTCCTAGAAGAAGGTATAAAAGCAGTTCTTGAGATGGACAGGTGAATTTATCACCTTACAAAGCTTCCTTCAAGATAAGTTCATATTGTAATCATTTTGCATTAGCAAATAATGTTCTACGATGGACATACCTGTTGAATGCCTGTACCATTCAGCCCTAAATCCAAATCGCACATTTGTGTCTGGATGCAGCGCAGTTGCATAATTTATAGCACCATGTTATCACAATCTAACAGCAGGCTATAGGAGGGGTTTGGACCTGCCAGTCAGGTGCTGTGATCATTTCCAACATCTCAGTAATCTGTTTTGTTTGCATCACGACCTGTTTCATTTTGTATACAGGAAGGGAGCAGGTCGCGATCATGTGAGGTGATCATGGTCGCAGCTGATCGTAGATTGTGGTGGTTGATTGTGTTTGTGGATCATCTTGGCAGCTGGTCATGCTCTGCTACTCTTAGCATCTATTGCAATTCTCTCCGTCCTGGGAGAGGGATTGCTTCACGTGGCTCTCTTTGAGGTTTCTGTTTTTTTCCCATGTGAAAGGTGTTTTTTTGTTTTTTTTTGCAGAGGATGTTGCATCTTGTCAAGCCCTATTAAACAAACTGGGATTTGTGAAAATAAGCTTTACAAATGTGATTTATTGATCGATGTTTTAGCTGATAAACAGTTTTTAACATTAACAATCCATTTAAACCCAAATAGTTAAACAGCCAATGGTTAAGATTTCTCCTCTGCTCTTGGATTTTTTTGTGTTTACAACTCTGTCAAAAGTCCTCAACCAATAAATTGTTAGGTGTCATGTTGACCACTGGTCAACCAATGAAATTGGCATTCGCTTTACTTCAGAAAGTCCCATGTGGGCGGTTACTCTGTAACTGGTTTAATCCACTCCCGCCCTCCACGGCTTTATTATATGAACTTCCCCTTGCTTTCTCTTTGACTTTTTGGAATAAATGGCCAGAGGAAGTTCATATAATAAAGCTGTGAAGGAGTGGAAATCAATCAATCAATCAATGAAATTTTAATTTTTATGTCAGAAAACATAATTTGTCTCATAGGGCTTAACAAGGTGCAACATTCTCTGCTCTTAACCCTCAGCAAAAATACAGAAAAACTACAAAAAAAACCCTCTATTAACAGGGGGCTAATAAATGTGAAAAACTCAGAGAGCCACATGAAAAGTTAAAGATTGCTCCAATGAACTCCAGCTTTCACTCCAGCGAGAGTGAACTTCACTCATGTTTACTAACTTTTTTAAATTATCATCGTATCATGCCACAATGTTAAATACCAGGAGTGAGAAGATGTGTGTGTGTGCTCCCAGACAGCACACACTCACGTGCTCAGAGCGTTACACAGTGAGATGAGAAGCGTTACCATGAACCATCCGGTAAGTGACTGTGTTGAAGAACAGTGGAAACAGTGAAAAAACAGAGTTTCTCTCTGGTCCACAGCTGCTTCATGATCAGAGCAGAAGCTGCAGTTGGTTCGTATCGAGCTCCTCCACTCTGACCTGCTCTCAATTTAACTAATGAACCCTCATCAGTTATCAGGACCTGATCAGCACGTGAAATAACTTAGTGTTTGTTTGATTCGCTCCAGAGTTTAGGTGTCTACATTTAAACATCATGAAAATGACTCGTCAACATTTTGTGCTCAGCACAACACGAGACGTGACATGAACAGCAGGAGTCACTGTTAAAGTGAGTGGAGCAACACGCAGACATGATCCGACCGACACCATCGAATCGCTTAATAAAAATCATCCCAATAAAAAATTAAACAAATGAACGTGGACTACTTAATTTGAAAGATGCAATAGAGGTGTAACATTTGGTTGAAAATATGAGGAGATTATATTGTATATTTAAGCAATCTAGTTTTAATCATAATCCACGATCACGAACCACCACAATCTTTGATCAGTTGCCATGATAATCATCGTGGTCACGATCCTCAATCTACAAACCTCCATGACCACGATCCACGGTCCATCATCACGGTGTCGATCTATGATGTGGCAGCAGCAGCAGCGATCCTGGATTTGGAAGCCATAAAGCACAATGGGAAGGAGTAACATGTATTGATTAAACATTAATGTGATGGGGAGGAAGAGGAGGAAAGAGAGGCTCCATGTGTCATGTGGCCCCCAACAATCTAAGCTATTGCAGCATAACTAAGAATTGTTACAGGACAGACTAATGTTGACTTCCAACACTTTAAACACACTCACAAGTTTTGTTCACCTTGACTCCTGATGCTCCCTGCTTTATAAAATCACCCTTCCTTCCTTCTTTGCTCTCGATGATCAAGATTCATACTCACTGCAACTGCTAGATGACTGCTTGGATGTTACTTAATGTCAACTAGGCAGCCATTACAGTCACAGGGGACTGAGAAGAAGCATATTCATTTTTTTTCCTACCATATCATAACATCATTGCATTCTCTGTGTTGGGACCTGGTATCTGTGAACCATAGTTGGGCCTACATGTGTAGTCAAAAGCCTGACCACATGTCTCCTTTGCTCTGGAGACAAAGGAAAGCTTCCAGAACTCAGTCTCCAAGGGTGCTTCATCTTCACATATAGGTGGTAAAACTGCTCAACCACTATTTGTCACTGTGCTCCCCATTACCCATGAGTCTTCCCCTGCTGACCACTCCTGGAGGAGTAGGTTCTGGCCCTGCTCTCCCAGCCAGGGAGACTTCCTCCCCACGCAAGCTCGTCAACTTCAAGCAGGCCTGCCTGGAGCAGACTGCTAAAACCTTCCAAAGGCAGCGACGCGAGAGCCTGCCTAAGAACTTCAGCACAACTGGCTCAAGGTCTGACCAGCAGATGCACAACAGGATCCACAAACCAACAAGACCACTTCACTGGACAAACAGCGCATCAAATAAGGAGCTTTTCCCTCTTTTTCATGAACAGGTAACACAACTGTGCTATTATTAAGCTAGGCTAAGCAAAGGATCGTTGAATCATATTTCTATTTCATGTGATGTTTATAAGTTTGACTTGTGTTGTTGTGATATTTGGTAATTTGTTATTTGAAAGTTAATGTTAGTTCTGTTATGCTGATCACTTTCTTTGCATGCATCTAACTACTTTCTTTAACCTGGCACCAACACCTCACACACTCATCTCCACAAACTTAACACATCACATGGTCTCACCACTCCAGGGGGCCTTTTTTCTTCATAGTGGCCAGCCACCATTTTGTATCTCAGTCACTCACTCACACACACACGCATACTCGCATACACATCTGTATATAGTAAGTACACCTTTTGTTAGTTTGTGTGTTTATACTTTTATTATTCTCATAATAAATGTTTTTCTTCAAACACGTCTTCATTAATGTTGCATAAGTGTGAATTTTGCCAACCTCTACACTGTCAAGAACTCCATATCCTTCAACTTTGCTAGCTAATGATGTGGTAATTTTGGTTATAGTTATTTATTTAATTATTGATCAGAGTTCCAAATTTGTACTCAGTAATTTCATGAGACTTATTCAATAAATTGGCTATCTTTTCCCTTCCTTTGAAGGGTGGTGCCCCGATTTATCTTTCATCAGTTTAATTATTATTTAATATTAATATTTTTAATATTGATATTTAATATTTCTCTGTTCTCTCTGCCACATTTATTGAATGCCAAAAAGCACACCATTTAATGGTTCCCCGCGTGAAGGAAAGTACATAATCACAACATCTGGAACTGCCTTCTGGAACTGTCTTCATTATGTCGCATACATTGTTTTATGTGACACAAGAAGCAAATAAAGAAGGATATAAAATGCTCTGTGTAGCCAGAAAAACTTCTGTATACATGTATTATATATTTCACTTTTCAGTCTTTGTCTATAAATATTGCAGTGATTCCTGCTTTTGCAGTTAATACTGCCACTGAAGGTGACTTTGTGAATGCAGCATAGTTTTATATGAATAGTATTTACTGGGCAGTTGGGTATACATATACCAAGAGTGGCCTTTGAAGGAGTCATACCCTATCACACATTGGTGCCATGTACCTTTGAAGCGATTCACAGTGATTTATTGTACATGGCAAAGCTGAATTAATGAGTGGTGGGCCTGGACTCTGGATTTTAGACCTCATGTTAGGATTTAATTGTAGTTCAGCATTGTGCCTTTATTGACACTTTATGGTAAGTTTATTGTTGGAAACACGCAGAATAACTTTAGCATAGAATAATGTTTTGGTCTTACAGACAAATGTGTACCTAAACCTTTTTGGAATATGAACTGTAATTAAAGTATGAGCTGTTAACCCTTTCAAGTATCTTGTCAAGTTCCACCTGTACAGCATGTGTGCCGTATACCTTCATTGATTCAGGTTGCCTTGATCTCTTAGCTCGCACTTTAAGGTAGTGTAACCAATTTTAGGACTATAAAACAGAATTACAGTACGTAAATAGATTAGATTAACAATGAGACCAGAATCAGAAGAAACTAAACTCGCCAGGAGCCAATGTCGAGCAGCAATAATGATTCAGACACGGAATTAGTGATTGAGCAGCCACTCGTGTAGAAAAATATACCAAATACCAAAAATTACCAAAACAGAAAATGTAAACAAAAAGCAACCAAAAAGAGTCCAAAAAGTGTGCACACTTAAATAAAATAAAATAGTTCATTGGGGCCCTGTAATACTAAAAGTTGTTGCAGGTACCTGTTTTTTTCCTTAAAGGTTCATGAAAGTGTATGTATGTGTGTGTATCTCCTTCAATTTGATCCCTCCTCATGCCTTTGGCTCGCCATCTGTAACAATCCGGGTTTTCCCTGTCTTCTCAAAAAACCTGACCTATAGACAATAGTGTTGTCACGGTACCAACATTTTGGTATCGATACCAGCAGCAGCTGCCATTCTCTCTCTGCTCCTGTCTCTCTCTCTCTCTGTCCTTTATCTCTCTGTCGCCAGACTCCTGCTCCATTTGCTGCTCCGTGCTGCTCGCTCGCCTGCTCGCCCCGGCTTGCTCGCTTTGGCTCAAATTGGTACGTGGTGACGTCACGCGGCGACTTAAAAAAGCAAAGTACTGGACTTATCCAAGTGCTGTATAGTACCATTTTAAATGCATCAGTATCCCGGTACCAATTTAGTACCAGTATACCGAACAACCCTAATAGACAAGGTCATATGTATTACACTCTATTCAATTATCAGATGCATTATTACAGGATTAAATGTTCGAGTATGCTAAACATTTTATCAACCTTGCACATAAATCTCAAATCTCATCGAATCTTATTTAATCTCAAAATTCAGTCTTTAGTTGTACAACTTTAAAGTTCAAATATATCAAATCAAATATTAGCACTGAACATTTAAGAACTCACATTATACTGTTCATGTGAACAGTATTTCAATATTTATGGCAAGTAATCATTATCATTCAAAATATATATAACCATGTCAAACCATGTAAATACAGTAACGATACACATGAGTTCTTTAGAGGTATTAGGAAGTATGCTTAAGTACTCTCACACTATAGGCCTACTAGTGTGAGAGAAACTGCTGAAACTCCTGATTGGCCGATAAGGGCCAGAGAGCTGAATGGTGCATTCACACACAATCAGACTTTTGGAATTTTGCCGATGTAACTAAATAGAATAACAAATAAATCGCAGGTGTGTTTCTCCACCCGGGTTACAGTTGCATGGCTGTTGATGATTTACTTTGATGATAGTTTACAGCTAATGAATGTTATACATCTTCTTAGATTAGTTCCTCTCTAGATAATTGTTGACTAAAAAAAGAGAAAAGAATATATAATATTTAAGGTGTTTGAAAATCTGTTTTGGTAGTGTTATATCCTATCCACTTAAACTTGAATCCTAGCGATAGCAGGAGACATTCAGTTACTTATGTACACACTCAAAGGTTGTAGGGGTGCGTGCTTCATGGGCTACAATACATACGATACATGGCGATACGAACACACACACACACACAATCTTGTACTTCTCTCTTAGTGAGTACACTGAGTGGCACCTAGCTCCTTACCCAAACATTAACCATGACAATGCCTACACCATTGCCTAACCCTAAGCTAAATCTAATTGTAACCCTAACGCTAAAATAAAGTCTTAATCCTCAAAGAGTCCATCAAAAGTGGGTCAGACAGTGAGAGCCAGCCAAAATGTCCATCACTCCATAGGTTCTTGGCTCAAAATGTCCTTGCACATATATATTTTACCATAAAGAAAGTCGAATGATACTAACATTGCTACAACAATTATTGGGAGCATTACCAACAGTGGCACAAGCCTACTTGCTATCTCATGTACTTTATGACTCTTGTCTCAAATTGTAGCAGTAGAAGCTTGTCCTTTATCTGGTTGATGCTGATTGCCTTGCTCATTCAAGCCCATTGACCCTTTTCCTTTAATATGAACAGATTTTTAACATGAGAGCTGAGTAAATAGACTTACTGAAAGCATCTTTCAGGTCTTCTTGTATGGCTTGCTCAAAACCTGTTTAAAATTAAAAGCAATAAAGGCAAAAAAAAATGGAAAGGATGAAAAAAAGAAAGAAAACTAAACAAAAAAGAACAATAAGTGGATGAGGATCTAATTTTGTATTTGTATTTTCAAATAATGATAATAAAAAATGTTTGTCAAAGGTTACTCTCTGGTTCAGAATTCAATGCGTTTATCTAAAAAAAGAAATAAAAATATTAAAAACTTTTAATCTAACTTTTTTGCCTGCTAAACAAACACATGGAACCTGTTGTTATTCAGCCATGAAATTCATAAATAGATCACATCACCTGAGAGAGCATTCTTTAACACTGAAACAGATAAATCATCTAAATAGTTTTTACCAGAACTTTCAAAAGTAACTTCTGGACTTCTCGCATGTGATTACAGAACAACCAAGAACAAAGAATTTCTATACAGCTAATTTAGTAATGAAATCTCTTGAACTACTAGTCTAAAATCCTTAAATTTCTTTAATCTTGGGACATTTCCTTATGCAATGAAAAACATTTCTTTACATACAGTGGGGATACAATTATTTTGGGATAAATTTGTTATGTTTTTCTGGTGTGATGTAAACTATAATGCAGGAGTGTGTTAGCAGTTTGTATTTGAGCTTTGCTGCATTCCTTAATTCCATGCTTCAGTTGCAAATCCCACCCATAGATCATCTTTCCATGCTCTAAGTTTTGATTCTGATGAATAAATAATTTAGGAATAAATAAGGAAAAGATAAGCCTTGAGAAATATTTAAAGATGTGTGTACAGGTGTGTATATATACAGATATATAATTATCAACTAGTTCTTCAAATGTTTAAATTATACAGTAGTAAAAAATGGACAGAATAAATATTTGAGTTTTTATGACAACTGAAGTCCACCACAGGTTCTCATTCATGTTTGAAAGCGGAGGGTGAGGTGAGGGGTATTCAGCTGAAACATGAAATTTCAAATTCAGATGTCACTTAATTCTGCACACTGAACCTTTCAAGCAACATAATGCAGTTTTCTACCTAAACATAATGGCTTTAAATCATTTCGAAGGAAAGTATAAATAGTTAAGTCATCCAGCCAGAAAAATCACTTCAAATAGAATCTACCAGGTAAAGACTAAAGGACAAGTCTGCCATGTAAATGGAAGTCTTAAGTATAGATATGTTTGTATACTGTTCATTTGCACAGACACAATTCCACCTCTTACTTACACTAAGTAATATTATGTATAGTTTTATGCAGTAGTAGCATTAATACTATTTACTAACACCTTGGCCTTAAAAATGTAGATTGTTCAGTGTTCACGTGACATAACATTGTTAAAGTTAATAAGAATGTGTAGCTGTGTCTGTGCTGGAAAACTGCTATTTGACTGGATACAGCATTTAAACACACCAGTTCTTGTGTGCAATACATTTTAAGAAGTCCAAAATTAGAAGGATGCATCCCAGAATATGATACACTCAAGAATAAATTCTTTTAAAATCTTTTCTTCAAAAGAGAGAAAAATGCATATACACACACGGGTGTTGTCAGCGTACCGTCAGTCATTAGTGTTTGTGTCAGGCATTACCTGTTTCTAAATATTACAAAATGACAAAAAAATTATTGGTAAAATTCTTATTCTTGGTATCCCAAGTTGTGGAATCTGGTTGTTTTTTAACTCAAATTTTTTAAAGCTTGAATTTTTCATTCTGAACTTGTGAACATTGAAAATCAACCATGAAATGAGTTATTGAAAGTTGAATTCAGAGAATAAAGCCTGCAGTGTATTCACCAGAACAGAAACTTCAAATTCTGCAACAAGGCTTTAAGGTTTGATGAATAGCATTTCATAGGGAGTACCTCTTGTAATGTTTCCAATTTTATTATCAATTGTCAGGGTTCGAGTGGGGGGTGACATGAGAGGGGGAGGACCAAAACGCAGCAACTAAATATGGTTTAACAAAAGTGTGATTTATTTCAAAGGGGTAAACTTAACCAAAGAAATCTCCAAGAAACAAAAGTCGCACTCAAAAACAGGAGTGGAAACACAGGAAGGACAGGAAACAAACTTACGAGGAAACGTGACGAGAGCTGACGGGACACATGAACAGACAGAACCAGAATCTAGATGACGGACAGGACCAGACCAGAAATGACGACGACGAACCAACAACCACATGGGGGAACACAAAGACTTATATACACACTGGAACTAATTAGTAACTGGGGACAGGTGGCACAAGACAAACAGGTGAACCTGATGAGGGCAGGAAGTCAATAGGTGAAAACACACAGGGAGCAAGGACTACAAAATAAAACAGGAAGCACTGAACAAACTTATCAACGAGAACAAAATACAATAACCAAGACAGGGATGAACACAGGAGAGGCACAGGGTGAAACATAGCGAGGGACAAGGAGGGGAACACAGGAGAGGGACACAGAGAACAACACAGGAGAATCACAGGGTGGAGCACAGAGGGACAAGGAGGGGAACTCAGGAGAGGGACACAGAGAACAACACAGGAGAATCACAGGGTGGAGCACAGAGGAAGGCAGAAGGGAACATGAGAGGAACACTGAAAATACATAACCGTGACAATCAATACTGTTAAATAAAACTGAATTTTTAATCCAGAAGAATTGCCGCAGAGGGGCAGTACATACTGTTTACAGAGAACATTTACAGAAGAGTGTCCATTGTCCAACCGACACATCAACATTTATCAGTCCACCAACGACTCCCTGTTGACATAAAAGATAACTGCCATATATTGTTGTCATGGCAATGGCCTTTGTAACAAACGGGCTATCAGTACAACCACTTCTGTCAGTGTGTCCTGACCTCTTTTGTTCCTCTCCTAAAAAACAGGCAGATAAAATCATCCCTGACAGCCAACGTCAGACTAAAGCCATATTGAGATGGATGAGAGGGACCAGGAGATGTGTCATGCGGGATGAGCATTTTTATCTCCTTTAGCACTTTAAGAATTAGAGGGACTTTGGAGAAGCCCCTCTTGTCTTTGCAGAGTCACAGCTCTGTGGAGTCATCTGCGAAACAAACTCAGAATAAAGCTGCTTTATCTTCGAATATATCTCCAGATTTGAAGCTGTTATGCTTCACAGAGCATACTGGGTCTGCTGGGAGAAGAGGGAGAGAAAATAATTTATAAATTTCAATTTGCAATCCCCAAAAATCTTGAGTCTATAATTCTAAACAGTATTTTCCTGTCTAACATCATACTCACAGAAATGAGACTGTAGACTACAATTACTTCTATCCAACTGCTGAGAGGTCAGAGCAGAAAACAGTATTCTAAAAAGAGAGGGATCAGATGTTAAAGAGGATGGCATAGGAAATTAAAGAAAGGACAGCAAGAGAGAAGATGGATAGATCCACATGAGGCAACATTATTTATTCAAAGGTATAATTAATAAAGGCCATTTCATCACTACCCCTGCCTGTGATAGCTTCAATATTTAATGTAGGCTTCATGTGGGAAAAAAATGGGAAAGTGTAATGTATTTCCTATTATGGGTGAGAGTCAATGACAAAACTAATGAAATGAGATCCTCTGAAAAGTTTACAATGGAAACCCTGAAGTTTGCTTTGTCGGTTTTAATTCAATTCAATTCAATTTTATTTGTATAGCGCCAACTCATGATATATATTATCTCAAGGCACTTTACATAGAAGGTCAAGATTCCCGTGATAACTGGCTCTGGGGAATCAGCTACAGTAACATTTCTTTTATTGATTAAGGAGTAAAATAAATTAAATAAACCACTCACAGCTAAAACAACAGATAAAATGGACTCTCTAGCCTCATTCACAAAAATTGCTCTTGAATACATTCGACACAGGATATATGTTACCAACTCAGTAAACTGCTTCCTTAACTGAATCTTTACAGTCCAAACATTCATATTGTAGAATAACTAACTGACTCTGCACTTTAGACCTTCACACCTTGGGATAAGAACACTCTAAATATTAGATCAAATAGCAACACTAAAACTGATAAAACAAAAGGAATACTCAAACATTAAGTTAAACTGGGAATTAAATATTTGAATTGAATACAATTATTATATATATATAATAATTACAAAGAGGTAACAGTCATGTCATTTAAAATCATTTAGAGTGTTAATTATCTATAAGGAATTAAAGTGACAGAAACACTTAGTAGACAAAAAAATTCACTGTCTGATTACTAGAAATCACACTTGTAACCGGAATCATGGACAGCACTAGGGGAACTTTGATGGGAACACCCACAGGAGTGATGTCCTGCTATCTCCAACATCTTCTCAGAAATATTAATTTAATTTATCTTCACCTTGATCTATGAAACATCCAATCAGTGTCAGGCTGTGGGTCGGGTATCTCATCAGGAGAATGCATCAAACTGAGCATATTTTTCAAAATATCCAGTCAAAAGTCTTTATCTGTGTGTTTCTCTTTGCTCATAGGGAACTCAGAGATTCATGTTCTTAGTCAAGTCTGCCATGTTCTGCGTTGGTCAAGACTGCTTTGTTCTGTATAGTCTCAATACGGTTGGGTGAGAGGGATTTGCCCTCTGATGTGATCACATGACCCAGTAAAGTTACTTTTTGTTGAAGAAATTGCAATTTAGACATGCTTGCTTTGTGACCTTCAGCGGCCAAATGTTTCAGCAAAGTAACCGTATCTCTTATCCCGTATTTTTGAAACAGGAAGAATAGGTGTGCGTACTGGTGAGTTGTTACATGGAATGATTACTCCTGCTGCCTTTACTGGCTTTCGTTTTTAATGGATTTTGCTGTTGGAAGGGCCTGTAGTCAGATTAAGGCATTACCTCACTCGATGTCCCTTCTTTCCACACTTGTAGCAAGTGTCTGCATCAATGCAGGGGTCACCACTGCCCCTTCCTCTGAAGCCAGCACTCCTTCTATGGAACGGGCGGCCTCTGTTGCTTGTTTGGTGATTGTACATTAGAGGATGGCTGTGAGTCTTGAAGTGTCTGATACATGGTAATTGCAGCCATGTGGAGGTCTTTATCAGTCTTATCTTTCTTGTGTCTTTGTTTGAGTCTTGATGTATTCTTCAGCATGCAGGGCATGTCATCCAACTTCATTCAGTTTTGCTTCGGACCAGGCGATGCAGCTGTGTCTGACAGCCTGTTCTATTTCAGGATGGAGGCCACTGATGAAGTTGTTTCAGAGGTGGGCCTCCCAGACAGAGATTTCCTCACCAATGGGATCAGGACAAACAAGCCCGCTGTGGGTGTAGAAGATTTCAACAAGAGGAGAATAATGTTCTTGAGCTGATTCTTTATGTTTCTGTTTACACTCAGTGATTTTTGCAGTGTCTATTCATGAAGGCAAAATTACTTTAATAAGGTCACAGAGAGCTTTGATGGCATTTCCGGATCTGTGGTTTCCGCCACTTTCCCAACTAGAAGGTCATCTGCGGAGGTCATCAGTAGGAAAACGACCAGACAGCTTTGTCCACCTGCACCCATCTCCTCTGGAGCTACAACGCTGGACATCATCGCAAAACTTCCCCAACTCATCACCTCACTCCTGACTATTAAAATAATAATAGTTCACGTCGCATCAAATGACACCAACCACCAGCAGTCCGAGCTGACAAAAGCCAACTTCATCCATCTGTTTGACCTGCTGAACAGCACTGGAAAGTCTGCTTTCATCTCAGGTCCAATTCCCTCACTGGGTTGCAGAATTAGAAGTTTTAGCAAGATCCTCAGCCTCCACACCTGGCTCCAGTCCGCATGCTCTACTCACAACATTGGTTTCATTCAAAACTTCAATTTCTTCTGGAATCGCTCTCCCTTGTTTGCATGAGACAGTCTGCATCCCAGCTTTCAGGGTAGTTGCTCTTCTTCTGCCACTTTAAACAGTCATGCTCCCCATACTGCCACTACCTTGTGAATAATTTCTAGTACTGCCTGCGAAACACCATCACCCACAGCCTCTGACATTCCTGTCAGGATTAGACCTTAGACCATAGACCTTATTTGTGATGATCGGTGCGATCCCTCACATTCGTCAGCCTGTCTTGGATCAGTTTGAGCCCAAATCAACCTTCTTACTATCCGAAGTGGTCCACAATCTGCGGCCCACAAATTTCCCCTCAGATAGCATCCCCGCTCATCTTGTTAAGGAATCATTTGTTTGAATAATTTGTTGAAGACACTGTGCTTATTTAACTATTCTCAGAATTATTTCACAGTCTCACTGTAAGGACAACCAAGGTTCCATTATGTGGAGATCCCAGTGGTGACTGTTCAAGGCCCAACAGTCAGCCCTCTTCTCTCTGTGTTTCACTGAGGTATAGGCAAAAGCAATTTTTCTCTCAGGATGATCAGACATTGTCCATTCATGGCTCCAGACAAGTCACACAAGGGATCCCAATTCTGAAACCTAGTTTGTGGTGGACATTTGACCTGCTGAGACTCCTGTAATAAAGACATCCAAGAATAATAGTCTTAAGTATACTTTATTCCTTGCAAGGAAGGTCAGACAATCATACAGCATGCGAAGAGCATTCTGCAGAGGGAAATACAAAGAAACAGTTGCAGGCATGTGCTTTTATGCAGATGTAGTGAAGGGGTGAGATGTGTGTGTGTGCGCGTGTGCGTGTGTGTGTGAAGAGTTGAACAGTGTGTGTTTGTGTGCATATGCGTGTGTGTGTTTGAGCATGGCTCTGATGTCCGCACCACTTTGGGACTAATAGCCCATAAATCTGGTCACCTAAGGCTATCTTGGTAGTAACACATAATTTGCAAAAAGCAGAGATAATAGATAGTGTGGTTAAGATAATGCAAATGGCTTAGTGATATAATTTTCCATTTCACATACCAATGCACATGTTTACAAATGAACACACAACAAACTGAATTAATATATATATTTTACATACAGATTTTTAAATTCAACTTCACATATGTAATAATGTCTCACTGTCAAACAGCTCCTATATTTTAAATAAATTAATATACAATACTTTCCAGACTTTTAAGTACAAAAAGCATAGAAAGTAAAAAGCTGGACCTGACTGCCTCTGAACTTGTGCACTCTTACTTGTGCTTGTGGCATCAATATAAAAGATGGATGATCACTTTTGTGATGGTGTGGCAATTGAATTATTGCAAGCAAAACAACATAACAGCTTTGTTAGGCTTCAGTTAGCAATAACACACCAATCACAATCAGGGGTTGGGATGGCACACAGAAATCTGCACAGGAGGCCAGCACATTCAATTAACCAGCCCAACTTTTTGTTCACTAATCAGATGAAAGTTAGACAACAAGAGAGAACGGTGAGACAAGGATGCTGTTTTTGTAAGATGAATGAGGATGATTACTAGCCTGAGAATTCAATCTACCAAAGCTCCTTAAAGATTGTTAATATAGTATGTTCATTACAGGCTTTGCCTCCATGCTGGCAACAGCCAGTGGCCACAGACATGTTTTCAGGTTGTCCCTCCAGCTAATTCCTATGAACACGATATCTCAAGAATGTCACGGAATTCTCTAAATTTGGAACAGACTTTCAGTTGGACTCAATAATGAACTGACCTCTGTGACCTTACAGATCAGAGTTTGGGTCTTATCAACCCAACATCTCAAGATCACCTTGAGGGAAATTCTTCAAATTGGGCACAAGCATTTAGTTGGACTCACAGATGACCAGATTTTTTTGGTTGTAGGTCAATACTCAAGGTACTCATATAGACTACTCTTACTTTATAATTTTACTGCACTGATTTTAACTGTCATTTGATATTGCACTGATGTCATTGTTGTTTACTTTCTTGTTTTTATTTGCCTCGACATGCTCTAAGTACCTTAGATTTGCTCTCCTGGGGCAAATAACATATTAGCAGTTGGTGCTAAGGCTATGACTAAATATAGGTATTGTAAATGTCTTCAGGCTGGGACTCTTAATTAACTTGCCAGGTTTGAAACAGTTGGGCAATTTATATTCTGGCGAGACATCGAAGTTCGCACTGCTACTGCTATTCACCCATTCATACAGTGCATCTATGGAAGGACACTCCTGCACACAGATGGGAAAGACTGGAAACTCACCACCGATCTTCTGGTTGGAGGACGTCGCTCTTCCCCTCACCACAGCCACAGACTGCTTGATATACAATACACCTTCTCACATATTCTACCATTACTGGCATTCAAAGTTCATCTTTGAGTCCAACTGAAATGTTTTAACAAATTAGAAGAAATTCCATTAAGGCATTCATGACACATTGTGTTTACAAGAATAGGATGGACAAACGAACAACCAGAAAACATGATGCCTCCAGCCACAGGCTGTCGCTTTACTTTGAGTATGGAGAGAAAGTGAATAAATAAATAAATGCAAAGGAATAAACAGAACCTTGACTCAAATCATCCATTCCAAAGCAAAAACACAGTGTGTGTTTTCTACTGCAGCAGACTACACAGAGCTCCTCTTTTCTTATTGCTTTGCTGATTCTCTCCTCCAGCGTGTTCATTAGGGTGGGAGCTGTCAACTACAGGATTGCTTTCTATCTCACTGTGACACAATCAGCCATTCCATTAAGCTGACAATATCATCTCTCCATTTTGTGAATGACAGTTTATTTTGTGGAAGGCAGGATATCAACACCAAGGCCATGTCATCAGGAAGAAGGAAAACCCACTGGCAGTACCACATATGACTGGTTTCAAAGTGCGGGAAGCTTTGGGTCAAGAATATTAGGACTGTAACATGTTGTAAAGGTTACTCAGTCAGATGTTTACATGTCCTAAAACCTCACACCACAAAAAAGGGTTTGTAGGCTTATGTTGAGAAGATTATGAAAACCAGCTGTCCATAATATTCTCTTATCAAGTGTCTACTTTTTTAAAGTAGTGAAATGTCACTTATTCGTTAACCAACTGTCATGCTCAGCTGTCTGATTGCTTTGAAAAGGTCCTGGATTTATATACACTGCTCAAAATAATTAGGGGAACACTGTAAAAGGTACAGTGTGTAGAATTTCATGATATCTAGTGTAGAAATTGCATGTTGCAGCTGAACACCCTCACCTCACCGTCTCCTTCCAAACATGAAAAAGAAACTGTGGTAGCCTTTAATTGTCATGAAAACTAAAAAGGTGTTTCGTTTGTCCAGTCTGGACTAATGTAAAAAACATGGCGGTGTCCATAGAGAGGACCCCCTCGATGTAAATATAAAGTATTTAAATATAAAGGGCCTTTTCTGGGGTAAAGAAAACTACAAATCATAGAATTTAGATGAAATGAACTAGTGAAAACATCATGAGGATTATTCTACATTAAATATCTGCCAATAGATCCCTTTCACCTAAATCTTACACACTGGGCCTTTAAATCACACATCAGATCTTGATGAACAAATTTTTCATGTTGAAAATCTTTACTGATGTACATTCTATCATTTGTTGAGAACAAAATGATTAGTCATTTACTCCTTGATGGCTGGATTCAAAATCATAACAAAAATCAAATAAAGTTGAAATCACAGGGTGATCCCACTCATAATGTGACTTAGTACTGTGTATGGCCCCCACGTGCCCGTATGCACTCCTGACAATGTCTGCTCCTGATGAGCCAGCAGATGGTGTCCTGGGGGATCTCCTCCCAAACCTGGATCAAGGCATCACTGAGATCCTGCAGTCTGTGGTGGTGCTTGGCAGCGTCTAATACACTGATACATAACGTCCTTTAGGTGCTCAATTGGATTTAGGTCACAGGAATGTAAGGGCCAGTCAATGTCTTCGTCATCCAGGCACTGCCTACACACTCTGGCCACATGAGGCCAGGCATTGTCCTGCACCAGGAGGAACCTCTCTGAGGATATCATCCCGGTACCTAACAGCAGTCAGGGTACCATTGACTATGACTATGGTCTGTGCGACCCTCCAGTGATATGCCTCCTTAGACCATCTCTGATCCACCACCAAACCGGTCATGCTGGATGATGTTACAGGCAGCATAACGGTTACCACAGCATCTCCAGACTATTTCACGCCTTTCACATGTGCTCAGTGTGAACCGCTCTCACCTGTGAAGAGAACAGGGTGCCAGTGGCAGACCTGCCAATTCTGGTGTTCTCTGGCAAATGCCAATTGAGCTGCACAGTGCTGGGCTGTGAGCACAAGTCCCACTAGAGGACTCCGGGTCCTCATGTCACTCTAATGGAATCTGACTGTATGGTCAGAGACATGAACACCAGTACCCTGCTGGAAGCCATTTTGTAGGGCTCTGGCAGTGCTCCTCCTGTTCCACCCCTCACAAAGGAGCCGATACCAGTCCTGCTGCTGGGTTGATGCCCTCCTTCTGCCCTGTCCAGCTCTCCTTGTGTAACTGCCAGTCTCCTGGTATCTCCTCCAGGCTCTTGAGATCATGCTGGGAGATACAGTAAACTTTATTGCGACCGCATGTATGGATGTGCCTTCCTGGAGGAGCTGGACTACCTGTGCAACCTGATTGGGCTGCAGATACCACCTCATGCTACTAGTAGCGACAAGGACACTAGCAAAACAAAAAACTAAAGAAGAATTAGTCAGGAAGGATAAAGAGAGATCAGCTGTCTGTGGCCAGCACATGCAAAACCAATCCATTTTTGGGGGTTGACTTGATTTTGCCTCTCCATTGCACCTGTTGTCACTTTAATTTGCAGGTGAAACTGATTCATTATCACTTGTGCATCCTAAATGGACAGATTGATATCCCTGAAATTAAACTGACTTGCTGTTACTCTTTGACGATTAAATGTTCCCTTAATTCTTTATTGAGCAGTGTATATATAGCATTGGCAGATAACAGAATACATGTAAATGTTACACTTTTGGAATATAAAATATTCTTAACTGTATTTAGCTTGTTACAATTTAAATTGGTGGCAATTAGATGTCTGCATTATTCACTTGCTTAGCAAACTTTAAAATAGTTGTAGTTTAGTTAAACACCTACTAGTCAAACTAGAATCACGATCAAAGGCCACAAAGTCCCCCTAAATTCAGTCAAGTCTTAGAGTGGTGGGTGGCTGTGGCTCAGGACATAGAGTGGGTTGTCCATTAACCAGAAGGTCAGGGGTTCAATCCTTGTCTCCTTCAGCTCCATGTGTCTGTATCCTAAATTGCCCCTGATGGTTGTGAGACATATGAGATAGATTAGGTGCTGCACATGTTGAATGGTTGAATGGCAAAACTGTAGAAGAACTTAAAAAATGGCTAAATAAATGCAGACCATTTACCTATACTTAAGCCAACAAAGCAATGCGGATCATGAAATCATAATCTCTTTTTTATTTGCACGTTTTTTTCATCAAAATCAGTAAAAATATCCACAAAAAAACCCGCCCTATGTCGCAAAGTAAAAACATGGATCTGCTGCTTTGTCTAAATCTGTGTGCAAATCTGTTCAGTAGTTTTTGCGTTTCCCCTGCTGACAGACAGGGGCATAAACATAACCATCTTGGCGTAGGTTAATTCTCAGAAACGTCTAATTCTGGCAAAGTTTGGGCTCATTATTATTGTCTATGTAAAATACCTTGAGATAATGCATATTATGATTTGGCGCTACATAACTAAAATTGAATTATCTCGCTACAGTAGGAATCCTTCTCCACAAAGGTGATATCGGAGGGTGCAGCCTGTCTATGAGGAATGAGCAGGTACAGTGCAGGCTTGATACACTGTAATATCATGCTTTCTCCTGTTTGTCTCCTTACATATTTCTTACAAACTAAACTCCCCAGAGGTGCTTCGTTGGGTTGAGGTTGGGTGACATACTGGCCACTGCGGTGTTTTTACTTTGTTCTTGTTTGGTAATGTAGTAGTAGGGTTACAGAAATGTTTAAGGTCATTGTTGAGAAAGTGCCAGATGCCCCATGGTATGGAGAAAGGCACTAAATCTGGAAATCTAAGTCATCCAACACGATTTGCTAGTCCTCTTGTACCCCGTCCTTTCCTGTGCAATTAAGAAACTCAAGACAATTCTTTTCCACGTGGTGCCACTGTCAGCATTAAATCTTAGCGTGATTCAATGAGTTGAAAAACTAATGTACTACTTTATCTTTGAAATGGTTTGACTCATTATTTATCCTTGACTAGCCCCAGAAAACATTTTATATACTGCAATTTTGTGACTTCCAGGATGAAAAAAAATCATATTTCCCTGTTCAGTATTGAGTCATCAATGCATGTAACAGATCAGAGATGAAGGAATATTAAGCAAAATGACTTATTTGTTAAATAAAAAACCTTTATTCATGCTGCATTTTGTAGGTGTGTGTAGTAATCATTTTTTGAAAGTCCTTGTTGAATTGGACTTTGATTATATTATACATATACACATTCAGTACATAACACATTTTTAGCATGTATTGACTATTTCCAGACCCTTTAATGACAACAGTATGTTACTTGATGCTGAGAGAATTCACATCTAAATGGCATCAGCCGGGGAAACAAGGAGGTTGCATTCAGCCAGTTAGGACAGCAGTTCCTGAGAGAGCAGTTCCTGACCTTGGTTGAAATCCCTGACGAGTGGTGGTTGTAATAAATGTCAAAGGAGCATAAACAGAACCATAGCTTCTCAAGTCAGTCACACATCATTTCTTTGTGTGGGACATTCTGCAGCTCATCCAATGGTTTTTGAGTCTATGGGCTGTGTGTGTGTTTTGTCATCCATTGCCTCCTTGTTGTCCGAACCTACTGACTGCTGCTCAGCCAACATGTCTGTTAGCTTCAGCTTGAGCACAGGACCCATGGACTCTGCTGACACCTGCTGGATAAAAGCAGAATTGTAATGATGTGTTTAGACAGCAGTGAAGGCCATTTGTGGTCGGCGCAGAGGTCAAGTCAACCAATAATAGACCAAAATAGCCAAATATTACAAATGCTCCTCACAGGGCTGAACAATCTATACAGTATACAATTCTCACTGTCCCCAAAATCTCTAAACTTATAGAAAATCATAGACAGAAGAGTGTTTTAAGAAAATATTCAGAGCCCATCCCTTTTTTCATATTTTGTTTTATTACAGTCCTATGCAAAGGAAAAATCCCTCATCAATCCATAGCAACAGGGCCAGATGTAAGAAGAGTCCTGGTTATTCCAAATGTCTTCCATTTAAATAATCATCAAGGCCACTGTGAATCTTGGCAACATTCAGTTTTGTGTTTCCACACAGTCTTGTCTCTGAGCTCTGCAGGCAGCTCCTTGAACCTCAGATCTTGGCTTTCTGCAAACCATTCTAAAATTATTTTTGCTTTTTTTCATTATGGTTTAGTGATTGCAGATTGAGAAATGAATACATGAATAATGGCTGCAATAAAGCATGTGAAAAACTTACTGAATGCTCTTTAGTTTAAAAAATAGAAACTGGGAGGATGTTGAATAATTTCCACTTGCTGCCGAACAGATTTGAGTCAATCAGATTTTTAGTCTGATTTTAGAAGAATTACTTCCTGGGAATCACTTTGTACACAAGATTCACACAATATCTCTTGCCTTAAGTGATGTTTGGTTTTCAACACAGAACTGCAGATAATCATTAATATGGTATAATTAGAATTTGATGATGCTATACTTTAGCTATATAGAACTATAGCAGATCAGTAACAATTTTATTATGTCCGAGTTGTAACACAGCATTGTATAATGATGATCTCAGGTAAGTGTTTGCTCAAAGTCTGGACTGCCACTTCATTTTCAATTAATTACATAGCCCGGCCCATAAGGAAGTAGGGCCATATTTTTCTAGCATTCAGCATGAGAGCAGAGAACACTGGCTGCCTTCTCTGCTTCCACCAAAGTTAGGTTAGCAATGTAGTCAAATTTGCAGCTTACCATACCGTTACCCTGGGTCAATAATGGAGAAAAAGGGCTGATGACTGTGTTGATGACTGCGTTGATGACTGCACTGACAACATGAGTCTGGAATCAGCAGCTATCTAATTGATGATATTAAGGTAGCAACCATAGTTAGTACTTTTATTTTTAGCAAGAAACTTACCGGATGAGCTCCTCTCCTCCTCAACACAATACCCTCTGAGAGTAAAGCCTTGCCAGTTTCCTCAAACAGAGCAGACTCTTCCAGCTCGTGGTGGCTCTGTAACTCTGTGTATTTGTCTACAAATCTACCACAACAAAGTGAGAGAAAAACACAGGCAGCAATATTACCACAGATGTACTTTATTCCTATCAAAATATGAATATTTATAATTTCCCTCACTGTCAATTTGGTGTTCACTTGACAACATGACACATGTGAACACACACATTCAAGCACATTTCTTTACATTGTTTGGCTGCTTTCATGATTGTATGCAAAAAAAATGTACATTGTCATCCATACCTTTGACACGTAGACACAAAGGATAATTTGGTGAGATCAATAGCCCGAGGACCTGCCCCATACTGCTCATAGAACTTCCTGAAAGGCAGACAGTTGTTGTTGAAATGCATGCAGAACTTTCCATCAAAACTGTTTTTAATAAATTCAGATGAGAGAAAGTAAAATGGCAGATCTAATTTAAATTTCATAAAGATTTAAAGGTCTTGACCTTCTATGTAAGGTGCCTTGAGATAATGTATATTATGATTTGGTGCTATACAAATAAAATTGAATTGAAATGTTTTTCATCTTTGCATTTTGGTGTAATGTGTTGGGTATAATTTCAAATTGTAAAAACTCTATTAAGGGTGGTATGACTTGCTGGCTGAAATGAGGACGAGAGGGAACTTTGTAAAGGGGCTCAGGTACTTGGAGTGTGTTTGAACCCTGGGTTCTCAACAACAGAGATCAGTCGCATGTCTGCTGCTATGAAAACACTCATTATTGCTTTGACAGGGCCTGAATTAGTTGCAAGCGGCAGCTTTAATGCTGCAGAGAGCTGGGTTTGCATGAAACAAATTTTTTCCTTGTCCCATAAATGGTAGTGGGACTTCACTCTGGTGATGTCGTTTCAAACGAGTCGGGATGTTCGATGTGCTACCAGCTACGTATCTGATTGCAGTTGAGCAATGTCAGCATTCAGCTTTCGTCTGATCCACTCGTCTTTGTCGTCATTATAGTGACTGCGACACTGAAGTGTTCCCACACAGCACACTTGCGGTCGCTATGACCACTAGCACATCCAGTTCTTTGCTAAAGTTGTCTCTCGGAATTTGAGACCGTCACATACACAAATAAGTTCCGCACATGTACTGGCTTCATTCATTTACCGAACCAAAAGGCCCTTATCGGAAATTTTCGGTTCGGATACATGTACCGTTACACCTCTAATAACAACACACCTCATCCATGTTACTTTCACAATATTTTTCAATATGCAGGTGTAAGGAAGCACAGCTCCTGTTATTACCGCTGTTAAAAGTTGACTTACGCTCTAATTTCATCCTCTCTGTAGAAGATATCAGGCACTGTTTCCTGTTTCTTGGAGCTGGCTCTGGTGTATGGCTTCACGTGAAGTGGGTCCCTCTTAGGTGGAAAAGCCTGGAATACGTCATACCAGATGGGTTTCTTTGCCGGCTGAATGACTCCAGAGCGCATCAGATCTCGGACCCTGTCACCAGAGGCCATCACAAAATTGATTAGTGAAATGCGATTGGACAGCAGTGTCATTAACTACAGCAGAAATGTACACAGAGAAAAAAGTAATTTCCAACTTGGAGCTGTTCTTGATCTCAAGTGGGGGGCTCCAGGCGCACAAAGCCGGGCATGGACCCAGATGTTTGGACAGTTAATAAGTTATGTTTTACAGTATTTATCAACTCTCTCTCTAAATGAACGCATCGATGCAGTGACTGAACACAATCGATTCACGGCTATATTCATTGTTTTAGCAGGTTTCAATCGCTAAATAGTTACAACGACCATGCTCTCTTTTTAACAACTGAATACGTATCATGAGCTGCTTTTAGATATGCACTGAACTCCACAGAACCTCTGGGCATCTCTGGACAGGCTGAACGCACATGTCCCAGTGAGAGCCTCCTGACTCTCTGTGGACTTTCTCCAGCCAGACCCAAAGTCCTGTGTGAACACTATCATGTGTCCAATAAATGGTGACCCTGTTTGGCCTTTGACCTAGTCTCAGGTTTTGGCCCTCTCTGAGTTTGACACCACTGATTTGGAGACTTAGTTGGAGTCGGTTCAGTCCTGGTTGACTTGATTCCTGCTTTCTTACTTTCAATAGTGTGACACGTTTTAGAAGCGCTGGAACTTTAGACTTTGTCTTGACCGAAACCATGAATTACCATTATTCACTATCTGTGGCGATATTAGTGCTGCCTGGGAACCAACCGGATTTACGTTACACTGCTGACGTAACGCAAGCTAACGCTGCTGTTGTTAGCATGGCAGCTACAGAATGGGTTATGACCATAGCCTGTATATAAAGAGGTTATGACATTAACTTCCCCAGGTGTCTGACTGAAGAACCCTGCGGTGTGTGTCCCAGCTGCCAGACACGGTGCACACCAGCCTGCACGCTGCGTGGTCACACGTGAGTCAGTCGGACAAGAGGTTAACGTGATGCCCTTCACTGACACGTTAGCATCCCCTGTTAGCTGCTAAGCTAGCAAACGAGCACACGCAGTGGTAACACGCTCTGCTGTTCTTACCGGGTGAAAACTGTTCCATACTTCTCCAACCTGCTGCCCGCCATTCAGCTTAGTTTCACCGCACAACCAGCGGCGAGCGGAGCACACACGAGATGAGATGTTGCTCAAATAACCTGCGTGGACGAGATTTCCGGTCGGATTGTAGGTCGTTGCTTTTTCTTCAGAATAAAAGTCTAAGCTTACTGTTTTTCCATTGCTGCACAGGTCGTTACATCACTTGCACTGGTAGTAAATGACATGTATTTATCAGGTACATACTCTTATCTGCTTCACACTTTATTAAATGAAATTGTCCACTCTGGTGAACTAATTGAGGGCAAGTACAATAATATTCTATCCAATATTGCAGCACTCCACGTTTAAATAGACATCTTGTTTGTGGATTTGATGATCAAAGAAAAAAAGTTTATTTCAGACTTTTATTGCGAAGGCTACGTACATCAACTGGAACCTATAATTTCACTTCCCTCTTGCCTTGATTTCCATTTAATCACAGCACGTCACCTTTTCCTCCTTTACCTCTTATTTTAGGTCACTAAAAACTTCATATTTCGATATGTTGATACACATTTTATTTACAATTATAATTACATTTCCATTCGTTTTAGAAACACTGAGAGGGAAACTCCAGTAATGGTGATTAGAAATGTGTTGCTATAACACCACAATTAGGAATATACATTTGAAATATAAATACATTAAAAAAGGCATTCATCCTATAATGAGCAAATTCTGAATTCTTCTTCTAAACTCTCCAATTTTAATATTGAGTATCAGAGCTCGTAGAATTCATATTGCTTTTTGTTATGAGTTGTGCAGGAATGTGAACTGTCAGTTGGGCTGAAGATGATTTTCCACCCATACAAATAATTAGGCTGTATTTTACTCTACTCAAAGCAGTGTATTGCATATGCTTTCCCCCATAAATATTACTGGTTAGTGCAGAATAGGGTCAGCAGGTTTTGTCACTACGCAACGTTTAGTTCCAACAGTCAAATCAGATCTTTATATAGTACATACCATTGAATTTGTCACTCAAAGGTTCAGTTAGTGACACCTAGAGGTGAAGTTGCATGTTGTAGCTGGATACACATCATCTCCACCTCTCCCTCCAAACATAAAAGAGAACCTGAGGTGAACTTAAGTTGTCATGAAAACCCAAAAGATTTTAGTTTGTCCAGTTTGGACAACAGTAAAAAATGGCGGCCTCCACAGAGAAGATCCCCCTCCATGTAAATATAAAGTTCTATGATAAAGAAAACACAAATTCATACAATTTAGATCAAACACACCAGTGAAAACATTATTAGGATTATTTTATATTCAATTTCTGAATCCCTTTCATCTAAATCTTACACACTGAACCTTTATGATATGCTTTCTTAATAGGCTAGATGTTTAATTTACCTTCTACATTAGAATAGAAAGTCTGATAACCATAAACAGATCAGGGGTGATAGCTACTGGCACATGTAGAAAATGACAAACATTTAAAGAATGCTTTGATAATGCATTTTCATAACATTCACATTTACAGTAACAGAGAGCACAAAATGAAGAAATAAATTAATAAATAAAAATCCAAATGCTCATCACTAAATCATTCTCAATCAACATAACAGACAGAGCATTTTTACCTCTTTAGGGCATCCATCCAAGCTTTAATGTGGTGTTGTTTTCATCCTGGTAGCAATTTAAATATCTATCAAACAATAGAACTTGTGACAAAAAGACAGATATAATAAAAACCTTAATTACAAGATTACATGTGTAATAGTTTTTGTGTTTTTGTTTGTATGTTCACCTGTAAATGAAGTGTATATACATAGATTATGTGCTAAGACAAGTCTGTCAATTTAGATCCATGGATGTATAATAAAGAGAAACTGAGAACTAGATTTCTGTTGTTTTCAACAAATCCGTCAGATGTGGAAGGTGAAATGCAATGTGATCCATGTGATAGTAGGGGCATTATTGGCTTAACCCCCAAACTGGGAGAGTAGCTCCAGCAGATCAGGTACAACATCTGAAGCCTCTGTGTAGAAAAGCACGGTCCTGGAAACAGCTAAAAACTATGCAGAACCCTCAAACTCCCAGGCCTCTGGTAGAGGACCCGAGCTTGAGAAAAACATACCCCCCATGTGTGGGCTGCGAGGTGAAATTTGATATATCTATAGTAGTTTTTTTAAGATGCACATTCTCATTTGAAACCAGTGGTTCAAGGGTTAAGATGGACTCAAGGTTTGCTGACTGACAGAAGCTGCTGAGCCTGAAGTCGAAGCTCTCAATTTACCATATCATTTACGCCCCTCATCCATGGTGACAGGCATTGGGTAATTACTGAAATGATGAAATGACAGTTACAAGTGAGTGATATTAATTTCCGTCATGGGTGGTGCGAACTCAGACTAGAAGCACTGCACCATTGTATCTTAAGGAGTAAGATGAAGTGGTTTGGCCAACTGATAAAGACTGGTCCCTCCATTTGAAGGATTTTTGGGAAGGAGAGTAAGGAGTGGACCCAAAACGCACTGCAGAGGTTATATATGCGGCCTGGGCATGGCTCAGGCCATGGTAAGCAGCCCCCAGGTAAGAGCCTGCATATTGATAGAATTGAATGGTGAAGTCTTTCCATTTATAAGTTCAGTGTGTAGAATTTAGTGACATCTAGTGGTAGCATTCATAAAAACTCAAAAGGTGTTTAGTTTGTTCAGTTGGACTACTATAAAAAAAATATGGCAGCATCCGTAGAGAGGACCCACTCCAAATGTATTTATTAAGGATTAAATTATTAAGTATTTAAATACAAAGGCTCATTCTAGGGTAAAGAAAATGATGATATCACACTAGTGAAAACATTATTTTATATTCAATTTCTGCCTATAGCTCCCTTTGGTCTAAATATTTCATGATCTTTAAGATGAAATAAAAGGAGGGAACTGTTTCTTAAGACATAACCCATAGCGCATGCGTGGGAAACATTTATTTGATAAGTACTTTGACTTTTTCATTTGGTCCATGTCCCATCTGCTAACATGGGGGAGGTGAGGTTTATGACCTACACTGAAGCCAGCCACCAGGGGGAAATCAAGATGTTATGGCTTCAGACTTGGGAGCTGTCATCTTTAAATGCAGTCATTGGTTTTACAATAATATAACAAAACTACTGTGTCTTAACACAATGCATACACAAATATTTAATCATAAAAAAGAGGTTAATCCAAGAAAATGAAAGTAAAGCATTGTCTTTTGTCACATTCGTACTTCTTGGACAAACCCAAACATTTTCATTGGACAAGGAAGAACAATCTCAGACATTAAGACCTTACGTTGTTTGTTGCATTTGATTTCAGAATTCAGTGTTGAAAGGCAACACAGGCAGGCTTACTGCTGTGTGGAGAAAAGAGAAAGTGAACTTTAATCTTTCTGTGTCAGCTGACTAGAGATAAACTACTGCATGGGGCCCTGCCTCAACAGCACCAGAAACATTACACATATTACTTCACACACAAGAACACTAAACACGCAATAAAACAATAGCCACTATCCTCAAAATGCAAGTTGTATCCTTAAAATGTTTTCTCTAAGATTAACCTGAATTAGAAACCTTTACCTAAATTAGAGAGGAGAAGCAATTAGAAAGCAACCATGAGACACATTTTCTTGAGTGATCTCTGAATAGAGACAAAAGTGAGCAGACTGCTGTCTATCATTGGGTGGCTTTTCAGGTTCCGCCACAGTGTTTTAGAACACAGGGAAAGGCAGGTTTGTATGACCAGGTTTCATTCAGGAATGTCAGCACGTAACAGGTTGTTGTAGAAAGAGGGACGGAGGGAGTGAGCCAAAGAGAGGAGGGACAAAGAGCAGGAGAGAGTCATAAATACAATAATTACAGCTTAGACAGAAATAAACGACGCACTCTCCTGGTCCCACAGACTGCCTCCGTAGCTAACAACACTGCTGTCCCACTGACAGGAGGAAAATAGAGAGCACGAGAACCACCTACCTGTTCTCTGAGTTGTTTGTACTGTATTGTACTGGGATTTATTTTGACTACAATTTCTTTTTTATTTCAAAGCATGGATTTGCTTCTGGATTTTGGCTAATTATGACAGATTTCCTTCTCCTAGTTTTCTTCAAGCCAAACAGGATTTTCTGGACTCATTTCACTCACGAGAAAAAGTAGTGGGAATCAGTATGTCTGTGACTGCCCTGTTCAGGGGCAAGTGGGGGCAGAAGACACAGGAAACCCCAGTGAAGCCTCCAGCTGCTGTGGTTCAGTCAGAGGATGATGACGAGGATGATTCCAAAGCTGGTTTCACCCGAGAGCCTATTCGTAGGAATTCCCGCTTTTACCGGTCAATGAGGAAAAAGAGGCTGGTCTCATCTGAGCAGTCTGAAAGTAAGAGAACATCAGGCGTTTGCTATGCTCTGAGTGTAACTTTGTATTTTTACTGTATATTGGAGATTACTTTTCTCTCATTTAATAATTAAGTGTTTTACCTAACTCAGACCATTTTGCAGTTACTTAAACGTATGTATTAACAGCCTTCATTAAAGGGCTAGAAACTAAGCTCTGTCCCAGCTTTAGTTATGGAGTTATGTTGGATACTGTATACTGCTGCTCTATATTGTTGTCCCATTCATGCAGTTGATGCTGCTGTTATTGAAAGTGGAACAAAGGCTTGGTAGTCCTATGCTCCAGTAGAAATCTAAATGAATACAACTTGAGAAACTGGTTCTGTTTAAACAGCACAATAGTCTGAGTATTACTTTTCGCTCCCACAGTCATCTTCTACCTTGAGGATTTCAAGTTCAAAAATGCCTGAAGTTTGTGTGTTCAAATGACACAAACAAATACAGCCAAGCAGCAAAGTTGTCCACATACGGCAAACTGATGGGAGTTTACTAGGAGACTAAGATAGAATAATAGTGATAAATCATTTTACGAAATGTTTTCCATACTGTACATTTGTCAGTTTTTTCTACAACAAAGGACTCTATTCACAAATGCAACAATAAAGTGTTTGAGCTTAGACTTTGCCCAGCTTCTCAGATAGGCCTCTGGCAGGGATCTAACAAATTATTAATACATAACTACCTGAACCCTTATGGCCTGAAACACAAAGTGTGTTTTCCAAGGTACTTTCCTTATTGGGAACTCAGAGATCACATATTGATTAAAATATTGTTATCTCACACCACCAGTTAATACCTATAATGAGTATTTAGAATGATAGCTTTGTTCTTTGCAATTCAATAAGGAAACAGTGTGATCCTGCTTTGATTGCAGGTTTAATTATACACAGCAGATGTACAGAAATTCAGATTCAACTGTACTCACAATGTTAAATGCATTTACTATGTAGCATATGTATATTTAATTCAGCAATTATGTCATTTAAGAATCCCCATAAAAAACTTACAATAATATATAATATGTTTTATCTTTTTTCTGGAATAAAAGAAGATGAGAAGATCATTGAATTCTGAAGATCATTGAATTCTGTAGCTTGCAGGACACAAAAACAGCTAGTCTCCTTCCATCAGACGTGTCTGGCTTCTTAAAACCTTCTCATTGACATTATTTATGTATTTTTAAACAGTACGTTGTGCTTCTTGCAAGAACAGGTACAAATGAATGTGTTCCTATGTTGAACAAAGAAATGATTTATGAGACTTCTCTATATTTACAATTTCAATCTACAAATGAATTAATGGATAGTTTCCCTTTCTTGCCCTGGCGGCTCACCTAATTGACATATTCTATGTAATAAGGCTGAGTCTTTACCTCATCCTTCAGCTTTTTCAGTGCCACAAACAGAAATTTAAAAAAAACACAGGGTAACTTTGCATTTAGTCCTTATATACAGTCTATGATTTAGTCACATTGATACAGAGTGGTAATACTATAGTATCTTTCAAACACAGTGAAATACAATTCTTAGGTAAGTGCTCCAACTTTTGAAATCTTCTCTAAATGTGACAAACAAGTTTCCCTTATAGGCTATATTATATTAGTAATGAACTCCTTCCATGTTCCTCAAAGAATAAAACTGCTGATCTGCATAATAGCAGCAAATCACAGTATTAACATCTAATTAGTGATGACTGGGCGACATAACTGACGACATAACTTAGCCTTTTATAAATTTAATATTTAATAAGCATCCGACAAATAAAAAAAAAGCATAACTGAATAAAACCGTCCAACCATTATCTATAATGCTTATCCTTTGAGGGAGGTGGAGCCAATCCCTGCGAGAAGCGGGGTACACTCTGGACAGGTTGCTGTCCATCACAGAGCTGACATATACAAACAATCATTCACTCTCACATTCACACTTGCAGGCAATTTAATAGAATCTCCAGTTAATCTGCATGTCTTTGGACTGTGGGAGGAATCTGAGTTGAGTAAGACCTGTTAGATGTATATTAATCACATTAATTAACCCTCTAAGTTGTGAACAGTTTTGTAACATCCAACTTGAAGTTGTTGGTGAACATTTAACTGACCATGGTATGTGCCAGGGGGTTTGTAAACTTTTTAAACTTGACTGTGGTGTTTTACTCTGCAACCCTATATGTGGAAGTCTAATGACTACTCGGGTTTTGTCATGTTGTCACTATTTGCTTGGCTGGACCAGTATGGCTCGCACTGGCTAATGTTTTGGTAACATGTAGTTATGTTGTATCCTGTTAGGCTGCCAAACCTTGCAGGAATCCAATTTAATTCAACTTCTTCCTGTTAACCACACTTAAGGCGAAAGACTAGGACTTATTTAATACTTCATTTGCTGAAAGAGTAAAATAGAGTGGCTAAAAGGCTCTGGTCTCTAACAGTCAGCTATAGTTATTGAGAGCATGGTAAAAAAACAAAAAACAAGACCAACCATGAATATCAATTATTTACTTTTTAGATCGATTTACATGTATTGGTTTGGCACCAGATCAAAAGAAACCTGTTGTGTATTTTGGGGAAAAAAACATTTTTTGATTGACTCATTCTTCCATGTGCATAGTTAAAGTGTAAGTATTAGTATTCAAGTGTGTGTGACCAAACAACATGTAAGTAAATGCTATTTTATGATGCTGATGCGGCTCCATTTTGAAATGTCTCCTAACATCTTAAAAAGTACTATATTGACTTGTGATGTTTGAACAGTATATACCCTATACCTCCTAACTAGACATAATAATACTAAAGTTCTAAAGTGAATTCTGTCACTAAAGAAAAAGCACTGACGCATCATCAGTTTATTGCACAATCTGAACTGAGGCCTTGGGTGTGTTCTCTCGTCTGTAGTCAGGTGACCTTTGTAATGGAACTGTTGACTATTCAGATGACAGAAAGACAACAGCAGCTAAACATAGTACATATATAATATGAAGCGTTGTGGGATATAGAGAAATCAGCATGTCTTAATGTTTAATATGAACATCATGTTTATTGTATCTATATTCATGACACATTAAATATATTATTGTGTCATCTAACAAATGAATTTTTATCAGAGTTCTGACTAGCATATTTGCTTGATTAATAAAAATAAATACACATAATTTAGTTTTACATTTAAAGGGTACATTAAACCAAGTTTAGGAATATCAGATCAGATCTAATCGGCAAGTGGCCCCTGTATTTTTACAGCCAATGCCATTTTGAAATGATTGACAAATGACAAAAATCTTTTTTTCACAATTGTACCTGTCTCTCCAGTTTCTAACAGGCCTGGATCTGACCACAGTCCATCCAACAGAGCAACTGTCTCCCACTCTCATTCTCCTTTACCCCACAAATCACCTTTGTTGCCCGGGGCTAGACGGTGAGTCTACATGCCTTCACTACCCAACCCAACAACTGAACAAAAGCACGCCCGGAAAACAAACAATAACGCACAGTGCTTATTTAAACACTGACATACAGCATGTTTTATACATCATGCATGGTACACTCAATGGCTTATCATGTCTTTGATAAGCACAGAGGTCTGTCAAACCAAAACTGTTCAGTGACCACCAGAAGGAGACTGCACACGCTTGTGGTTACTAATCAAAGGGTCAATGTGCTGTGAAAGATTTACTACCAGTTGTCAGGTTCACTTATTCCATTCTTTAGTGATGATATTAATGGCTTGGACAGTACCACAAACATCATCTTACAAAATGACCATAACGTTCATTTAAATTAAATCTTATTTGTATTGTTCCAAATTACAACATATGTTATCTCATGGCACTATAGTTGGTCGATACCATACAATATTAAAAAGAAACAAAACAGTTCCCAAAATGACAAAGCAGTTAGCGACTGTGGAGAGAAAAACTCCCTTTTAACAGGGAGAAACCTCCAACAGAACCAGACTCAGTGTCTCTGCAATGGGATCAAATAAGCCACTGCGTCTTTCAACATGTTAATGTTCTGATCCATGAGTACTCAGTAATCATTACTACATTACATGATAAGTACTCAAGGGTTGGACCACACCTGTTTCTGAACTCAGCTTACTTTTGATCTCAACTACACACCTGTCTGGTTTTGTGACTTTGTCTTGTAGGTTTGTAATATTATTGTGGTGACAAATCTGTGCACAGTCAGACAAACATGTTGACGTCCTGACAATAGGTGTGGCAGATGTGAAAATTGTTTAAGAAGTAGTTACAAAAGATTATGTTGGAGGACTGCAAAAGTCCTATAAAGATTTAATGTCACAGAGCAGGAATTACTTTTATTCAACTGGTGCCATAGAATGATTCTGTATTTGTCACAGTGTAAAACGGTTGGTTACAATACCACAGTACCTGTAGTACAGATTGTAATGCTGGCAAAATGACTACTTTACCAGGTTAAGGCTATATACAGTATATACACTGTATATTAACTATATAATATTTCTCTGTATTAGCCTGCATAACAACATAGCAATTTCTACCAAGAACAGTTAGTGGTGTTAATGCCTGGTTTCTGTCATGTCTACTGTACTTGTCCATGAATAACTACTAGTGACAAATACATATTTAAAGGGATCATTCACTGAAAAAATGAAAATGCACTCATTATCTACTCACCACTATGCCAATGGAGGGGTGGGTGAAGTGTTTGAGTCCACAGAACACTTTTGGAGTTTGAGGGGTAAACAGTGTTGCAGCCAAATCCAATCCAATTTAAGTAACTGGTGATCCATTTTTTCAAATGTAAAAAAACTACAGAAAAAAAAACATAAGGTTATCATATGGCATCATTTATTACATCATGTTTTTGCCTAAATGTCCTCTGATAACCTCCTCTGCATCCGCGTTCACATTTGCACCCACACACCAGAATTACACATACAGTGCACACAAGCTCTCACCCAAGAGCACCTGAGGCATATCTAAATGTTCCCTGATGCAGTTTATAAACTGAACAAAGAACATCTAAGCTCAAAAGTTAGCTTTCAACCTCATCTTACAGTTTTCATTCAGCAAATGATCCCACTTCTGGGCTCAAAGCTAAAATTGATGCATGAGCACAAAAATTATCATCATATCCCACACATAAACAAATATTTTGGAGAAAATAATTGAGAATATGTCACCTCAGCAGACTCCAGACCAGCATTCACAACCACAGAGTCAGAGTCAGAGACATGAAAATTTATGGGAAAACTACATGTCCTTTGCCAATTTTCCTGGCTGTTTTTATTACTTTAAACCACACAGATTAAACATAACACATTCATTTTAAATAACATGCAGTGATGCAAGTTATGCATTCAAGCCATTGTTTCTCCAATGATCAATAATCTTAGTTTTGTCGTGAAGCATTTTGTTACGTCTTTTTCATTCTGATGTTTGATAATGATGGTTGATATATACATGTGATATGTTTAGCCACAGCAGTGAGTGATGACAGCTGCTCTGGTGTTACTGCAGAACCTGATGCAACAGTCAGTAAAACTGCACATGTTCTTTCACTGTGACAGGTATAATGAGCAGTGGGACGGACACAAGTATGGACTTGTAAACTACAGCAATTCATTTATGGTGCAGAAGTTGAAATGAAGCTTGTGAATGTGTACCCAGGTTCACACTGAGACAAAACCAGGTGTGAGCACAGCTTCATAAATCATAAAGCTGATGAACAGAATGCAAATGCATATTTCTGTTTTGTGAGCTTTAAACATATGGCCCAAGGTCAGCAATCTTATCCTCCTCCCATAATGTTTTGAGTGATTTTGCTCAGGTGTTTACCACCTATGTTAAAGCCTTCAGGAAATGTACAGCAAAGAGGACCCAGCCACTAGATCAGGACACAGCAACTCTAATGAAAGCACAGAATGCACTCAAACAAATAAAATGAAAACAGTGATAACTGTGAAAATCAAATATAGTAACGGATGGACAATGTCTTCTGTACATGACAATTAACAATGTGGATAAAATATGCCTGTCAGCATTTTTGAGGAATTTCATGTCAGTAAAGATGGCTTCTAAAGATGTGATTGTAAAGATTTCCTTTTCTTTTGCTTTTGAATATAGTCTTCAGCATTCACCAAAGCTCCACGATTCCAGACCTGTGTTGCCAAGCAATGGCGAGGCCAGCAGCAGACATGCTCGGTACAGCAAGGATGCTGTGGATAAGAGAAGAGGAGGTGTGGGTGGAGGGAGTGTGGACACATCAGCTGCCTCCAACAGCAAGCATAGAGACTTTGCAGATGACAGGATCACTTACCGGACTCACGGCATTCATAGCGGAGATATAAAAAAGCTATCGGAGCAAACGGCTGCAGCTTGCACTGTACGGGAGGTCAGAGGGAGAACCATGAGCTCGCAACAGTCCAGTTCTAACAGAGCACACCAGGATTACTTCAACCACAGGTCAGACCAAATGACTCTGAAAACACAAAAATGTAGAACAATGCATGAGAACAAATTTTTTTTATAAGGCTTAAACTGTGCGTGTAAATATTTGTAGCTGTAAACAGCAGATATTAGACACATAACAGGTTAATTAAAATGAGGAACAATTGGTGCTTTTGTTTGTGGAGGGACAGATTGACAAATACATTATGAATAATGTATTGGAATAACTGGAGGCACAGTGTTTTTATTTTCATCAGGATTTTAATGGTAAATGGTAAATCCTGTGCCGCAGTTAAGCCTGTTGTTATTGGAGAAGAGAATTCATCATTGTGTGGCCTATCTGTGGACTTGAGGCAACAACAGTACTGCTGCAGGATTTTTCAACAGTAATACTGAAGCAATTCATCCATCCATTGCTGTCTGCCCAAACATGGATTTCCTCTGTTGTCTCTTTTCAGGTTGCTGAGCAATAGAGAAAGCGCAGAGACAATCTGCCACAACATCAGCATCATCAAAAACATGGGTGAGAAACGACTTGTTAAACGGTGATGGTAGCACATACATCCCACCCACTTTTACTACCTCTAGAGTCGCTGCTGCAAAGAGATCATATGACTAACATTCAATAACAGAGATATCTCATTAATAATCTCTATACCTACAATGAGCTGGCTTCAGCACTGCTATTGGGTTGTACCTGTTACTACATATCTCTGACTTGTTCATCAAGGTCAAGTGCCTCTCTAAGCTGATCGTCTGGCAGTGTTGACAGTCTGCTCACCATTGTGTACTTCAGTGTGTACACTGGGCAATGGTTATTTGCAGGGATTAGTCCAAATTGACTTAAGACAGCACTTTACCTGGGACTTCCAGCAATACAAAACGAAAGATATATTGTGTGTGTGTGCGTGCGTGTGTGTGCTTATGTAACTCTCAGTCCAGTTCAACACCCACCAAAGCAATCTGCAGTATATGACTGAGGGAGATTATGCAACAGGAACTGCTTGTTCAAAGTCACCTTCCCTCTTTATATACACGTAGCCAGTCCTCCCTGTAAAGACCATCTGTTCTTATCAGCTAACTTTCAACCCACCTGAAACTTGGTGAGCGAGACAGGATCTGTGTGGCTCTCCAACCTCCGCACTGACTGCAGTGCAGAACACAGTTGAAGTCCTACACACCTCTGGGCAAGCTTCTGTTTGACTGGCCTCCGTCCCATAAAGAACAGAGACTCTCTTTTATTAGTGTGCAGAGCTGGAACATAAAGCTGTTTGTATGACCTGTTAATGAGTGTCTGATCATGCTTTTGCAAATGAAAGCAATAAGAAAAAATGATTGGCTTTGTTTGGATGTTAAAGTTTCAGTGTGTAGAATTTAGTGACACCTAGAGGTGAAGTTGCATGTTGTGGCTGGATACTCTCTACTATTTCACCCTCCCCTCCCCAACATGAAAGAGAACCTGTGGTGAACTTCAGTTGTCATGAAAACTCAAAAGGTTTTAGTTTGTCCAGTTTGGACGACAATAAATAATATGGTGGCCTCCACAGAGAGGCCCCCCTCCATGTAAATATAAAGTATTTAAATATAAAGGGCCCCTTCTAGGGTAAAGAAAACAACAATTCATACAATTTAGATGAAACACACCAGTGAAAACATCAATAGGATTATTTTATATTCAATTGTTAATAATAGCAAGACATTACTTATGACTAGGATAAAAAAAGATACAAAATCATGTCACCATGAAACTGATTACTTACCTTAAGACTTTCTCTGACAATTTGTCCAAACATTTATGTTCAAATAAGAAGGTTAAGTAAGGTCTGAGTAGCATGCAGTACCACAAGTCAGATTCAAAATCCTTTTTTTTAGATAAAGATTTAAAAAACTGAAATGAAAAACAGAATTTTATATATATTTTTTAGAAATAACATGTTTGATAAATCAGGGAAATCATATATGAACAAAACCCTCTGCAGAAACCTTAAAGATATTTAGCTGATATTTGCTGACATTTGCTCGGTCTGATGGTTTTGCATGTATTAATACATATTTTAAGCAATTGTGCTTTTGTTATAATATGATATAAAACACAGATACCAAGACAGTGTAATGGGTCACTACTACAATGACTATTATAACATCATGAAGACCAGCTGATAGATGTGATGAACAGGAAAACTGATCTCTTTACCACCTATATGTGAGCAGCAGTGGATGTTTGACAGAAGGCTGTTTGAGAAAGTCTCTCATTCTCTTCTGCTTTTTCATCACAGTGCATTCCATTATTAAACAGGACATATTTATAAATATATGCATCTATATTAATAAATAGAAGAGGTTGGTGATCACAAGCAGTAGATTCCAATGTTCTTGTGTAGACAGGAAATCAGATGCTTCTTTTTGTCTTAAACACTTTAGATTCATATTTTACACAGACTAGTGGAACAGAAGCTAGCCCAGCAGTGTGGACCTCTCTAAATCTGATCTCAGTAATGTCACAATGGTAACTCAAGCCTTTGCAAAAAGCAAAAAGGAAATCCTTTAAAAGCTTACTGTCTAACTCATGTCCTTCTGACCCTCCAGCCATCTTGTACCAGGAGTACCGGGATACGTCAAAGCAGCAGGAGATTGAGCAGCGGCGGCAGCGTGACAACATCTCCCCTGGGGTCTCGACAGGGACTATGGTGGCAGAGCCTGGAGTTGTGTCCCCCCCAGCGCTACAGCTGCGCCGGAGAAACGGTGATCGCTCACTGAACTTGTGGCAAAATCTGGAAGCTGTGCAGGCCAGTGGGATGCTCACCCGGTTACTGCAGAAAGAAATCATAATGCAAGAGGTTAGTTATGTTACAGTGAACAGGTCAGTGTGACCTAGAGGTTTCACCATGACAGGCAACTTAGAAATTACTTTTCTTTGTAATGTGTACAGAAATAATGTGCACATGTAGCTTTGAATGGCACTATCAACACTTATATGCAGTTTATAAGATGCACCTACCATTGTTGTCCAGTATCCCTATAATAAATTTGAGAAGGACCTGACTGCAGACTAGATTGGGAACATCTACCACCATGACTATTAACATACATGATGTTGTGTAAAGCATGACTGCATTAAAAAAGCATTGCTGTCCATTTCTGCAGATTTGTCCCAATGGCCACCTGTGGTATTGCGATGAAAAACAATCCCTACAGATGATTAAGAGAGAAAACTATAAAACAGTAGACAGGACAGCTCCAACAGAGTTTTGGTTGCACTTTGTCTTTTGGGTTTTTATTCAATTTTGATATTTTTAAAACTTTCCCTGAATCTGGAAAATGGAATTGCAAAAAGCCCCAAAGATTTATCCTGCAACTGTCAGGGGAAATGGTGTGTATGGACAAAAAATCCCATTTTGATCTTTTGCACAAAGATTTGTTTGACTTAACATGTCCTCGCTCGGGACAGGCATAATTTATGAGCCATTTCTTATAATACGTCCATGGACAACAGATGGAGGTGTTTCTTCTGTGATATTGTGGTTTGGCAGCGTTTGTGTTTGATTAGTTTGCTGCCTTTGTCACAGGAAGTAATAGAAGAAGACAGTACATGTTTGAGTGTCTGCTTCCTTCATGCCTACAAGTGAAGTGACATAAAAACAGAATTTAACAATTATTATTATTGTTACAAAACTATAGGACATGCCGAAGTGTCCTTGCACAAGATACTGAACCCCAAATTGCCTGATGGCTGTGCCGTTCTCATAGAAAGGTGCTGCCCATAGATGCACTGTATGAATGTGTGTGAATGGGTGAATGGCAAACCTCTACTATAAAGCACGTTGAGTGGTCATCAAGACTAGAAAATCTATATAAATACAGACCATTTTTCATTTAAATTCATTGTGGGTAGAGGACGACCCCTTGAGCCACAGCCCCTGGTACATCAAGCCAAACATTTTTGGCTGTTTTTTGTTTTCCAGGGGACAAGTCCTGAAGACCGTTAGAGACTTCACCCATTTGAAGCTAAGAGAAACCACAGTGATGGGGAAAAAACTTTTTTATCAATATCATATCATATGTATTAATACCATATCATATGTCATGAGGACTTGAGTGATTTATTGTATAGCTGCACATAGTTTGAAGGATGATACATTGCACAGTTCAGCAGGAATATGCTTTACACGGCTGCTTATTGAGATAAAATTTCATTATTTGGCCGATTATTTACGATATGATTACATTGTTTTGCCCAAAGTCGGTTAGCCCAAATGCCCCCATCCTATGTGTTCTGTTGGTCAACCACAGAAATACACTAATGTGGTATGAGAATGTGAGATGTCAGACAGGGGAGTCGACAGTAAATATTCAGGAGGATAGAAGTTTGCTTATAGAAACCAACACATATACAGTTGGAGAGTGAATGACTCTCATTTTCATTTGACCACAGTGCTCGAACCATGTGACAACAGTGGCCATCAGCAAGTGGTGACTTTCCTTTGACCTTTTATTTTGAGCAGTGTTGGTGTTGTGTTCCTGTATGTATCCAGACTTTAATGTTTACAGTCTACCCCCCCCCCCACACACACACACACATTAGCCATAATAACCATAATAAAAAACTTAATTTGTATGACACATTTCATACTAGAAATGCAGCTGAATATGCTTTACATAAAATATAGATCAAAAACAATGTTGGTGAATATTAATATGAATCCTGATAAATGTTAATTGATGCTTGTAAAATTAAGGCAAATTAATTTTAAAAATGAATAAACCCATAAAGGCCGAAAGTGATAAATAATGTGTGCAGGAATGCAGGCAAGTGAAAGATCAGGTAACAGGTTGAAGTAAAGAGAAATGTTTTAAGTTTTCGTTTAAAGATTTTTACTGAACTAGCTTCTCTGATAACTAACGATCTACAAGATTATGAGATGTTATTGAATCCTTAAAAAAACTAGAGAGTGGACCTTTGCACAGAGATTATTTTAGTACACATACAGTTCCCACAGGTGAAGGATGAACTTCCTATGTCTCAGTGGAACACTGAAGTTCACCTGGAGCATAATTTCTCTCAGGTGCATTGCGTGTGTACTAGAGTCAGCTGTGCCAGCAGGACATTCAATTCAATTCAATTCAATTTTATTTATATAGCGCCAATTCATAATTTACATTATCTCAAGGCACTTTACATTTAAAGGTCAAGACCTTAAAACAATATTAACGTAGAGAAACCCAACAGTTCCCACAATGAGCAAGCACAGGCGACTGTGGAGAGGAAAAACTCCCTCATTAACAGGGAGAAACCTCTGGCAGAACCAGGCTCAGTGTGGGCGGTCATCTGCCTCGACCGGTTGGGGTGAGGAAAGAAAAGTAAGGGGGGAGGAAAGGAGAGATGGGTGGAGAGCGGGGGAGAGAAGAGAGAGATGAGGTGGAGAGAGAGAGACCGGGAATAATTTGGCACCATCAAAATCAAGGCTAACCATAACAATAACAATGTATAGATCTACAACATGACTAGATATATAAATAAATTGCTAAGTTCTTGTAATAAATGAAGACAATGGTGATGGTGGTCGTTCATATCAAATGCTTACTGCATGCAGGGAACCACCATCAGCATTGATGTGCCTTTTGCTTTGCTTTTCTGTCCATAGGCCATGTTTGAGCTTGTTACCTCAGAGGCATCGTACTACAAGAGTTTGGAGATTTTAGAGACTCACTTCCTACGTAACCCTGCTTTAGTCAACACTCTCAGCCAATCCGACATGCATTTTCTCTTCTCCAACATTGAGGAGGTCATGAAAGCCAGTGAAAGGTAGGACAAGGTCTTTTTTAACATTCTCTTATCTGTTTGTAATTTACATCTGACCGTACCAAGTTTCAATCCATCCCTGAGTCATGGTCCCTTAATATTTACAGGTTCCTCATGGATCTCGAGCACCGAATTGAGGAGTCCATTTTAATTTCTGATGTGTGCGACATTGTTTACCACCATGCTGTGGAACACTTCAGTGTCTTCATCAAATACGTTATCAACCAGGTTTACCAGGAAAAGAACTACAGACGTATTTTGTGAGTAACTGTTTTTTGTATACATCTGTTACTATGTGCAGTTGTCTGTGGATTGGTACATGAGTCACATGCTAATTTCCAGTTGAAGCAATTGGTGGCATTTATTGTGATGTTCGACTTTGGACATTTCCTTTTTGAAAGCAACCACAAACATGAGACCTGTGCTCAGAATAGTGCTGTGGGCTGCTTGACTATTATAATGAATACATGCTTGGAGAGAGAGGAACTATGCGTAAGAATAATAGGCGTAATCCTTCATGCATTTATTTTTTTGTGCGTAGGAAATGCTGTCACTTTTCGGAGAACAGGTTTGTTGTAGTCATGACGAATGTGATGTGCAGGGTGTGGTTGAGTATGAATATAATAAACGTTTCCCTCTTCATCAACCACACATACCTGAGTGAGAGAGTGTGATGTTCCCATGCACTGCAGAGGGCAGCTACCTCAGATGGCAGCCAACGAAAAACCTTTGAGACCGGCTGTTTGTTTAAAAATGAAATATAAAATACTGCATGTTCAGAGAATATTGTTGCCTGTGGTTAGTTCAAAAGCAACATTTCGGAAATGCACCACTGATGAAGTCCATCAGATGTTTTGTCGGGGCAGCAGGAGTCAGGAGTGCCAGGCCTAATTACTTGTCACATACAATCACATCCATAGATGAGCTGCAACGTAGAAATGTTAATTAGTTAGTTGTGGGAAGCATGTGACAAAACTGTGAAAGAAGCAAGTGACTAATGATTGTGATAGTTGGGAGGAGGGGAGCTGTTTCTTTCTCAGCTGTGAAGCATGTTTCTTCCTCTTAAGAGCTTTTCACTGCCATTCATTCCAGGACAGATTATTTCCAGGTTGCATATCATGAAGCAAAGGCGATTTGCTCCATTACTTCACATTCACTAACAGGGTTACAGGAGAAGGGGCTTTTCTACTGTTTTTTTACAGAACCTTTTCCCATAAGACTTAAGTGCATGATCCATTGCACATATTTTAGGCAAATTAACCAAAATCATATTACACAATGTTTGAAAATGGAACATTCCAGGCAATATCTACATCCTGTTGAAGGCTTCACTGCTGGATCTTATCTTTAAAGGATATAACTGGATATATGTTTTTCTTATTGTTAAACAGGTCCCATAAAAAGACCAAATACAACCATGAATTTATCTATTATAAAAAAAAAACCTGCATTGCTGTTTATTAGCAATTAAAGGTAAGGGCCATCATATCTCATCTCTTCATGATTTTGATCTTTATTTCCTGGTTCAGACGCTGGGTCTTCAAACCCTTTGGCAGTAAAATTGTCCAAACAGAATGTTGCTGGGCGTTACCTCTGATGAATGATTGACAGTCACTACTCGAAGACAATGTTAAAAGAATAACAACATGAAACATTACAGGTGAAACACAAAATAATTATTCATCGTAAAGCTTTTAAAGACAAGAGTCAGTGATGAGCTGAACCAACTGTTTAATAACTTGTAACACTGGTAAACAGTTGGTAAACACCATTTGCCCGCTTGTCGGCTCGACTGTGGTGAATCTGCTTTTTTGTATTTTTGGTTGATGTTGTTTAAATCATTTAATCTGGCTCAAACACATACAGTATATGACTGAATTCCTCATTTCCATAGCAACCGGTGTCCTGTTGTTCCTGCTGTCTCCTTGATTTGATACTCTTTGCACAGAACATCATGTTTGACTACTGCACATATTGATATGGAAGAATTCACAAGTCATGTGCAATTTAAAGTCATATCAGTGACACATTAGAACACTACATTAACATGTATTAATCTGCAACTGAGATTAGACCTCGATTAATAAACAACCTCCTCCTATTTCAGTGTGTTTGAATGTTTTATACAAATGCCCTATGATTTTTTTAAAAAGAATGCAGCCTATTACAAAAATGTTGTGTATTACTCTCAAACCTGTAGATGCAGTTTATCATTGGGATTAATTCATAAATGAGGACAGCTTCAGGAATAATGGCTCCTCATTCATCAACAATGAGATAGGAAATTTGTTTTGTGTGTTATGCTCCACACCAATGAAACAACATGCAGGAACAAGTGAAATTAGAGTTTAATCCATTTAATCTTTTGCCATCTCAGGCTAGTGTATTTTAACTTAGCTTTTTATAGCGTACATACACTGCTTTTATTGACTCAATATGTCTTATATTATTTGTTTATTATATGTCTATTTTTTTTTTTACATTTGTGGATTTTTCTTTCTGCACAGTAATGTAATCAGGGTGTGCCTAAAAAGAGATCTTGCTCAGAGGGATTCCATGTATAAATAAAGGTTTGACTGAATGATAAGTATATTTTGTATTTGCAGACCACACTGTGTTTTATGGTGACTCATGGGGCTTTTGTTAAACATTTAGTTTGTTTGCTCAGGTTTAGCAGGAAGTTCTTGTCCTTTATGTGACAAAGGAAAAAGTAGTGACAAGCACTATTCTTTAGGTCAACTACAAGGATGGAGTGAGTGTGTGTGTGTGTGTGTGTGTGTGTGTGTGTGTGTGTGTGTGTGTGTGTGTGTGTGCGGGGGGCAGAGCTGTGTGATCACTGTTTTCTTATGCCTGTGTGTCCAGAGAGGGGAACCAGGCTTTTCGGGAGGCCATGGCTGCATTGGAGAATCATCCTTGTGTCAGGGGCCTGTCCTTCACGTCATTCCTCATCCTTCCATTCCAGAGGATCACAAGGCTCAAGCTGCTTGTTCAGGTGAGTGTACCAACATGAATATAAGACATTACGGTAAATTGACGAGATTCAGAAATAAGTTTGAATATATTTTTGGACACATGTCAAAGGTACCATTGTTCAATCATTTGTTTTCAGAATATCCTGAAGAAGGCTGAGGAGGGCTCAGAGAGGGAAACAAATGCTATAAAAGCACATCAGCAGCTGGAGCAGGTCAGTCAGGGAGCTGGGCCCAGTGAGGTCGCTATGATGATTATATCAATGTAATGTCATGACTGTTTATGTTGGTTTTATTTATGCACTGTGATGGCTGAGCACACACATTCATACAAGCACACATTCCAGGTCTGTTAAGATGTGTATGTTAAGATGTACATAACTGGTGTTATTAACTTAAACTTCCTTTATTGATCCCACAAGGAGGAAATTCTTTTTACACTCATTTTACATTTTTATACATGCAGTTTAACCCAATCCCACACACAGAGGGCTCAAAGACATGCACATTTTTGGAGAGAGATTGTAGAGTGATGGGCAGCCCCAGGAGAAGCGCCCTGTGAGCAATTGGGGGGGTATGGTGCCCTGCTCAAGGGCACCTCAGCAGTGCCCAGGAGGTGAACTGACACCTCTCCAGCTACCAGTCCACCTTCCATACTTATGGTCCATGCTGGAATTGAACCGGTCACCGGTTCCCAAGCCAAATCTTTATGGACTGAGCTACTGCTGCCCTAGCGTTCACATAGAGATTAGAGACAAAACAATGTCACGTTGATAAGTGTGCAGTGTTCCTTGTGTCTGACAACTCTCTGTTTGGATATCAATCCCCTGCAGGGCTTCTTTCAGTCTAAAGACAAAAGTAACTTCCCATTTTACATGGTTAAATTTCTCAAAGATTTTAGATTGGATTTAAAAATCCACTGTTAAGAGTAGGGTTTTCCTGTCTCCATTTGATTGAACTAAACAATTAGTAGATTTTAGCATTGGGCTGTACGATTCGGAGTAAGATACATTACATTTGTACAAACACACACACACTCCTCCAACAGTCAAATGGCAGAGACATGCAGGTTATTGGAGACTAAATTGTCCATAGGTGTGAATGGGAGTTGTGAATGTTTTCTATCTCTAAACAGTCCTGTGATGGATGGGCGACTTGTCCAGGGTGAAGGCTGCATTCGCCCAATGCCAGCTGGGATTGACTCCAGCTGTGTAGATAAAGAAGATGAAGATTACTAAGAGAAAAAAAAGAGGAGAAAACAAGGTGCGTGATGTTTGAATGTAATTGACTGATGGTGAATATCTATGTCTTCCTCAGATTGTGAAAGAGTGTAACGAGGGAGTGAGAAAAATGAGTCGTACGGAGGAGCTTATTACGATAGAGAAAACACTGGAGTTTAAATCCAAGGTAAACAAAGTCTTATTGTCTTGTATTTCCTATTGTAATGAAGTCACACTGTTTAATTTTCTTGATGGCAGATTCATTGAGGGATTTGGGTCTGTTGATGTTGCACCTTTGTCTCTATCCAGTTCATAATATGAGCCCCTGCTGACATGGTTATCACAAAGTGGGAAAACTATGTGTTTACACCAAATACATAAATCAGTCTGTTATTTTAAAGGCCCTGGGGTTTTTTAAATTTATAACTGTTGCGCACTGTTACACATCTTACCCCATTTTGTGTGTATGACACTTTTCAGGAAAAGTTGTGATCTATAAAAACAAACTTGAAAATGTGCACACTTTTACGTTAACTCTGACCCATGCATTAAACATTTTGCAGACAGAAAGGCTCATTTTCACTAAAAGTAAACAATACAATTATAAAGTTATATGTGATTATTCACACATTAATAGTATATTCCATTTCTGGTCCTTTAATGTCAACAGTGATTGAACACAAATCATTCAGAATGGCAGGAACCATAAAGAGCAGTTTTGTGTACATTACTGTAGATTTGACTTTATACTCATATCTTTGACTTCTTTTAACCCCTGTAGTCTGTGCCCATCATTTCTCACTCACGCTGGTTGCTAAAGAAGGGGGAAGTGCAGCTGATGGCTGGACCAAAGAGCACTCGGACCATGCGGAGTCGTAAACTCTACCAACCAGTCTACTTATTTCTTTTTAACAATCTGCTGCTGGTCACCAAGCGCAGCTCCAGGTAAAAATGTTAAGTTTACTTTTCCTTTTTACTGGCAGGAAACAAATGCAGTGCTGCCATCATGAATGTTCTGATGTTTAGCTTACTATTTTAGAGAGGAGCATTTGTACTGCTGTGTAATTGTACTGCATTTTACAGACAGATGGTTGTTATTTAGCACTCATGTTCACAGACATAAATTGGATGGACAAAATAATAGAATCACCTGTCAGTACAACAGACTACAATTCAACTGCATCATAACACCTATGTATATAGATATACAGTATGTATCTGAGTGATACACATGTCAGCCAGTTGTTGCACTGAAGGGAGGGAATGTTAACTAAGCCATTTTGTTGTCAGTGGGGACAAGTTCCAGGTTCTTGACTCGTGCACACGCGCTATGTTGAGGACTGAGGACCTTGAAGACCAGGGCCAGCTGCTGGCCAGTACCTTTAATCTTAAACTACTGGAAAACCAAGAGGATCGTCAAGTCAACTACATGCTCAAGACGGCCAGTATGTAAGTATCTGTGGTGGAATCAGAGGAGCAGCAATGAATGAGATATAAGTTAAAGTACTGAGAGAAACTGAAGGGATGCGTCTCTGTCCACTTCCAATCAACTTCTGAATGACTCTATTTGTGAAAGCAGATGTGTACTAGATTTACTTAAACTGAGCTGTTGGTGCTTTTGTGACAGGAAGAACAAAATGAGTTTTTGTCGGTCAGGGGTCAGATGAGAATGAACAGTTCTCCGTCTCGGAAGAGCAGGTTTTAAGTTTTAAGATGTTTATTGTATAAACTTGCAAGCATGATTTGAGGTGAGCAGATAGACCGAAATCGATACAGGAGTCCAGGATAACAGAGCTGGGTAGGCATGTGAGGGATCTGTACATGGTTCTGATCCAGCGTTTCAGGTGTTGAGAAGGCTTGATAGACTTGATAGAATATTGGCGGGTTTGTCCCGGTGAAGGTTAGCAAAGCAAAACATGAACTGAAAACTGGCAAACAAGGTGCTTCAACTATAGTGTTATACCAACAGGAGTGACTGGAAAATCAAAACAATGACAAACTGCACACAATGGCAGGGAAAAACAAACACACTGAAGGTGGAGAAAAAGAGATAAACTCTAATATGATTGTATGGAAATCTTAATGACAGCAGACACAGGGAGCACAACACAAACAAATGTGAAGAGGGGGCCTCATTTATTTTTGTGTTCACACGGATGGGTTAAATACAGAGGTCAAATTTCCCCATGTTTGCATGTTGCTTGCTGTGTGTGGGACAATAAAGAGGAATCTTAATCTAGAAAACAAGCTTGAAAGGAAAAATGTGCGCTCCTCTCACCCATACAAAGACAGAAAACTTGTGATGCACCACATGAGGTTGAAACCTGATTACAGATCCACTTTATCATAAACATGAAACCAGCAGTGTTATTTGTGCTTATGCGACAAAACTGCGCCATAGGAACCTTCAATTCTAAAATATACAAGTCAACTTAAAGCAATTTACACTCATCAATATTTATCTTTCTGTTGTTGTAATAATATAATTTTGTTAAATTGTATAGATTGTCTTTGAATTTAATAATCCTGCAGTTTTGGAGGATAAAAAAATGGGTAGTTGATACAAGTTCTCTCACATTCTGACAGCGTGACGTAATTCTCTTTTTGCCTCCACCTTTAAATTCGATCATTTTTTATTTCAGGCACTGTACCATTCTGTTAGATTCACTCTCACTCACTGCATTAACTGCAGCAACAACTCATTACCATTCAGTGTATTTTTCTTTTATTAGTCATATCACTGCTGTGGCCACCAAACAATTTGTCAATTTTCAAGGGGGAAATGTGTGTTTGATGCAAATAAAATGAGGAAAATGACATAAACTTGGTGTAGTTCTGGTACATCCAGTTATAGGCTATTGTGTGTGGGACTAACTCAGAATGAACAACACACCAGAATTTAGTGCAGAGCATTAACAAAGGGTGATGTGACCCACTATACAAAAACAGTTCAAATCATTGCTTTATCTCATCTCTTCAAGTTTGTCGACCGATAGAAGAATGTAGAGTATATCTGTTTGTTGGTCCACATTTATATCCTGTTGTACCTCTAACCGTTTTCTAATTTATGAAATTCCGTGGACAGGAGTGACAAGCTGCGATGGATTTGCGCTCTCACTCCAAACCGGCGCACACGCTTTATGTCTACCAACGCCCACCAACCAGGTGAGACAGAATATCACACCAACAGAGTGCAGTCCTCAACATCCAGAAATGGAGACATGAACTCAAAGTGTGTGTAATCTTTAGACTCTCCCCAGGTGCAGTGTATTCAGTCATACTCATCTCAGGAGCCAGATGAACTCTCCATTGAGATGGCTGATGTTTTGAACCTCCTAGAGAGAACAGATGATGGTTTGTAGTGCCACAACTTTGCTCATATATCTCCTTTGAAGCTGTTGTTTGTAAAATAACTCCAAAAATGAAGTAGAATTTTTTATTAGGATTATTTTGTTGTCTCTCTTTCTATCTTTATGCCACTCCACAACACTTTTTGTGTTGTATGTATTACAGGCTGGATGATGGGTGAAAGGCTCCATGATGGTGAAAGGGGCTGGTTCCCTAGTCGAATAGTAGAGGAGATCCAGAGCAAAGAGGTCCGTGCTCAGAACCTGAGAGAGGCCTTTAGGATCCAACAAGCCCAAGAAGGTGGAGGAGGGCCACAAACTGGAGCCAGGGTTGGTCTGAGGGCAGGTAGACGCACCCCAAAGGTGTCCAGCTTCTCCAGTCCTTGGATTGATCAAATGGGGGAAAGCAGTGAAGTAAAGCAGTGAATGAGTAACTGTGATGAATGTCATCATTCAGGACCATATGCACGAAATGAAAAATAATCAGGAGACATGTGACTAAACTCCCATACAATGACACATTGTCCTTGATTTTCATTGAGCAGTGGATGGTATTTAGAAATCCACAGATGATTAAAGTGCTTGAGTCAGTATTCTTGAACACGTGATGCTGCATGTTTCATATAAATGTGTAGTGAATGTGTATTGTAGGCCCACACACCGTGGTGTGTCATGCATGGCACAAAGCTCTATGTATGGTAGAGAGCTTTGTATGGAAATGACAAGAACCCTAACAGTCTAAAGATACTGCTGCATGGACAATTTTTTAAACTTTTAGTGTTCATTTCATTGTAAAATACCCACAGACACAATGCACACATTAAATGTCCTGATAGTTCAACTGCAACTTAAGAAAGCATATGCAGGGAATTAAAGCAAAGGACCTTTATCAATTTCCATACATGTGCAGCCTTCATCTGGATCTTCTGCTCTTAAAGCCAGAAGTTAAAGCAAAATAAACTACTCTGTGGCTGTTCAATCGATTCTCACACTTTTGGTATCATCTACAGGCAATACTGATAAAAAGTGATGTCAAACCAGAAAGAATTACACATTTCTAAACATGTCTTTAATTTTAATTTGACATAAATGCATCAACAATTCATCTCAAGTGGCTGAAGTGCTTTTAACTGAACTTGCTCCAAGCTTCGCTAATCAAAATTGGGTTTCTGGGGGGCACCAGAGATACCACATGATGTGATTTTATAACCAAGATTTTGAATGTTGCAACTGTTTTAAGTTTAAACATACAAAACATACCCTAGTTTTGTACATGTGATGTGAATGTGTCCAGAAAATGTCTCCATACAATTGATTTCCGTCTTCTCTGGGGTCACAAAGGTCCAACTTACTGACATTGGCAGAAATTGGTTAAGTAGTTTTTGTGTAATTCTGCTAATTAATAATCTACCAATCAAACAACAAATCCTATAAACAGACACAGGTGAAGATATAACCTCCTTGGCAGAGGTAATAACTGCCTTATGATGAAAGAGACACTAGACACATTGGACAACAGTATTTCCCAGTTATTATTCCCGTTAGTCCATCAGAAGCTCTGATGCTGAGTAACTTCTGCTCTGTTCTGTCAAATAAGATCCAAACAGCCGTCTTCTCAGCCTACAGTGTTTGATACTCAAGATAGACAAAATCTCTTTGAAATAATGGGCACACACAAACAAACGCATGCTTGCACGCAGACACACACACACACACACAATTGTCATTTAATGCCAAATAACTGCAATATGTCACGAATGCATTGAATGTATTTACACTATGAACAACTATGGATCATTGTAATTGTAAAGCCTGTGTGTCTTTAAATACTGTGTGTACAGTACTGCAAACATAACATTTTTAAAGTAATAATTACTAAATAATTATTTCATTTTGTAAGATGTAAATTATTGTTCATAAAAAAGCACTGATCAGAGATGTGTGTGACTTGCTGATTATTACCTTCATTATTTAAGTATTTTTCTTTGAGCATGGGAGACATACAACTTCATATGCATATGTGTACTTCTAACTGCAGACATACATTTCTGTCACACATACCAGCAAAGAACTTCATGGTAATAAGCAGCCCCTTTTGAATTATAGTCACAGTTTAGAACATGCAGCACTGATGATTATTATTCATGGGGGTTGGGGGGGGGGCTTGTGCCACGGTCCCCTGCTCCTGCTCCCAGTCCGGCGGTGAAACCAGCTTACCCTGCTCCTGCTCCAAGGCCGGCGGGAAAGCCAGCGTCGCCTGGGAAGCTCTTGTGTCTTATATGAATCAGGAGTTAAGACCTTGTTTAAAAAAGTTGGACACTATTCAGTACCAGGCTTTGAGGTTATGTTGTTGGGCCATGAAGACCACTCTTCTTCTCTGGGAGAAATGCCTCATGAAATGAGAAGATCACAACTTACGCTAATATACTGGACAAACTTGAGGGAACATATCAATACTCATCCAGTTTAGAGCATACTAGAACCATGTCATTAAAAGGAGAGAAGAAAAGTAAAGTGTACAATTGAGTGGGCGAAAGACATGGGAATAGCTGACAAGAAATAAAGTCCCAATGTGCCACTCTCTACAACCCCACCTTGGACTTTGAAAGAAGGAGAAGATGATCTGCACTTATCAACAAAGAAGGATAAAGGAATACACCTAAACCAAGTAGGTAATTATTTAGAAGGAAAGTATCCTGAATACACCAAAATATATACTGATGCATCCAAAACACAGGAAAATAAAATTGTAATAGCATTCATCATTCCAGAGATGGACATTATAAGAAACAAAAGGGTTAGTGATAACCTGGCGGTGTTTATGGGGGAACTGTTAATCCATAAATATAGTGTTTAAGTGGATTGAGAAAGAAAACAACCAAGTTAAGTATTGATATGTTGGGATTCCAGCAGTGCCTTTGAAAGCATCAAAGACACAAGACATAATTTTAGAGAAAGCACATGAGATCAAAAGTATAATCTAATCAGGACTGAAAAAGAGATGGCAGGAGGAATGAGACAGAGGAACAAATGGCTCATACTTTCATGGTATTCAAAGGAAAGTAGAGAGGTATTGAGAACAACCACCAAGAGATACAAAGGAAGAGGTGATAGTATCATGGGGTTTGGTCATACAGGTCTAAACAGCACCCTGAAGTTAATGAACAGGCATAACACAAGCAGATGTGACAATTGTAATCAGCAGAAAACAATGGAGCACATATCTTTAGTTTGTCCACACTCCAAAGAAACAGTTCGACGTTAAGTCTAAGATAAATACTACTGAGGGGACTCAGGTGATGAAGGATATAGGGATATTCAGGTTTCTAAAAAACACAGGACTCTATAACAGAATTTAGGTAAATATCCATTTTGGACACTCCTTTCCAGCCGGTGGCAGTAATGCACCGATACGTTGTTTGTCAACCACCATTGAACATCAAGTTTTTAGATATAAAGAGTCCCTTCTATGGTGAAAAACAACAATTCATTCAATTTAGGTGAAACACACCAGTGAAAACATCACTAGGATTGTTTCATGTTACATTTCTGCCAAAAATCCCTTTCACCTAAATCTTACACACTGGACCTTTAATGTATTTCCACAGACCAAACACTCCAGCACAGTAGGTGGCGGTAATGCACCTTTAACGCTAGGTGCCACCCGGCAGTAAACAACAAAAAGAAGAAGAAGACGAGCACAGGGGGTGTTTGTAATGACCGGTAATGACCGGTGATGACAGAGTCCTTCACCACACTCCCCAGCTACAGTAAGTTTAAACTTGTAGTTTTCTAGGTTGCTACTGAACCGCCCTGTCCTCGACCAGCTGCATCTGTAGCTCAAGTTGAAGGCTTGTGTCGATTGGCGATCAGATCTATCCACCAATGTCCTGAAGGGATAATGGATGATTGTGTTCCTACATTCAGTTATATAGAATCTGGTGGAGCAGCATGTCCGCCCTTTGAGCTTAATTAGAAACTAGTCTTGTCTCTTTTCCATGAATCAGCCTCGTAATATCTGTTCTCAGTTCTCCTGTCCACCAAATTTCCCTCTTTAAGCTCCTAACTTAATAAATAAAAACCAACACTGTCTCATCACAGGCTTTATCAATCATCTCTCATTAATGTCAGCCCGACTCTCTACCTGCCTAGCCTGTAATGTCCCCCAGCCCAATCACTGCATGTTATGTAACCTTACACATAAGTTTGTTCCCAATGCTCCATAAGAGTAATTAAACTTATGGTTCTGATTTGGATTGCGATATCAAAGACAGAATGGACCATGACACTTTGGAATTCTTGCACAAGCACACAGACTTCCAAAAGGAACAGAGACATTGTTATCAGGTAAATATTTGAATACAATGTCACACTCTTATCGATGTTTATTCACATATCTTTACCCCCAAGGAGGAAGGAATGGCACCTTCAGGTGGAGCTTTGTTGATCCAGACACCAGTGCAGCTCTATCGATATCTCCTCAGATGTTGCAGACAGTTGCCGACCACAGTGATGCAGGAGCACTACAAACACGCCGTAAGACAGGTGAGCAAATTAAATGTTTTCCTTGTGATCTTGATCAATGTAGCAGGTAGACCTTTGCGCACAAGCAGACACATGACAGAGAGAGAGGCGAGAGAGACTGGGAACACTTGAGCAACATCAAGTATCAGCTCTGACTAGTTATAATGAAAACAATAAAAGTGTAAAGAAGTTATTGATTATTATTGATAACAGCAACAATTCATATAATAATGAATTTCTATTAAGTAAGTATTAAGAATTGCTGTTAGTAATAATAGTGATAATAGTAATAGTAGTTCTCCTGTAGTTCTGGGGTCAGAGATACCTGCAATTAGAGAGAGAAAGAGAGAGAGAGGAACTAATGGAGGAAAAAGAGACAAATAAATAAATAAATGTGTGTGTGTCAGGATAATTAAGGGATGTTCAGGACTCACCTGATCCAGAACTAACTATAGGCTTTTTCAAAAAGGAACGTTTTAAGTTTAACTTTAAATGCAGAGATGGTGTCTGCCTCCCGAACCCAGAGTAAGAGCTGGTTCCACAGAAGAGGAGCCTGGTTGCTGAATGCTCTACCTCCTGTTCTACTCTGACAGACTCATGGAAAAACAAGAGAGCCCCAAAAACAGTGCATCAAAACTGTGAAGGATGTTTACAACATATACTTGAAGGCAGGTGATCTCCTGCTTCTCCATTGTTTCCAAAGCTGTTTCCAAACATGAACTCCAGAGAATGTCTGCACAATTTTTTCTTTTTTTTCTTGCGTCTCTTACATGTTAGAATCATAATCAACATGCCCACTCACTTGCTATGAACCCTGTGAGCCCATTCAGACATTCTCAAATATTTTACTTGTGGGCTGGTTGGAGAAAGTCTGGAGGCTCTCGGTGTGACATTTGTGTTCTCGCACACAGCCCCTTCAGAGAATTTTAGGAGATTATCCAGACTTCAGTGCTTGTCTGAAAGCAGCTCAAGTATCCATAGGCAGGACAATGAACCTCTATGTGCTCCTGATGCTGCGTCAGTGTGTGAATGAGGCATACATTATAAAGCATTTTGAGGGGTCATCAGACTTGAAAGGTGCTATATAACTCACTTAACATAAATGTTAATTACCAGTTCTCAGTAACTGACTTTGATTGTATTATTACTATTAGCTAATATAACCGATCTTTAAAAACACAAGATAAACTAAGTAATAATTGGCTGAAACTACAGATTATTTTCATTGTTGATTCTTCTGGTGTTGAGCATACAGGTACGTACATCTGATTCTGATATCTTTTACATTTATAAATACATGTTCAGCACTTATATAAATGATCATATATACATGACTTGAGCATATGTGGGACTGAATTCATCTGTACTGAACTGCATCTGACTTTGTTGACATTTTTTCATTTGAACACTCTACCCTAAGTGCAGTTTGTTAATCATGTGCTGCTTTGTGGTGGCATCAGAGATTTGCTGTAACTTGACTAATTATCCTTTGTTATGAATTAATATGATGTCTCAGATCTGTGGCTCCGTCATGAAACAAGATGTAACATTAGTCTGGTGCTGTAAGGTCTGACTTAGCTTCATGAAACAATTCTGTTTTATTCAATTGAGGCTTTTCACTCGGAACCTTGCTTTTCTGAGCCTCTGTCATGGTCATGAAGCACCTCACTGATGCTTTACTTTCTGTTCCCAGGGTTACAAGAGTCACTCGGATGAAGATGACCCAGAGCGAATACAAATGATAATCCAAAGAGCAGTAGCAGATGCTCAGTGGATTCTTGATAAAGTAAGATGATATTCATATATTACTAGTTATTTTTACATTGTCTTCCTACACAAATAATACAATAATTATCTTTTTAATTGACAGTATACTAAGAAGAAGTGAGGCTCATAAGAAGAGAGCGTCCTCTGCACTGCTGCACCTGACATGGTAATAGGTCTCAAATCAGTGGCTGTATTCATGGTAAATGGACTCCATTTATTTAGCTGTCCACTGAAAGTGCTTTAACTTATTCACATTCACACATTTTGGGTTGAGGGTTCAATTTCTTGCCCAAGGACACCTCACATGTGGAATTAATGAGGCAGAACTTGAACTTCTGACCCTCTTATGCAGAGTTTAATAGAATATTTAAAAGTGTAAGTACAGTATTTGCTGATTAATCCTCAGATTCAAAAGGCAGCAGCAGAGCAGAAGCTGCTGTACACCTTAACTTTACTTTTTTGTGAATATGTTTGGTCTGGTTCAAGAAAATAAAATGCTGAGAAACGAGTGGTTCGTCTCTGGTTGCTCTTGGGAGACCCTGTTGGCATTGCCAATTGCCACAGTGTTGACAATGTACAGTTTGTCTTTTTTAATAAAGGAATGATTATAGCTCAGTAGTCTCATTTACAATGTATGATCAGATGTCTGCTGTGACTAACCTTTATTTCTGAGACGACTACACTAAAAATCAGCAAATCATTCGAACTGTAGAAAGTGAAACAAAAGCTGGACGGATATAAAACTAAGGTGGTGTTAAAGTTATGGATGGACTTTTCAACTTCAATAGCAAGTGGGCCAAAAAAAGCACAGGGGGTTTATGGGCATCACAGGATATTTGTGAACTAATGGCTAAAACAAGGCTTGAGAAGTGGGAAACCCCATTCAACCCCAAAAAACATTGGTGTTTTTTCTGGCAGGTACATATCCACAAATGTAGAAAACAAGATAAACATAGTAAAACAGTATCCGTCAGACCGTTGAGCATTTGAGATTCAACAGCTGAGGTAACCCTGAGTACTTCAGACAGCTTTTCCATCCACAAGGACATCATCCATAGATATTCCTGTTTCATACATTCAACCCAGTGAAGGCAGTTAGTTGGGGCAAAGTTAAGAAACTACCAAATTGGTTTCAGACTCAAAAAGCCTCTTATCAGCCCTTTTGTGCTGTTAAAATTTTATATGTCAAACATAAGTCATTAGTGAGAGAAAAATCTGCATGACGCTACAATGTTGCATTATGGGAACTATTGGAATTAAACCTAGAGTGGATAATCCTGGAAAAGCTAGCAACATCCCACCATCTATCAACCCTCTTGTCAAGGCTACACCCCCAAAACACGTGAACGTGCACTGACTGACTCGACTTTTTTGTGACTCGCTCACTAACTTCAGGCTATTGATGGTTGTTGTGACACAGAGGATTTCACCAAATACGAAGAAGTCTTTCAGAAAAAAAAACCTACCTTGAAGCAGTTTTGGAGGTTGAACTATACAAGAGGTTAAAAGTCATGATATATATTTACCACTTTTAATGTTTGTTTCTTTGGAGGGGGGAGCTAATATTGATGATTTCCAAAATCAGATGCAGATGACCTCATTTTCACGAGACACAGAGATAAAGATATGACCTGAAAGGTCTGACTGCAGCTACTTTCTTACAAAATCTGAAGCAGTTCAAGGAAATCATGTTCAAACATTGGTGTGTTAAACATCTACAGTAGATTTCCATGCAAAATAGCACTAATAACTGCTCTCCACTTTGAAATTACATTACACACAATTAGGGTTGCAAAATTCCAGGAATTTTCAAAGTTGGAAACTTTCTATGGGAATTAACGGGAATATATGGGAAGTAACGGGAATAAATCTGAAATTTACAAAATTGGAGGTTGGCCCTCAACAGGGAATTTAAATATAGTTGGGGAAAATATATTGTAGCATAATCTTAGCTAAAACAACCATATTTACTTCACGTACACACAGCACACTGCTTACTGCAGGGCTATTGAGGCCACACCCCCTACATGCACTGTGCATTCCTCCATCACATGCACATCTGATTTCAAGACTATTGAAGCCACACATTTGAGCCTGAGGACTATCTGAAGTCAAGTAAGTTTTGATAATATTATGGAGTAAATATATTTGATCTATAATAGTATTGATGTTTAACTTGGAAATATTAAATAAAAATAGGTGCTAAATGTAAGCTAGTTTTCATTTCATTGACCATTTAAGAGGCTACTCAACATTCATGTTTTTGTTGTTCATTAAAGAATTGTTCATACAAGAAATAAAACTAAAGTTCTACTCAAATAAATCTGTTGAAATGTCATGTTTTTTAATTGTATTATTTTGCATGGATGTCTGCTTATGACAAAACAAAAATATTTACATTTATATTTGGATATGATCCAGTTTGTTTAAATTACCCCCAATTTACAGTTAATTCCCATAAATTCCCATAATTCTCATGGAAAGTTTCCAATTTGGAATATTTCCAAAATTCCCCACCTTAACTTCCCATGGCGAGTTTCCGGAAATTTACCAGAAATTTTCAGCTCCTTTGCAACCCTAGTTCCATCTGAACTAATGTGGGGATGCCTGATCCATTGGCACCACCCCCGAGCTTCTACGACCTCCGGAAGGGGTCAAACCACCAAATCTCAACCAAAAAGTACACGATAGTTTTGAATAACTTTTTGTCGGAAAGTCGTAGAGACTTAGGCATTTCACACATAATAAAGGGGAGACAGCCACGCACCCACACCAAATTTCAGCCTGTTTCAAGCAAGCAGCGCAAACTTATTCACCCTAGGGTGAATAGGGTCAGGGCTGAAATGAGGGTTAGGGTTAGGGCTGCAATTAGGGTTAGGGTAGCAGCCACGGTTAGGGTTGGGGAGGAAAACCCATTGGAGATCAAGATATTCTTGAATAACTTTTGTTCTGAAGGTCATAGAGACTTGGAAGTTGGTACAATGCATTTTCATTTCGATCCATGATTTGCACTTGTTGAGAGCATAGGAACAACTGAGCAGGGTTGAAATATATGGATATCGAGTCATGTTTATTGAAACAATCCATAATAGCACAATGTAAAAATTTGCACTTCTGCCTGTCAGGCAGCTTTACAGCAACACATGGTACTTTTTGTGCAATTGACAGTATTTATTCAAGTATAACCATTAGTCCTATAATGAATAAAAGACAATACTAAACATGGCAGAAAGAAGGGGAAATATTTGTCATTGTTTGTGCCCACAGACTGGTTCTACCAGAAAAATTAAATAAAAACGCACAGATGATCAAATGAGGTTGTTTTTCCACCGTTTAAAACCATTATGTATTTACAAATGCATGCACATGCAGTATTTTGATTGATACAAAAAGTAATAAAACTAGATATTTAGGGTTATTCTTCAGTATAAATATTATAAATAATAGTTCTTAATATAAATGGCTTCATCTTTCATGTTGGTCTGAGATGTAGAGATATTTGGTGCAAACAAAGCTTATGTTTCAAGTGTATTCAAGCTTACACCACTGGAAATCCTCAGCTGTTGACCAGGGTAAGAACCACTACAGTTAATTTAAACACACAGGCAGATAGAGGGTGTTAAGAGAAGGTATAGGTGTTTTAGGATGAAGGTGGAGCAGCAGAGTAGTTCTCTGAGGTCAGTATTACCCAGAGTAAAGGACAGGCACACAGGTCACACATCTTCTGCTCTCTTAGGCCCTGCTAACACTTGGTATTAAAATCTGTCTTGAATGTGTCTCCTGTGACCACTAAGACTCAGATCTTACTCCCTTGCGCTACATGCAAATAATCACATACATCATATGTCATCAAGAAGACCAAATTATGTTGTCACACAGTCTGACACACTCGAAAAACCTGTTTGAGTGTGCCAGAGGGAGCGAGAGGAGTAAGGAGCGGCTGAATGATTCTCATGCAGCTGTGAAGAAATACTTTACTAATTTAAGAAAAGTATTGGGCATTAAGTGGTGGTCAGTGTTAATATTGTGATGGTAGTCTGCAACAGATCGTAGTTACACTGAGAAGCATATGTATGTTTGCGTCGATTTGAAACTATAGTGGGGGAGAGTATGTCAGCAGAGGAGGACGCATTTGGAATTTGGAAATGTGCGTCCTAGACCACCTCTGATGTGGTTTGAGTGATCAGATCTCATAGTTAAAACCTGTACTTAGTGCTGACCACTTGTGATCAGATCCCTCAGGACGGATGTTAATACCAGGTATGAATAGGGTCTCAGTCACATCATCACTTCTGCAGAATAAACTGGTCAATGAACTCGTTCTGCTCCGACTCCACCTTGGACAAGGCTTCATACTCGATGCGATACCTGAGACAAGCAAACATAAAAGACAACAAACTGTTGGAAACAAATGAATGCAATAAAGAAAAAGACATCACACCAAGGTTTTTATAGTTTTGAAATTTTCATTAGTTTTTATTTTTATTTAGTTTTTCAGTTTGCTTTTTTATTTCAGTTTAGTTTTAGTTAGTTCAACAAGTGATTTAGTAGTTCTGGTTTAGGTTTTATTTTGAGGATCGACTAGTTTCAGTTTAGTTTTTATTTAGTTTTAGTCTTAGTTTTTCCAGGTATTAAGAGAAAGCCTTGACTTGTAGAAACTGAAAAAGGATGAAACAATGTGTGACAAAAATATGGTTTATCGAGTCCTTTAATTTCATTCTTTAACCATCACCTGCAGGACAGGCAGGAATCGAGGGAGAAAACGAAGCTGAATTTATCTGCAGTTCAGTTTAGTTTTAGTTAGTTTTGCATTGTTCATTGTAGTTTTTATTTAGTTTTCGTTTTTTTGTAATTGTCGTTTTGTATTTTATTTTAGTTAACTAAATTATTTTTTCATTGCTAGTTTTAGTTTTTGTCTTAGTTTTCATTAACTACAATAACCCTGCATCACACACAGTAATGTGATTACAAATTCTGTTTATAGTAGAAGTCATGACAAAAGACAATTATCATGAAAATAATCAGGCATTTAAAAAAGCGATAATCACCAGATGTCATGACATGAGTTACACTTAAAGGTACAGTGTGTAGAATTTTGTGATATCTGGTGGTGAAATTGCATGTTCTAGTTGAACACCCCTCACCTCACCCTCCCCTTCCAAACATGAAAGAGAAACTGGGGTAGAATTCAGTTGTCATAAAAACTCAAAAGGTGTTTAGTTTGTCCAGTCTTGAGTACTGTTAAAACATGGCGGTCTCTGTAGAGAGGACCCCCTCAATATAAATATAACGTTTTTAAATATAAAGGGCCTTTTCTGAGGTAAAGAAAACTACAATTCATAAAATTTAGATGAAACACATACTGTTCAAAACATACAACTAGATGAGGTTGAGTGCTATTTCACTGACTCGCATGAAGGAAAATGACTCAATTTTCATCAATTTACTTTTACAAACTAATTTAAAAAACTCAAACTGTTCTGGAAAGCAGCCAATAGGACATGACTATTGTAATGACTGCTGACTGGCTCCATGAAACACAGCCTGGACTGCTGTTTTTTATTTTAATAAAAGAATATCCTGCTGATAACTGTTAAATGCATGCTTACATTCAATATACAGGAGTTTATTTTTTTGTTAAAAGCAGTTCCAGTAAAATGTGTGAGCACCATAAAAGTTGCTTTGTCTGGACCTGGGAAGACAACATTTCACTGAGTACTGTGTAGGATCAAGTGTCCTGATCATGTGGAAAGTTTAGTGGCAGGTTTTATACAATCAATAATATATCATTGTTATTGACTTTAACTGTGTAGAAGTTTACCTGAAGCCCTAAAATGACTAAATCTGCTCCTGCTCTGAGTGTTCAGAAACAGAATCTGCATTCATCAAGTGGAATTTATGAATGCACCCTTAACTACTACTTTTAAAAATCATTCACCCATGTTCGTGTCAAGTAGTGGTTAACTGTATGTGGGCTCCAGCCTGCTGGCATACACAACATAATTGGTACAACAATGGCTGTTTAGCCATTTTCAGACATGAACTCTGGAGGAATTTTCTCTGGATTTCACTGTGGACATCCCCAGCCATGTCTGTCTACAACACATTTACACCAGCGTCGGCCCTTATCACCAAAAACTCTCTTGGCATATTTGTCGGTGATTTCTATATATATATATATATATATATATTTTCACAGCTTTTTCATCCTTGGATATTAGTTTTCTTGTTTATTTTTGCACGTGTCACATGTTAAAAATGTCATCAACAAACCCACTTGCTTGTAGTGAATCCTGCGGAGGATCTCACATTTTGTTCTCAAATCATCTCCTTCAGACATTCTGCTGACCTTTTATTAGGGTCCATATGGAGAAAGTCCGGAGGCTCTCCCTCGGACATTTGCAGGGGCTGTACACGTCTATGTCCAGAGGTTCTTTGCACGTGTGTACGTGTGTGCATGTGTGCTAAAATGCATCATGAACTAATGGCTTTACCAGAAAAGAGTTGGTGAGATAAAATGTGAAGGGTAACTTTTGTATGAAATGTATTTTCTTAATTTATCCAGTATAAATGATAATGTTGTAGCTTATCAACACCGTGGCCTTGTGCCTGTTAAATAGATTTTGGGATCAATCCTTTGAATTAAATGGACAGAAAACCATAACCATCTGGAAGAGACCAGCACGATTTTGGCTTTTTTATGGAGTTAACACACTCACTGTTTACCTCTCAAGTTGCATCTTTTTTTCTGCTATGAGAGCCTGAAGCTGCTGCTGTTGAGCCTCCCTTTGTTTTGCCACTGACTTCAGCAGGTTTCTGGCTCCTATCGCCTGAAGGAGAACACCGGATGAATACTCTCATGAACAAACACAGGCACATACTGTACAGCTGAACGAGATATCATCCATTCCAGCTTTAAAAAAGCATACCTTCATCTTTTCTGTCTCTGCTTCTTTTGCCAGTTCATCAACCAGCTCAATCAGACCTCCAACTATCTTCTGAAACTGGCCAATTTCTGGAACAGACAGAGTCACACTTATGTAAATCCAGTTGCTATCAGCAGAGAGAAACACTCATGACCAGATGGCCTTGACAATGTCTTCAGTTCTTACTGTCCACAAATTCTTTACACTCCTCCTTCAGCTCTGAGGTCTTCTGGCTTACATCAGGCTCCAGTACCCTGAGCTTGTTGAGTTCATCAAAATAAATGCCAGCCTCTGCCAACGGGTCTTTAGCCATGGCCGCAGGCCCTACCGCAAAGGAGATAAAAAAAACTTAAGGATGAAAAAATTAACAACAGAAACAAGTACACACATTTACATGAAAAATTTTAGATTCATAGACTTTGCAGTGTTACAGATCAAATAAGAACTGAACACACACTGCACCCTGAAATCAACAGGATCACTAGGGCAACTTGTTAACAAGTCTACCATTGAGGTGAATCTCTCTCTGGCTCTCACACTGAGACCACTTTGCTGGCAATGTCTGTATCTGCATCGTTAACACAGGGCACATGTCTTCTGATGCAAAGTAAACAGTGTTCTTCAATGAGCGATGACCACGGTGCCTGTGTTCTTTCTATAAAACTAGAAGATGTGGTTATGTACTGCTCTATGTACCTTTACATACTTACAGGTACATTACTACATTTAGGTTTCTTCCCGTGCAAACCGTCCTGCTGATATTAGCATTAGCGAACCATCTGTCACGAGTATATAGTTATGTGGTCTGACTGTAGCCGAGCTAGCATGAGGGTTTTATCAGCAGAAGTGGACACAGCATCAAATAGGTAGGTTCACATACTTCCCCTGCCTTGCTTTCACCTGGCCATGTTAATAACAACTTTAGCTTCTCACCACAGCAGTTGAATAAACTCAGCTAGTTAGCTACATTACGCTAGCCTGCTCACTAACGATCGCCAACTGGACGATCTAAAAAAAACACACTAACCTGGTTAAAGCTTACTTCCCTCAGACAGTTACATTGAACAGTATCTGAATACCTCTGGGACAGAAGAGTGTGTGTCTGACCTGTTTACACAGCTATCACCGATGTGTTGTATTGTGTTGTGTTGTGTGATGTGGCACAGCAACCAGACCAGTCTCCTCCTCTTCCTCCCCAAGGAGACGCTTTGTTTGAGGTTGATGTCTCTTACTTTGAAATTCAACCGGAAGTGATCATTTTTCACTGTAAAGCCAAAATAACCACTGTTAAAAGTGTTGCAATGAAATGTTGCCACATACTGGAGCTGAAGACGGAGCTGATCTTCAGCCTGTGGTGGATTTGGAGTTGTCTTATTGTTGTTGATTTATACGATGTTCGAGTTGCACTACCTGTTGTTTCTTCAGGTTAACTGTTGTCTGTCTCTCTGTCCCTAGTACTGAGATTGTGTCACAATAAATTCCCTTTGCATATGAAATCGGTCTCAGTTATACGATAATAGGTCTGTAAGGTTAATCCAAGTAGTTATGGCACAAACACTAAGACAAAACTAGTTCTGCAGTAGGGAGAAACATAGAAAGTCATTTCAGCACCATTACGAAAACATGTATTTGAACAATTGTGCTAACATATTCTCCAAACTATAGCTCTCCTTTTCTTTTACAATGTAGGAACATTTGAACAAAGGAAGTCACATTTACTAATTTTTCCATCAAGATTAATAAACTGGTACTTCAAGTAATGTAATAGAGGTACTTAAAGCAGTTCAGGTCTCTGTGAGCTTATGTATCTGATCCATTTTGACCACCAACTCTTAAATTTCTCAGGCTGGAATTTTAGAGCGAATGTCAGTCTCTCCATGATGTAGATTTCGTGAATAGTCCCTTGCCAGTCTTCCAGTGTCTGTGCGTTGGGTTGTAGCCATTTCCTTGTTATAGCTTTCTTTGCTCCAATCAATAATATCTTAATAAGATATTTGTCTGCTATTGATTGCATATGGAATACTGTGGTCCAGAAATACATTGAGCCGACATCAAATTGTATAGTTATTCGAAACATATATTCCAGACAATCAAGAATGTCATGCCAGAAAGATGAAAGTTTTGGACAATCCCAAAATAGATGATAATATTTGGCCACCTCTAAACCACACATCCTCCAACAACTTTTCCATTGCCTTGATGTCTCTTCTGAGCAGCTGTTATAAAAAATCTCATAATGTTTTTCCATCCAAACTCTCTCCAGTTGTGTGAAGTTGAGGTTTTCCATTGTAATTCACAAATGTTTTCCCATTCATTCCCAGATTCAATTCAATTCAATTTTATTTATATAGCGCCAATTCATAATTTACATTATCTCAAGGCACTTTACATTTAAAGGTCAAGACCTTAAAACAATATTAACATAGAGAAACCCAACAGTTCCCACAATGAGCAAGCACAGGCGACTGTGGAGAGGAAAAACTCCCTCATTAACAGGGAGAAACCTCTGGCAGAACCAGGCTCAGTGTGGGCGGTCATCTGCCTCGACCGGTTGGGGTGAGGAAAGAAAACTAAGGGGGGAGGAAAGGAGAGATGGGTGGAAAGCGGGGGAGAGAAGAGAGAGATGAGGTGGAGAGAGAGAGACCGGGAACAATTGTGCACCGATCACTATCAGGGCTGACTATAACAATAACAATGTAGTGATCTACAACAGGATTATATATATTAATGAATTACTGAGTTATTTTAATTAATGCTAACAATGGTGATGGTGGTCGTTGTTGTCCTGCAGTCCCGGTGCCGGAGTTATCTGAAACGAGATAGAGAGAAGAGCCAGAGGGACTATGGGAGGACAAAGTGACACTTTGACATGATGACATGTTAAAACGAATAAATAAATAAACAGGTGTGGGGGGGCAGAGAGACAGAGAGACAGAGGGAAGTGAAGAAGTGCTCAGTGCATGATGGGAGTTCCCCCAGCAGTCTAAACCTATAGCAGCACAACTAAGGGATGGTTCAGGACTCACCTGATCCAGAACTAACTATAGGCTTTGTCAAAGAGGAAGGTTTTTAGTTTTACTTTAAATGCTGAGACAGTGTCTACCTCCCGAACCCAGAGTGGGAGCTGGTTCCACAGGAGAGGAGCCTGATAGCTAAATGTTCTACCTCCTGCTCTACTCTTACAGACTCTTGGAACCACTAGAGAGCCTGTGTTTTGGGAACGAAGTGATCTACTTGGATAATAAGGTGTTATCAGCTCTTTGATATATGAGGGGGCGTGATTGTTGAGGGCTTTAAATGTGAGGAGCAGGATCTTGAATTCTATTCTAAATTTTACCGGGAGCCAATGTAAGGAAGCTAAGACAGGAGTGATATGATCTCTCCTTCTAGTTCCTGTCAGCACTCGTGCTGCAGCATTTTGGACCAACTGGAGACTTTTAACAGTCTTCATGGAGCATCCTGCTAATAGAGAGTTGCAGTAATCTAATCTAGAGGTTACAAACGCGTGGACTAGTTTTTAAGCATCCTGCTTAGACAGGATGTTTCTAATTTTGTTAATTTTGCGCAGATATGACCAAATATCCCTCCCTTTCCCATTTACATTTAATATACAGGCTGTTCCAATTCGAGGAGTCTTGGAGACCTTTGTATAATCTAGATATTAATTACTTTCCACTCCCAGATTTATATATTGAAACAAAAACCTCCAGGATATCACTTCTCTGGTCCTCTGTCAAAATTGTATTTAATCGATTCCTTACTTGGAGGTATCTGAAAAAATCCTGCCTCTCTAAATCATATTCCCTTTTGAGATCTTAAAAACTCTTCACAGACCCATTGTGTATAAAGCAGCAGTAAGCCATAAGGCCCCTTTCTGTCCACATTTTAAATCTATTGTCTGTCCTATTTGGAATAAAATCCATGTCATTTCCTAACTACCTTGTGCCAGGTTTTTAGTGTTACTTTTATCCAGGGGTTATTCTTATTTGGAAGACTGCCTACAAGTTTTTTGTCTGCCATTATTGCCTGTAAGGGTGGACCCACAGAGCCTCCCTCTTCTATTTTCTTCCACCTGGCCCTTAACTGCGAGTCACAGAGATACCCCAAGGTTCTTATCTGAGCCGCATAGTAGTAATCTTTTAAATTAGGCAGCGCCATTCCTCCCTTGTCTTTTGATAACAACATTACTTTAAATTTTACCCTTGGTTTTTTACCCATCCAGATATATCGAGAAATTAATTTCTGCCATTCAACGAACTGTCGATCACTTATTTCAATTGGTAGAAATAGGAAAAGATACAACAGGCGAGGCAAAATCACCATTTTGACTATTTTCAATCCTTGAAGTTGATTCCATCCATTCCATCCAGTGATTCCATCTGGAGATGTCAGACTTAATTTTAAGGTTGAGAGGAATATAGTTGGCTTCAAATAATTTTGTAATGTCTTGAGTAAGATTAAGTCCCAGATACTTCTTTGATTTACAACTCAGGCTGTATTTAGTCACTAAATCATCTGGTAGGTTAAAATTAAAGGTCATAGTTTGAGTTTTCTGAATATTTATCTTATAGCCTGATCATTTACCAAACATATCCAATGATGACATTAAAGTTGTTAGGGATGTTAACGGTTGGGATAAAAATATTAACTTGTAATCCGCAAACAAGGATATTTTGTGTTCCTGTCCTGCTATATTTATACCCTTGATTTGCTTGTTTTGCCTAATGTATTGACTGAGGGGTTCTATAAAAATGGCAAAGATAAGTGGTGAACAGGGGCAACCCTGCCTACAGGAACGCTCCAAAACAAAAGAATTTGAGAGGCTGCCATTTATTTTAATTCTTGCTGTTGGATTGTTATATATAGCTTTGAAAGCTTCTATCAGAGTATAGTGAAAGCCAAATTATACAAAAAAGTCCATCTTACTGAATCAAACGCCTTCTCCGCATCCAATCCCATTAACATAGGTCGTCTGGTTTAAATGGATAAGAGATGGCAAAAGTTTTTCAACTCCCCTAGCCAATATTGACATATAAATGTTATAATCTAGGTTTAACACTGAAATGGGTTGATATTGTTTACAATCTAATGAATCTTTGCCTTCCTTTGGTATTACCGAGATTATAGCTTGCTTCCATGAGCAGTGTCTGCCTGTTGTTTCCTCAGTTTATATGATGTTGTAATTATGTACTTTCCCTCGCGCTGGGTACGATTATGTACTTTCCTTCACGCAGGGCACCATTAAATGGTGTGCTTTTGGGCATTCAATAAATGTGGCTATCAGAGAAATATTGAATATTAATATTAAATAATAGTTAAACTGATAAAAGATAAATCGGGGCACCACCCTTCAAAGGAAGGGAAAAGATATCCAATTTATTGAATAAGTCTCATGAAATTACTAACTACAAATTTGGAACTCTGATCAATAATTAAATAAATAACTATAACCAAAATTACCACATCATTAGCTAGCAAAGTTGAAGGATATGGAGTTCTTGAAAGTGTAGAGGTTGGCAAAATTCGCACTTATGCAACATTAATGAAGACGTGTTTAAAGAAAAACATTTATTATGAGAATAATAAAAGTATAAACACACAAACTAACAAAAGGTGTACTTACTATATACAGATGTGTGTGCGAGTGTTATTTCCTCGTGCTGCAATATTTAAAGTACAGGCCTGATTTTTAAAGAAAATAAAGACAGAAGGAAACAATACAAAAACAATACTGGTAACAAAAACTCCGTGGTGGAGCACAGCCTGCTTGTGTTATGTGTGTTAGTGCACTTCTCAAGTCAGACTTTTCCAGGCGCAAAAACCCTGACATGCCACTAGGAGGCCACTAAACATTATTAAGACACTGACAGGAGTCAGAACAATAATCTTTCTAGAAGGATGCTGACTGGATATATGAATTTTACTGTTAGAGCCTATGTTCCTCCTCCCCTCAGATGATATGTGTCAAAATGGCCACGCTGCTGCTGTGTGCAAGGGAAAGCAGAGATCTGGAAGATGTAGTGGGGAGCATGCAAATGAGGAGTGTGGGAGTGACGCTATTGAACAGGCAGATGTTGAAACCTGCTAGGCTGGGGGCCTGTCTCACCTCCCCTGTTGCCAGTCTGGTTAGCTGCAGAGTCATTGATAGGGACCACCATTCATAGAAGTTTCACCCCTCATCCCAGAACATCTCATAGGGTTAGCTTTATATAGATGCTGGCCTTCTGTGCCTCCTCCGAAGAGCTGGCAAAATTATTAAGTATGAAAGACTTAAAGTATCTTGGGAAAAAATACAAACAGACCTAAGTCAAGGAGAAGGCACTTCAGAGGGAAGCACTTGAATAATACCGTTATTCTTATTCTTCAGTGGAATGCAAAAAGTCTGATTGCAAGTGGACATCAAAACCTTAAAAACAAACCAGACGAAGCAGTTAAAAGACGAGTCTCAGATCACCTGTCAGTAAATACAGCTGAATCACTGGGTATTCTGTTTGCACTGCAGTGGGTTGAGGAAAGAGGCTGGGCCAACGAGATGGTCATTGCACCCGGCAGCATGTTAACAATTGCCAGTATTAAATAATTTTAAATCATCATGCAGACAAGATATTGCCTATGAAATTATAATTTGAAATTAAAATATAAGAAGGGAATAAATATCAGGACTAAAAGACGAAAAGCAAAATATCCCATTAAAACATTTGTTAAGAAGAAATCGAAGAATATACATCATCTTCTAATTGACTATTCAAGAGAAACAGGACCAAAGGAAAGAGTTTCATTTCTTTTTAGTTTTGTTTGGTTTTGTTTTGTGTTTTTTATTTATTTGTTTACCGCCAATCTACTGTTCTACACTCCAGTCCAGACGATGGCGGTATTGCACCTTTTAAGTGGTTTGCCAAGAAGAGGAAGAAGAAGAAGAAGAAAGGGGAAGAGGAGGAGGGGGCGACTTTACATAGTTTGTTGTAAATACTTCTTCACGAGGCTGTTGTGTGTATCATGGCGGTAGAGAAGCTGAACTAATCACACGGTATGCGGGTTCCTGACCAGTGAAGAGGAGAGGTCGGTAAGTAAACCTCAAAAGTCGTAAAATGTCGCCCGGTTACGTTGTGTTCACTACTGATAGAGACAGTAACGTTAAACCCCCCCATTGAAAGTGTGACGCTTATTTATTTGTACATACACATCTGGAGGGTCTTCTCTGAATGGTATGAGCCTCCCCGAGCGTTACTCTACTCTCCAGTTATGGAGATGGCTAGTTCTTTTCTAGTTGTCTCATTCATGCTGCCAGTTTCAGTCCTCTCAACTTTAGCTAACATTAGCACAACAAGAGCGTGGCCCTCGAATATAACCGAGGTCATAACGTTACTGTAATTGGCCGCGGACTCAGTAATAGTAAGTAACTAAGTGAGCTGTTACTTCATGTTCACTTGTTAAGTTGATTCGTTTAGGTCACTCACCACAGCTCTCTCTGTGTTCGACGTTATCTTCACAACTAAATATCCATCTATGTCAAGTTAAAACACCTTAATGTTTATTAGCTAGCGATGCCCTAGACACAAAATAAAACAATGAGCAGTTTGTAATGCTGTCATACGTGGGCAGTATTCTGTTAAACTGAGCTACGGCTTATTTGAGACCACTGTAAATTAGGCGGATGTTGGAAAGCAGCTGCTGATTTTAGTTAATGTAAAAATAAGTTATGTTGTGTGTCATAATTTGTCCTTTTGATCATTCATATGTGCCCTTCCCTACCCCTTTAGTTTCCGGCCCAGTGACATTCCATTGACTGGGAAGGGGGACTGAGGAAAAGATAATAGTAAGGTTTTCTGCTATGCATTATAATTCATGCCATCAGCCACTAGGTGTCCTTGCTTTACCAGTCAAACATTGAAATTTCCTGTAGATCTACTGTATTTTTGGCTCCATTTCACAGTTCTATGTTTTGTCAGCAATGATCTGTAGCAGTGAGAGGTTGTGGTGGCCACATCAGTAACTGTCACCACGGCGGGGGACCTTCGAACCTCCGTCTGCAGGGTGGTCATCTACCTCCAAAAGGACATGTCTGGAGAGAGCTGCCTGCCCCAGCAACATTCCCGGTCAGACTCCACCTCCCCAGCCCCTCCTCTGACCTGTCCCAAGACCAATACCTGCAGTTATCAAGGAGCGGTCAGCCTAGGCAACAAATATGTCCGCATTAATGTTGGCGGCACCCTGTTTTACACCACACTGCAAATCCTGACCAGGCAGGACTCCATTCTAAAAGCCATGTTCAGTGGAAAGAAGGAAGTGTTGACTGATAAAAAAGGTAAGCCATCTCTGAACTGCACATGCAACCTGACTGTTCTATATAGATTGTGACTAAAATCCATTTTATCTGCTAACGTTAGCACCAAAACTAATATTGCAATTTTAATGTTTTATTAAAAATGACTTTTCAAACTATAACAATAACAATAAAAACTCTCTTAGTTATGTTATAAGTGTCAATGTGGTGGAAGTTCCTGTTATCAATCAATGCATCTTCCAGTCCTGCAGTAAAAATAAAATCCTTGTTAAAACAAATGAATGGATTCAGTCAGCAGAAACAGTTTGGCCCAGGTGTTGCTCTGTGATGCTCAAGTGTGTGACTGCAATCACCTCAAAGACCATGAGCACAACTAGGTGCTTTCACACAAACGTTTGTGTATTTGTTTATGGGCATTTTTACAGTCATCAAATAATGTTATTATGTTACTCATCTTTTGATGAGATTGCCTCTTGATTGTAATATCTGCACACCGCCGTGAGGGAATTTCTTCTTGATCATTTGTCACTTGGACTCAGATATACTGATTAGGCTCGCAATTCTCTATTCAGGAAAAAGCCTGGCCTGGCCTGTCAATGATCTGAATATCTTTAATTTATCATCTAGGGCAGCAGGGCTCCATCTGATTTCCCAAATATATTGACATGTAAAGTGTGCATGGCACAGAAACAAAATTTATCCCAGTTCAAGCAGTCTTTTACATATATGTATATCGCACATTTTGATATCAGGATGACTGTAAATTTGAGATATATTGTGCAGCCCTAATCAAAGGTAAAGGTCAAAGTAACTTTCATATGAATCTGGAAAAAAATGATGTTCACTGAAAGCTGCACTTGGCCGAGACATACGTACAACCACAGAGTGCGGTATTTGTAGTTTAACAATATATTCCTAGGCTGCATCCTGATTCATTATGTTGTCCTGGCTGAAACATTCATTCATTGTATATTTTGAGAAATATTAAATAAGAAATTACACCAGTAAACGTCTTGCATGATTACATTGTCATGAAATGGAGAATGTATGTCAAAGATGTTTGCTGCCCAAAGACTGCACCAGTGTCTTGGCGGTAACAATATTCACATTCTCATCATGGTCTGTTTCTGCACAGGTTGGATCCTGATTGACCGCAGTGGGAAACATTTTGGCAGCATACTGTCCTACCTGCGCGACGGCACAGTCACCTTACCCAAAGGCTGTCAGGCTGTTAAAGAGCTGCTGTCTGAGGCAAAGTATTATCTCATCCAGGGCCTTGTGGAGCTTTGCCAAAACACCCTGCAGGTTAGTAACACCCATACTGGCCCATATTTAAAAAAGGGAGAAAGACGGATGTTGTGTGAAGCCCCTGAATATTTTGTATATTAGCAGATTCAACATTTTAACTTGAACTAGCTGTTTGATGTACAGGACTTCTACATCAGTGTGATGAAGTGCTTTAATATAATGAAATGACAGGTATTCACTAGGGGTCGGACGATATGCTTTGGTCACGATTCGATTGTATCACGATTCTAAGGTGGCGATTCGATTTGTAAAACGATTATTGGTAATTGCGATTCTATAAGTATTGCGATTCGATATAATCAGTAATTGCAATTTTCTTTTCCTCCAAGTTGAATCATACACTTCTAGAGATGATAAACCTTGAATGTCTTTCCCATAAACAATGAACATCAGTCTGTCAGTCAGTCCAGCAGCTGACATTTATTTCAACTGAGACAAAAAGAGGTACTTAACATGTACAGCATTTTTTAAAGTTTACAGTTACAAAATGAAATGAAATGTCCACACAGCACAAATGTGGGCTAGTTTTAACATAACTTAATGTAATGAATTGCTCAATAGATTAACCTGTTTTTAAATAATAAGTAAAGTGCTCTGATTGCTCTCTGAAGTAGTGCTTTAAGAAAAAAAATAAAACACTTGGCCAAAATAGAGCCTCTAAAAGAAAAAAAGAACACAAATGTCAGTTATGAAATTAAAATGTTTCAAATTAAACAGTTTTTTCAAAACCCTGTACTGATCATAAACACTGCTCTCTGAGGTAGTACTGTAAGATAAAAAAAATAAAACACTTGGCCAAAATAGAGCCTCTCAAATAAAATAAAAACAGCACAAATGTGAGCCTTGAAATTAAAATGCTTGAAATGAAACAGTTTTAAAAAAAACCTGGACTGCAGACTGATCAAGCCTCTCTACTTCACCCTATAATAAACAAAGCAGAGTGGAAGAAAGAAAATAGCACACTATTAAATGTTTTATTTTGTCAGCATTCCACCTATTTGATTTGGTCTCTATTTCAACACACACACTCACATACATGCATTCACTCACTCATTCACATACACACACACAGACTCAGTCATTCACATAAATACACACACACACACACACACACACACACATTCACATAGACTCATTCATACACACACATATTCTCACTCACTCACTCACTCACTCACTCACACACACACACACACACACACACACACACACACACACACACACACACACACACACACACACACACACACACACACACACACACACACCTATAGTACTACATAATGAGCTAAATTTCTCTTTGAGCATTTATCCCTAATGCCTATATTTATTTACCTGATCATGATGTGCCAATGTAGCTGAAGCTTCAGTGACCAGTCTTGAAAGTGTTTCTTGCTTCTCCTCATCAGGCAGGAACAGCAACGATTTAAATCTTGGATCAAGTGCTGAAGCCAGGTTGAGTGTGGCCTTCTCCACCTCGGACGTATACCTTTTTAATAGGTCTTGGTGAATGGCTTCCTTGAGCTCTCTGACAAATGGAGAATCTCCACTGGTTGCCTGGGTAGATTGCAGGAGCTGTGAGTGTAGTGGGGCTATGACAGAGATTGTTGGGTGAGTCTCATCTGACATGACACATGTTGCCACCTTAACTGGCTTCAGTGCCTGGATAAACTCCTCTGCATTTGATATATCAGACTCGGTGAAGGTGCTGATGTCTTTCTCCTTCTTTCTTACATCCTGTGCAGCTGTGACTGCTGGCTGTTGTTCGAGGAAACGCTCAAACATGTCAAATGCACTATTCCTACGTGTTGCTACGTCTGTCACCAGGCTGTGCACAGGGAGCTCCAGCAAAGTTTGTTTTTGCTTCTTCTGTGGAAAAACCCTGTCACACGTTGCACTCGTCCTAGTAGTCTTGCTACAGCCGGCAGCTTCAGTGCACGCTGGGAGGCCAGGTTGAGGGTGTGCGCATAGCATATGATGTGGAGAAAGCCAGCTAACTGTGCAGCAACAGCCATATTAGCTGCGTTGTCTGACTATGGCAGCATCTTTCTCTGAAATGTCCCACTCGGCTGCTACGATACGAAGAAGCTCAGCAACGTTTGCCCCTGTGTGACACTCTAACATGGCACTTGTTTGGAGGACGTGAGAGGACAATGTGGTCATCTCACATCTTCTGCGATGTAGTGGGCTGTGAAGGTGACATATGACTCTGTTGCCCGTGAGGTCCAGGCATCGCAGGTAAGAGCAACTCGTTCAGCTCTGCTCAGCTTTTCTTTGACACCTGACTTCACCCCATGATAGAGGTTAGGAATGGCAGAATCTGAAAAAAACCTCCTTGACGGTATAATGTAGCGCGGCTCCAAATTGTAGACCATATTCCGAAATCCTGTATTTATATATGGGCTGAGGTCTTTGCACATAAAATGTACAATTGACGTTGCTATTCGTTTAGCTTTATCTGAGGTGCTTGGGAGTTTGTTCAGTGATCCATCCATTGTCCGCTGGCTTGCTGCTGTTGCTCGTTTGGCCTGGTCCGTTTTTATTTCTGGGTGGTGGCGCACAAGATGAGCACTCATGTTATTCGTATTACCGCAGTATGATACCTGTCCATGACAAAGTTTGCATCCAGCTTTGGTCATATCTAGCTCCGTCTTTCCGGGCATTGTATTAAATCCAAAGTGTATCCATACTTTGGATTTAAAATGTATCACTGCAGGTTTTAATTCCGGTGGTTTGGTGTTGTCTGCGCCCGCCATTGTCAGCTTTCGTCCCGCTCTCCGCTAACCTCTCACCTTTACGGCAGGTCCGAAGTTTTTCTGGACTCGGATATGACGTAATATAATCGATTCTGCGGAGAAAAATCGATTTTTAAAATCACCCCATAAAAAAATTGAGATATGTACATGAATCGATTTTGTCGCCCACCCCTAGTATTCACTGTTATTCACTGAATATCAAGAATCTACACTCCTACCTGGTTATTCCCCAAGCTTGTTGTTTTGATTATAGGGATATACGTTTTTCTGAATTGCTAAAATTGACTTTCAGAAAATTCCTCTACTGTAAACACAAATTCAAGCTACACTCACAAAACCTTTGACTTTTCTTGCAAAACCAAACAATCGAAACATAAATAATGTAATACAAAAATCACACAACCAAAAGCAGACTAATGTGAGTTGTTATTCAAGCTCACAAGCTGAATCCAATAACCTTCTTTGTGGTAGTTTTTAATCTGTGTAACCTATGCCTGTATCTCATCTGTGGGGAAAAAAAGAAATATACTCTTAAGTCTGTTTTAGTTTTTTCAGTTGAAAAATCAAATGCTGCTGCTGCTGCTGCTGCTGCTACTACTACTACTACTACTACTGAAATGCGTTTGATCTATCATCCATTGATCACTGACAAGATATAAAATTCTATATACACCATATTGCTATTTACCTCCTTTGGCAATATCCAAGAATTTCGTTAATATTCACGGACTTTGTTTACTGCAGTACTGGGTTCGGTTCAGCTCGACAACAGAGCCCTTTGGTTGCACAGATTTAATTTCCTGTGGACCACAGTGTATATGTATTCCTCTCGGCTGTGGCAGTTTGCTTCATCATCTGTGCAAGAGAAGTGTCAGTAGGTATGCATCGTGCTGATGGATGCTCAGAGGAATGTCTACTGCTTTGCCAAGGTTTGCAAAGATCATTGAATCCAAATATATATTGCATAAGTAATGTGCAGAGCAAGGGACAGTGCAAGGGAATTCTTATGTTCAGATGTTCTACATTCATTAGCTCTGTATGCAGAGAGATTGTAAATTAAATACATTTACAGCAGTATGTATCTTAAATGCACATAGTGTGTAATTGAGATGTAACCAAATTAATTATTCACACATTAACAGATAATCTACCCTGATCAGATGTTGGTGCAATAGTAAGTTTAAAGCTGACCTATCTGTTGACACGATCAACTTCAAAACTCAAACCTCAAAGAAATAATTAAATTAAAAATGAAATGAAATGTGTTATGTTATTTTTCTATTTTTTTTCTATAAACAGTCTCAACTAGGGCGATGTCAACTTAATTGGCATATGATGATGTATACAGTGAAACATTGCGATGGACGATGGCATTGGGAGCTTGGGGGTGTTGCTGACCCAATACAGTTACAATTTGTTTGAAATGACGCCACAATACAACAAAACACTGATCACCACATAATGATAGATACTTCTCTTTAATGAGTTAAACCTTTCTTCATAGCTGCGCATTCATTCATTCATTCAGATTGTCTTGACTCTGCTCACTTTCAACCTCTCTCTATCTCACGGTGACACACAGACAAACAAGACACAGACCGACAAACCCACTCACACACGGCAACATCTGTAAACTCGGACTGAGTAAAAACAACATAATTTAAGTTAGGCAATGTTGAACATAAGAACGCTCGGTTTGGCTCGATTTGATTGGCAGTGCACAGCGCAAATGATAGATACACAGAGAGTAGCAGTAAAATACTGACAGAGCCAGTAAAAACTGTAAAATTTACTTTTAAATTTGTATTCTTATATCCCAGCCCCAGTTTTCTTGTTCAGTGAGAGAAATGAGCTGTAAACTGTTTCTCTTTTTAGAGTTATGTGAAGTTACTTTTCGTTTTTCATTCTGACTCACTACTTTTAGTACTATTTGAGACGTCTAGATATTCAGCCATTTGATGAGATTGGTGCTCAGGGTCTTTTGGGTAAGAATCAAACCATTTTCTATGGACTATCTGTGGTCTATCAGGACTATTCAACTTTAAGTGGGCCTTTTAAGTGGCAAGTGGGCCAAATAGGAATTGATGAGTATTTGTGGGCCACACTGGATATGTGTCAACTAATGCCTACAAAAAGCCTTCATGTTAATAGATATATAACTACTTGGAATAAACTAGTGACACGTGCCTTTTTTTAAATTTTAATCTGGTGTCATTATTATAGCAGTAGCCAGTCCATACAAAAAAGTAGGAAAGCTTAGAGTAAGGACTGATACAGACATGCCACAATAGGTTACATTCAACCCCAAAGAATTAACAGACATAATCACTGACTACAAACAGAATGCTTTAATTTTAGCTTCTGCAAAAAGATTCACTATTACCTTAACCAGCGCAGCATCTCCTTGGAGCATGCCTTGTGTGATGTGAATAGGAGCAGAGCAAAACAAGGCTGACCACAGATATACCTTAGTCCTATCATATCCCACACATGCCAGCTTGATTTGCAGGTCTTAGTGGCCGAGCAATTTTCAGGGTCTTAAACTTAGGTTCTTGCTTGTCAGAGGACAGGAAACTAAATAGCTGAATTTAGGTCAGAGCTGTCTTAACAGGGCATGCAAAACCCTTATGAATTCTCAATCTTGACTTATTTTAATTGCATGTAAGAAGCTATTTTAAATTGTGTAATTGTACATTTTATGTAATTATATATTTCGATTAAAAAGTTGTATTTGAGCTTCCACTTAAATGTTGAGAATTTAAATAATCCTTTCAGAAGGCCTTCATTTTAAATTTCATATAGTTATTTTGTTAGTAATGATTTACCATAATCTAAGTAAGAATAATTATCAAAATGTGTCATGGTATCATTTAAATATGATCAATTATACCAAATCCCAAAATGCTATGATTGACAGGGCAATAAAGAGCAGCCCCTGTGTGTTGTACCTGTGGTGACCTCCAGTAAGGAAGAAGAGCGGCTCATCCAGTCTTCTACCAAGGTAAATATGGAAATTGGGAATCTTCAGAGACACTGAAAATATTGTACAAAAAGTATTTTTGAATACGCAAACGGCAATCACCTGACCACAGTTTGCTGAACCTTTATTTTCATAGTATGAGGTATGATCAAAAAGTTCAGTGTTCCTGTTGGAACTGTGAGTTTGTTACCCCAGGGTCAGATTGTCTCATCATTCTGAGGTGTCTGGGGAAAGAGCTCCTGCACAAAAAATTAAATGGCAGTGCAGTTGCAGCTCCATCATGTCAACAAAGCTGCTCACAGCTTCAGCCCTGTGACTTCTTCCCCTGTCCTAAAATGAAATTCAGCAGAAGTGTCACTGTTTTGATACAGTGGTGCTGGAAGCACTGCACACAGTGACTACTTTAAAGGGTCCGAATTAAAATTGGGTACAGTTTTTGCTTGTTATAGGCATATTCTATGATCTTTTTGATCGCACCTCGTAATCTGACCTAATGGCTGATGTCAACTTAAAGTTGATTTATAATTGGTACATTTAGATATTGAAATAATGAAATCCTGATATTGAATCTTTTTTTTTCTTCGGTAGCCTGTGGTGAAGCTGTTGTACAACAGAAGCAATAACAAGTACTCTTACACCAGGTGAGAAAGCGATCCTCCAGAAGTCCCACACGTTTCATCATTAATAAAAGATTGTCTTTTTTCTTCTACAAAATACTCTACTCTATACTTTTTGAGCTAATAAAGTCTAATGAGCCATAGGGCTGTCAACGAATATTCTAAATTCGAATATATATTCGAATATTAAAATAAAACGGAGATTCGATTGTGAAAGCGAGAGACGGTCTTTTTTTACGGTCTAATTTTTACGGTTAGTTAATTTACTTATTTTGTAATGTGTAGGTATTTTTTATGTTAAAACTGAAATAAAAATCCCTATACAAGTAGTTATGTCTCGTTGTATTAGTTTGTCCTCCTGTTATAGACATAATGCGCATTGCGCATGCGCATATATTCGAATGGTTCGAAACTATGTGTTTTTTTTAGAGCGAATATTCAAATGTCATTTTGGGGCAATTTTGACAGCCTTAATGAGCCACAGACTAGAGTAAACGATTCCGTATGTGTCCACAGTAACTCAGACGACAACCTGCTGAAGAATATCGAGCTCTTCGATAGGCTCTCTCTCAGCTTCAATGGCCGCGTCCTCTTCATCAAAGATGTAATTGGTGATGAGATCTGCTGCTGGTCCTTCTATGGTCAGGGACGCAAACTGGCTGAGGTGTGCTGCACCTCTATTTTCTATGCCACAGAGAAGAAACAGACCAAGGTGAGAATTTGGGAAGTCACAAATGTTATTTATGAAAAGGTAAAGTAGACAAATTATATGTATGCATCTCTTTATTTGACATATGCATAACCAGGTTTCTCACCTGCTCAAAGCTGTATTGGGAAATGTATAATCTTGAGCGGTATGTCTTCATATCGACGATTTCTCCACACAATGTAGAAATGGTATCTGGGTCTTTTTGCCTTAGGTGGAGTTTCCTGAAGCTCGTATCTATGAAGAGACTCTTAACACTTTGTTGTATGAGACAATGCCACTGCCTGACAACTCCCTGCTGGAGGCTACTCGTAGAAGCTATAACAACTGTGGCTCTCTCAGTGAGGAGGAGGAAGTGTCGGGGGGAGCTGAGCTTCGTGAGCGTGTTCGTCGTATCCATGTCAAGAGGTACAGCACATATGACGACAGGCAACTGGGACACTGAGACTGAAACCCCCAAGCACTGGGCTGATTTGAGCTTTTCACATTAATGAACAAACGTGTGTTGATACCTGTATATGTCTATTTTGAAATTTTTATTATCTTAGTATCTACCACTACTATCTAAACAAGTCAGAGTTAGGACCTTGATGTAATTACATCTGACTTTTTGACCTATCATAATTAAGGAATTATCAGAGGACTCAAAGCAGATACTTCAAATCTCAAGAGAGTCGTAGCTTTTACTAAGTAAATGTAGTTTATTAGTGGAGGACAAACCACTAATGTGCACTATTTCTTAGATACAATAAAATATTGTAAATGGACTGTAATTATATAGTGCTTTTCTAGTCGTATTGACCACTCAAATCGCATTACAATACAAGTCTCAGTCCCCCATTCAAATGCATATTCATACTGTTCTTCTATACACAGCTCTTTTTCTATCATTCACACACTGCAATTTGGCGGTTTAGTGCATTGACCAAGGACACTCCATTGGACTGGAGGAGCCAGGGATTGGGCTCCTCCAGTCCAATGGAGCCACATCCCACCACCGACCTGGCTAGTTGAAGATATGTTGTACCTCCTGAGCCACATCCGTCTACTTTGTTCCCTCAATCATAGCACTTATAATGATTAAGCATGTTTCATATTTGTAGATTGTATTTTTCATTTACACATTTATATTTACAACAGCCTTTTGTTTGCCAAAGATTAACCTATTTTAGTTTTACCAGAATTGCCTCTAACCATGATGCCTTTTTCAAGTTGTGAAGATAAACATTCTTGTTATTCAACAATTGTTTGTCTTTGCTTTGTTTTTATTTTATAAGTATATTTTGGGTGCTTTTTATTGCCCTTAATTGATAGGAAGGAGAGCAAGCTGTAAAAGAGAGAGAGTACCAGCTGAGCTTAACGCCACCCTGCTTTGCTTGGAAATTATCAGAGGTTTTGCCTACTACAAAACATTAAAAACACAACTTCTTTCATGTGAGATGAAGAAATATGTAATATTCTGCTCTGTTTCTATGTCAAATCTAATTTTATCAAATGTGGGGCATTGCCCAACTGAACTCCTATACAAAACATCAGATTTCCATTGAAGCATGTGACATGCAGCTGGGTTGGATTTAATTGTCAAAGGCTTGTTCAAGCAACTTGCAGCCAGTGTTCACCTCTTATAAATAGGGCGGTGCCTCAGCAGCTTATCACTTAAAGTACAACCGCAAATCAGAAGAAGTTGGAACGGCATGTTATATTTAAAATTAAAACTAAGAACAGTGATTAATAAATCATCTTTGACCTATATTACAGTAAAAAAAATACAAAAGCACGTTATTTGATGTTTGACATCATGAATTTTATTGTTTTTTCAAAATAAACGCTTTTTTCAATTTTGATTCTTGCAACATATTTCAAAAAAAGTTGGGACAGTAAAGCATTTACCACATTGTTATGTTGCCATTCCTTTTCACAACACTTAAAAGACGTTTAAGGACTCAAGACACCAAGTGAAAAAGCGTTTCATCACTTGGCATTCCTGCCATTCAGCCAGATGTATATATATATATATATACTGTAAATAAAATTAAGTTGAGCAGACAAAACATAAAATACAAGTCAAATTAAATTTAGAAATCACTGCTGTCTTTTTTATTTGCAGTTTCCATACTGTCCCAACTTTGTCTGAGTTAGGGTTGTAAGTGAAAGTGTCAGAGGGCAAAAGTGACCACACAATCAGGAAATCAATACATCAAGCTTAGTTCCATGGGAGGTAGAAAACTAACTCAATTACAGATGAAAAGTTTGATAAACAAAGAATGCAAGACTTCAGCAAATGAACTGTCAAAAAACTTGTCTCAGAGGACAAGTAGAAGTTTATAAACCACTTCACAGGAGGGAAACAAGGTCAAACATTTGGTTTGGGCTAAGAAAGAATAGTATTTCACTGTGAATGACTGAGGTATAGTGGGATTTACTGATGATGTTGATGTTTGAGAAGAATGGCAGTAGAGCACAGGAGGGTGTGTGTTATGAGACAGTAGGAGAAAAAAATCATGCTGCAGTGTATCAAGTCTTTAGTGAAACATGGTGGTGGAAATATTTAAGTCTGGGGCAGCTTTTTCTACTCACCTGCACTGATGTGACCACAACCTGAACCAAAGTACCTCTCCATTCTTAGGTGACATACTGTACCCTTTGGTTTTATCTTTTTGAAGTAGGATTCCCACTGTAGCAGGATAATGATACCAAAACCTTGAAGTTTTTGCAAGATCTACTTGAAAAAGGAGACTACCAGTTGAGACTGAGAAAGCTGAGTATTCTGTGACACCATCAGAAGCTCTTTGGAACATTGTCATAATGCTGATATAGCATGAGTCATCAGGTTTCACACAAACTCACAGAGACACACCAAATTCTAAGATATTTTGAGATCTTCAAAGATTCAAGATTTTTAAGCTGATATTAATATATGTAATGAACATTGTTTTTTTTTTTCTTGCAAAAAAACCTATAAAATATATTAAAATAAAACGAAAGAATCGACTCAGTGGATCTTGTCAGGAGGGTCACACCAAGGTCGAGAAGCACTGCTCTTCAAGTTGTACAGTAGCCCAAAGGAATTAGCTAAAAGACTTGGACTATAGCAGAAATCAAAGAATGAAAGACGACCGTCCTGCCAACAAATTGTGGTTTGCAGAAATACCAACTCAACAGATAAGTTCCTGATGGTTGCAAGTGCACCCTCAGTCCACATGGTGGAACAGGCAGGACTCCAGCAGAGGTTCCTGCATATAATATTGCCCTGACGTCATTTACATTGCAGCAGGCTCAACCTGACATCAGTACCGAGAATGAAGAGTGCTTGACGAGAGCTTCAGGAGGGATCATCTGTACAACCCTCTGCGTGAGATGGTGCAGAGCTTGTGAATGAAGTCATTAAGCATTTGAATGAGCTCATCGGATGCACTTGATGTTTCCTCCAGTTGAGTCCTTCATCTATTCACAAGAGAGCTGTCAGGATGGGATATAAACCTTAGTGAAAAAAACATCTATTTTATAGTTGAGTTATTAACAATGGGTGTGACGAGCATATGAAATAAGGTGAAATTAAAAAGCTGTATACTGATTGAAGTAGTGACACATACAAGTAATTAAGATGGTACATGTGTCTATGGGTGTATCATATAGATGTGTGAAAATATCAAACCTACAAGTTATGAATTAATATGTACTCCATTAAGTGGAGACTGAAGGTTGTGGACTGAGTCATGCCTACTTCACGGTGCATATGCTTATATACATGTATTTGACAAAGTGGATAATGGTAATTTGAAAGACAGTGAAAATACTTCTATATAATGTGTCATATTGCCTTTTCCAAATATAAAAAAAAATCCATCTGTCCTCTGCTGTGCACTGGAGGAAACAGCAGCGGCTATAAATAACTAGCAGGCTCTACAGGTTGCTGTGACGGATGCTGAGAGGCTGCAGGTTGGGGCGGGCCTGGATGCTCAGACGCCACTGATTTCCTTCCCTCTTCCATTGATCAAAACCGTGAGGAAGGCGGATCCTCTGACGTAGTCGCCAGGCTGCTCGGCTGCGTCAGAGTCCAACGGAGCGAAGGAAGGAGGAAAGACGGAGTACCAAAAAAAAAAAAAAAGGGAAGGAGGGTGTGATAAGGCCGAAGAGAGCGGACCGAGGCTGCCTCAGAGACAGACCTGCGTCGTGCACAGCGCGGGCGGACGCACGGACAGACATGGAGGGCTCCACGGAGGAAGAATACAAAGAGAAATTATTATGGAGCGTCAAACGAGAGGTAGGCGCTGCTGTTTGACGGCCCGCCGCGCGCCCCACTCTCATTCCGTTCTTTGTCATTATTTCCTCCCAAGTCACGACAGAAAGTGTGGACGTGTTGCTTAAGGCAGATCACAGTGCTTACACGTTGTTGCACTGAATTCATCTCGGTTTAGTAACAAGTTCACCGAAGTGCTGCTGAATAATTGGAGCTACACCTGCATCCAGTGTTTGTTACGTGTATTTTATGGTGTCATTTCCCTATTTGTTCCAGGTGAACTGATCGTCTATAACGATTATATGTTGAGTTTATCAATAATTTTAATTTCAAAAGCGAACACAATATTATAATTTCAACTGTCCAAATCTCACCTAAAACGTTGTGACCTATTCTATGCATGGATGCTGTAAAATATCATTGATCATCACCATAATATCATTCCATTAAGGTGCTGCTGGCAGGATCCTCGGTTAAACCCTCTGTCTGAAAGCGAGATGCCTCTTTCAGTATTGGCTATATTTCTGTCTGCTGCCTCCACCAGCAGTACTAACATCCACAGCTCAAACAGTGCTACAGGCATTTTGACCCTGGTGATGAATGTTTCACATCTCTCCAGTGAGGAGTAAGACATTACTCCTTTAACCTTTCTACCCACTCTTATCAAAATCACCACGCCTCCTTCACACCATGCAGTGAAATGTCTGTGCAAATGATAGTGACACTGAAGGAGACAAGGTGTGGAATAATGCATACTCTTATAGGTCCTGTGCTTAAGATTTAGTTGAAAAGGATTTTTGGCAGAAATTGAATATAAAATAAATCCTAGTGATGTTGTCACCGGTGTGTTTCATCTAAATTGTATGAATTGTGGTTTTCTTTACCATAGAAGGGGCCCTTATATTTAAATACTTTATATTTACAGGGCGGGGGGTTCTCTCTGTGGAGGCCGCCATGTTTTTTACAGTTGTCAAAACTGGACAAACTAAAACCTTTTGAGTTCACCACAGGTTCTCTTTCATGTTGGGAAGGGGAGGGTCAGATGAGGGATATCCAGCTGCAATATTTAAGTTCACCTCTAGATGTCACTAAATTCTTCACTCTGAACCTTTAAGTCTGAGTGAGAGCAAAGGGGAGCCTGTAGGGGAGGAAAAGTCAGACTAAAAATTTCAGGCCCAAAATCCATGCAAGTAAAAGAGAAGAATCACGAAGAATCATGATTCTAATTCTGGGCTTCAATTTAACCACTGAATGAACTGAATGTAATCAACATTTCATCTTTTGTGACAAGAAATCGGTTGCGTTTACCAAAGCTTGTGGTTGTGTGAACTGATCCCACTGCAGCTGATGTAAAAGTTCTGTCCTGTGAGGGTCGACAAAGTAAGTGTACTTCACAGTTACAACATTTCTTTGTGCTCTGTACTTTAATGTCTGCCTTTGACATCGAATCCAATGAAACGTGTAAATACGTTTTCTCTTTGGGGTACCTGCACTTTTGGTTTGTGGAACCTTTATGTATTCACTTTCACTACCAATTTGATTTTGATTGTTTACCAGTGTTAAAGCCAACACCCCTTAAGTGGGGGCAAGTGACAAGTCCAAGAAAACCTTTGAAGCTATCACACACCCCTCTTCATGAGGGTTAGAGTTGAGGTCAAAGCTAAGAACAAAAAACACTGCACAATGCCTATTCAGGAATATTAATTCTGTTTTAATGTGGTTCATTATGAGAGGAAATCTGTAATGGAATCTGAATAATTCACTTCAGACCTTTGACTTTAGAAAATGCTGAAATATGAAAGACACAAGCAACAACACAATTTGTCAAGTCTGGGTTATTGAAGAAAATCCTGGCGTTCTCCGTAGAGAGGACCCCCTCCCAATTTAAAATATAATTATTTATATATAGGGTTCATTCTAAGATCAAGAAAACAACAATTCATACAATTTAGATTAAACACACTGGTAAAAACATCACTAAGATTATTTTATATTCAATTTCTGCCAATAGATCGATTTCACCTAAATCTTACACACTTTACCTTTAAGTCTCAAATACGTCAAAACACTGATAGAGACAAATTATCTCATAAAAGTGTTTAAGTAGTTAAGTCCAGGGACTAAACTAGAAGTATTTGTTATGTAAGGGTGTTTGAGCTGTTTTCAAAAGTGCCCTATATTTGTTGGACCATCAGAGCAGCCTCAAGTAAAATCTATGTTAATACATTTTCTCCTGTAGCACATTTTGTCATTTAAAATATGCAGACTATGTTTAGTTTAAGGAGCCAGGCTGAGTGAAGGCTAAATACTTTCCTGTCCCCCTCTGGCCCGTCCCTCATTCACCCACAGGTCAGCTCTTAAATAATTAAATCATCACAATGTCTTTGGGGCCAAATATAGCTTCAGTTCTTAAGACATCTTCAGGCTGTGTTTACTAAACTTCAAACACCAGAGAAAGAATTAGGAAGATTAAAGTCATTAACTACTGGGCCATTGGAAGCTGTGTTGATGCTCTAAGCTGCATCTTAAATCACACCTCTGCTGATTAGGACCTGTGCTCAGGCAGTGTACATGCTTTAAAGAAAATGTATCTTCTACTTTTTATACATTGTTCCAAAGCTTCAGTCATTGGTCACAGTTCATCCATGATATGCTGGTGAGTAGCCAATGCCCTCTGAAATTCTAAAGCACAGTGATGGAAACATAGTGTTTGAACAAAAGCGTGTAGCTCCTGGTCTAAAGCTCCTGTCTCTTTAAGCAGCACTCAGCTATCTCAGTATTGCTTGGCAACTGAAAGCTTAAGCAGCTCCCAGAGAAGTTAAATTGCATCAGTTGGCGATTAATATCACAGCAGTGAGGCAGGTGGTCTCTTGTACTGAGACAAAAAGTGCCTCTCAGTATTAACCTGCTACCATCAGGATTTGTTTGGTTGTATGTTATGTACAGAGGTCTCTCTGTTTCAGGGATTTTTTCTCATGTACTAAGAATCAAAATAATCAATATATATAAACAAAGAATAGTATGGCTGCCAGTGCCAGTAATACAGTTTTTCCCAAAAGCTAATCAAAATGTACGGTGATGTACATGATGTTGTTATTAGAGAGAATATTTGTACAGTTAAAGAGAAATTACAGCTTTTTTCATGCCTATCTTTATTTAATAATACAAATCCTAAATCATCAGCCATTTTGCATTCAATGCGCTAGAACTGCAGATGTCAGTCATACTGGGAAAAAAAGGGTAAAATGCTGCATCTTACTTCCATAAGTACTGTGTTTGTATGAGTTGTATGAGATGCCATAAGTCTTTTGTGACAACTATGATGATGACAGATATTAAGAGAGTAAGGTGACCACTGGTGTCAGAGCTTCAGACTGCAGAGCAGACAAGGTGGATGTATCAGCTCATAATGTCTGTCCCATTTGTTGAAAGATGATGAAGGTAGCTTGTAATTCTTGCTTTGTAGCCCTTTATGGAAAAACAGCACACAAGTAGCAAAATGACCCATCCTCAAAAATAATATAAGCTTTGGCAAACAGTGTATCTATACATCCACTGGCATTCCCAGTGAACCATCAGTTACTGTGGATCTAGTCCATTCATCAGAGATGCAATTTTCCAACTATGTGGGAATTATTTAGGTGAAAAGTGACATGATTAACAACATTAAGTTAAGTTGAGCCTGCAGGGAACATGGATGTTTAAATTCTCATGTTTTGACCCTAACTGTAGATGAAGCAACAGACTTATTGGTCATTATTTCAATGGGAATCAATTTGGTATTGTCAAGATGTTTCAGTCTGGAGTGGTGAACTAGTTGACTGACTCATCAGTATCTGTTGGGTAAAAAGATACATCCTCCGCAAAGCAATGGAAAGAGACATCATGTACATTTATGTACGTATGCACACCTTGCACAGGCTAAATATAGGACACATTTCTATTTGTATATTATCATTATTATTATTATTATTATACTGTTGCTGCCATTATTACTATATACTGTTATTATTATTGTATACTGTTAGTATACTGTCATTATACTGGTATTATGTATATATATTATAATATATACTGTTATCATCGTAGATTATTATTATTATGTATTATATTATATACTATATATACTGTACTATTATTATATACTGTTTAGTAACAATAACATTCAATTCAATTCAATTCAATTTTAATTGAATAGCGCCATCATAATATACATTATCTCAAGGCACTTTACATAGAAGGTCAGGTCCTTAAAATCAAAATATAAAGAAACCCAACAGTTCTCACAATGAGCAAGCACTTTGGTGACATTACCATCATTTCATCAGTACTATTACCATCATCTTGCCACTGCACCTTATCTACCTATGTATCTTGTTTTTTAAGTGCCCTTGTCCTATTCTTTGTTATTATTTTGGTTTTGTTTTTATTTTTAATTTTTAAAATTTTCTACCTACAGTATCTTATTCTATTGTATTTTTATTGTATCCTAATACCGAAGTGCTATGTCGACCTAATTTCCCTTTGGGGGTGAATAAAGTTATCTATCTATCTATCTAACTATCTATCATATATCTGAAAAACTGATGCCAGGGGTAGGAAAGTTGGTGTGGCTCCGGTGCCTGTTGGATCAGGGGGATAAGGCATGCTATCCGGTTGTCGGATTTAGCTTCTTTCCTGATAAACAAGAAATGTTGGCCTTGCCACGCAGTTACAGCAGATGATAGATGGCTTAACATATTTAACCTACAGATGCCGCTATTCCGCCTCATTGCGATGCGGCCTTATTTTAACCTACTGTCTATGCATGCGGGGATGCGGAATATTTATTTATTTATTTATTTTCGGGGGGACGTAGTCAAGGCGGGGTGCCGTTGTTGTCAAGGCGGCCGCCTTAACTATAGAGCGCTGCGGGAAACATTATGAGTTGCTGTGATGAAAGTCACGCAAGTTGGATCACCCTGTGATTTCATTTTTTTTCTTTGATTTTTGGTATGATTTTGAATCCAGCCCTTAATGGGTTAATGACTAATCATTTTGTTCTCAACAAATTATAGAATGTACATCAGTAAAGATTTTCAACCCGAATAATTTGTTCATCAAGATCTGATGTGTGATTTAAGTGTTCCCTTAATTAATGCAGTGTATAAGAAGAATGGGATCATTACTCTGTACCTGGATGCTTGAAGCTACTGCCAAAGGTTTTCATTTTTCTAAAACTGTTTCCTTTGTTTAGTACAATGACTTGGTTTCCATATTGCAGCTTAAAGGCAAACAACATTAACTTACCTCTTCCTCGAAGAATATTTTCTCATTATGCAGTCACAGGGTCATTTTTCCCTCAGACTGACACTTCCTCCTGGACAGAACAATTCTTGCCACATTTCAATTTTATGACTGCAGCTTCATGACCTTGAAAGGCTAGGCATGGTGTGTAAACTGCATTTATATCCACTTGATATTTTGTACTCTGAGGTTAAATGTTAATTTCCTCTCAATTTTCTTAACAGATAAGTGGAGCAATTGATTCAACACAGGACATGGCACTCAAGGAGATGATAGGATTGTAGTGTGTGTAAATGATTCAGTTTTGTGTGAAAGCTGCTGCAGAAGTACATAAGAGACAAGTAAAATTAGATCAATACTAACTCCGCTAACTCATCTTTCAGCGTCACTGCAGCACTTTTCCTTGTCCATCAACTGCACTAATGCTTAAATAATTACCTCATTAATGACTCCTAACAACAGCTGATTAGGATGGAGCCACACTGCAGCAGCTTAGAATGAGAGGAGGAAAGGCCCCACAAGGAAACAATATCTCAGGACTGTGCTGTGCAAGACATGTTGCATGTGCAACAATAAATTCAATGAAATGAATTTACTGCAGATGCACCTGTGCGGTACATGTATGCATTTGTGCAAGTGAGGATTTGTGTCCTAGTTTTTTGTGTGACGTGAATGACAGCACATGTCTCTTCTACTGTGTAGTTGTAATTTATTGTGAGATAAAAAATCCTGTCCCCTGGTACATCTATCACCAATTCCTAGGGAATAATCCCACATTTCCTCTTTCAACTCGTACAGTGCACTTTCTAAACATATCTGTTTGGAATGGGCTCTTTACTTTGCTTGTGGTAATGCTGGTTGCTGATTAATGAACTGGTGACTACAAAGACTGATTGTGTGCTCCAGCCAGGACACACATCAATGTTGTACTGCAGCCACCCCAAAATATGTATACATTTCATTTGGAGTAAAGATTTTGAATAATCCAGTTGTGCATGTCTTGCTGTCTGACAGAGCTTTTAATAGTCACACCTTTTAGCTTCCTGCAACCAATACAGGTAAAGGTATAATATCAGTGTTGGAAAATACAATTAAGAAAACATTAGCCCTTCAGTCGTTGATAGATAGATACAGTATATCTGATTGGCAGATACAACATGGCGCAGACCCAGTGCAGCTGATCGATGACAGAGCAGTTCCTTAAACAGTCACCACCTAACAAACTATAAGTTTAAACTTACTGTAGCTGTCAACTGCAGTGAATGATGGCTGTAAGCAGCATTACAAACACCTCCTCTGGTTATACTTGTAACGACCTCAGACACAAATGCTGGTGGACTCAATTGCACGACTCAGGCAGGTAGTGGATATAAGTAAAAGGTTTATTTTTCGGTCACAAAAAGTGCATAAACAAAAGGCGCTCTCAAGGAGGATTGAAAAGTAGCAAAACAAATCACTAGCAAAACTACGAATTAAACAAGAGATCATAAACATGAATATAACTCAACCTTGACTTGGTGGTAAAACACTCTTGACGCATAAGGACAGAACAAGACGAACTGGCACAGGACAAAGAGAGACGAGGACTATTTATACATGAGGAAGTAGGAAACAGGTGAAACCAATCAGGGGCAGGGAAGACGATCACCAAGGCAGGAAATCACGCAAAGGGAGGAAGTCAGGGTCTGAAATGAGAGGGAAAAGATGAGTACCAAAATAAAACAGGAAGTGCACGACGTGTTGATTGGTGCGCCGTAGAGAAAGGTCGCACTGACAATGGCTCCGCACGCACTACGCAGTTTTATGTTTATTTCACTCTTTCTTGTTTGTTTTTTTGTACACACTGCACTGTCGCTCATACAGTATGATCGACTCGCACTTTTGGATATACGCTCTTCGCTAAATACGGAGTTTTTCTCGACTTACCGGAGTGCTTGCTGCGGCCCCTTTGTTCTACCGCCGCTATGTTTACCAATACGCCGACGGAGAAGAAAGAAGAGAGGGAAGCGCGCCGGTATCCTCTGCAGATCTCGGACGAGATGCTGCAATCCCCCGCTGCCGAGCATTCTGCTCGCAAATGTTCAATCCCTGGACAATAAAATGGACAAACTACACGCACGGATTAACTTGCAGCGGGACATCGCAAACTGCTGTGTGCTGGCGCTCACAGAGACCTGGCTGGATCCCATGGTGCCTGACACGGCCGTTACTCCGGCCGGTTTTTCCATCTACCGGCAGGACAGAACCCCCGAGTCGGGCTCAAAGAGTGAAGCCTCGTAAATCAACTGGGCCCGATGGAGTTCCAGGCCGTGTCCTCAGGGGGTGCGCCGACCAGCTAGCAGAGGTCTTCACCTCCATATTCAACCTCTCCCTTCAACTGTCAACAGTCCCCACCTGCTTCAAGCAGGCCACCATCATCCCCATACCCAAGAAACCATCCATCACCTGTTTAAATGACTATCGCCCTGTAGCACTGACCTCCACCATCATGAAGTGCTTCGAGCGGCTGGTCAAAACCCACATCTGCTCGACCCTTCCGATGCTGTTTGTGGATTACAGCTCAGCGTTCAACACGATTGTGCCTGCCAAGCTCGTCCCCAAGCTCAGGAGCCTGGGTCTTAAAACCCCCCTGTGTAACTGAATCCTGGACTTCCTGACGAGCAGACCCCAGGTGGTGAGAATGGGCAACCACACCTCCTCTTCACTGACCCTGAGTACCGGGGCCCCTCAGGGCTGCGTACTCAGTCCCCTCCTGTACTCCCTGTACACGCAGGACTGTGTAGCAACACACAGTTCTAACATCATCCTGAAATTTGCGGACGACTACCATCCTGGGTCTCATCTCTAACAACGATGAGAGCGCTTATAGAGATGAGGTAAGGGGCTTGGTAACATGGTGCCAAGACAACAACCTGTCTCTCAACGTCTGCAAGACCAAGGAGATGATCGTGGACTTCAGGAAGCTGCAGAGGGGGGGTCATGATCCCATACACATCGAGGGAGCTGTAGTGGAGAGAGTCTCCCACTTCAAATTCCTCAGTGTGTTCATCAAGGATGACCTTACCTGGTCCAGACAAGCGGACTCGGCGGTCAAAACTTCCCAAAAACGCCTGTACTTCCTGAGGAGACTCAAGAAGTTTGGCATGTCTGCAAAAACTTTAACTAACTTCTACAGATGCACCATTGAGAGCATCCTCTCAGGCTGCATTACTGCCTGGTATGGTAGCTGCTCTGCTGCTGATCGTAAGGCCCTGCAGAGGGTGGTGAAGACAGCGGAGCGTATCATCGGCTGCCATCTCCCTTCCGTGCAAGGCATCTACAACACAAGATGCCTGAGAAAAGCACGGAACATCATAAAGGACCACAGCCACCCAGGCTATGGAATCCTCACACTGCTGCCGTCTGGAAGACGTTACCGGAGCATCCGAGCACGGACTACCAGACTCACAAACAGCTTTTTCCCCCAGGCCGTAAGGCTTCTGAACCAGCAACACTGACCCACTGAACAGTCGCATCACCATGTACATTCTGCTCCCTCATTCATACAACTACACTTACTACACATATATTATTTAATTTTATACTTAATTTAATATCCCGCACTCCCTCACCCTGTAAACTGCTGCTAGCCCTTCATTTAAATTCAAATTTAAACTGTTGTACTATGTTATATGTTAAAAGTTATATGTTACTATGTTGTATGTTAAATGTTAAATGTTATGTTAAATGTTATATGTCACTAGGTTATATGTTAAATGTTATGTTAAATGTTATTTACTAGGTTAATGTTAAATGTTATGTTAAATGTTACTAGGTAATATGGTAAATGTTATGTTAAATGTTATATGTTACTATTTTATATGTCATATGTTATTATATATATATATTTTTTTTTTTATTTTTTATTTTATCTTGTATTTCCCGTCTACTGCGTAGATGTTGCCTGCCAGGTCACAAGAATTTCACTGCTCTGATGACGCTAAGTTATTTGGTGCATGTGACAATAAACTTTGATTTGATTTGATTTGAGACTAGACATGAGTGAAGTTTAACTTATGATGAGTGCAACCTGTTTGATTCTCCTGATGAAGCCCAAAAATTAATGTAGGGGTTCTTTCACTATCCTTTCCACTGAAAAGCCACACCTTTGTCTCTGGTTGTGTGTGGGAGACCCCGGTGGCATCATCAATTGACACAGCGGCACCCAACGTGGGGCTTCATGCAGACAGTGACATTGACCAGCAGGCGGAGATGGCGCTGGTACGGATGGCGGAAGACTTCGTGGCCACGTACCTGCAGCAGGCAGCGGATAGCAGCTGGAGGCTCTCCAGAGTGCCCGGCAGCACCCACCTGCTTGACCCCTGGAGAGCCTTAGTGTGTGGGCTGGGCGGAGAGGAATTTCATGAGAAAGAGCTGAGCTGCAAAGCTGGAGGCCAGCAGAAATTGCTGGCCACTTTAAGTTAAGAGTTTTTTGAGTTTATGTTTGTGCAATAAAGTATGCTGAAAAGCAACACCTTTGTCTCTGGCTGTGTGTGGGAGACCCCAGTGGCATCGTCAATTGCCACAGTGACCAACTGCAGAGATTTATTTTCAGAAGCATTTTCAGCCTGAACAGGAGCTTGAATACGATCACAATCACACATTGCATTCTATCCTACTTTGCTCTCCTCTCTTTCTCTGTTTCTCCCTCTAATCTGGACCCCCCTTCTCTCTTATGCTCCATATTCACACATATGGTTGTCATTTAGAGATTTAGGCATCCCCTAGATGCTAACTTCAGTGGAAGTTTGCCACTGGAACAGGCCATTATGAATTTCAAGTCAAAATACAAATGAGTTCTTACTTTAATGAATTAATAATGGTAGCATCCAGAAAGCCATCGTTTTGTATTGCTTGTATGAAGTAAAGGCCATTCCACAGCAAGAAAGTATACATGGAAAAATCAAGGAGGTGCAGCAAATAAGTTGAAAGTAACGATTGTTACTACCCAAACATGAAGACTGATGAGATTTAAAGGAATAGATGGCTCCATAGAGACACTTAGCCTGGCCGCAGTGCTAAAGAGGAACTTGGGGTTTTCATTTTCTATTCAAGGTCCAGTGTGTATTATTTAGATGAAAGGGAACTATTGGCAGAGATTTAATGTAGAATAATTATCATGATGTTTTCACTAGTTTGTTTCATCAAAATTGTATGAATTGTAGTTTTCTTTACTCCAGAAAAGACCCTTTATATTTAAATACTTTACATTTACATTGAGGGGACCCCCTCTACGGAGGCCGCCATGTTTTTTTCATATTAGTCCAGACTGGAAAAACTTAACACCTTTTGAGTTTTTATGACAACTGAAGCTACCACAGGTTCTTTTTCATGTTTGGAAGGGGAGGGTGAGGTTAGGGGTGTTCAGCATAGGTCTTAATCCCTGCTTATTTCATCATGCGTTTTGAAAATGTCCCTGTGAATCACACCTGTTCTTGGCACTTACTGTATATTAAAAAAAAATAAGACCTATGAACATGCAATTTCAACACTAGATATCACAAAATTCTACACACTGTCACTTCAATGATGAATAATTGGAGGTTCTGACATCTGACATGGGCTTATATGTTATTAGACTCCAGGCTAGACAAGATTCTTCTCATTTGTCCTCTGTAGGTAGAATGACACTTCCTTTCCAACTTTGGCATCGTCTGCTTTAAAATATGTTTGGGACTTGTGCCATGGAGATAGTTTTTACGCTGTGAGGCTTCTGCATTGACAATATGACCTTCAGCTTGTGTGGGAGTGAAGTAGAGATGGCAGTACATTCTTTATCTGACATTTACATTCATTTGTATTTCTGCATCTGTAGTTTTTTTCATGTGTGTGCCCCACACCACGTTTGCCCTAATTCTAACTCCAAGGATATCTAACACAATCAACTGATCATGATTTATCCTAACCATTTCTAGGCTACACTCAGGCTGACAAAGTCATTATTTGTGGGTATGAAGATATTGCAGAGCAGCAGGCTTGGTTTTGGGGAGGCATTTCAGGGAAAATGGTGGAAAAGCTTGGAACTTTGATCCTATCAGTGATTTATGTGAAAATGTTCCCTCCAGATTTGGCTATTTGCATTTAAATAGGACACAATGATGGCACTAATATGCTTTTTGGCGTATACCATGTCCTCAATATTCTACATGACCATACGCTCCGCCATACACTAAAGGCTTTGTCCTAGTCTTTTTTTAAGTAACCTGCTTTCAGTGTACAACACATCAATAAACATAAATTATAATGCTAATTACTCTTAATATACTTTATCAGGAGGATCACACCATTTCCACTCAGTCACTTCACTCAGGTGAAAGTATTGACCTCTTTGACCAACTGCAATCTTATTAATAGGGTAGAGTTACAGCTCTATGGATGTATATATATCGATCTTATCACACATCTCTCTGAGGGTTGTGGTCAGTCTCTGTATGAGAGCATTAAAAAGAAGAATAAAAGCAGCAGTTCACTGGAGAGCTCCTGAAAGTGGTGTCTACTCATTCAGCAGTATTGGATCTTAACCTATTTAAAGTTACATCTTCGATCAACTAAACCTTTTAATACTGGGCACGAGGCCTCTCAAAGCACTGATGAAAAGTTCATTGCCAGACTAATTAAGTAGAATATTGGTTAAAAAGGATTCTTAAACCTTCAAATTTCTCGTCACTTCCTTCTTTTTCTTTATCAAAGTATTTTTTAACCATGCAAAGGTACCTGACAGACCTGTAGCAAGAGAGCAAATGGAGAGACAGCTAGATATTGCCCCATCCATCCCATCCATTGGGCATGAGGAGTCACTGAATGGTTTGAGATGGTATGAAAATGATGTGAATCATATGCTATGACCCTAATAGTCACCAGACCCACAGGTTAATCGACTCTCTTCACCATCAACATCAAAACAACAAGTAAGAGAATAGGCTTTGGTGATGTTCATCCCTCCAGTCGAGTTCAGAGACCCAATCCTGCTCTGGTGCCATCTATATATAGTTTTATTCTCTAGCTGGTGTATTTTAAGAGTTTGTCGATCAGCAGCACAATGATTCTGCTTTTCTGCTGCTCCCCTAACTATATGGTTGACGGTTTGTCTATTGTTGTGTGAAAAGCAATGGAGGAAATCAGTGAGAGTTCAAACCACATAAAAGCTCAGTTCTGGAAAACAAAGTGGCCTATACTTCCATAATAGGAGGAAAGACAGAGTGAAATTGTTGTCAGAGCTTTATTAACATACAACAAGCAATTAAATTCTTCCTGTTTATCAATTATACCCAAACGAGACAGAGGTGACAGACACTTCCCGCATTAATTACTGACGACAGTTAATTCTTTAGAGAGAAGGAATTTATACAAGCGAACACAGTGTTGTTGAACTCACTCAGGCTCTCTTCCTCAGAGACACGAGATAGCAGCACAAAGACTGAATGTTTCCAGGATGCCGTGGCTTTAATTGGAAGTTCGTGTTGCAGGTGTTCATGGTGCGGAGACTGTCTAAGACTGTCTCACAAAACAACCAGTGGAGTGCAGCTTAAATGTGATATTTGTGGCTCGATAGTCTTAAGTACATTTGTAAACAAATCAAAGTGCAAAATCCATCAATGTGAACAATGTAGCTCAATCAGACCTGCAGGATGGCTCCATTTGCAAATCAGAGTGTTAGTAACATTCAATAGCTGGGACAGGGAGTAGATTAGATAGCACAAATGTTATGAAACATCCATTGACAAGGCTGGTCTGTCTCAAAGCACCTAAACAAAGTGCCAAAATGATTGCATCTGACATCAGATAATCTCCCTCTCTATCATCACAGGCAGTAATATGCTCAGATCAACCTGTACTACCAACTATCATTATTACTGTATTTATAAAATGACTGTTACTGTTACTATTATTAATAGCTGCTGCTGTCATCTGTACTGTTATCGTTGATAACATTATCGGATCTATTAGTATTGCTGTTGTCATCATTATTGCAGTGACCTGGAAAACCAGTCCAGACATTGCTTAAAAACAGTAACATGATTGTTTCTGGCCTCTTTAATTCATACTCCTCAGAGGATGACCTTTTTTCCAATGTGGACACTGTCATGCTTTCCTTTAAAGCCACCGTCAAGCACATGTAACTTCGGTGGGTAGATTGAGGTGATGACCTTAATTCTTGCATAAATCATTTCCAGTTTTATTTTTCATTAAGTGTAAAAGCAAACCATCAGTATGTTGTTCATTTTTGTCCACCACCCTACCGTGAACATTTCTGCCCCTATGGGCTGGTAGAGAGGTGGACTTGGCAGTGCAGGTAATTCAACATTTTATCTCTGGCTTATGTGCTAATTGCTGTGGTGTTTCTGCACCACAGTTCTCAGAAATCACTTGTCATTTAAACCGTGTGGGCGACACTGTGATGTCTCCTTGGACATTCTCTAAATGCAGAGTTTCCAAGACAGCACCACAAAGGACATCTATTTGTGTTGAATCATTTCCTTTGATGATACTGTATCTTGATATGTAAACTTCAGTCTCAAGGCACTTTTCCTGTACAGAAGCAATAACGATAGTGGCAGCTACATTAAAGACAATGGCACTGATTGTTGGCACTCTGGTCTTTTTTGTGCAGGTAAAGCAGATTATGGAGGAAGCAGTGACTAAGAAATTTGTCCACGAAGACAGCAGCCACATCATTGCTCTATGTAGTAAGTACACTCCTCTTTTTCTATGGACACACACGCACAGGTTGTCTGTCTTTCTTCCTCTCTCTGTCTGGCACACACACTTGTTGAACTCCTCAGCAGGTGACTCTGTGCTGCTTCTCCGTCAAGGACACTTCTTGATGTCACTGCTTCTGTGACTATGCTGCTGCATCAATGGAAAGTTAATAATCACAGAGGAGGTAATGGAAACCAATTTCATATACAAGCTTTCTAAGCCCTAGACGTGTGTGCGTGTGGGTTTGTGCACAAATGTGTGTGAGTGTATGTATGAGTCACAGCCTCCGTGCTGGTCAAGAGTTGAATATTCTTGTAGCCTCAGATCAGCCAATGACTACAATGTTAAGAAAATAGACATTTCTCAAATACTACTTTTTTATTGTCATCATATTTTTATATTCTGAGATCAGAAATATGATTTCTATACAGAAACATGAATTATGATTGATCACCTTAACTTCTGTTTCTGTAACCAGGCTTAAATATTGTAGTAGAACAATGTCCCTGTCTGGACACATGAGTTGTTGAGACACATTGTCACTATTGATTTCTTCTTGGCTGCTGTCTTCTTCTTATGATGAGCTGGCATTAAACTCTATTTGCACAGGATTACTATTGACTGAAGAGAACCATTGATTAAAAGAAAGCATTGGGAAGGATCCCTCTCTTTGTTAGTTGTTTTAAGAGACATGATCATATAAACCTAGGCAAAGTTTAAATTCACAGGATTGCAGCATCATTGTGACATTGTACTTTGCTTGTAACACTAGATTATCAAAATGCTTCCGTTCTTACCTAGTTTACCTTTGGCATGTTTCTTTTCAGGAATTGTATGTTTTATTTTTATTTTAAATAAATAACTGTAATAGAAGAATTTATCCATACCACACACCCCTCCTTTGAAAGTTTTTAAAAAATATATCTATTCACTGTGGATTAACTTTATCCCTTTAGCTTTTGATATGGTATATTATTTAATGCTACATCATGATATGGTATGATATATAGATTATATGGTAAAGTATATGTATGGTAGAGGTGTGAAAAGGTTTTGCGTTTTCTGCTATCATTTTACCTACGCTGCTTCAGAATCAGGACAGACGCAAATTATAGAAGCAATCCTCTTGTAGTGTGTCAGAGTATAATGTCTTCCCTCCGCACTCTCCACGCTCTCTTTACACTTTTACACCAACACTAATCAGAAGGTGATATGACACATACAGTACTTGAATTTTACTTTGTGTTTGTTTAATTTATTCTACAATTAATGAGGCATGTATTTAAACATTGAAAAACATTCCAACATTTTTTTCACATGCAGTTCACTTGCCCCACGCTACATGAGATGAGACCTGATGTGCACAGCCAGGACATCAGGGTTCAGTGACCGCAACGATCCAGATTCATGATCAGACACCATCGATCATTAACTGAATAAGTGTGATTGTCAGTCACACACACACACACACACACACACACACACACACACACATACAGAGGCTGCAGACAGGAGATACATTGTTCTGGCAGATTATCACACTGTGTGATGTGAGTCATTAGAAAAGAGCAGAGAATCAGAATCACTTGTTGACCTGTGCAGAGAAATGTGCCTCAAAGCAGTGGCATATCAAGAGGAGGCAGGTACAGTAAAGGCTATAATTCGTTTTTTTTCCTATGAAGTCTTTGGTGCTGCACACAAGTCTAAATTGAATGAATGTCAAATTAATTTTGTACAGTAAATGTTTGGTATGATATAGTAAATGGTCTGTTTTTTCTGGTCTTGATGACCAGTCAAAGTGCTTTACAGTACATTTTTTGTCATTCACCCATTCACACACACATACAGTGCATATATGGGCTATTGGGGTTCAGTATCTTGCCTCAGACTGGATCAACCCACTGAACTTCTGATCACAGGATGACTGTATGTATATGTATGGTATGATAAGGTCTGGTATATGGTATAGGTTTGGTACACACAAACACACACACACACACACACACACACACACACACACACACACAAACACACACACACCAGTATACTCTTGTACTATCATACTCTCTTTTATTCACTTTCATACACACAACACTGGTCTCTTTTGCATAGATATATGTTTGAAACAGAATAAAAGCATATCTACCAGAAATTAATAGTACATGTGAATGCAAATAACCATGTGTAAGAAACAAAATTACAGTGAATGTAAGACAGGATGATACAATATGTGAATAAGAGTAGAAGCGAGTGTGAAAGAGTTTTATTGAGAAGAAAGTAAGGAAGATCTATTATTGGTTCTTGATTGGTTATCTCTGATGAAGCGTGGTTTCACTGATATTAAGTGTGGAGCAGCACTACACCTCCTGGGTAATTTTTTTAAACTCTTCCACCATTACAACAATGTCAGAAATGCTGGATCCACAGAGATCTCATGTAATACAGCCACACACAGGGACGTCTTAAAATGCTGCAGTTATTAAAACCTGGTTCATCAGGTGTAGTGTTTTCTTGGAGGATCAGGAGCGCTTCCTCTGGAGCTAACCTAACGCCCAGGCCACACTGGCTGCGGTTGTGCCACAGCAAAAAGCTGCAAATCGGCTTGCTTTTAATTTTGCGTCCATTTAACAGATCAGAGCGGTTGCACTGCCTGTTTTTCAGCTGCAGTTCAGTCGCGCTGCTCTTCTGAGATTGGAGGTCTTGCAGATTTTCTCCACGTGCTGCACGTGGTTCAGAGTTGAAATATTTATCTGTTAAATAAATGTCACAAACATAAATGATTGCACCGCTGCCTGTGCACATTTCAAAATAAAAGCACTCCAGCATATTGTTTGTTATGGTTTTTATTGTGAAATATTTGCAGAAGCATAAAGTGCACGGCTTCATGACGTATATTTCAGGTATTTATTTGAGTACGTAAGACTAGTTTTATACAATGAAATAAATGGTAAATGGTCCGTATTTATATAGTGCTTTTCTAGTCTTGATGACCACTCAAAGTGCTTGACAGTACTGTACAAAATACAAATACAGCAGTCGTACCAGAAACATCATAAGGGCTGTAATTATCAGCTATTAAAAGTTAAAGTAAAGAACTTCAGATAATGGGCTATAGTCTCTCTCTCTCTCTCAAATATAGGCACATGATGTTGTTTCAGTATCATACACAGATGAAAAATAAAATGATAAAATGGTCATCTAGTCTTGATGACCACTCAAAGTGCTTTACAGTACAGTTTGCCATTCACACACACATTCATACAGTGCATCTATAAGAGGCACTTTTTTTCTATGAGGGGCAATTCAGGGTTCAGCATCTTGCCCAAGGACACTTCGGCATTTAGATGGGGAAGACTGGGATTGAACTGCTGATTTTCTGTGTTTGAAATCATGCTGCCCTGCTCACCCATTAGGAGTAGATATGTTAAATTTGGGCATTACTTTAACCAAAAAATTAGTACTATTAGCTGGATTTACAGCAGCTAAAACATTGTCTGTGGGCTTTGAGGTATGTGAACATTGTGTACCTGGAGTTGTCTCAGTTCATCGAGCAAAGTAAACCAGCAATAGAGGCTTGGCATTCACTTTAATGAACCTCAAGGACCTTTTGCAACAATGCTCTGTAGGGGTCGGTGGCCTGGATCTCAAGGATGTGGAAGGTGAGGTACCCCCCCATCCACCCACCCACTTAGTCCCCCTTAGTGTTTTTTTAGAATCATTGTTCGATTAATATTTTGTGTGTTTGTAATTGCTTGTGTTTTTGTGTTTCTTTGAAACCTTTTGAAAAAACAATATATTTGCTTCATAGGGTTTGTAGGTTAATGTGAGCTCCTGTCTCATCAGTCCTGATCTAAGAGCATGCAGGTGAAGCCAACCATGACGTCACTGAGACTAATCATCAGCCTCTCGAGCTCGGGGACTCTGGGGAAAAATGAAGGTAAAAGGTCAGGTGCTAAGCAGTGATGTCAGCCCAGGAATGAGTCACTGCCAGCTCACTCTCCCAGAGTGTCTGTCATAATACCTTCCATACCCAATAAATCCAGTGTTTTATAATATTATAATATTGAGAAATCCGTTCTAAACACTGGCTAGTAGTATTTGGCTTTGAGATGAGATCAAGTAGATCAATAAATTGATTTATTCAATAAAAAGATTCAAATTAAATTAAGCATATGCCGCAGGAAAAAAAGGTTTAATACAAAAGTGTCTGCTTGTGCACGTTCATACTAACTCAGGAGTAACACAAGCATTTCAATGTAATGTTTACACACACAGTAGAATCAAAAGTTAATTTACAACCTTGTCCCTTCCTGTAGATTTGTTTCATGGTGTGTGCACAGAGACACAAGGATAAAGGAGAAAGAGACGCACAGAAGTCAGAGGCTGAGCTGAACACACCCTCACAATAACACTCCCAGAGATGTCTATCTAGCAGATAACATCTGTGCAGTTGTAATGGTAATTACAATTGGGGGAGCTGGGATAGGAAATAGAGTCCTTTTCCCTTCATTGATTAAAGCACATTTTATATATCCACGCTTTCATATCATGTCTGTCTCTTATATTTCCTTACTCTTTCTTTCACCATCTAATATATACGCAAACATTTTAAATTATACCCAGCATCAAAATGAAAACCGTGTGTGTGTGTGAGATAGAGAGACGAAAGTACATTTTATAAATGTGCCAATTCAGTACCCACAAAATTATTTAATTTGGTTTTTTACCATCACTGACTTCAACCCAGACTTACCATTTTGAAAAGAGAAACACCTCTTTTGAATTTAATTTACACTCATAACACACTGTGGAAATAAACTTAATATATATTTTTTGGGTCTAGCACATGCAAATTACAGTCCTACAGTGGCTGAGTATATTTGCCAGGAGGATCCCACCAACTCACATGTGTATGTGAAATGAATGACTTGATTTTGGTAGCCAAAAGTCAAGGTCATGTTGTCCTCAAGTTTATATTTATCATGAATGTGATATCTTAAGATCAGTTTGAGGGAATGTCTTCAAATTTGGTACAAACATTCTCTTGGACTCAAAGATAAACTGATTCGATTTTTATGGTCCAAGGTCAAAAGATTACTATGACCTCATAAACAACAATTTTGGCCTCTTGCAGCATCTCAGGAACAACTATTCACTTATACCCAAGTATGAACCAATTTAAATGTTGTGGTCAGGGTGAACTCCCAAAACACTTTTTGGCCTCTTGAACGTGATATTTTAAGATTGGCAAAAGGGAAGTTCTTCAGAGATAAACTGAAGATTAGATTGCAGTGCATGAAGGTCAAAGGTCACGGGCATCATGTCCCTGTGAATGTGATATAGCAGGACTACCTGTAGGGAATTTGATTACATCTGGCACAGTTAACTTGGACTCATGGATCACCTGACATTTGGGTGGTCGAAGGTCATGGCGGACTTATAAAGCATGTTTCTGACCTCTTTGACATCATATATCAAGTCTGCCTTTTGGGAATTTCTTTACATTTTGACCAGTTGTTACTTGGACTCAAAGATCAACTGAAGTAATGGTGACCTTGTAGTGCATGTAGACTAAAGCTACACTGGTTTACGGAGGCATTCAACCATAGGGCAGTAATTGTAGTTATAACACGTTTTTACAGACACATAATGTAGATAACATAAAATGGTAACACTTTATATTAAGGATCACACAGATTTTGAACCATTTCTCTGTACATTTGTAACCTGTGTAGGTTTTATGTTTTATCTTTGTGATCCTTTAGTACACAGCAAAAAACTCCTGAAAATTATAGAGCAAGCTTAGGCTGTGAAAGTTAATCTTTGTACAGTTTTATAATAATTGCAGTACATTTGTTCCAAGCTTTTACAAATGTAGTTTAGCTACTAAAGAGCAAGTTCATATTGACCTGTGTCGGTTTTATCTTTGTGCGGTTATATTTTTGTGGAGTTGTATTGGCACTGCAAGTATGATTGCCAATTTTCAATTGTATTGATTGTATGGCATGATTGTACACACTTTCAGTCTTGTCAGTAACTCTTAACTGTTAAACATCCCTAATCCTAATCCTGATGAAGCAGGCTAGCAGAAAACTAATGTTGTAGTCTCTGGTGCTGCTGCCTGGCCTCTGAAGATGTCCATTAATAAAGGAGATATTTCTACTTTTGCTGACTTTGTTCTTCTAGAACTCCATTTTTTTCACTTGCAGTTTTGTAACATGTGAATAGAACATATGTATTAAGTGTTATGAAGGGAGAATGACTATTCTTTTGGTACTACCAACTTATATGGCCCATACTGAGCAAAGCATATTAAGATAGTAATTCATGGACAATAGCTTCCCTACTTACTATCAATAAGCATTAATTAGGAGGTTATTGGGTGAAAACTGTTAGTTAATGGCCTAGTAGTTGTAGAACCAGGTCATGCAGGATAAGGGATTCATAAATTCTTTATAATGACTAATAAAAAGCCAATATGCTACTAATATGGTTAATAGCTGGTATTTATACAGTGTTTTTCTAGTCTTGATGATCACTCAAAGTGCTTTACAGTACAGTTTTGCCATTCACACACACATTCATGTAGTGCAACTTTTAGCTTTGACTGAGGGTTCAGCATTATGCCCAAGGACATTTCGGCATGCCTGGACTTGAATCGAATCGCCGACCTTCTGGTTTGAGGAATACCACTCTACCCCTCTGCGGCCCCTGCATGCTAACAATCTCTTTCACTTACATGTGATGAGATACATTGACTGCAAGCGTGAATGGCTCAAATTTAGTATCTTGACACAGGGTTTGTTGTGTTTGTGTGTGTGTGTATAAAATAAATGTTTTATATACAAAAACAAAACAATAAGGAGGTCTTGTCTCGAATAACCGTCCCCTATTTAGCCATGATGCTCTAAATTTGAGGAGGGTTTTATATTTTGGACAAAAATTCTGTTTGAAAAGCTAAAATAGATGGGAAACATCTAGCCCTGAAACGTTTGTTTCTTCAAATGACAAATCAAAGTCACTGTAGTGACTGAAATCTGCATTTCTCCTTGCAGATATGACAGACAGGAAGGGAGTGAAAAAGGTGATAATTGATCTCAGTTATTGGGGCTAGAAAATGGACATGATTTGATTAACTGGGAAAGTGTGGAGGAGTAGAGCAGAACAAAGGGAAAGATTGGAGTGTAAGAGGGGCGGGGATGGCCTGATGCAGCTAATGGGCTCATTAGAAAACTCATGGTCATGTAATGACCTGCTACTGAAAGGACATCTGGGGCTCCATGCACTGCAGACAGATACAGATGAACATACAGAAGTAGACACAAGAAATAGAAAAGAAGAATAGCTGAAGACAATAGTAAATAAGATAGTTGAGAAAAAATATGATAATCCCACAACAGAAACAAAAATGTGTTCCAGCAGCAAAGAGGACAGTCAAAAAAAAAAAAAGTAAACATGCAATATAATTGAATTAACAAGATAATTATCTCACAAATTCTGAGAAAAGTTGTCATTTAAAAAAATGTTGCTGTTTTTCTGAATTATTGGTAATCATCTCAGAAATTCAGGGAAAACTTTGGGGGAAAAACAAACAACAAAAAACCTGTTTTACCAGGTTTTTACAAACCTCAGTCCTGCCAGAAGCTTTCATCTGCATGGAATACGGTTGCTGCCGCATCAACCTTGCAACAGTGCTAAATGATTTCAAGTGCTACGGTGTCAATACAGGTAAGGCAAGTCTTTGGTTACATGTTAGATGCCAAATTATGTTATATTGTTTGACCACATGTAACAAAACAGAGCGACATTGACAGCAACCTGTCTCCCTTGCTAGGCACGATCCAGCTAGCTGTGTTCGAGCCTCTCTTTATAAACCTGTCTAGTATTTTGATAAAGTTACATTTAGCATGGACATTTCGCATAGAGCCCTTGTTCAGTGTGCTCCATGTGTTGCACTCTTAGACAGTTGGCAATGTTTTTGTTTCTTGTATTAGCATGCATGCTGATGATGTTAATAATTTGTAATATATATAATCATGGTCTGAAGTATTTATAACTTAAAATGTTGAACCTTTTTGCACCCGTTCGCTACTGTACAATGTAATCTATGTTGAAAAGCCCCAATCTAGATTTTATTGATTTAAATAGGGGTACATTTTTATATTTACATTGAATTTACTCCTCTAATAGTTCAGAAAGGTTTTAGCTTCCTAAAGCAAGTTACATTTTTCAGAAACTAGCCTTCTGCTGTGCAGTGCAGGGGGTTATAGAAATGAGATGATTATTTCTATGTCTGCAACTGAACATTATTTAATAAGGCAGAAGAAATCCAGGAACAAGATGGTGACGTATTCCCCCATGTCCAAGAAATGCTTTTTATCATTCCAACCTGCCCTCTCCTATGGCCCTTTTCTCTAATGTCCACATTCTCTGCTCTCAGGTCACACCACACTGTGTGATTAAGTATTGATTTAGTCTGGCCACCCATTGCCTTTCTCAGCCGCTCATCAAATATATGAGAGTAGGAGCGCTGATAGGGTGAAAACAATTCTGATAATCTTCACTCACTAACGGGACTTCAGGTGCTGAAACAAGGTGGGCCAATGGTAATCAATGTCTGAGCACTATGGATCACATGAATGGGCACTTTATCTCACTGTCACAGAATGCTACACACACACACTAACACACACGCACACGTGTTAGTGTGCCAATGGCCCCTCATAGAAAAAGTTCTGCCCATAGATGAACTGTATTTACCATTCTGTACCTTGACTTGTTGAAGGAGCTGGCAGATTCCTACCAGGGAAACAAAGCACTCGATAATTACATACATACAAGCTAGTTACCTATCCACCAGTAGCAGTGACAGTCATGAAAACTTGAAACATTCTTGCAAATATTGGTTATTTATGATTCTGAATGTCACTATCCTTTTTCTTTGATGCCACTGATAACATCAGAGTTTGGCCCTTGGCTTGCAAACTGTATGAATGACATCTATGTTTGCTGGTTGATCATTTCCTCAAAAGTACTTTAGTTTTTTAGGTGTTGTAGCATCTATATCTGTGCTTGTAACTGCATTACAACCTATTAAAAATAGATCTCTTTTAATCTGGTCTTTCAATGGCTGCCTGTATGAATTAAATCAATGATATCATGAAATGTTTCAAAACCTTAGCTTGCATTAAAGGTGTATGACTTCACTGATATGATCTACCTTGTGTGTATGTACTAAACTGAATGACATGACTCTAAGGTATGAAGACCTGCTCTTTGTCGATATCAATCAAAGCCTCGTTAGAACAAATGAATGGTTTCAGAAAGTGAAATGCAGTGGGGTTTTTTAAATACATACATTTGTGACATGGACAGTTAGACATTGTGGTTCACAGCAGAATAAACAGAGAAAATTATCTGCCGATCCAAACCAGACAGTGATGGATGTGCAGAGAACAGACTGGATGATGGCAGTGTAAAACTGGATCAGCAGCCCCTGAGGCAGGTTGAACTTCCTAAACTGGCGCAGAAAGTACATCTTCTGCTGGGCCTTTTTGGTGATGGTGTCAATGTTGGAGGCCTACTTTATGTCCTGGGAGATTGTGGATCCCAGAAATCTGTATAGTGCTGTTGAGTATGGTGAGGGGGGCAGTGTTGGGGGGCTCCTCCTGAAGTCCACTGTCATCTCCACAGTTTTGAGCTTGTTCAGCTCCAGGTTGTTCTGACCACACTAGAGCGCCAGCTGTTTCACCTCCTGTCTGTACGCAGACTCATCACCGTCCCTGATGAGGACGATGACCATTGTGTGTCATCTACAGTTCCAGGAGTTCAACAGACAGGTCTCCTGAGGTGCAGTCATTGGTGTAGAGGGAGAAGAGCAGTGCGGAGAATACGCTGGTGCTGATGGTCTGGGTGCTGGATATGATGTTTCCCAGTGCAGAAGGTTTTAGTTGGCACACACATGTCCTCACAAAAGCTGATGTACAATGTCAGATTGTTAGTGAGCTCATCCATGTAGCAGCAGCCTCAAAAACAATCCAATCAGTGCAGTCAAAGCAGGCCTGCAACTCCAGCTTTGCCTCGTTGGTCCATCTCCTCAGTCTTGACCACAGGCTATGCAGATTTGCGTTTCTGCCTGTAGGTCAGGAGAAGATGAACCAGATAATGATCAGATAGTCCCAAAGCTGCACAGGGGACATAGCAATAGGCGTTTTTTACAGTGTAGCAGTGGTCCAGTGTGTTTTTGTCCCTAGTGGGACACTTAATGTAACAAATGTAATAAAACAGCATATCTGCAGCTTGCAGCTCCCTCTTTTTTCGTCTGTCACTCTGCCATTGACTGTGACTGTCCCTTCATTTCTGTCTGTGAATTGCCACAAAAAATCCAATCGAAAGGCAGTGACGCATCACCAAGTTCAGACCCAGCTACTGCAGGTGTCTGGCAGTGGATTTGTCACTGCCAACAGAACTGCGGTAGCGATGCCAGGCTAGCTGTAGTCGGTGCACTGTTGTCATTACTCACTGTTGTCTTTATTTAGTGAATCCAAATTTTCAGAGGCTTGGGTGTTTCCTTTTTGACATTCTGACTCATCCATAAACCGACCAAAATACTGAATAAAAAGTTACAGTCCATTCAAATATTGTGCAACACCAACAGATGAGTTCAGGTGATAAATAAACCTAGTGATTTGAGTGCTGCGCCACACCGCATGGATGAACACATGGCATGTTGGTTTAAGTGCGATAATGGCATCCAAGTTTCATCATGCTTAATCAGGTTTTTCTTCAGTTTTTATAGCCATGTCAAAATTCCCTTAGGTATTGTCCCACAAGGGCTTGGCTAGTAAATCCACCGCCAAGAGATCTGATGAAAGTCACATCTGTTTTACTGCCCCATGTGACCAAGTTACAGGCTGGGCTCACTAAGTAAATAGTGTCATCTGGACCACAAAATAATTAAATTCTGTTTCACATCTGCAGTTGGAGTGGGCCAGATGCAAAAAGTGGTAGTGCACCAGTATCTGCTTACTGTCTCAGATTCAATGTAGATGTGATAAATTGTTTGTATGTATATACACATGCATACTGTGCATCTATTAGCAGCACTTTTAGTTCTATGAGGGGCAATTCAGGGTTCAGCATCTTGCCCAAGGACACTTAGTCATGCAGATGGGGAAGACTGGAGATTGAACTGCTGACCTTCTGGTTGGAAGATGACCGCTCGATCTCTTAGCCACAGTCGCGTACTAACCTGAAACCACACAGATGAATCATTGCATTAGTTCATGCAGGACATGGAGTCATGTGCTCAGCTGTCAGCTACTAATAGGTTATGGACGCTCGTCAGTCACCCACCAATCACAGCCCATTCTCTCACCAAAATGTACCTTGCCTCCTACGCCCACTGGGGGTTCTGCATATGTTCCCTGTTTCAGCATGCCTCAGCTAATCCAGGGAAAATCCAAAGAATGGAGCCTTTAGCGCCAATCATAACTGTATCCTCATTTGCAACAAATGGGTAAATCATGACAAAGTGTTCCTGACTGAACTATTCCATTAAAACAAAGTCCTCGATAGAAGTGCTATAATTGTCATTATTTGCAAGTTAATAAGTCATCAATGAAGTCTTCTCACATCAGTCCATCAGGTCGACAAATGTCAATTGTAGTATTCCTCTGTGATCTAAAATTGTAGCTAAAAAGAAAGTTGGATTTTGTCACTCGGGAAAAGCATAAATTAAGTGGGCATTAACTAATCTAGAAAAATATATGATTTATCCACTATTAAACCTGTGAGTTTTAAAAATAACTCTTAGTGCCTTATTAAAGTTCATAATCCATGTATCATTTGTTCTTTTCATATTCAATTAGAAAACCAAAATTGGAAAATTTAAAAACAAGTCATTATTTCGTTATTCATTTATGTATCTGTTACCAAAAAACAATGTTGTTTTTCGTAACTTGGATTTTTTGCTCAGATCAGAAATACGAAATGAAAAAATGGGTCACGGGCCGAACATCTGGTGCAGGTGAAGGTGCTCTCCCAGCTACCTCCACAAGCACTATGAGAAAGTTAGATAAGAGATCATGGATTTAGGAAGTCACGAGCTGAACAGAGACTGTGGTAATACTGTGTGTGTGTGTGTGTGTGTGTGTGTGTGTGTGTGTGTGTGTGTGTGTGTGTGTGTGTGTGTGTGTGTGTGTGTGTTTGTGTGTGTGTTTGAGAAATGGTGAGCCTGAGAAAAGGATCAGGGTCTTCTGAACTTGCTCTGAACAGGGGAGAGTCATTGTAAACTGACTCGTTCTCATACGCCTTTCTCTGCTTTCTCATGTGGGATAGAAGGTTGTCAGAAGGAAAGACAAGAGAGGAAGCAAAAGATGGTCTAGGGATCAGGCAGGTTGGCATATTGCTTCTGCTTTCGTTTTCTTATTTGAGACTGAGACAAAAGCTGCTCTCCAGCATCTGGAAGTAGACTGCAGTACTCCTAGTTTCATTATACAGTGGATATAGGATGGATTGGTGGTTTCAGGGCAGGGCTTTGTAAAATGCAATTATAAATAAAATGACTCAGAATGGAATTAAAGGTGCAGGAGACAAGTCACTTTCTGCTGCATACAGGTAATATCCTGTTGAATCCTGCTTTTCTCGACTAATTTTCACAATAAATTTCATAAATGACTAAACATTATTCATCTCCTCGCGTGATTCACATAATTTGTGTACCATGCGGTGAAATCTCTCATGAGTCCTGTTTTGTGTGTGTGTGCGTTGCGCTTGTATGTGTGTGCGAGCCACTTAGCTGAATCGTTAGTTGAGAAGGCGAAGCAAGAGGACAATTCTGTCAGTTTCTGACCAACTCCGAGGAGCAGCTGACATGCTCAGCCCCCCCCCATCTCTCTCTCTCTCTCTTTAGCTATATTATTAGCTAAATATTGCTTGTTGTGTGCCTTTTACCCTCTTTAGTATCAATAATCATAAAACCATGATATTACCTCTGACAATAATCGTGGCATCAAAATGTCATATTTTTACATCCCTAGTGATGACTCAGTTTTTGTGTGTGATGAGTCAGTGTTGATATGTGATGAGTCAGTTTAGGTGTGTGATGAGTCAGTGTTGGTATGTGATGAGTCAGTTTTGATGTGTGATGAGTCAGTGTTGATATGTGATGAGTCAGTGTAGGTGTGTGATGAGTCAGTGTTGGTGTGTGATGAGTCAGTTTTGATGTGTGATGAGTCAGTGTTGATATGTGATGAGTCAGTGTAGGTGTGTGATGAGTCAGTGTTGGTGTGTGATGAGTCAGTTTTGATGTGTGATGAGTCAGTGTTGGTGTGTGATGAGTCAGTTTTGATGTGTGATGAGTCAGTGTTGGTGTGTGATGAGTCAGTGTTGGTGTGTGATGAGTCAGTTTTGATGTGTGATGAGTCAGTGTTGGTGTGTGATGAGTCAGTGTAGGTGTGTGATGAGTCAGTGTTGGTGTGTGATGAGTCAGTGTTGGTGTGTGATGAGTCAGTGTTGGTGTGTGATGAGTCAGTTTTGATGTGTGATGAGTCAGTGTTGATATGTGATGAGTCAGTGTAGGTGTGTGATGAGTCAGTTTAGATGTGTGATGAGTCAGTGTTGGTGTGTGATGAGTCAGTTTTGATGTGTGATGAGTCAGTGTAGGTGTGTGATGAGTCAGTTTTGATGTGTGATGAGTCAGTGTTGGTGTGTGATGAGTCAGTTTTGATGTGTGATGAGTCAGTGTTGGTGTGTGATGAGTCAGTTTTGATGTGTGATGAGTCAGTGTTGGTGTGTGATGAGTCAGTGTTGGTGTGTGATGAGTCAGTGTTGGTGTGTGATGAGTCAGTTTTGATGTGTGATGAGTCAGTGTTGGTGTGTGATGAGTCAGTTTAGATGTGTGATGAGTCAGTGTTGGAGTGTGATGAGTCAGTTTTTATTGCACATATTAACACTTCAACTTCTTGTCCTTTCTCTTTCCAGCTGCAATCGAGGCTTGTCTGGGTCACTTGCTGAAGAGAAGGGCAGCTGGTTTTCTCCGCAGTGACAAGATCGCTGCCCTCTTCACCAAAGTCGGCAAAGTCTACGACACCGCTGGCGAGGTTTGCCGCAAAGTGCAAGAACAGCTCCAGCAGCAGGCTGATCTCACCAGGTTGGTTTCCCACAGATCTCCCCAACCCCTCCCTCCTGTACTAAATTTTTTGAAAATAAAACCTATGCAAGAGTGAGGAAGAGCTCACTCAATGCTGTTTAAGACCCAGCTTTAGTATCATGTTTAATTTTTATTTCATCATTTAATGAGTGGAGCATTACCACCATGGCCCATAATAATATATGTGTTACATGTTCAAGTGCTGGTTGAATTTCAAAAAGTTACAATAGTCCTGCAAATATGAAGAACAACAAAGATTCAGATTTTCCCTCACCAAAGTGTAGCCTAACTTTGGAGAGTTTAGCCCGCTTGCCAACAAACTATAATTACATGGTTGGTACATATGGATGGATGTGTAACCGATGCTTGGCTGCACTCTGCTGCAGCTGGCTGGTTCAAATAGTTTTTTCTGCGTTGTGTTTAATTAGCAAGGACAAGATCTTCATGCTATCGCAATTTTATTGCAGTACAAAAATAAGAACAGTAGGTCAGTTATGGCTCAAAGCACAATTCAAACAGCTTCATCAGTGAACATCTTGGAGAAACTCTGAATGAGTGCCAAAAATGGTAAGATAAATGGTTGTATTTATATAGCACTTTTCTAGTCTTGAAGACCACTCAAAGCACTTTACACTACAGTTTGCCATTCACCCATACATTCATACATACAGTGCATCTAGAGTAGCACTTTTTTTTAAAATTTATTTATTGTTGTTATATGGGGCAATTTGGGGTTCAGCATCTTGCCCAAGGACACTTTGGGATGGGAAGACTGGGAACTGAACTTCCGACCTTCTGGTTGGAGGACAACCGCTCTACCCCTCAGCCACAGCCACCCCTATGAAGATGTCCAAGACAGTCTCGGTGTGTTTCAGCACTCGTGTTTGACGTCTAAAGCGACCACTAGAAATTCCTTGCCGCGCTTGGTTCATCTCTCTTCTGTTCATGGATCTGATTCTCCTTCCGTTAGAGCGTAATAACGTAACGTACAGCACTGTGGAGGAGGGCACCCTTGAGCTATATTACCCAACCATTAAATAAATGAATTGTGGAAAGTAGAATAATAACCACATAACCTCTGTTACATTAGGTCGTCTAGCTTCATTTAAAACTGAGCCCACTATAGTCTCTGAAAAACAGCAATGCGTTTACCTTTTTTTTTACACAGTCAATATTTCAAACTAATTAAAAAATGGACGCGTTCATTTTGACAGCACTAATAAATAAGTAAACCTGGCTTGCCCTTATGATAGCTGATGTTTCACATCAGCTGCCAGTTTTATGATTATCTTGCTGGTCCACAGCTGTGATATGTAACGCTATGCTACCACCAAATGGTCATTCATCTTAAACTGAACTGACCTGATGCCACTCTGCTCCATTCTCTTAATTGTTTGCACAGACACTCTGAACAGCTTTGCTATATCATTGATTTCAGGCACCACAGCACGTAATGTTCTATGGTTTCAGCCTGTAAATCAAAAGTAGGACAGCCAGGTCGACCAGCATTGCTGCTGCAGCCCTGCATCATATTGCCCAAAGTCATGTCACCATGAAGCTCAAGTGGCTGAACTATCTCATTAAGGATTGTGAATACAACTTCATTTATTTCGGTGTTACTCAGTGCTGATATCATTCCTATTTGCTCAGCAATGCCCTCAATCACATGTAAAAAGGCATAGGAATTGACATTTGCCTCCATTTGTTCAGCTGCAGCAAACATTTCTACCATTGTAGCATGCAAGATTTAATTCCAAAAGTCACAGTGACCTGAATTTGCATCCTTGAAAATGTATAACGTCAGACCTAAATTAAATCAAATGTGACAAAAATATATTTTTTTATAACAAACAGTGCAGCATCTTAAAACATCCACATACTGCCATGACCCCCACTAACTTAAAAAATGTTTGAACTCCATAGAAACAGATGTTTTCAACATAGTAAATGCATCACTTTATTCTGGCACTTTTCCCTAATCTCTAGAAATGGCAGTTGTAACCTCAATAACACAATCCTCATCAACTTCCAACCAATCTTGAATTTATCCTTTTTTAGGCAAACCCATAGAAAAGGCAGTTGTTAATCAGCTAACTCACCTCTTAAAGATAAATTACTGTTTAAATGGAATTCAATCAGGCTTTCGTGCCAATCACAGCACAGAGACAGCCCTTATAAAGCTTTTAAATAATATTTATTTTGATATTGACTCAGGCAAAACATGAATTTTATTGCTTTTAGGCAGGGAATATTTTGTTTCCATTTGAAACTTCAAGTCTGTTTTCACAGACTGGAACAAACTGCCTTGTAGTTTGAATTCCCCCCTTTCTTCGCTTTTCTTAATATATACTATATAATATAACTATATTACACAGTTTAACAATCTCAACAAATATTAACAACTAAACAGCTTTAACACTCCTTAGTTGACCGGACGTGGCTAAGCTAGACATTTAGTCTTAAAACTTGGTGTAAATCACCTCGTTATGAGAGTAAATCCACCCACAAAAATATTTACCAATCAACCACTTGAACTTGACCTGATCAGAAGACACAACCAATGCATTCTGAATTTTATTCACTTTTTTTTACAATTGGGAGACAGTCTGTTTCACAGCAGTTTCATTGATTTCTCGGAAAATCATTCATGATTCTCGATGACAAATCCAGCATGTTTAGGGGACTGATATTCATGTGTTTGTGAAATTCATGCAGATCCAAGTACAAATCTGGATCAGGTGAATTTAAATGTGGATTTAAAGGAGACTGTTGGGTCCGGTGGAGGTATACACTTTTAGGTATCAAGAAAACTACCCTAATTACAGTAGTAATCTAAGAAAGTTTGATTCAGCTTTTCATTTTCAATATTGAGGTAACTCTCATACTTAATTTGTGTACACTTTGTGATAACCCTCAGGCCTACGTGTATGTACTGTATTTCTGCATGCACGTTTGTACACACATAGTATGATAAATGGCTTAATTTGCAGGCACTTATGTACTAGCCAAGCTGTTTTCAAGCTCATTAATTGTCCATTAGCCTGAGCCACATGGCTACCACATATCTCTCCAGGGCTGTGCAGAGAGGTTTAGAAATGAAGGGGGGAAAGCTTTGAGCAATGAAAACATGCTTACACACACTGACACACATCCACACAACATCTGTGTAAATGATGTACAAACAATAAAACACAGTTAGAATTTGAGTAAGATGTACATTACTGCGTTATATGATGTCGATCAGCTGAGTTAAACGTGTTTGGGTGGACTGGGTGCTCAGGTCTCCGTCTTCATATCAGCCACCATCTCTGGCTGATCTGTCACGTCTCATTGGCCTTCGTTTCCCCAGATGGACTGCACACAGCATTAAAGCCTATTATTGTGTATGTATGTGGTCTGCACAAGTCACACCCCTCTCACCAGCATGCATATATGCACACACACATGCTCACACAGCCATGTTCTCACCAACCCCCATCACCCTGTCTTCCTACCTAAGGGCTCCATCTCTCATTTACCCTGGTTGCCATGGCAACACAGTTTGTGCCACTGACAGGAAAAAAGGCAGAGAGCATGATGGGAAACAACAGACAGAGACAGACAGAGAATGTGATATCAGTTACAGTGGTTAAGTAAATGTTAAGAACAGCATGAGGGTAGAATGGGGTGTGGAGAGTAGCGGCATATCCCCTACACTCCCTTGTGTTGTTCCTCCCAATATATTTAGCCATCTTTAATGATACTACCATCTTAAAGTTCCAGTGTGTAAGATAATAAAACATTATAAGGTGCTAAGGTGGAATGTAAACATGTGCAGTCATGATTTAGCAGCAGTTATAGGGAGGTATGAACAGATATGAATTATTGCACTCATTATATTTTTATGTAGCTTAGAAATATGATGAATAGAAAGATGTAGCAGAATGAGAATTATTATAAACTAAATAAATAAATATAGTTCTTTGTGTGTAGGAATATTATAATGTGTAAATTAATATGTTGCTATAAACAGATATAGTGACTTTCACAGAGCTCAGGAGTTCAACAGTCTTATAGCCTGTGGGATAAAACTGTCCCTGAGTCTTGTTGTCTTGTTCCGGAAGCTGTGGTCCCGTCTGCCAGACGGCAGCAGACAGAACAGTTTGTTGCTGGGGTGATGGGGGTCTTTTAGTATCCTGTATCCTTCCTACAACGCTTGGTGTAGAGGTCCTCCATGGATGGTAGCTCCGTCCTGGTGATGTGCTGAGCAGTTTTCACCACCCTCTGTAGAGTCTTACGGTTGAGGGCGGTGCAACTGCCGTACCAGGCCGTGATGTATCCGGTCAGGATACTCTCGATGGTGCATCTGTAGAAGTTGCAGAGTATCCTGGAGTCCATGTTGAACCTCCGCAGCCTGCGGAGGAAGAAGAGCCGCTGACGAGCTGTCTTTGTGATAACTATGGTGTGATGAGTCCATGTCAGGTCCTCAGTGATGTGAACCCCGAGGAACCTGAAGCTGCTGACTCTCTCCACAGGAGTCCCATCGATGGTGAGGGGGGCGTGTCCATCTCTCTGCTTCTTCCTATAATCCACAATCAGCTCCTTGGTTTTGCTGACATTGAGATGGAGGTTGTTGTCCTGGCACCAAGATGTCAGGGCTCTGACCTCCTCTCTGTAGGCCGTCTCGTCGCCGTCTGTGATCAGGCCGATGACGGTGGTGTCGTCAGAAAACTTGATGATGGTGTTGGAGCTGTATGTGGCCAATGCAGTCGTGCGTGAACAGGGAGTAGAGGAGAGGGCTGAGCACACAACCCTGGGGGGCTCCGGTGTTGAGGGTCCGGCTGGAGGATGTGATGTTCCCCATCCGCACTGCCTGGCGTCTGCCTGTCAGGAAGTTCAGGATCCAGTCACAGAGGGCGCTGTTGAGCCCGAGGTCCCTGAGCTTGATGACGAGCTTGGAGGGCACAATAGTGTTGAATGCTGAACTGTAGTCAATGAACAGCATCCTCACATACGTGTTCCTCTGGTCCAGGTGGGAGAGGGCAGTGTGGAGGGTGAGGGTGATGGCTTCGGCTGTGGACCTGTTCTCCCTGTAAGCAAACTGCAGGGGGTCCAGTGAGTCGGGAGGGAGGAGGTGATGAACTGTTTGACTAACCGCTCAAAGCACTTCATGATGATGGGGGTGAGTGCAACTGGGCGGTAGTCGTTGAGGCAGATGGTTTTTGTCTTTTTAGGGACTGGAATGATGGTGGACTCTTTGAGACAAGTGGGGACTATAGACTGGAGCAGTGACTTATTGAAGATGCATGTGAACACCTCTGCCAGCTGAACTGCACACACCTTAAGAGCACGGCCAGGGATGCCATCAGGCCCAGGAGCCCTATGTGTGTTGATCTTTTTTAGGGATCTGCACACATCTGCACTGGTTAAAACCAGGGGGGGCAGGAATCCTGAGCCTTCTGTACCTCCACAGCTGGGGGTCTCTCAAAGCATGCATAAAATGTGTTCAGTTCATCTGGGAGAGATGCACACACTCTCTCGGCACCACTTGTTGTTCTTTTATAGTCTGTTTTAGTTTTTAGTCCAGACCACATGTTTCTAGCGTTGGAGCCCTTGTAGTCAGACTCCACTTTGTTCTTGTATTGTCTTTTAGCACTGCTAACAGCTCTCCGGAGCGCATACCTGGAGTTCCTGTATTCATCCAAATAACCGGCGCTGTGCGCGACAGCCCGAGCTTTGAGTTTGGCTCGGACCTCGCCATTTATCCAGGGTTTCTGATTTGGGAATGTTCGTACAGTAATCCGCGGCACGACGTCATCGATGCATTTGCTGATGTAGCAAATGACCGCGTCTGTGTGTGTGTGTTTATGTCCTCCTCCTCAAACACACACCACTCCGTGGTGCTGAAGCAGTGTTGGAGAGCAGAGTCTGACTGCTCGGTCCAGCGCTGGACTGTCCGTGTCACAGGTCGGCCTCTTTTCAGTCTCTGCCGGTAAACGGGGAGCAGGAGTAGAGATACGTAGTCCGACTTGCCAAAGGGGGGGCGGGGGAGGGCTTTGTATCCATTGCGGAAAGGAGAGTTAACATGGTCCAGTGTATTTCCACTGCGCGTGGGGCAGCTGACGTGCTGATAATATTTCGGCAGGACTTTCTTCATGTTGGCGCTGTTAAAATCCCCGGCCACAATAAATGCAGCCTCCGGCCTTGAAGTCTCTGTCCTGTCGATAACTCCGTACAGCTCCTCCAGCACTGTGTTGTCGTCAGCGTGCGGCGGCACATACACTGCTGTTGGAACCACAGATGTAAACTCCCTCGGCAGGTAAAAAGGCCGGCATCTGATCATGATGTGCTCTAAGCTGGGAGAACAGTCCGAAGAAATTATCTCCACAACTGAGCACCAGTAGTTGTTAATCATAAAGCAGACACCCCCTCCCTTACTCTTCCCTGAGTTTATTGTCCAGTCCTGGCGATGAATGGAGAATCCGTGCAGGACAATGGCGGCGTCCTGGATCGAGGGGTCAAGCCAAGTCTCCGTGAAAACCATAACGTTACAGTTCTTAATGTCCCGTTGAATTGCCATCCTGCTTCAGAGTTCATCCAGCTTATTATCCAGGGATTGGACATTTGCCAGAAGTAAACTCGGTAGAGGAGGCCGGTTTTCGCGTTTCCTCAGCCTGACTAGGACCCCGGCCCGGGATCCTCACCGTCTTTGTCTCCTGCGCCCCCCAGGTAAAGCGCCAACAGGTAACCACGGATACTCGCCATTGTTGTTGAGAGCTGGTCGTGGTGGTTTTTTGCTGTTTGCCAGCGACCTGATGAGTAAAAGTTGTTCGATATACTGAAAGATAGGGCTCGCTTGGGCAGTTTGCATGTTAACAAAAAAAGTTAAAATAAACAGAAAAAGTACAACAAAATACTAGAAATGAGAAGTTGGTGAGGAGCTCAAGACACGGCAGCCATCCTGGGCGCCATGGCAGTAAAATGATGGACTATATGGGCCGAGCAGAACAGAAGAAAAGGTCAGACTACGCAGTCAATGCTCAGAAAATAATTACACATGGGAAGCAGTTACAACTGGACACAGGTGAAACACATCAGTCAAGACAACGGTAAATGGGGTGCCTTCGGCTGATAGGTAGAGCAGTCGTCCTCCAGACAGGATGTAGGCGGCTCGAATCGTAGCCCATGCCAAATGGCCCCTCATAGATGTTGAATGCAATGATTGGAAGTCGCTTTGGATAAAAGCATCAGCTAAATGACATGTTATGTAGTGTAATATAAAGTTGACAAAGACAGGAAGCAAGACAACCAAGAGACAGAAGTAACTTCAATGTAAAACAGAAAATAACATAATCATTAAAGGGGCAGATCATAACATAAAGGTAGATGAGAAGATAAAGAAACCTTTGCGGTTGATTAACAAGTTTGACTGTCTTTCCTTACCAGACATAGGAAGCAAAAGACTTTCTCACATCAAACACAAGAGTTTCGTTTTGTCTCTCTGCGAGAATGCACACACACACACACGCTGTTCATATGCCAACATAGCTGTTCAATGTCAGTGGATCCATCCATCTGCTAATCATATCATATTAACTTTTACTACAGCTGGAATAGAATACACATGCAAACCCAGAGGCTTAATAATCACCTTGACATATTCCTTTCCACCTTCATATTCTTTTGTCAGCTCAAAATGTAATCTGGATGTAATCAATTCAGCTTTACATGTGTTGACATTTGTTGATATTTTACATTTATAAAGAGCAAGACTGAGAGCAGCATGGAAAACACCTACTAGCAAGAAATACTCCATATAAGAGATCTGATCAACTGTAATTACAAATACATTTGTGTTGAGAGGTGCTGAGAGGAAATACATCATTATAGACTGATAATGCAATTTGATCTGTTACTTTCTTAATTATGAGAAAAGAAATGTGCACAATAGTGTAGTATTTTGTGCATGTCTATTGTTTTCGAAAGAAACAAGAAACCCAGGGCAATATAAAAGACAGTAAAAATGTTTCAAAAATAGAAACACTCAAGTAAATTGAAGATTAAAGAAGCTAAAATTAAAATATAATTAAATTCCCTGAATAATAATTGCAGCTACAATAGAGTGCCATAGGGGAAAAAACATGAGAATTGACACAGCTTTTTATTTTCAGTCTATGGTGCAAAATCAAGTTATAAACTATAAAACTCATTATACATGGTTTATCTGCAATGAATATTTTATAGTCAATGTTTTTCAATAAATGAAACTGAATTTACCTTATGATTGTGGCTTATATTTAAGTTTTAATTTACTTAAATGGTGTTATAATTTTTTTAATTACATATCAGCTATTTTAGAGGACTGTTAAGCAATTGACACAATCTTCAGTTCACAAGTTTTCTTAAGAAAAGCTTTGCAATTAAGCTTGATATGAACTATTGGCTTCATAAAAGGGGAATTGTGCTTTTATTTTTAAGACAAATTGGCAAACAGGAAGTGATTCTGTTGAACGTTGCTGTCATGATGTCATCTCTGAGGTTTCTACGTCCCTTGTTAAAAGTTTTTTCAGTAGTTTTTCCTTACTCTTGTTGAGGGTTAAGGGCAGAGGATGTCACACCTTGTTAAAGCCCTATGAGACAAATGTGATTTGTGAATATGGGCTATACAAATAAAATGTGATTGATTGATTGATTGGTGATGGATCAAAACAAATTATCAAAGCGATCTGGCGGTGATTCTGACCCGCAGTTTTGCCCAGGTACAGAACTCTACGATAATTTGGACTTTGTGTGTGTGTTTGTGTGTGTGCGTTTGTGACTCATAGGTGTAAAACAAAGGAGTGTACGACCAGAGAAGCACAAGATATTACCATTTTCAACCTAGGGGAGACAGAAACAGTTAACTTTTTTTTTCATTGAAACATTTTGGCTGTTGAGCAATAATAGCATCCGACCACTTGTTACTGACTTGAACAATTAACCTCTCTCACTAGTACGCTTTGTTTCTTATTGTCTTGAGCTGAGATTGATGATTCATTCATGACTTTGGAAACAGTTGAAAACACAATTCACCCTCAACATCTGCTCAGTCGCTTGTTTAAGACTTCAAGTGGGTAGGTGGACCTTTAATTAAATATATGTTTATAGTAAGAGATGAAAAAGATTCTGTTTGAGGTCAAATAAATTGCTACATTAGCAATACAATTCTCTAGTCTGAATGCATTACACCCCATGGCTCAAGGAAAGATGGTAATATCGATCAATCAATCAATCAAATTTTATTTGTATAGCCCATAATCACAATTTGTCTCATCTGGCTTTAACAAGGTATGAAATCCTCTGTTCTTAACCCTCAACAAGGAAAAACTAAACCCTAGATTGCACGAGTGATATAGTGCACTTTATTTGTATGGCATATTGTTGTTTGTATGTTGTTGCTGGTATGGTACGTTCCAAAAACAGGGGCGGTAAAGAAGTGCATGCGCTGGTCCTGGCCATACAAATCAAATCAAATCAAATCAAATTGTATTTGTATAGCCCGAATTCACAAAACACATTTTGCCTCAGAGGGCTTTACAATCTGTACAGGTAGTGACACCCTCTGTCCTTAGACCCTCGGTTCGAGAGAGGAAAAACTTGCCCACAAAAAAACCCTTTTAACAGGGAAAAGAAGGTGGAAGAAACCTCAGGGAGAGCCACAGAGGAGGGATCCCTCTCCCAGGACGGACAGACGTGCAATGGATGTCACGTGTACAGAACAACGCAACAGAAACATATTGTACAATTACAATGAAAAACAATGATTACAGTAGCAGTGGAGGTAATATGTAACAATGCTACAATAATAAACAAGTTAATATTAATGTCATGGAATTATGACTAATAGTAATAACAAGATTAGATGTCAGGCAGGGCCATGGCAGTAGTGGCAACCACGATCCAATACAGGGAGCAGCCATCCATGAGAACCTGCTGGACGAGAGAGCACAGAAACTCCAGGGAAGAAGTTTAGTTAGTAACAGTACAATACAGTACTGGTTTTAAACCAAAATATGCCTCAAGTTAAAACATGAATAAAAGTTCTACATTAAGTAAACAGGAGTTCACGTTTCAGACCGCAAAACAAAGGAATTTAGAAAAGGAAAAACCTCTCTTCAACATTCTGTCTTATATCTGACATCATCCTGGCGCTCTTCCATCCTCTGGAGTACTGGCATTTCATACATACACACGCACACACACACAAATAAAATGGGTGTGTGAGTGGTTGTGTCTGATTGCTGCCACAGTTGCAACTCAGCCCTGGATGAAATGATGCTTGTTAAGTCCCTTTTTCTTATAAAACAGAGACAAACAGGACAACCAAAATAATTGATGGAGTCAAACTAAGGGAAGGTTTTACAAAAGTGGGGGAGGTGAGGACAAGGTGGTTGGTGTCAAAGACATTTATATAGCAAAATGTCTGATCTACTGTCTATTCCTAAAATAAAACAACCAAAAGTGTGTTTCTACAACTGACTCTGTGTGTGCAAAGGTGTATAGGGTACCCCGACTTACCTATTGACCAAACAAATCTCCCACCCCAAACCTTACAAATAGTTGCAATAGCAAACAGCAAAACAGCAAATCTAGCAGCAGATCTGAGACCAAGTCAAAAAGATCATAAACTCTGAGGGCTTGCTCCCTTTATTCTGGAGCCTTGGGTTTTGATAGGCTGAACCAATGCGGCAGCCATCAGCAGCAGCAGCAACAGCAGCACCTGAAAGAGAGACAGAGGAGGTAGAGACAGCTAGGGGAGGGAGAGAGAGACAGGCAGAAGGGAAGAAAACACACTGGCCCTTTGACTCTGTCTGACAGTGCTGCAGGTAACAATGCTGTTAAATGCTTTTCATTTATTTACTTTCATCTTTCTAGCAGCACAATTCTGCTGAATCACAATTTTTGTTTGGGTAGTTTGTTTTATGTTGTGCATTTTTATTTCGATTAACTATAAAGGGCAGATTATATCATATATATTTATACTGTATATTCTATAGGAAGAAATTTGGCTTGCAGCATCAGCTGCGATTTAGAAGTGGGTCTGAAAAATAATGGTTATACGCCATGTACTTACATATACCCTGCGCTACACCACTGGCTGCAACCTCAGGGCAGAAAGGTAAACAGGAACCATGTAGGGTATACAACAATTCCAATTATATTCATGTTTTAACAACGTATGTCTCCCTTTATGCATGCATATCTTGGTTTTGAAAAACAAAGGATTTTCTAAGAAAAGTTTTGATTGCGTTATATTCAAAATACAGGGATTTATGACAATGACCATAAGATTGCAACATATATTTTCATTTTCTTTCAAGTATACTTTAAAATAACCCCAAAAACATATCAGCAAAAAGAATAACGTTTGTTATTGTTTAACTTGATATGCCCTAACTGTTACAGTGCATGTCACACATCCATAGTGTCTTCGGTTTGATTTGAGCCATGGACCTTTGCCTCATGCATCAAAATTCTTAAACATTGATATATCAGATTCAAAATGTCATGTGCTTTTTTTCTCTGCAGGAGAACTCAGAACGTGGCACATGAGCCTCTGAGGAGACAGGGCTCGTCCACCACCAGCCGTCCCCCTCAGCCCCTCTCTGCTCAGGCCATCAAACACATCTGGGTCCGTACAGCTCTCTTTGAGAAAGTTCTGGACGACATAGTGCAGTACATTGTGGACAACTCCAGGTGATTTGTTTTATTCTTTGCTCCGAGGCATTGCATAGCAGTGACACAGCACACTACTCCAGACTTTGTTGTACCTGAATGATGAACAGACCCTGGAATAACCTATTTATGTGTTGTATGTGTATGTGTATATTGTATTTTTCCTGTCGTGCTTGACATCTTGTTCAGACAAGTGCAGTGTAGTTAATCTGATCTGATTGTATAACATTGGTTATAAACTGGTCCAGTTGGCTCATTCACATGCAAAAGGCAGAGTTCTGTGCCAGCTACATCATCACAAGTAATGTGATTTTTAATGAATAGAGGATGAAAGGCAACTACATTATATTATAGTGGTGGCAAATATATATATTGTGAAACTAGGAGAACTACAAAGAAACCTTAGGATAAAGTAATTATCCTAGGTAATATGGTAAATGTTATGTTAAATGTTATATGTTACTATGTTATATGTCATATGTTATTATATATATATTTTTTTTTTATTTTATTTTATCTTGTATTTCCCGTCTACTGCGTAGATGTTGCCTGCCAGGTCACAAGAATTTCACTGCTCTGATGACGCTAAGTTATTTGGTGCATGTGACAATAAACTTTGATTTGATTTGATTTGAAGTCAGAAAAATATTTCTGCAAAGATATGTCAAGTTTTCTGCAAACCTGCATGGACCTAAAAAGCATATTATGGCTAATCATAGGCTGCAGTGTGCAGATCAGTCAAGCAAGTAGTTTGTTGGACTTTCAGAGAAGAAACTTAATTGCAAATGGTTTTTTGTACAAGAATAAAAGAAATAGCCACAAAAATGTCTTAGAGGTGGATTCACCGTCCTGTTGCAAGAAGCAGATTTCAGCCTCAAGGTGAATAAATCTGGTCAAAACATCTCTCTTTTAGTAGTATTCAGACCCTTATAGTACTTTATAGAAGCCAAAGTACAGCTTCAGGTTTTCTTGGCAAGTTTGCACATCTGGATTTTGGCTGTTAAAATTTTCATCAATACCCAAATCTCATATTGTAGGAAATTACAAACTATTAAAAAAACAGTATAAAGCCAAATAAAGCTCAGAAAAACGAATGAAAACAAAAAATAATTGTACAGTTCCTCCTGCACAAGTTAGATTGAATGGTAAAAGAATGTGAGCTGCATTCAGCCTTCCCCTACTGCCTGAAACATTTGTTATTATTATTAATATTATTACTGTTATTTTTATGAGTTATGAGTAAAACCCATAGTCAGCTGGATAACCAATTAATCTGGTTTTCGCCCCAGCATGCGATGCAGCCATATATTTTAAGTTGGGGTTACTGATTTAATGCTGAACAACAATCTTCAGAGCTGCATTACATCATTTGCAGTGAATAAACCATTTTTTTTCTCTTTGGAGATGAATACATTTTTTGTAGTAAAGTTAGTGTGTGTGCATAGCTCTGATTATACTTATCTTTAACCAAACACAATATAAAAAACAGTTTTCAGTTTAAATTTTGTGATGATCAGGGGGATCAATAACGCATGACATTTAATCATGTTTTTCTTTCATCCTCTTTTTCTCTGTGTGCTTATCATTACAGTAAATACTACGAGAGAGAAGCTTTAATGCATGACTCAGTCTTCGGGCCCATCTTGGCAGCCCTGCTAGGTAAGTATATTAGCATGTGCTTGAACAGCAAAACTTTACAGAATTCCCAGAGATCAGTATCAAAATGAACAAAGCTACAGTATTAATATTAAAAGTATTAATATGAAAGAATTACAGACCAATTGTAGAAATTCAACAAATTCAACTTCTTGCAGAACTATTGGTTGGAGGATACAATTCAGAGCCAGCCCTACTCAGAGTATAGCAGCAGTAGCTGAAAGCCAACAGCAGGAAGAAGACTGTGTTGCTGCACATTGGTGCAGTAGATTCAATTCAATTCAATTCAATTCAGTTTTATTTGTATAGCGCCAAATCATAATATACATTATCTCAAGGAACTTAACATAGAAGGTCAGGACCTTAAAATCAAAATATAAAGAAACCCAACAGTTCCCACAATGAGCAAGCACTTTGGCGACTGTGGAGGAAAAACTCCCTCATTAAAAGGGAGAAACCTCTGGCAGAACCAAGCTCAATGTGGGCGATCATCTGCCTCGACCGGTTGGGGTGAGCAAAGAAAACGGGGGAAGGAGATGAGAGATGGGTGGAAAAGAGGGGAGAGAAGAGAGAGGGATAGTGGGGAGGGGGAAGTAGTGGAGATGTGGGGCGAGAAAGACCGGGGACACTTGAGCGCCATCAGGTATCAGATCTGACTAGTTAAAAATGGAACAACAGTGTAAAGACTATTAATTACTGTGGATGACAGACACATTTGATATCATAATGAATTACTGCGATATTGTAATTAGTAATAGTAAAAGTTGTTGTCCTGAGGTTCCGGGGTTCCCCCAGCAGTCTAGACCTATAGCAGCATAACTAAGTGATGGTTCAGGACTCACCTGATCAATAACTATAGGCTTCATCAAAAAGGAACGTTTTAAGTTTAACTTTAAATGCTGAGATGGTGTCTGCCTCCTGAACCCAGAGTGGGAGTTGGTTCCACAGAAGAGGGGCCTGGTAGCTGAATGCTCTACCTCCTGTTCTAATCTTACAGACTCTTGGAACCACAAGAGAGCCTGTGTTTTGTGAACGAAGTGATCTATTTGGATAATATGGTGTTATCAGGTCTTTGATGTATGAAGGGGCTTGATTGTTAAGGGCTTTAAACGCGAGGAGCAGGATTTTGAAATCTATTCTGAATTTTACAGGGAGCCAATGTAGAGAAGCTAAGACAGGAGTGATATGATCTCTCCTTCTAGTTCCTGTCAGCACTCGTGCTGCGGCATTTTGGACCAACTGGAGACTTTTTACTGATTTCCTGGGGCATCCTGATAATAAGGAATTACAGTAATCTAATCTAGAGGTAACGAATGCGTGGACTACTTTTTCAGCATCCTTCTTAAACAGGATGTTTCTAATTTTGTTAATATTGCGCAGGTGGAAGAAAGCTGTCCTAGAGACTTGTTTTATGTGTTTGTTAAATGACATGTCCTGGTCAAACATAACTCCAAGGTTCCTCACAGTTGAGCTGGAGGCCAAGCTGACACCATCCAATGTAACTATCTGTTCAGATAAGTGATTCTCTAAGATGTTTAGGGCCGATTACAACAACCTCAGTTTTGTCTGAATTTAGAAGTAAGAAGTTTTAGGTCATCCAGGCCTTGATGTTCTTGAGACATTCCTGAAGTTGAACTAAGTGATTAGATTCATCATGCTTCAGAGAAATGTACAGCTGGGTGTCAACTGTATAACAATGGTAGTGTATGTGGTGCTTTCTCATGATGTTGCCTAAGGGGAGCATGTATAAGGTGAAGAGTATCGGTCCAAGGACAGAACCTTGTGGAACTCCATGACTAACTGTGCATGGAGGGGTCATTGTCGACGTTAACAAATTGAAATCTATCTGATAAATATGATTTAAACCAGTCTAGTGCAGTTCCTCTGATCCCCATATGTTGTTCTAGTCTCTGTACCAGAATCATATGATCTATGGTGTCAAATGCACTAAGATCCAACAGGACGATTACAGAGACAAGTCCATCATCTGAGGCCATGAAAAGGTCATTAGTGACTTTCAATAGTGCTGTTTCTGTGCTGTGATGGATTTTAAATCCTGACTGAAATTTGTCCAGCAAACCGTTACTATCTAAGTAATCACACAGCTGGTTAGCAACTGCTTTTTCTAAGATTTTTGAAATGAAGGGCAGGTTAGATATGGGTCTATAATTAGCCAAAACCTCTGGATCAAGTGTAGGCTTTTTCAGCAGAGGTTTAATAACAGCTTCCTTAAAAGCTTGAGGTACATAGCCTGTTAACAAAGACATGTTAATCTGATTGAATATGGAACTGTCAATCAGGGGGAAAATGTCCTTAAAATGTCCAGTTGGGACCGAGTCTCATTGACAAGTTGTTGGTTTACATGATGAAACTAATGAGGTCAGTTCAGGAAGGTCAATAGAAGAAAATTGGTTCAAACATAAATCTGGTTCTATGGTTTCAGGACCAGAAAATGTTTCTATGTATGTGCTATTCATTGGGAGGAGGTGGTGGATTTTATCCCTGATGGTTATAATTTTATAGATGTCAGTCAGTATGTGACACAGGAACCTTAACTTCTATATAACTTTTTCATTTCAGCATTTTGATACGTGATAAGTAATATCAATTTGCATGCTTCCAAATTTAAGTACATTTGAACCAATATGACAGCATTAGTTTTTTTCGATAACCCATACTTTACTATCTCTGTAGGTGTAAGATTTTTCATTGTCACTACAGCCGTGGTTAGAGTGCACAATGTAGGATTTTCACTTAAATAGTATGGCATTTGTGAACTACTTGTTTCACACAAAGCTTTCAGACAACACAAATGTTGGATGCAGCCACTAACTGGGTGTTAACTAGTAAAAGCTAATGTCAACCATGTCATCACCAACTTTATCCAAAGAGCTCATGAATCAATTGGTATAATGTTTTATTGTCCATGAGGGATTCTTCAGCTATAGCTGCTGAAATGAAAACATACTATTGTGCTAACCTTAGCCTGACGCCGCAGTGTTTTCCTGGTCAGCTTTGCATTTGGCGTCACAAAAGTGTCGTCAAGCTCTGCCTGCATAGACCTTTGAAAAAGTATAACCACACTTGTGACTGATTTTGGCTTGCTGTCGCTCTGCCTCATTGTGATAGCTCCCTGGTGGCTGGCTGCAGTATAAAAAAGTCATAAACCTGCCTCCTCTATAGAGATACTTTATTGATCCCTCAAGGGGAAATTCTTTTTACACTCATTTTTTTTACATGCATTTTTTAACCCTGAAACACAATCCCACACACACAAAGGGCTCATAGACATGCAAATGTGGAGAGATGGTGGAGTGATGGGCAGCCCCGGAGGAGCGCCCTGCGAGCAATTGGATGTCAGTGTCAGTGGATGTGACATTGACCAAAAGTTAAAGTGCATGTCAAATAAATTTTTCTCAAAGATGGTTTCTGTACTTTTAAGTAATTCTTGTCACACTGATGGTTGTTCAAGAGCTTTCTCGATAAGTTTGGTTTTAGTTATTAGTTATTTGATGTTATAGAAAGGGGATGAAACGTCATGATTGATAACTGAGACTGACTCGCGTTGAACATGTGTTTCGGCGTGACTTCGACAATGCGGCTCCACTCCACGATTGCCACTGCACAGACTGGCCCCTAATGATGTCATCAGCACAAGAAGCATAATTATCTTTATATATTCATACTCAGTCTGTGCTGTAGTCTTGTCATTCTACTAATCTCCATTGATCTGGTGGTTGGAATCACATTCGTCACTCTCTTACTCTCTTTGCTCTGTTACTCTTTCATCAAATTTGGCACCGTTTGATTCAACGTGAAACAGTGCTCAGTAGTACTAATGTCATTTGTTGGTACCCTTGAAAGTACAGAGTTTGGTGTTTTGCTGTAAGTCATGCCTTTGTATTCAAGCAGAGTTGCTAGGATTATAATAACTACATTGATATGTTAAGGTGTAATAATAATGTGTATGTAAAAAAATAACAATATGGGACAAGACATATTGTAAAAACATGGTTAGAGTTATTGTATCTTGTACAGCTGGGACTCACCATGTTAAAGGCAGTACTTGAGCATAAAAACAGAGAATTGTGGCTGCTTGGAAATATGACATAACAGTGGTGCAGCATCAGATCATAGCTTCCTGTTTCTGACATATTTGTTTGCATGAACAAACTGTCATTTTCTCAATGTGTGTAGCCAAAGTCTGATATGTCTTATTTATATGGAGTTAAGTTAGGTTAAGTTTAGTAAAAATGTACCTCAGTTCTAACTTAGTAACTTTCAAAAGGGGTTTAAATAGAGGGATCACATATGTGTTTAACAGTGTATCATGTATGTCTGCATGTATTTTCAGTGGGGCCCTGTGCTCTGGAGTACACCAAGCTGAAGACATCGGATCATTTATGGACCGACCCCTCAGCTAATGAGCTAGTCCAGCGCCACCGCATACATGGGGCCCACCGGAGTCAGGACACCACGGCTGGCCGCCGACCTGCCCTTGGGGTGAGTTTAGAGGCTGATTTAGATAAGCTCAGTCCTCAGGAAGTGTTGGTGTTTGGTGGTGGGTGATCGCTGAGGATATGTGGGACAGGAGTTGGAAAAGCAATTATTTTTGTACTGTTAAGTTTGGCATTAAAAACCGTCTTTGCTATTCTAGATCCGCAAGAGACAGTCCAGTGGCAGCATGTCAGAGGACAGGTTTGCTGCATCAGCGAGAGAGTATGTGGAGTCCCTTCACCAAAACTCCAGAACACATCTTCTCTACGGCAAAAACAACGTCCTGGTGCAACCGGTATTATGGCACATTCCCCCTCTTACCCTGTAATAATAATAATAATAGAAAATACAATAATCCCCCAGAAGTAAAAATTCTCACTATACAGTCCCAGTCTTTATAAATGAGCTTTGACAGATGATGTACTCAGAGCAAACAGAGGATCTGGTTTGATACAGAACACCCTGAACCATCAAAAAAATCCATCTCAATCCAACTCACATCAAGGGTCAATGAGGACAAGTTTACCTTTAGTGGTATCTGGTTGTGTTGATAGTTTTAGTTCAATTCATCCAGGGTTTGAGCTATGATAGTCTTGATGAGTACAAGACTAGTAACATATATTTTCTGTCAATTGTATTACAGCTTAAAACTCTCTAAAACCATTAATATACTTTTTTTTAGTTGTATGCTCTCTCCTTCTCTCTTACTTCTTCCTCATGTTCTTCCCACGGTAGAAGAAGGAGATGGAGGTGTTGCAGGGCTACTTGTCGCTCCACCAGGCTGGGGATAACCTCACTCTGAAATGGACCCCCAACCAGCTCATCAATGGAACATTGGGAGACTGTGACCTGGAGAAAAGGTATATATACTGTGTATATATATATATATCAGATAACCTTGTGATCATCTATACACTAAAGCTTCATTTTCCACCTTGTCTTACTAATCCAAAACATGTTTTACGTATCTTTAAGTATCTACTGGGACTATGCACTGACTGTTCCTCTGCGCCAGATTGTCTGCATCCACTGCCATCAACGCTGTGAGTATACCACTGCTGCTGCTCCCAAACAACCCTCCCTCACAGTCCTGTTATGCTGCATCAGTGACTTGTGTCATTTTCAATCTTTTGTTGTCGTGACCGCTTCTCAACTCTCCATTTTTACATTTGATTATATGTCAGCCGTGCAATTTCTCTCTACCTATCTCATTCTTGTGTAATATTTTTCAGCGGATTGTGGTGGTACACTAGTTCTGGTAAGTCAGGATGGGATCCAGAGGCCGCCCCTTCACTTCCCCCCTGGTGGTCACCTCCTGGCTTTCCTCTCTTGCCTAGAAACAGGCCTCTTACCACGTGGTCAACTGGAACCCCCTCTCTGGTCCCAGAAAGGCAAGGTGTGTCAGTGTTACATCTGCACTCACATTTAAATTTCAGGATTACACCTGGCATTAAAATGTGTCCCGTATCCAGATTGTATCTCCATTAGTTTAGCTTGATTACATGTACACCTGGTAATAAAGCTCGGGTTGGTAAACCTGGAAAAGCTAGTATGAGCATGCAGCACACACACAGAATGCAATTCTCCCATCAGCCCTCTCCTCAAAGTATAAGTGTACATGGACAATTAGACCCCAGTTGTCTATGAACACTTTGTACAATGTCTGAAGACACAATGACCTGGATGACTGAGAATCTTAACAGTTTTCTCTCATCCCACAAAACATATCAAACACACACTACCTTATCAAATCAAATCAAATTTTATTTGTATAGCCCAAATTCACAAAACACATTTTGCCTCAGAGGGCTTTACAAACCCTTTTAACAGGGAAAAGAAGGTGGAAGAAACCTCAGGGAGAGCCACAGAGGAGGGATCCCTCTCCCAGGACGGACAGACGTGCAATGGATGTGTACAGAACGACGCAACAGAAACATATTGTACAATTACAATGAAAGACAATGATTACAGTAGCAGTGGCTAGCAGTGGTGGTAATATATAACAATGCAACAATAATAAACAAGTTAATATTAATGTCATAGAATTATGACTAATAGTAATAACAAGAGTGGATGTCAGGCAGGGCCATGGCAGTAGTGGGAACCACGATCCAATACAGGAAGCAGCCATACATGAGAACCCGCTGGACGAGAGAACACAGAAACTCCAGGGAAGAAGTTTAGTTAGTAACATGCATTAATGAGACATGTATGTTTAGAGATGGGGATGATAATAGAGAGAGAGGGGGGGGGCTGTCCCCCCGGCAGTCTAATCCTATAGCAGCATAACTAAGGGGTGACCTAAGCCAGCCCTAACTATAAGCTCTATCAAAGAGGAAAGTCTTAAGTCTAGTCTTAAAAGTGTTGACCGTGTCTGCCTCCTGAACCCAAAATGGTAGTTTGTTCCACACAAGAGGAGCTTGATAACTGAAAGCTCTGGCTCCCAATCTACTTTTAGAGACTATGGGAACCACAAGGAACCCAGCATTCTGAGAGCGTAGTGTTCTGGAGGGGTAGTAAGGTACTATGAGCTCTTTTAGATATGATGGTGCCTCCCCATGAAGAGCTTTGTATGTGAGGAGGATAATTTTAAATTCTATTCTAGATTTAACAGGTAGCCAATGTAAAGAAGCCAAAATGGGAGAGATGTGATCTCTGATCTTGGTTCCTGTTAGAACACATGCAGCAGCATTCTGAATTAGCTGCAAAGTCCTAAGAGACTTATTGGGGCAACCTGATAACAAAGAGTTACAATAGTCCAGACTAGAAGTAACAAATGCATGGACTAGTTTCTCTGCATCCGCTTGAGAAACAATGCGTCTAATTTTGGCGATGTTACGTAGGTGGAAGAAAGCAGTCTTTGAAATTTGTTTTATATGGACATTAAAGGACAGATCCTGATCAAAAACAACTCTGAGATCCTTAACGGTGGAGCTGGAGGCTAGGGTGATCCCGTCTAAAGTAACTAAGTCTCTAGAAAGAGAGTTTCTGAGGTTTTTGGTTCCAATTACAAGAACTTCAGTTTTGTCTGAATTTAGCATCAGAAAATTATAGGTCATCCAACTTTTTATATCCTTAAGACATTCTTGAAGTTTAGTTAACTGATTGGTTTCATCAGGCTTGATCGATAAGTATAATTTAAATGAAAATTAATGGAGTGATTCCTAATAATGTTCCCTAAAGGAATCATATATAAACTGCATAGAAGTGGCCTTTACACAGAACCTTGTGGGACTCCGTGACAAACTTTGGTATGTGTGGAGGATTCCTCATTGACATGAACAAACTTAGATCGATCTAAAAAATAGGACTTAAACCAGCTTAAGGCGGTTCCTTTGATGCCAATTTGATGTTCCAGTCTCTGTAAAAGAATTTGATGCTCAGTGGTGTCGAATGCAGCTCTGAGATCTAACAAGACAAGTACAGAGATGAGTCCTTTGTCTGATGCCATTAGGACGTCATTTGTAACTTTGACTAGTGCTATGATGCACTCTAAATCCTGACTGAAAATCCTCAAATAAACTTTTCTTATTGAGAAAGTCAAGCAGCTGATTGGCTACAGCTTCCTCAAGGATCTTAGAGAGAAAGGGAAGATTTGATATTGGTCTGTAATTGGCTAAAACCTCTGGATCTAGAGTGGGCTTTTTAATTAGAGGTTGAATTACAGCTACTTTAAAGGACTGTGGTACAAATCCTGATAATAAAGACAGATTAATTATAGTCAAAAAACTAGAGGTAGAACATCCTTGAGCAGCCTGGTTGGGATGGGATCTAAGAGACAGGTGGACGGCTTTGATGAAGAAATTAAGTTATTTGATGAAGGTCGATAGGGCAAAAACTGTCTAAAAATATATCGGGTTTTACAGCTGTTTTCAAACTTGCTGATAACTTGTGTAGCACATGTATCACCAATACACAATATTTACGCTACTGGACTAGTTCTAGGTTCTAATGGAGTGGGGTAACAAATAAGATTGAGCCAGAGACCAGGTACTTTAAATACAAAAGCCGGCACTTTACTGAAAATATTCAAAAGGTAAAACACACATTTAACACTTCAATGACCTGCAGGTATCAACAATAAATCTTTTTACTTTCACCTCTTTTCTTCTCACCTCAGTTTTTTTTCCTAGGTTGGAGATAGTTTAGTTCAGATAACCCACCCTAGTTAGATGGTTTATTTAGTTTAAATAGATAAGTTATATTAGACCGGTCTGTTACTATCTTATTTCAGATCAATTTATTTTAGTTAAATTATCTTCCTGAGTTAACTCTTTTTCCTCTTCACATAAGTGAGATTTATCAAACATTTCTGAATCAAAGCATAACACTTATACCTCTAATCACAACAATGACAGTTATGAAGAACAAAATACAAAACACTTCAAAGATCAGTACTTCAGTTCAGAGTTCAGTTTCTTGTACTCCAGATCAAATCAAAGTTCAGTTCAAAGGGGGAAAAATATAATCCAACACTCTTACCGCTCTGGCAGGGTTTACCGACAGTCCATCCTCGTGCAGTGGATCCCCTCACTAGCACGATAAGGATATACAGTCTCTAGAAATGGAGGCCGCAGGTTTGGCTCGCCATCTTGTGTCCTGGGCGTGTATGCGTTCTCTTCGCACACACACGCACTCCACAGAAGTTTTTTATTCAGTCTTAAATTTACACCTGCACTTCCATGTGGTGAAGTTCTCTGATTACAATAGTATCACCCAAAAAAACATTTTAATAAATAAGTATAAATGAGTAATAGCTACATTTATATAAATGGTTGGTTAATGTCAGTACTGCCGATGTACACTGAGCTGTTATTAGCAAATAGTGAGGATTCTATTCAATCCAATTTAGCAACCTCTGAATTTGGTTTTGTTGTGTGTATTTACATGTCAAATACATGAAGTTGGTCTTTTTATTTGTTTGTTTTGTCTATTATTTTTATAGGTTCCAGTGTGTTCAGCATCACTGTAGGATTCACTGTTACATTCAAGTACAATCATACTAAATGGTTTAAACGGGGATAGGGAATAGAGTTGTTTTTTTTCATGTCAGTAATATCTGGACCCTTGAAGACCTTAATTTTAAAGTCACCTTTTGTCGTCTACAAAAGATGCAGCTACCATCTGAAAAATGTGTTTATTTCTTATTGTGTAATGTCATTTTGTGTGTTGTCTGGCTCACTGTGTATTTTTTGTATTTTTATGAATTTGTCTGTGTCCTGCAGGGAAAAGTGTTCCCAAAACTGAGGAAGAGGAGCAGTGCTGCCCGGCTCATAGACCAGGACAGGAATGGGGAGGAGCAGACAGCTGCTGACTATGTGTTTCGCATTGTCTACCCAGGATACCACTACGACGCCAGTAAGTAATTCATTTACAATGTAACACTTATCTCAGTAATAAGTGTATGTGTTTGAAGTTTATCTTCCTATGACGTGTTTACAAGGTTTGGGTGTAGTGTGCTGGCTACCCCACAATGCACATCTTGAGGCTTGTAGGACAGAACTCTTCTAACTGTGTTCTCTGTTGTCCCACTGGTGCAAGCAGTCACTATAAATTACCACCACACCACGGGCAGCCGCGCTCCGTCGCTGGACGATGACGAGGAAGAAGAAGATAGGCTCCATGCTATGATCTCAATGATCTGCTCGCGGAACCTCACAGACCCTAATGTCATGAAAGGTTTTTATCACCTTAACACACCCATCCAATCCCACCACCCCTCCACTTCTGAGACCTCACCCCAGCTTTAGATTTCCCTCCCCGCCTCCCACCCCATTGCTCTCTCAAGTCCTCTCCCCACCTTTCCCCCCAACCTCACTCCACCAGCTTTGTCTGCCTGTGTGTCTGCTGCCAGACACTGAGCCCAACAGTGTTGAATATGCTGGGGTTGGCTTTTTTAACAAGGACATGGGGAAGTTCATGATGATCAACAAAAATCTGCAAGATTTTATAAAGGCATGATTTTGGACTTCATATATTAGCCGTGTTGAAAATGAAGAAATGCTAACATTAGAGAACATAATTGGTATAGATCTAAACCAGACCACCAATCACAGAGGTGACCTTCCCCTGTCTCTAATTTTGAACCACAAGGTTGGATATAGTTTAAAAATCTGCCATATTGTTTTCCAAAATAAGTGACGGTAGAGTTAGCAGTTGTTTAAGTGAAAAAAATAAAATTCTGGGAAAAAAGATGAGGTCAAAACTTACCATATGGCTGGACTGATATTGTAAATGTGAAACTGAGCTCCTGCAATATACCGATGAACATTCAGAACTGTGTTGTATTTGCTTTTGTCGAGTGTCAGATGGTATCAGCCCTTTATCTGTTTGCACATTAGCTCAGTTGAACACTACATGGACTTTGATTAGAGAGCTGGCAGGGTAAGGGGGGGAGGGGGAGAGAGAGACTAGGAAAAGTTGTGTATCATCAGGTTTCAATAAATCACGCTTTGGCAGTACGATACCGGAATACTGAAACTAATTCTTAATGATACTGAAGTTTGTATAATACATACAACTTGGATTCCTGCTTACTATGTAACTTTAGGGCTGCATACTCTTGTATGTATTGACTTTCAGGGGTCAAGCATGTTTTAAAGTTCATATATACTTCAGACAGTGTCTTCTAAAGCTCCACTAAAATTCATCATCACATTGTTTTGTCTATCAAGCTAACACAGAAAGAGTCATAGCATGGCTGAGGCTGCTGCTTCCAAGTGTCAGATGGAGGACAGGAAGAGGAGGAAGACAAGGAAAAAGAAGTCTAGAGACACACCATCTTAAGCAGTCACAAGTAGCCTGTTAGAATAGCTACTTGTGTAAGTAGCCAGATGAGTCCTTTTGTATCAGGATTATTTTCTTATTCCAACCATTCCATTACATCCACTCGACAATGAAATACATTTTCAGCTTTCTTGTTGGATAGATTAGCTGTGTGTTCTCATTTTGGTGTCACATACAGAATTTCTGGACATTGTCAACTGGCACAAGAGCATCCTGCTGTCAGAAGTTGTCTTTGTCTCACATATTGACAGACATACAGTAAATGCCTGTGCAGCTGTTAACACACTTCCTCTACATCCCTCCTGTTGGATTTTTACTCTTTCTTTGTCTCTTCTCTTTTCTCCCCAACTCTCAATGACACAATTTAATGCATTTGCTGTGCTGGGATCGTTACAGTGAATGCACACTGGAGACACGCTGTCAGATGAACAGACTTGTCTGCCAACTGGTTTCATCACTGATTCAAACTTACCTAGGTCTCCTCATTTATGTGAAAGGCTTTCTGCCTGCCTTACATTCTGGGATTTGCAGGTTTAACTGCCTTATATTTTATAACTGCCACATATCAGCACTGTTGGGTTTTATGTTTTCGTGACCAAAAATTGCCTTGAGAATTTGCTTCGTTTTTATTCACTTCTTTAATTTGACTTGATTCGGTTTCCTTCTTTTTGTCCTTTCATTTCTCACTTGCAACATGCTTGACAGTTTTTGCATGGGAAATATGCATCCGTCTTGTTGTTCTTTAAAGAACGATTGTGTGTTCCTGCATATTTGTGATTGAAAATCCTCTCTATCAGTCTCCTACTCTGTTTGTTTTGATTTCTCTCTTGCTCTTCTCAGACTTCCTCGGTTGTTTCTCCTCTGTTTGTGCAGTCGTTTGCTGTGATGCTGTTCACTGTAATTCTTCACTAAACCCACCACCCCTCTTCCCCTCCCCTCGTCCCCTCCTCCACCCCTCTCATTACGGTCCTGTGGGGTTCCGCAGTAGTAGAGAAGTGGAGTCCTTGTGTGAGCAGGGTTGCATTACTGAGCCCAAAAACACTTGTTGATCACATATAGTCCTAAAGCAAAGGGAACTAGGCCAAATGTTGGTCTCGCTCCAGCATTTTTTTCTGTTTGTTTTTTTTGTTCTAAATATTATTTGTTTTTTGGGGGTTATTAAACAACCAAAATGCAGCTTCATATTTATGACAGGTCATCAGCTCCAACCTGAAGAATTAAGGTGAAGAGCATATATTTAATGTTGAAGTTTTTATGTTTTTTTCCTCCCCTTTGTGTGCCTTTTTACTGGTGTCCATTTGTTTTTGTTGTTTCTGAGATGATTTCTTTTGGTGTCTCTTGTCTTGTTCTGGCTTTACGCATCCTGCATGGCCTGAGCATCAGCCTCATCCCTGCCCTTTCCTCCTCTTTCACTTCTCTTCTTCTTCCTCTTCCACTTCCTCATCTCTTCTGTTGGTGTGGAACGTCCCTCTGCTCTGCTGTGTTCTCTCTCCCCTCTGAATGAACCGATCCAGCATGGCTTTCCTGCATCCTCTCTGCCTGTATTTCCTACAGCACCGTTCCTGCTTCCTAAAGTGTCCCCCTTCACTTTTGGTTTCCTCTCTACACTTGTTTTTGCAGCTCTCACATGTAACATGATTGTAAAATATCCATTCATCAACTCATCTCTTGATGTCATGAATAACAAGGAGCAATACATGGAAAGATGTATTTATGGTTGAGCTGAGGGACCTATGTCATAATATGTAAGACATAAAACATAGCAAATGTGAAAGAGTGTGATACATGAAAACAACATTGTCTATTGTGTCTCACAGCACTGAGACCTCTCTGTTTTTTTACTTTCATTCTCTTTGGTTTAGACCATGGGGAAATGATGGAGATGCAGGGTTTTGGCGGAAGCCCATCGTCATGGCAACAGGCTGAAGTAATCGCTCATGAGTCCCTGTGTCAGTACTGCTCCGCAGCTGGTAGCAGTGTGTCATTCGACTACCCAGCTGGCTGTACCTGCATACACGACCCATCAGACATTCACACGTATGCACTTACAATTACATGTTTATGCGCACTGCATTTGGTCTTTTTCATTATAATTTACTATTAGAAACAGACTGGGGGAGTGGGGTTTATCATGTGGGAAGCATGACAGGTGACTCCATTTTAAAGGAATTATCTAACATCATGATGTCATCACTTAAGGGTGAGAGGCTGTGCAATGTTCTCCTTGGTCAGATAAAACATCAATTTCAAAAAGTCAGCTTTGGCTTTGGAAAGTTGTTTTCACTATTTCTGACTTGTAAATTTAAAGATTGACCAAGACATTTTTCTTGAAAAGACGTTCTTCAAGTCCTACACATTTTTTCTTTTTGTAAAATACACAAAGATAATATAAAACAACAACAAATAAACTCCTAATGGCCCAGTTGTCAGTGTACAGCTACACTACACAGGACTATTGTCTGAGCATCTGTGGTCAACAAAATCTAACTTCGTCTCAAGACTCAAGTCTTTTAAACAGACACAACCCAAAGCTTTTCTCTCTTTTAGCCTTCATGTGTCTGAATGTGCTGCCACCGGGATGCATGTTAGAAGCAGTAGTGTTCTCATATTTTGATAATGGTTACACTTTATACAAAGTTACATGAATTCAAAACTAATGAGTTTCTTATTATATTAGTCACATATTAGTTATTTTTTAGCACTTATTTGTGCCTTATTTTAATTTTTCAGACAAAAACATTAGTGATAGTAAGTGAGGAATTGGTTGTGAATGTATTACAATCTAAATATGCTTTACAGTACGTATAAGACATTCATGAAAATGGTCTATACTCATGAAACAAAACACACAACCACATACTTTAATAATGTCGAAATAACTGTAAATCCAGTCCATCTTATTCATAATATGTTCCTCATTTTAGGTTGAGGTCTTGCTCGTAAATGACTGACTTTTTTTTCACTTTTCACCCTATTCTAAAGTTGCCTCCTCTTTAGACTTCATGCTGACCAAAACATATCTTGCAATAAAGAGCCTTTATGCTCCTAATATTTATGCTAATTTGCAACTAGTTATTGGTGAATAGGTATCACCATGGCGACAACATCCGACCTCATCCTCCAAAAGAAAGGGACTTTAAAATCACAGATTTCATTGAGCCAGTATCTATGCAAACCATATCAGAGGAATAATTTGAAGACTAGCCATGGTGGATGTTACCATGGTGATAATGGGTAACCTTTTTTCCCACCAGGATTCCTCTAAAGATGCTCTGCCAGAACATGAAGAGGCAGATCGTCTCCAGAGCCTTTTATGGATGTAAGTACACCATGTTACCACAGCAAATTACTTATGCTAACTTGTTTCTGAATACTAAGGTTCTCTGATGAATTGTGTTGGTATACACATATCTGCTGCTGTAACACAAGGTAACATATTGTCAACTTACTCCTCATCTATTAAGGGACCACTAATCACTAAATGCTTGTACTCAAATCAAACTTTATATTAGGGAACACACAAAGTGAACATATCCAAGCACTTGATTATAATTCATGTACAACAACTCCCTTACTTACCATCAATAAGCAGTAATTAGGAGATTATTAAGGGAAAACTGTTAATCAATGGAGTAGTGGCAGAATAAGGTCATTAAGAATAAGGCATTAATAAGTGCTTTATAATGACTAATAAAGAGCCAATTTGCCTCTAATATCCATGGTAATAAGCAACTAGTTAATGGTTGATATGTGTTCCATAATATAAAGTGTTACCGCCTCTTCTTATTGTCTCTCAACAGTGTCACTATGCTGTCTGTAATGATGTAAGGAATTTGATTTGATATATATTTATTTGTTTATTTGTTACAAGAATGAATAAGAATAGAGGCATTTGACTATAGTAAATGCATATGTATTAACGTACACTTCTTATAAAAGGAAACTTGTGAAAAATTGAACTCTGAAATGACAACACCTTCACTTCAATTCCATTTTGTTTGTATAGCACCAAATCAAAATATACATCATCTCAAGGCACTTTACAGAGTCAGGTTACAATATTAGACAGAGAAATCCCAACAGTTCCTATAGCCAACACTCTGTGACAATGGGGAGATGAAAACTCCCCTTCAAAATTAATATGTGGCTCAGTGCAATTTTGTCTGGATAGAGTAATATGTTTTCTGACTGTAATGTTATTCAATATATAATAATTCCAATTAAATCAAAAGAGTAAGTAGTGTGCAGTTCTAAGGATCTTTTTATATACAACCTCGGTCTGAAGAAAGGAGTTGGAATATACATTGATTTTGATGCAACTTTAAGTGATAATGTGTATATAAATCAGAATCAGAATCACTTTTATTGCAAGGTATGTGAACACAAACGAGGAATTTGACTCCGGTTTTTCTTTGCTCTTTTAGTACAAACATTTGAAAAAAACAAACAAACATAGAATAAACAAGAGCAAAGACAAAAACAAAAGCTATGTACATGTACAAAAAAGCTCAATAGTTGGTGCAAAGGTGCATACTGCAAGGATGAAATAATAAATATACGTATACAGTGTGCACAGTATATGGGTATGTACAGATTATACAGGTGATGTTATTTACTGATATTTGAGTCCAGTTTTTAGCTGTTCGACACAGAGACAGCCTGAGAGAAAAAACTGTTCTTATATCGGGATGTTTTGGCGTACAGTTTTCTGCAGCGCCTTCCGGAGGGGAGAAGTTTAAACAGTTTGTATCCAGGGTGTGATAGGTCTGCAGAGATGTTACCTGCCCGTTTCCTGACTCTGGACAAGTACAGGTCCTGGATGGAGGGCAGGCTGACACCAATAATTTTCTCTGCAGGACCTTATTGTTCATTGCAGTCTGTTCTTTTCCTGTTTTGTGGCCGATCCAAACCAAACAGTGTTTGAGGAGCAGAGAACAGACTGAATGATGGCAGAGTAGAATTGTGACAGCAGCTCCTTAGGGAGGTTGAGCTTCCTGAGCTGGCGCAGGAAGTACAACCTCTGCTGGGCCTTTTTGATGATGGTGACTGTGTTGGTCTCCCACTTCAGGTCCCGGGAGATTGTGGAGCCCAGAAACTTGAAGGTTTCAACAGCAGTCACAGAGTTGTTGGTGATGGTGATGGGCGGCAGAGTGGGGGGGGGCTCTCCTAAAGTCCACCGTCATCTCCACAGTTTTGAGCGTGTTCAGCAGATTGTTCTGACCACACCAGCAGACCAGCCGTCACTCGTCAACGTCCTGGATGAGGCCAATGATCGTTGTGTCATCTGCAAATTTCAGGAGTTTAACAGACGGGTGTTTAGAGGTGCAGTTGTTGGTGTAAAGGGAGAAGAGCAGTGGGGAGAGCACACACCCCTGGGGGGCGCCAGTGCTGATAGTCCGGTTGCTGGATTTGATGCTCCCCAACCTCACCTGCTGCTTCCTGTCAGTCAGGAAGTTTGTAATCCACTGACAGGTGGAGGAGGGCACAGTGAGCTGGGTGAGCTTGATGTGGAGGATGTCTGGAACAATGGTGTTGAACGCCGAACTGAAGTCCACAAACCTAGCATACATCCCTGCTGAGTCGAGGTGTTGCAGGATGTAGTGCAGTCCCATGTTGACAGCATCATCCGCTGACCTGTTTGCCCGGTAGGCAAACTGTAGGGGGTCCAGCAGGGTGTCTTTGATGTCCCTCAGGTGCGACAATACCAGTCTCTCATAGAACTTCATGACTACAGACGTGAGGGTGACAGGCCTGAAGTCATTCAGTCCTATGATGGTGGGTTTCTTGGGGACCGGGATTATTGTGGAGAGTTTGAAGCATGAGGGGACTTCGCACAGCTCCAGAGATCTATTGAAGATCTGGGTGAAGGTGGGGGCCAGCTGGTCAGCACAGACCTTCAGACAGTGACACACCATCTGGGCCGGGAGCCTTCCTGATCTTCTGTCTGTGGAAAAGCAGACAAACATCCTCTTCACAGATCTTGAGTGCTGCCGGCAGAAGGGGTGTGGATGGGTCTTTAATGTCTGAGGGGGGGGGGTTGTGAATGAGTAGAATCTGCAGTAAAACACATTCAGCTCGTCAGCCAGTTGATGGTTCACTGCAGTGTTGGGGGATGGTCTCCTAAGTTTGTGATGTTCTGCAGGCCTCTCCACACTGACGCTGGGTCATTGGCTGAAAGGCTGTTTCTGATCTTTCCAGCGTAGCTCCTCTTAGCTGCTTTCACCTCGGTCGTCAGTGTGTTTCTGGCCTGGTTGTACAGGACTCTGTGCCCACTTCTGTAGGCTTCCTCCTTGGCCTGACGGAGCTTCCTGAGTTTTGCAGTGAACAAGGGTTTGTTGTTGTTGTATGTGCGGAAGGTCTTGGTGGGCACACACATGTCCTCACAAAAACTGATGTATGATGTCACGGTATCAGTCAGTTCATGCAGGTCTGCGGCTGCAGCCTCAAAGACACTCCAATCAGTGCAGTCAAAGCTTGTAATTCCACTATGGCGTCGTAGGTCCATCTCCTCACCGTCTTGACCACAGACTTAGCAGATTTCAGCTTCTGCCTGTAGGTCGGGATAGGATGAACTATCTTGGGACGCTCTGATAGTGATCAGAGAGTCCCAAGGCTGCGCGGGGGACAGAGTGGTATGAGTCCTTTAGAACAGTGCAACAATGGTCCAGAGTGTTAGTGTCCCTGGTGGGACACTTAATGTGCTGTTTATATTCAGGCAGTTCATGGCTGAGCTTTGCTCTGCCAAAATCCCCCAAAACAATGAGCAGAGAGTCCGGATGTTTTTTCTCCAAGTTGTTTATCTGATCGGTCAGGTGTTGTAACGCCTCAGTTACACAAGCCTGAGGAGGGATGTAGACTCCAACCAGAATAAACGAGGAAAACTCCCACGGTGAATAAAACGGTTTACAGTTTATAAATAATGTCTCCAGGTGAGGACTGCATGATTTGATTAGAACCGTGACATCAGTACACCAACCTTTGTTAATGTAAAAGCAGATTCCGCCTCCCCTCGTTATCCCCGTGAGCTCTGTTACGTGGTCCGCTCGGTGCAGGTGAAATCCAGGCAGGTGAAGAGAAGTGTCCGGGATGTGCTCACAAATGTATATAATAGTGTATGTCGGCAAATAATTAAGTTAGATTTTAGGCTATTCTGCAGCATAACTCAGCTTTTCTTGTCTGTAAATGGAGACGAAAGATAATTTGAGCTATGTCAACGTTGGGCATTATGATACCTCATCTGTATTGTTCATGTTGTATCATTGACTATGGGTTTTTTCCTCTCTCAATTGAAGAGTGTGGTCTTTCAGTTTGAGAACGTGACAGGACTCTTCTCCTTGCACACTGCTTCTGTGCATGTGTGAAATGTCTGCACTTTTTCTCCCCTTTCCAAATTTTTCTCCCCTTTTTTCTTCTGGGCTTAGATTTTTTTAGTACAACAAGTCTGTCACAATTCCCAACCAATATCTGGAGCTCAAAAATTCTGAGTGCAAGCACACAGTTTGAGCACAAACAGGGGGCTATTTCAGCAAGCACAGGGTTTTGAGTGACAGCATTACAAAATCAATAAGTCATGCTCTCAAACTGAAAGACCACGCTAGATAATAAAAAGAGGGAAAAAAAACACAAGCCACCAGAGACGTTCAGTGCCTAATGTCTCCACCTTCCTAGTTCAGTATGCAGCAAGGTAAATGTCATACTTAGATGACCTTGAAGGAGAGGTGTAGAACTCTGGGAGATTGTAGGAATTTCCAACAGGAGATGTCTTCATTGACTTTGAGATAGCACTGTATATAGCACTGTATACGCCCAGGGAGCTTTGCTCTGCTGCTTTTGTTGAGGTTCTTTTTTCTCCGTTAAAGGGGTTTTAATACTCAAATCACTGCTTATCACTGCTTAGTCTCAGCTGTGTGTGTCCACGTCTCATCTGTCCATCAGGGCTGGCCTACTGTCGACACCTGTCCACGGTTCGGACACATCTGTCAGCTCTAGTCAACCACAACATTGTTACTCCGGACAGACCATGTGAGGCGTCTGGGGGCCTCAGCAAAGAGGTGTGGAGCAAGTACCAGAAAGACTGTAAGGTGGGTACAGACAGAACATTTAATATGGCAGCTGGATTGAGCTCAAGGTAAACGGCAGGAATTGCAACACAACAAAGATATTAATCTTCTTCCATCACACTATGACACCCCTCCACCCACCACAGGCGGGAGGATTTAGAGGCAAGACATCCAAGAAGCCAAGTTGGTATTGATTACCCAATGATTAATCATTATCCTTTCGTGGGGTGGGGGAGTTATTTTATGCAGTATCTTATAAAGTGTGATAAATTGTCACAACCTGTCACGAATGGTCCTTGAAAGAATACAGTCCATTTTAGAGAAATAAGACAACTTGATATAATAATAATAGTGAAGATTTTATAGCACATATAAGATTTGTATCTTCTTTATAAAGAGCAGAGCAGCTTGAGTTACTGCTTTGAACTGTGAAGAGTGACATGTTTAAACTAGAGAAAGAAAAGCCTCTAGCTAAGAGGTGTGAGTGTGTGTGTGTGTGTGTGTGTGTGTGTGTGTGTGTGTGTGTGTGTGTGTGTGTGTGTAGAACTATAAGGAGCTGGAGCTGCTGAGGCTGGTTTACTATGGTGGAGTGCAGCCTGACATCAGGAAGGAGGTCTGGCCTTTCCTGCTGGGACACTACAAATTTGGCATGGGCAAAAAGGACATGGGACAGGTATAGCTCACACACATAGGCATGCAGACACACACACAAACACACACACACACACACACACACACACACACACACACACACACACATACCTTTGAAACCTTTGAAGAGATCCATATATAAGTTGTCTCCAAACTGGACAGGCAGTGTGTGATTGGCCTTTTTTTTCCTGTAAAGATTGATGCAAAGATCAGTGAGCGTTACCAGCAGGTGATGCGGGAGTGGAAGGCTTGTGAGGTAATTGTGAAGCAGAGGGAGAAGGAAATGCAGTCGGCCATCTTTGCCAAGCTCTCATCAGGCAGCAGCATTGACAGTCATGTCCTACGACTGGTTCACAGAGACTCCACACTCAGCAATGAGGTAAGGAGGCTCAACACAGTTTGATGCAAGATCCAAATCCAACTTAGAATCATATATACATATATATATATATAAAATTGGGATCGAATTGGGACCTGGACCTTCCTGCTGTGAGTTGATGTAGCTAACCACTGTACCATGCTGCCCCATTTATATAGTCAATATATTTACTTGGCTATTGTAAAACTTTGGGTGAAGTAGTGCAAATATTGCAAATAGATTTAATCTGTACAAGGTGCATTATCCTCTGTTTATATATATTATCACAGTTTATAACTGAAAGATAAACCATTTATTTAAGTCCCACACCCTCCATCATTTCCAGGTTTTCATGTCAGTGGATGAGCCAGAGGCAGGCAGCCAGGAGACCCCAAGTGGAGAGGACAGCACTCCCACCATGACCACCTTAGTCCCGCCTGCTGCTCTTCCCCAAGAGGAGCGTCCTCTAGTGGAGTTTGACTCCCCGGACTCGGGTCTCCCCTCCTCCAGAAACTACTCAGTGACCTCTGGTCATTCCCAGATCCTGTCAAGCATAGATGATGGTCAGAGCACAGAGGAGGAAGGGGGAGGCGGGGATGAGGGCAGGACTCTAGGTGTGCTGGGGGGGCACGAGGACTCTCTGACCGAGGACAGGCTGTGTTGCCAATTGGACAAACTGGTGACCAATGGAGCATCTGCTGAGAGGATATCACCATCACTGTCGTCATATACAGTACGTCTGCTTTAAATATGACTTAAAGGTTTAGTGTGTAAAATTTAGTGACATATAGAGGTGAAGTTGCATGTTGCAGCTGAATACTCCACATCTCACCCTCCCCTTCCAAACATGAAAGAGAACCTGAGGTGAACTTCAGTTGTTAGTTTGTAATACTAAAAAAACATGGGGGCCTCCGATGAGAGGACCCCACTCCATGTAAATATAAAGGCTTTAAATATAAAGGGCCCATTCTGTGTTAAAGAAAACAAAAAATCAGATAAAACACACCAGTGAAAACATCAATAGGATTATTTTATATTCAATTTCTGGTAAAAAATACCTTTTACCTAAATCTTACCCACTGAACCTTTAAAGGCCATGCCAGCCTTGAGAAGGTGGGGTGAATGGAACTGACCGCGATCAATCCATGAGCGACCTCAACTGTAGAGGCCGTAATGTTCATCACACTGACCTTTATTTGACAGAATGAATGAACTCATTCTTTGCATTGTAGGGCTTATAGATTTTAGCAGAAAGAAGCAGATGATGAATAGTCCTGTATCCAAAATGGAAACGTATTATTTGCCTGGTGTCATGGACACTCAGTTACTCATTGATGTTACAGTAACAACAATGTTTCCTTTAAACAGATTGAGCTGTTGGACATAGTCGCCCTGAACCTCCACAGGATAGACAAAGATGTGCAACGATGTGACAGAAACTACTATTACTTCACTACAGCCAACCTGGAGAAACTACGCAACATCATGTGCAGGTATGTGCAACAATAGTTAATATCCTTATAATAATTATTATCTGTGGTATTTTTTATCGTTAATTATAAATAACAATAATAACACCTATAGCATACTTGAGTAAATAAACTGACTTGGTGTAACATGCACAAGTAAATGTATTGAGTTAAATGTGATGTGTGTCTTATCCCTGCCTGCAGTTATGTGTGGGAACATTTGGAGATAGGCTACGTTCAGGGTATGTGTGACCTGCTCGCTCCACTCATGGTCATCCTTGATGATGGTAAGAAGAAGGGCTCCTCCCATACACACTAGTTATTGCCAAAAGTTCAGAAACAGTACAGCCGCAGTATCAGTTGGCATAAAAATGAGACAATTTGAAGCTATGTGTTGAAGTTTATACTACAATGAAAACTATGCATGAACTAGATTTTTTGTCACAGCAGTCAAACATCACACGCTGAATTAGCTTTTATGAAGCCAGAGCCACTATATTTTCGGGTCTGTCCATCCTTCCCATTCCCGTGAACGCTACATCTAAAAAAGGCCCTGAGGGAATATCTTTAAATTTAGTGCAAACATTCATGTGGACTCAAGGATAAGAAGGTGATTCGAATTTGGTTGGTCAAAGGTCAAGTTTCACAGGCTAATTTTTTGCCTTGTGAACATGATATCTCTGGAACACCTTGAAAGAATCCTTTCACATTTAGAAAAACATTCACTTGGACACAAAGTTTAACTCACTTGATTTTGGTAGCCAATGGTGAAGGTCATGTTGGCCTCACAAAGTATGTTTATGTTTTCTTTCTTGAATATATCTCAAGATCACAATCATTGACTTTGACACAAAGATGAACTGATCTTCTGAGAATTTGGTGGTCAAAGCTCAACGTCACAGCAACAATTTGCACAATTTTGATGATTACACATTATTGAAAACATCACTAGGATTATTCTACATTCAATTTCTGCCAATAGATCCATTTCACCTGAATCTTACACAATGAACCTTTAACAGACCTCTGAAATAGCCAACAATTTATGAAAAAGTAACATTGGAGTTAATCATTCACACTTATGCTGTATGAGCCAAACATTATAAAATCTTAATTGCAGATTAACCAGGTAGGATGAACACAAGGTTTTCTAACTTCCCTCTGCACCATAGGCCGATAATACAAATCTCTACACAGAAGGTTCAGCAAACAAACAAGAGACAGTCTATTGGGGGACTCTTTGAGGATTACTCACTTATGATAAGGAATAATTCTGAAGTAGCTGCAGAGCATTACCGCAGGAAAAAGAAAACAGCCCATTAAAAACAGGCTGTTTTACAACAGTATAATCACACTAGTTAAATTAAAGTAAAAGTCATTGTTTCAGAGTTGAATTGGATTATGTAATTCCTATGTAGAGTGCTGTCCTGGTTACTTGACCATATGTAATTTCTGTGTGTGTGTATTTGTGTGTTAGAGAGCCTGGCGTACAGCTGTTTCACTCAGCTAATGAAGAGGATGAGTCAGAACTTCCCTAATGGAGGAGCCATGGACACACATTTTGCCAACATGAGGTCACTGATCCAGGTGACAGACTGTTATTGTGTGTGTGTTAGTGTCTCTGTGAAAGAGAGAAACAGACAGAGAGTGAATGTGTCACTTCCACTAAAAGCCATGGACGTTGTCTTTGTCATCAGATCCTGGATTCTGAGTTGTTTGAACTGATGCAGCAAAATGGAGATTACACTCACTTCTACTTTTGTTACCGCTGGTTCCTGCTGGACTTCAAGAGAGGTGAACAACCCTTCCTTTTCTCTAACTGACCTGTGTTCTGTGACTCATTGAGTTGTCGGCTCTACAGCTGCATTAGTGCTATTTGAGTAATCGGTGGCAGAAAGACTCCCCACATTTAGCAGTGTTTGCAGATGGAAACTGAAAGTCATGGAACACCACACAGTTTGGGTTGCAAGTGAAGTGCACACTGCACATTATAGACCTCTAGCATGCCATGAGCTTCAGATGGAGTTCACGACTAAAAGAGGTTATATGCAGGTAAAAAATATTCAGAAGGAGTAGCAGCTGTTGTACAATTGGGTTGTTTGCCAACTGAAAAGAGCACTAAGAAGAAATGTAGCAATAATGACGCGGGTGTGTGTGTGTGTGTGTGTGTGTGTGTGCGCGCGTGTGTGCAGAGCTCCTGTACGAGGATGTGTTTGCAGTGTGGGAGGTGATCTGGGTGGCTCCCAGAATTTCCTCACAACACTTTGTCCTCTTTCTGGCCTTGGCACTGGTCACAGTTTACCGTGAGATCATCATGGACAACAACATGGACTTCACTGACATTATCAAGTTCTTCAATGGTAAGTAAGACACACGTGTTACATGTACATTGCTTATTTTTCACTATCCTGTTATGGCTGCTGTGTTGGTGCCATTCTGGGTGATTCAGTACCCCCCTGTGGGAAGGGGACAACACATTTGTTAGATTAATATCATGGGATTTACACGGGTTTTAGTTGTTTTATGGAGAACGATTACATGATTAATAAAACCTAACTGGGTATTTTACATTTTTTACACTTTTACACATTTGCTTTGGCTATTGTTTGTTAAGATGACACCAGCATATTTTGATGTTGTATACAGTAGTTATATAGTATATTAATATTAACATTTAAATGTACGATCAGAAAGTACTTTCTACTTTACTTTCTACTCTGTTTCAGTTGTACAATTAGTGCAATTGGAGCATTAGGATTCCAGTAAAGAGAGGAAAACTATTTTTTGTTTGTTAGTGTAACATTAGTGTAGTACTTACAGCAGTTGATGGATTATCTACTGTCACCTTCTACTCCCTAAAATAGGGATACTTTAAAATACAGAAACAGGACAGAAAAAAATCTCAGTTTACTTAAATCATTATAGTAAGTAAGTAAAATATCATCATTGATAATTGGTTTTAATATGGTAGTAGTACCAATGCAAACTTGGCTAAACATCAGGTAAAAAATGAGCCCAAAATCAAACATGAATTTGGAAGATGATGGATGGTTTTGATGACTGTGACATTTAGCTCATCTGGAAGAGTTGTGAGGTGACATCACGCAAAAAAGTTTTAAAATCACTGAAGTAGCTTCCATGTTCAAACCTGTAAGATATTCTAATGCATGTTCTCGAATGAAAACTACACAGCAAACACGTACATAATGATGAAAAAGAAGGAGCACTTGTAAATTTCAGATGCAGCATATGATTTTACTCCACAGGACAAATCTATAGATAATAATATTCCTCATTCATAATGTAGCTGTAGGCTTTAGACCACTGATTCTCAAACTATGGTACACATACCATCAGTGGTATGCAAGCTTCCTCTAGTGGTACGCGGAAGAATCTCAGAAATATTATAATGTTATGATTATAAAATGGACAGTTCAAAAAGACAACAATCGTGGCTCCAAACGGGAACTATTCGAAAGAAAGGACCATATCAGGAAGATATTATTTTGAGCAGCCATGTTATAAGTGAAGTGGCTGCCGACAGTAAACCAAGTGCCAGTTCTAGTAGCCACGTTAGCTGTGCCAGTGAAGTCTCCACAGCACCTGCTAGCAGCAAACAGCGCAAAGCAGTAAGGAGATATGATGAAGGTTACCTCCAATTTGGATTCAGTTGGAGCGGGACAGAGTAAGAGCCCAGGCCGCTGTGTGGTATGTGGCGATGTTCTCAATGAATCCATGAAACCATAGCATTAGGACTGCATGATGTTAGGAAAACATGCGATATGCGATAACATTGTTTAATATTTGGATGGCGATGTGACCTGCGATAAATAAACATTAGCAGTCCCTGCCTACAGACAGCTCCACAGCCAGGAGAAGGCTATGTTCACTTACAGTGTTAATGTGGAGTCTTTTCTAAATGTTTGAACCGTGAAAAGTACATTCATTTTTTAGGGTTGTTTGCCAACTGAAAAGAGCACTAAGAAGAAATGTAGCAATAATGACGCGGGTGTGTGTGTGTGTGCGCGCGCGTGTGTGCAGAGCTCCTGTATGAGGATGTGTTTGCAGTGTGGGAGGTGATCTGGGTGGCTCCCAGAATTTCCTCACAACACTTTGTCCTCTTTCTGGCCTTGGCACTGGTCACAGTTTACTGTGAGATCATCATCAGTAATTTAGATCCTCTCTTGTGTCTCCGTCATTCGCTCTTCTCCTCCAGCTCTACATACATTTATTAAGTTTACAAAGTCTGTTGTTTTAACAAAGAATGAGTTTATACACGTGTGTCCGATCACACTGTGTGTGTGTGTGAGAGAGAGAGGAAGAGAGAGAGAGAGGTAAAGAGCCTGACAGCTGATGAATGTGCTGCTCTAAAGAAAGATTTAACTCATTAATAAAAGTATTGATCATTATGTGATGATCAGTGTTGATATTGTGGCGACATACGAATCAACTTTCAAACTGTCATGAGACTTCAGCTGAGAGAGAGAGACACACATACAGCAGTGGAGTCTGTATGTGTCTCTGTGTGCATGCTGTTACTTTTCCCTCAGGTTCTGGGATCATTGATAACCTTCACAATTATTTTATATAATCAACCGCTCATAATGATGAATTTAACTCATTTCCTTATTAGTAATAAACCTTCCTCTTGCATGAACTGTCTGTAGCTGAATAGGTCAGCTCCACGCTACTGTATTTTAATGTTGGTCATAACTGTGGCACTTTGGGAGCCTTATATTTTCTGAGGTGGTACATAGTGTAAAAAGTTTGAGAACCACTGGTTTAGACAAACTAGTTCATGGTGTCATCCAACCACATCTAGTTCACAGTTAAGCTTGTTCATTACAGCTGAGGCTTGTGTTAAGCTTTCTGTGTGAGTGTAGTTGTATATAGTGTAGTTGTTAAGCCTCTCTAATAATGTGTCTGATCCACAGAAATGGCTGAGCGTCATGATGTCCAACATATCTTGAAGATAGCACGCGAGCTGGTCCACAAAGTTCAGTCTCTGATGGACAACAAGTGACCGAAGAGGAGGAGGAGAAATGGGAAAATGCAGAGGGAGAAAATGTTTTCTCCCCCAGAGTGATTTCCAGAGCTCCATCGATCCAGAGAAGGTCCAGAGGGTTCAGGTCTCCTCCCTGTCCAGAAGAAGGTCCTGAGAGTGGGGCCGCGGTGCTGCTGAAACAGACTGGCTCTGGAGCTTGGCCTGGATCTGTTTACATTTACCTTCACAAGGAATGCTCATGGTGTCTGTTCAGACATGTGGATTTGTCTGCATGCTTGTAAGTTTGATCACACTGTGAGCGCATTCTTAATTCTCCCCAGTCTTGCAGAGTTTGTGTGCGTGCATGAAAATACACACAACACACATACACACAGATACAAACACACACATGCACACTCAAAATCAGACATTAATCAGTACTCCGAGTTCTAGAGTGTCCCCCCTTTCTTCAACTCTGAAACAGAACATATTGGATAGAGGCTGAAGCATTCTCAGTGTGTGTTGGATGTTTTCCTCCAGCAGAGGCCAGTAATGTTCAGGATTTACACAGAGGAGCAGAGGACTAAGCCACGAAGATGTTTTCATTAGTGACCAAATGGACTGTGCCAACTACCTTTCATGAGTGTTTTCTACAACTAGCATGAGTGTTTTTACCCCTACCCTATCCCAGTTTTTCCTTTTGTCAAGGAGTTTATTATCACACAAATGTTGCCTTTATCAGTAACAGTCCAAGGTACTTGTTGCACTTTTTGTGAGGGTTTCCTTCCTGGAGCCTGTGAAGGCCTCACCACAGTCAGTGGAGGCTGGAGGTGCCACAAGAGGCCAAATTATTGAGAAACTCAGGATGATTTGCAGCCGACTTTTCTGAGCATGTCAGTCAGTGGTCAGAGCATGTTTAATCCTTGTTCCAAGATGGAAAACCAAACTAACAGCAGAGCACAACAGTTATGACAAAAGCACATAGGCCATCCTCTTTCACACAAAATTTTCTCTTTTTTACCCCATGATTTTATTGTATGGCTCTAACAACCATTGAGGTCAGGTCCTTAGGAACATCTCTGCAATTTGGGAATTTAGATGCTTTGATTAAATACACATATTATACATTTGTTTTTTTTTTGGTATTTCAAAAGAAATACAGTAATAGTTTTAGCCAAAATTCTGAATAAAAAAGGGATTAACTGTTCCCAATCATACATGCAGCACATCACAGATATGTTTAGTAGTGTGGGGAGGGCTTTTAAACAGGATTTAGAGCATACATTTACAACAACACAATGTAAAGGATTAATGAATAAATACAAGATTAAATTCTGTGATTGGTTTTTATTCTCAGCAATACTTTAAAATATCAGTGTTGCTTAGTGACTAGCCAATAGTTTATTCAATGTGTTTAGCTGAACTGAGCTCAGTAACTAAAATCAGCCTGTTTTACTGCTTAAAGTTTCAGTGTGTAGAATTTAGTGAAATCTAGTGGTGAAATTGCATGTTGCAGCTGAATGCCCCTCATCTCACCATCACCTTCCAAACATGAAAGAGAATCTGTAGTAGCCTTCAGTTGTCATAGAAATATTTTTAGCTTGTCCAGTTTGGCTTACTGTAAAAAACATGGTGGCCTTCATAGAGAGGACCCACTTGATGTAAATATAAAGCATATAAATATAAAGGCCCGATTCTAGTGTAAAGACAACAACAATTCATACAATCCAGATGAAACACATTAGTGAAAACATGACAAGGATTAATTTTCATTAAATTTAAGCCAATAGATTCCTTTAACCTAAATCTTACACACTGGACCTATAAAGTTTCAGAAGAATTGGTGATCAAAGGATATTTGAAAAGATAAAACTGAATTAAGTATCATAGGTCTGAGACTGGTGAGGAGAATAAGACATGACAGTCTGAGACAAAAAGGCTATGAGAAGATTAAAAAAAACTTGAATTGAATGAGGCTGACATTCTATATTTTATTATTGTCAACAGATCCCATGAAAACACATAAACTGTCTGTTCTACTGAAGACAAAAATCTTTAAAGCTGCTTTCAGATATGGAGACACTTAAAACAAGCAGCCATTTTGAGCCTACTTTACAATACATAGTGCATTTGTTGGGGACTGTTTTCAGTGGCGGAGTAATACACATCTGGTGTTATACTGAGTAGTTACAGTGGCAGGATGAGGGTTAAAGGTTTCCCCCTGGATTAAGAATCTGTATATCCCCATTTAGTCTGAATATTCATTTCATGAAGGGAGTTTTAGAAATGGACTGTGGTTAACAAATCATATTATATGCACACTTATTATAATTTTAGGATATTACTGTTTTATACATTTTACATAATGTGGTAATAATGGAATGCTCTTCACAAAGTGCTCCATATATAGAAAGTTGGAAAAGCACAAAGTCATGTGTCAGATTCGTAGTTGACCTGAGGTGTTGTGAGATATGAGTGCTATACTCTTGGACATTTAGTTGTTACATAAGGACAATCTTCTGCTCAGGTTCATTTCTCAAGTTCAAGATTAAGTTGCAGATTCAGTGTAGTTTTACTAACCGATTCGGCAATCAGCTTTATTCACCCATTCCAATCAATATAGTTTACCACACAGTATATATGTATCTACAAGATGCGTTGTAAGGCTTTACTGCAGACAGTAGCCTCCGATATGTGAATGAACAGGTGCACAAATCATAGTCTAACGACAGTAATACACTACAACATGTCACCCAGTGTTTTTAACAGAGCTCCATGTGTTCACATATCACATATATCAGGCTTTACCTGTCACCAAGTCACATTGTGTTGGTTTGGGTCTTTTCATGGGGTTGCATTAGGAAAATGAAATACCTTCAGCTCTATTCTTGCCGTGTTTTCCTTTGGAATTGGAGTCAAACATGCACATTGATCTGAAGTCAGCATGGAAGCAGCTGAGCGGTGCTGTCAGGAAAAGTGGTTGCAGTCATCCATGTTGAACCAGATTTTTCTCCTGCCTCGAGTCTAGCCTCAGAAAAGAAGACAAGCTCAGAATAGGATGGTCTAAGTAACAGACCCCTGGTCACAGGTCAAAAAAAGTACCTGAGACAAAAGCTGCTTTTGATGCCAAACTTTGTTGAGTGTTCATTGAATCAGTATTAGGTTAGGATTGGCTTCACAGTAATAGCACAGAATACATCAATAGTTACATCTGAAGGAAATTTGGGACAATTTTGATAGCGTTTCCAATCCCCTTCTCAGTGTGACCCTTTATCTCCACCCGCCTCACCTCTTTCAAATGTCCAACATGGCTGCATATGATTGGTCATCCAGCATGGACCTGCACCTGTGATTCAAGTGCCAAGAGTCTTCCCCAATCCTGAAGTGCACTGTAGTCATCTGGCTCTCTGATTGCTAGTTTGATCCCAAGAATGGGCGGCGACGTGGATGTGCCTTGCTACGGACTCTTCCCCTCCCCCCTCCTGCCTCCACAGCGACAGAGTGGGTGCCATAAGTGAAACCTGGGCCCATAGCAGAGCCTTTTCTTCCAATCAGGACATTGTGTACCAAAGCCTTGAAACTAGAGCCCGACTGATATTAGATTTTTTGGGGCCGATTATGATCGCGTGTTTTGGGGACTTAAAAAATTCTAATAGATTGGTATGTTCTGGATTAATTTGATAGGTTTTGCTATGTGCTTCTTTTGTCTCTGTTCACCTGCCCAGAGACTAATAATGAACATTTACGAACTATTAAAATGTGGCACAAATTTGTCTGAGATTCATTTTTTTCTGCATTATATTCTGTAAAAAAATATGATATAGGTCTACATGGGCAGAGAAAATCGGCTGACTAATGTATCGGTCGGGCTTTACTTGAAACAGCCCCCTCTGTGGCATGACAACAATGTGCAATTTCATACAGCATCTGACTGTTTACTATGTGTGTAAAATATTTTTGAAAATGGTGATCTTGGATTCTGTAATTTCTGTCATTTGAGAAAACCCATCAAACTCTATATTCCTGTGAATATGAATCGAGAACCCAATATTTCTATGAGGACAGTCAGAACATATAACTTATTTTGAGATCTATTTTTTATGTTGGTTTTAGCGGCAATATAGTCGAAGCTGTAAACTGTGCACAGCTACAGATTGTGTGCAGACTATGTACACGTTGACTGTTAAGTGTTCTTTCTCAATGTTGTGCACTGACTTTAAGAATTCAAATTTCTATTTATTTAGAGAGCCAGTGATTGCATTGCTGAATATGTACTAGTAAGGATGTATCATTTGCCTTGAATGTACTGTATTATTAAATAAGGGGTTGTTCAGTTGTGTGCTGCTCTCTTTCCTTTTGCCATCACAAAAGAAGACCCAAGGGATAACAAAGCAGAAGACTTATAGTATGTTAATATTATGCAGTTTAAATTAATATTGCTTATTATTATTGTACAATATTAACATATTAGATACAGGGCCTGTCTGTGTAGAGCAGTGACCATCTCACCTCACAACATAAGGTCTTATTTATGATCCTGCAGTGTCAGACTCCAGCAAATCATATCACAGTACACAACAATAGTGTGATATAAAAAATAGCCACATGACCACACATCTGTAGTCGGCCTCTGTGCTAAAGCCTGTGCTTCTTATTTGTTACCATGACATTCGGTCATAAGCTCAACAGAGTCTGTCCAAAAACAACCTAAACATCACATCAGTGATCTTTTTACAGAGTTTTAACAATTAATCCACAACATGGAAAAATACTCTCTTAATAATAAAATAAAAGAGCCTCTATGAACATTTTCAAACAAAGATATAGCAACACATCTCCTCACTCTGTTTGTACAAGGTGAGCCATCATTTAACATTTTACACAGAACAATAAATTAATTTAGTTAATAGCTGTAAAAAAAGGATTATTTTAGCACAGTTCTTGTAGATAGACATTTCATAAAAACTTTAATTAGGAACATGAGCCATATTATCAAGTCCAAGTTAATAATTCAAGTCAAGACATGTTTTGGACTTAAACTGAATTTACCTGGGGCCTCATTTATAAAACAGTGAGAAGAAGCGCAAACTTTCTGACACTGACATTGAGGAGCTTATTAGTGAGGTGGAGGTGAAGAATGACAGATTGTTTTAGGGCTACAGCAGTGATATCATTAATATAAGTGTAGCTGCTGCTGTTAATGCACTGAGTGAGGATGAGTACGACAGAAAGGACAATGCGTGAAATAAAAAAAGTGGTCCGATCTAAAGGTGATGGCAAAAAAATGATTGGTTCTCGTCAGAATGTGAGGGAATTTATCACCTGTATGTATTTTGATAATCCAAAACTACAGGATTATTAAATTCAGAGAGAGCTGTTGAAAAATTTAACACAATAATAATCTTAAAATAATCTAAATAGGCTTTACATAGGTGAAGATTATACAGTGTTAATATATCACACATACTTGTCTACTAATTAACCTTAATTGAGTGATTAGTACTTGTGTGTGTACTGATTTCGGTTCCATCAGGTCGGTCTGTGTAATACTGGACTCAGTTCAGTACAAAGATCCAAGACCACTGCTCTAAAGAATCTACGATCTATATGAGCTGTGGAATCAGTCATCATCATAGGACAGGAAAAAGCCAGACTCGCTAAACACTGGTTTCCCACTAATTCTTCCATTCACGTACTTCTCGATTAGTGTCACATGCACCCATCACCCAGCATTACACACGAATGGCACCGCTTTAAGCTGTTTTATATCTATTTCAATTAAGGGTCCTTAGGGAGAATTTATTGTGGTTATAAATTAGGCTCCTGGTGTTTACTATAGAAAAACTAAATCACCTTAAATTTTATATTAGATGAGTTATACTTCCCATCAATGTTCTTAATATGGTTAAATGTTTCCCTTCTTCCTGAAGAAAAAAAGAGACGGAAGCCAAGCCTTAAAAAAAGCATTATTTATCGAGGTTGATAATTGAAACTGATCAGCATGACATTGCACAATACAAAGGCATGAAAAAGAAAAAATATTAAACATTAAAATAGGTATTGCATCTTCCAAAAGCAATTTTTCCATTCATAAATACTTGTGATTTCAGTTCACTGCAGTATCTTACAATAGGATCACAATGGTTTTTTCTAAATAGCCAGAGATCACTTGTAAAGATCAGTGTGTGATGTGACACCAAAATAACAATCAGCAGACATTCTGTGGTTTTGGGAACCTGTAGTATTTTTATACAGTACAATATTGAAGGCCAAGAGTTCTCCGCAGACGATTATTGGTGGAGGAGAAAGTCCAGCTGTGGTCATGTCACCTTGGAAATGCAAGACCCAACGCAGACGGTGAGATGGCTGAGATGACGTCCATGATTTTCTGTTCTCCTGTACTGAAACATGAGGATAGAATGTTAGTTACATTAACCCTAAAACAAAATCACATATTACTTTCTTGGGTTTATTCACATTTTTCTAAAAACAAATTCAAAGCAGAAGATGGTCAATGGGCTGGCTTTCATTAACTGCCTGATATGAAACAAATTATAGTTACCTCACATCAGTAGAAAATGTTTGAATTCCCGAATTGTATCTACTAGTGCAGTCAGTGCCCATTCTCCACATGCCTGTTTGCTAGCCAGAGCTACTTCAGAATTATTTCTTGTCATTAGTGAGTACTCCACAAACAGTTCTACAATATCACATCACTTTTTATTGAATGTGTGCTGGACTTTGTGTGCAGAGCTTTTTATTATCAGTCTTCGATGCAGTTGTAATATAATTAAAAATGCACTTTAGTAATTATTTATTTCAATTTACATTTGTGAATTTTATTTATCATTTTACGACTGTTGTGAAGTGCATCTCAGTTATTTTCATTTAGCATCATTTTTGTTTATGTTTCCTGTGGGAGCATCAACTTGTTGCGCATTGCTACTGTGTACTTCCTGTATGTCCGTAACTTACGCCTTCTCCTCACAATGCGATCCACATTGCTGAGGTTAAGTTGTGTGGAGGGTGTTGTGCCAGTACTTTGTTATTTTCTGTGGAAGATATCGCATACATTGTAATACCCAGTGCATGTTGTTTGCTGATGATGCTGCTGCAGCTTGCCTGTAATGTTTTGTGTTGTTTTCATTGCTAATTTTAAGTTTTATAGATGTTTTTGTGAGTCTGTGTTGGTCTGATTTGTATCGTGGCAGTCAGCTGTGTTGACTGTGGCCAGCTTAGCATTGTGAATTGTGGGGAATCCATTATTTTGTGTACATTTTGGTATTTTTTATATGTTTAGGAGCTGATATGCAGATAAGACAGTACTAGAAGGACATTTATGTTTTTATGTTGTCCTTAGCAGGTATGTTTTCCTTTGTTGAATGTTTTAGTTTTCTATGTTTCTGTGTAGTCACCCTACTCCATGTGCCTTGTTTATTCTGACCAGTAGGTGTCACAGTTATTTGCACATGTTTATTTTATGTTTTTTGGGAACATCTCATTATAAATAAGTAAAACATGTTTTCTTTTCAATTTTAATAGCTATGGTTAGACATGTACTATGAGCTAAGTATAGACTGTAACGTCTGATCAATGTGTATGTGTCGTAATACACAATGCAATCCACATTGCTGAGGGAGCTGATGTGCAGACAAGAAAGTACCTGAAGGACACTTTTTTTATATTGTCCTTTCTAGGAACGAATAAATATTGGGAAACAATTTGTGAGTCCTTGTCTTCCATGCCCTCATCCACACACCTGTTACACAGAGTCAAGTAAAAAAACTTTGTGTTATTTTTTCATACATGTCGGCTATTTTAGAAGTCTGATAAGCAATCACAATCTTCAGACCACAGTTCATGACTTTTCTAAATAAAAGCTGTGTAATTCAGCTCGATATAAAGCATTACAGCAACAAAACAAATGTGCTTTTACTTTGTCAACAGATTCCCAATTAAAAGTGATTCTATGAATAATGTTGCAGACAGAGATCAGCATCTTGTTTACTCCCAAATGCCAGTGCAAGTCCAAAATAGTTAAATAAAAACAATCAAATTAACAAAAGGATCTGGCAACAATTTTTACCTGCAGTTTGACCCAGTTACAGACCACTGATGTAGTTTATACGAGGATGTAGAAGAAGACAAATGTCCCACAAACTGACAATAAAGTCAATATACACTGCTCAAAAGAATTTAAGGGAACCAGTTTACAAATGATGAAAGTGAATGGGTCCAGCGAGAGTGGACGCTTGTGGGTGCGTCTGTGCCTGGAGCAAGTTGAAGTTCACACGCCCCCACTCACTCTACTACATAGTGAGATCAGAGCTTGTTCAAGTGAAGCAGCAGGTATGTGACTTTGTTGAAGAAAAGTAGAAACAAACAGTAAAAATATAGCGTTTCCTCTATGATCCATAGCTGCTCAATGATCAGAAGGCATGCCCAGACATTTATATGCGACTCGAAATTAGGTAATTCACACTTCCTGTGGTCCTTTATGAATTTATCATTTGTTCAGTGCTTTAGAGGAGATTTAAAAATATCGATATATATATATATTATGTATCGCGATATAGCCTACAAATATAGCGATATTTGTTTTAGGCCATATTGCCCAGCCTTAGCATATAGAACAGTAAATTGAACTTTTAACACCGTTACACAAACAAGAGTTATTATTGCATGGAGAAATTGCTTTTAACAATTAAACCTTTTGACTTAATATGTCAGTCAACACAGAGTTTTTGAGTCAGCTCCAACCCTGTGTAGTACCTGTGTGTTGAGGTGATGTACTCCTTCAGCTCTAACTGGGGTTTGGTCTTTCTGCAGACTTCTGGATCTGTGTGGAGAAAAAGACAGCAGTGGTTACAGGACTAGTGCTCGCCTCAGGGTAACAGATAAACTGCTGTGCAGACAGCTGACTCACTGACTTCAGCATATTCATCTTCTTTTTTACTGATTCCGTGAAAAAAGAGATTGATTGTGTTAATAAAAATGCATCATAATTAGCAAATAAAAAGTAGACACTTTTCAGAGGTGTATTTCTGAAAAAAATATAGATGTAGATGCATCAAACTACCAGAAGAAGGCAGACATGTTCTTTAGCCAACATCAGGCCTATGATCCGAGACACAAAAAGGCGACAACACAAAGAGACTAATGAACAAATAACCACTAAAGACCAAAAACATTTAGAAAATCATGAAGCTGGGACCAAAAAACAACAGGCTGCATTAGATGTCCAGAAAAGCAAGTCAAAACGAGATGAGCAGATGAAATCTGTAATTTGATCTTCAACTGAGCTATACACTAGTTTTACCCAAATCATACGCTGAAGAAAGCTGAATTAGGAAGAAAACCCCCTTAGCGACAGGCAGAAATGTTACTGTACCTGTTGTGATTGTTCTTTTAGGAAATCTGGTAGCTGAAATTCACCTTTAAAGACCTGGGAAAACAAAGGACCAGGTTTAGAACTCCACAAATGTATTGAATCTGCATGAAATCATCATCTGGATTACCATGGTGAAGATTTACTGGATTATTTTTTATTTATCACTTGGTAAAGGGTTCTTGTCAAACTATTGTTTTAATTTAAAGGGGATAGTTCAATCTTAAAATGAAAATGAGTGAAGTTTCATTTTTCAGTAATCTATTCCTTTAATTTCGTTGATTTTAATTTAGCTGTGGGAACCCTGTAGTGAATTAGACATTTGTAAAACAGCATCATTCACAGCTTTTAGTCCAACACAGTGTGACACATGTATTTAACTTGTAGTGACACTCGGTTGTGTGAGGTGAACTTTTGCAAGAGAAAACCCAGCTCTTGTTGTGATACAGGCCTCATACAGACATATGTTGCTTGGTCTTAGCTTGTTTACACTAAACCTAACAAAGCCTCTCCAGTGTGACATTTCAAAACAGCACAGTGGCGTTTCAGACTCAGGATGCACTCACATACATCATGGCACTGTCAGCCATGCTGGCTCTCCCTTTTACACAGAAATCGATCCTGCCCTCTGTCTATCTCCACTGTCAGCATAGAGGCACCCGCATTCCATATTTGTACATGTTATTCAAAGGATAGCACGGAAAAAAAGGCTCCACATTCTTTTCTTGAACAGGCTGTGTAAAAGGGCTATAGTTTCACCCCAGGGGGCTGACATGAGATCAGCCTGAGACGGTGACAGTTCACTGGCAGGAGGCTGACTGAGTGTTTAAAAAAGGTCACATCAAGAGAGAGGGGGAGTGGAGGTCAATATCCTAGAGGTTACTTGGGTGTACTGTGCTCTCCTCCACACAGAGATAACTTAGTTTGTGAGTGTTGGAAGTATTTTTTCCAGAGAATGTAACTGTGTATGGACAGGAACTCACCACCACCATTGAATGAAAACAACACTGTAGCACAAGTTGCAAGCCAGATAAGAGGAATGTGGAAGAAAGGCTAGACAATGAGTAACAACAGTGTGATGTTGGACAGAAGCTCAATATTAGAGGAATTTACCAGATAAGACAGGAAACAGGAGGACACAGTTACTACTGTACTACTACAGTAGAAGTAGCGACTGTGAAAGTTTCTATTATCTCATTGTAAAGTCAAACATTCAGATAGCCTTGATATGTCTGTTTCATTTGTAAAGTCAAACATTCAGATAGCCTTGATATGTCTGTTTCATTTGTATTGTTTTCATCAACAATAGGTTTCTATTATAGAGCTAATAGACAGAGAGTAGTACAAGAGTGATATTATCAATGGAAATATTTAATTTGAGCCTGTGTTGGACCTCCATAGAGATGAAGGAGTGGTCTAAAGTCTTGTGCTCTCTTTCTGGGCGCCAGTGATTAAAACTTCCCCAAAACAAATAACTCTTTTTTTAACCAACCCGTGTGCCTTCATGCATGCTTGCGTGTTTAGCTGATGTTGATACAGGGCCAGACACTGAGTGTGATCTGAAATGATTTCCAGCAGCAGAGACAGCCAGGCAAACACATGTTTCTGATTTCCCAGCTTAGGCCTTCCTCAGCCTACAGGGGATCCAGGCCAGACTGCTCTGAACATATCCACACCTTCTCCTCGGACACAAATGCAACGTACACATAGGAGCAGTGGAGCACAATGACTTCAAGTTACACACTAGGTCACATGTTGATAATTGCAAGCTGACTCAAAGAAATAACTCTTTCCCCTCATCCTACAAGAGCACAGACAGCCAGCTAACCTCTATATATGAAACAACTCCAAGCAGCACTCTCCTGCTCATTAGACTCTTTCCTCTAAATAATAAAGGAGTTTCTAATTATAATTATAAAAAGTCAGTTCTTCTGGTCAATCTGAATTTTTAATTTATCACATTATTACATGCTCAGCTTTAAAGTACAGTATACTCCATATTGGATAACAAAAATCATCCACTATTATTCAAATAGCAGGGAAGTTAATTCTTGACTTTGGCAATAAAGCTGTGCTTAATATATTCTCTTCTAATTGTTAAATGATACATATTTAGATTAATTTTTTTAAGTTTTGAGAAGTAGAAATAGTGCTAACATCCTATATGACAGGGTAATTCAGAAGTTTGACTGACAATGGAACAAATGCATTAGAGAAAAAAATATTTCTCCCTTCAAAGTACCAATACAATCATTGGACATGATTGTCAGCCAGCAGGTCTCATCTCAAAGAATGTCTCAGGAAGGATTTTCTCCAATTTGCATATTTGAATATGTTCAGGCCATTTGTCTTGAACTTTAATGGTACACCTTTGTCATTATTATTCATCTTGTATATTTATGTTGTTTTCTGTATTTGAATGCAATATTTTTAAATGATGATTTGTTGTAGTATTATGCTGTGTTGACTGATATGCATTCAAGTTAATTTCCTGAATATGTTGGTTGTATGGGTGACTGAGTTGAATCAGCTCAATTTGATTTTGATTAAAGATCAGACTTAATCTAATAATTAAGATTTAGATGTAGTCTAAATGTCTAGAATTTATTTAATGTATTAATATTTACAGCGGCAAACCTTTTTTGCAAACCAAATGACTGATCCATCGTCTGATCCACTTTTTCAGTTCTTATACCAATCAAATAACACACATATTATTGCAACAGTATTTATAAATATTAATTTCCTCAAGGAGGTTTTGTCTGTTTTGGGTTATAATACTGAGACAGACATGTTGGAACGAGTCACTGAAAGGGGTGGCCTGTCGTCACAGCAAGACTAATTCAGCAGAAACCCTGTGAGGCTGCCTCAACATGTCTAAGTAGAGCCAGGCAAAGTTGAGTTAGGGAGGGAGCAGCATAGTCAGGTCAGCCAAGGTGCCTGCTGGTACACTCAGCAGGTCAGTCCTGTGTGGTAGTGCCAAACTAAACCCTGCAGAGTTTCAGCTTCACTATAATGGCTGGTGCTCCCTCTGACTAAGCCCCTGGTCCCAGGGGGGTTAAAGGTGGTATTGTATTTGAAAAGCTGCCAGTCTTGAGTTACAGTTGGCAGGAGAGAAAGTTTCAGCTGCATGCTTGGCAACTTCCATCCTCTCTAAAGGGAAACATTTCAGGAATACTATTACCATAAAACAATATGCTTGTATCTCAATCACACATACTGTACATTGTTCAGCAGACTGTCTCTTCTTGTAGGAAGGGACTCACTACCTGTACCTACTGATCTTCAAAAATTTAAGTCACCACCTAAAATTTAAGATTAATGAAACAAAGTCAAAACTGTACCTTTACAATATATCCGTGTTATCTGCTTTTGTGTTATCTACTTTTGTCAACCTATGCATGCTCAAGGTAGCTCACCAAACTATGTCTAAATGCATTAGTGTATATACCTCTTCTAGACAGTTACTCTTAAAGGCACTGCAAAAAGCTTAAATATATACAATTGCTTCCATAATCTGTGCAACTGCAGAGGAACAATTTCACTGAGCCCAATGTGACTGTGCTCTACAAGATCCTGAATCATCATGAATAAGCTCTCTGCACATTTCAAGAGGATTCTCAATGGATCACAAACATTAACTGAGTTTTAGGGTTAATTATAGCAAAAAAAGAGCAAGATGTATCCATAAAGAGACATTTAATTTGAAGATCTTCTTTTTATCCTCATCCAACCAAAGCTTTCATGAATACTAATCTCTGTTGAGGTTGCAGAGCCAAATGGTGGCAAGGCATTGACGAAGGCCTGGAATCAATCTGATATGATTAGCTTCCACATCATTAATTGTCCTTGTATCAATATAAAGGAAAAGGTCCAGCCAGACGTGAATACACAAGGAACTTTACACACATTTGTTTGTAACCTCTCCACTTACTCATATTATTATTGTTACTGTGGATAAACTGAGAACTTATTGATCCCAATATCCATTTCTCACCAGGGATCAGAACAACTGCAAAGCCACTTAAAAGCTATTGATTGCGGTTCCAAGAGCCAGCCCTGACAAGCCTAATTTACAGCACGCACAGAACAACCTCTGCCAACAGAAAGACATGAAGCCTGGACAGAAAGCAGAGGTCCAAGTGTTCACCATTGCTGGAAAAGATACATAAGGATGTTATGTGCAAGATTTTCTCCAATAAGATCTAGTTACATGATTTGTAAACTTGCCACCAGTAACCACATCTTTAAGACATAACCCCATTGAACTTTAACGGTACTGGCAAATTTGAGACCTAAACCCAAAGCAAGACCAGAGAGTCTTAGCTCACCACAATAATGCAAAGTGTCGGCTGTGTGTAACTCTTCCTTTTACCACTGAGCATCACATATTGACATGCATAAAGCCCCTCATGGACAGACTATTCCTGAATGAATGAATGACATTTACAAATAAGCTAAACCAAACTCAACCTTCACCCATGGCTAGGACTAAACTAGCATTATCTTTTTTAAATTGCAATTTGAAATGTTACCTACAATAGACAGCCATCAATAGCTTTAATGCTGCCTTCTGGGCAGCTGAACAAGTAGAGTGAACAAACACATTTTCTGCCAACATTCAGGCTGCTTCTCCAACATTACATGTCCATAACCAAATTGTTGGAATGGTTGTGTATTAGATGAGTCTTCACAGTATCTTCACAATACACAAACACACACATAACAAAGCACCACTGAGATAAGGCTGGTCTGCCCAGGTCAAACTCCACAATATAACACTCTGTTCCAACCGTCAAAGACATACAGGAGTATGAAAAGGGACAGCTTAATTTGTAACTACTATTTTAAATCAGGTCATATTATTTTATGCTCAGCATTAGCCTGTAGCTGAAAGGCATACAAAAACTAATTTAAAAAAATGTCACTTAAAGGTCCAGTGTATAAGATTTAGATAAAAGGGATCTATTGGCAGAAATTTAATATAAAATAATCCTAGTGATGTTTTCACTAGTGTGTTTTATCTTAATTGTATGAACTGTCGTTTTCTTTATCCTAGAATGGTCCCTTTATATTTAAATACAAACTAAACACCTTTTGAGTTGTTGTGACAACTGAGGGCTACCACAGGTTCTCTGTCATGTTTGGAAGGGGAGGGTGAGGTGAGGGGTACTCAGCTGCAACATGTAACTTCACCACTAAATGTCACAACATTCTACACACTGAACCTTTACAGCCAAACTAGTCTTTTTATATTAATAATGGATGTCATTGTAATAATGTGAGCAGGATGCTCATTGTGATGAACTTATGCAGATTTACCACCTGACACAGCCTTTCAGCGTATTGTGGATCACTGTTTGACTTTTACTGAACTCCTTTCCAGCAGCAGGCAACTGCTAAGGTAAAAATAATCCAATTAATCCCCCAAGCAAAACAAAGCTAAGGAGAGTTTCATAGGAACAACTTGAATGATATGAAAAAGAGCATTCTCTGCTTTGGGTGCAGAGTAGCTTTTAGTCCTGAACGTACATAAACATTTCAGTCACTACTGCTGAGGTTCAGTACCCCACCCTGGATGTAAATTACCTCAAAAAGACTAACTTCAGACATTGCTGAACTGAGCCAGGTTCTTCGGTTGGATCTGGTAAGAAGGAGGTCCTCCGTATGAAGAAACTCCAGCCAGGGGCACAGAAACAATAATATCAACCCTGCAGCTTTGCTTGATGCAGGGGAGTCACACTAATAATCTGCAGATGTACACAGCATAAATCTGTGCAAATGAGCTTCAACATGCACATGCTGACAACAAGGCACGTAAGGTCTATTGTGAGGAGAAGTATTTCAGAGAGCAGAGGGGGGAGCAGCACAGACATGGACACTGGCTGTCTCCAAAGTATGCAAACAGGACCGCAGGCACATTTGAAAAGCATTAACATAAACATGGTGACAACAGCGAAAGAGCAGCATGAGGATTTGATATGTCACTAACACACTGACATATGGGCAGCCTTGATGGAAAAGGGGTTACATATAGTGTGCAGACCAAGCTTTAAAGGTACAGTCCAAACTTCTGGGAAATTTGCTTCTTTGTACTCATCATACAATGGGACATTGTGTTTTTTTAAGCAGCTGAATTCAACACAATGGAGCTATTGTTCACTAACAGTTGTTTGCTATGAATGTAAGCAGTATGTCAAGAGTACTGTCGCCAGGTGCGGCAACAACTCTGTGTTCACATTTAGTCAGATTGATAGAGTTGTGCATTTTCATGGTTCTGTTGGGAAATCGCAGTTGGGCACATCCCCAATCAACACGTTTTACATAAATCCTTCTATAGACCCTATCAATGAAGAATACAACAGAATGGTTATAGAGTCTATTCCAGTTTATTCCATCAGCATGGGTGGCTGTGGCTCAGAAGGTAGAGTAAGTCATCCACTAACCAGTAACTCAGTGTTTGGATCCCTAGCACCTCCAGTCTGCACATGTTAAGCTAGGCTACACATGCCCCTGACCTACTGTAGCTCTCTACTGGACACACAGAGATGAAATGGATATTGTTATTATTTGCTTCTAGGTTTCACATCAAACACAACATCATACACTAACGTAAGGCTAACCGGAAATATTTTTTTTTTGCTCATAAAATCAAGCCCACAGCCATTTTCACCGTGACCCTTCGATACACGTTTTAACCTCACCACTGCCCTGCTAGATCTAATGATAAAATATAGCTGTTCAAAACATCAACAGAAAAGCATCAGATTTTATTGCCGATACAGAGCCTATTCTGATTAATACATTGATGATGGATGATGATGAAAGCCTTCAAAGGAAGTTATATTGACACTGTTAACTTTTGACACATTGGCTAACATCTAATGTCATAATGAAACATCAGCAACATCAGTGCAAGTTACTTTTCACTTTGAAATATAATCTTATATAAGCCCAGGAGGGGACATTCTGCAACTCTGCCACCTTCTATGTAGTTTCCATCCCTACTTGTGGTCAGACATATTTTTCCAAAGAAATTCCCTCTCACACAAATGTTTTCCGTTTGACTCATAGCAGTCTTGACAACATGATGAATTGCATCAAATTCACCCCCCACCCCACCACCATTCATTCCGCCTAAACAAATGGAAAAGTCATCTCAAAGCTTCAGAAGAATTCTTTGGGGCTAAAACTCCAAACTGGGTGAAAGACAAATCTACCGAGCATCATTGTGAGACTTTCACCATCTTTGGCAAACTCACATTTTACAAATCCCAGTAGAACTTTATATGTACATACAAATTAGGAGAAAGAGGACATTCTAATGTGACTGATGGTCTTCTTTACTACACTGAACTGTAAAAAAGTATTCCTGGCTCCTGGGGTGGTGACAAATATGTGGTCTGCTCTGTGGTGCTGCCTGCACTCTGCCACCTCTTTCGTAGGATGGTGGTCTCAGTTGTTGACCCTGCCTATACTGTGCGCTTCAGGACTCTATTCAGAGGACCTCTGAGTAACCTGTGACAAACCTGCCATGGCTAAAGGCAGCAACAGCTATAGATCCTCGATTCAAGGACCTCAGGTGCCTTCCAAGAACAGAGTAGAAAAAAGTGTTGCATAATCTGAGTGAGATGTTGCTGAACATCACAGCGCTCCAGAAAGGAACACAAACACCCACCGAAGAACAAGATGGCCATCCAACAAATAGGGTCAATGGTGTTTCTCTTATTAAATAAGTTTGTAATGTATTATAGATGTTGGCAATTCCAAGCCGTCCCTGAGGTGTTTTTTTTTCCCATCAAATTTAAGGATTCGAAATCTAGTTGAGAAATCAGATGATGTATTATAATAATAAAAAAAACAGTTCCCTCTAATCCGTTTTAAGTGCATTTCTTTATTCCAATAACTATAGATTTTACCTACCCTCAAAAAACAGGTAAATACTAGTATTTATACATTGTGATTAATCACAACCCTAACCCAGAGAAAGAGAGAGAGAGAGAGAGACAGAGAGAGGTTATAGTAATCAACCACTTATAGTGATTAATTTGGCCCATGATCACTGTGAGCTGTTTCCACTGCATATGAAAAACTGTAATATTTTTATGAGTTTGTTGTGTTTTTAATGAATGCAACGTGAAGTGACTGTACTAGTTTAATAAATAAAATACAATTATTGCGATAATTGTTGCCCCACCCCAAGTTGAGCTGTATACATTGACATAAACAGCACAACTTAATGCTGAGAGCAAAGCAGCATAGAGAGATGAGTGACACTGCACTGTGTCCACCTACCTTTGGAAGATAGATACTTTTATAGATGGATGATTGAGTTTACACTTATATTGTTATCTTTTCGAAAATAATATGATATGACTCTATTAAGGACTGCCACAGTTTCTGTGCAGAACCACCATGAACATTAGTATCAAGAGCTTTTACTTAATTTGAGGCTAAACTTTTGATAAATTACTCAGAGAACTGGAAGGTAGGAGCTTTATGTCACAGGTTTGCTTGGAAAAATGAACACATGAATGTACAACAAATAAATATTTATAGTGTGGACAATAATAGCCTCCAACATGTTTCCACACTAAGCAATAAGAAACCTGGAAAATGTGCCACTGTCGGTGCTTGGTAGAAACAAATCAGCAAAAGATTTTTGGATGGCAGTACAACAGGGGAAAGCTCTGTCTCTAATCTCCTCTGAGTCTGGGGGGGAGGTGTCGCACCCTTTCCCTCACTCACACGTGAATGAGGCGGTAAATGTTGAACAGTGGCAACAAAAAGTGTGAATACAGCAACGAACTGCCAATGACACATTATCGCACTTGATATAAAAAAGGTCCCCACCCCTGGTATATATAATTGTATTGTCAATGTGTTGGTGTAAGAGAGCACAAAAGAGCAAGAGAAAGTGCAAGAGAAAGACCAAGAGTGAAAGAGGCCAGGAGGGGCTCAACTAATCAATACAAATCTCACCAAAGCAAGATTTACATATTAGAAATGGAGAAAAAATAAGGAGTAATTCAAATTGTGGCAACAAATAATGACTGTATACATAACATATCATTTGGCAAACGCTTTTATCCAAAGGGACTTACAATTAGTGCATTCAACATCATCGTCTATGAGGGATCATTTAGGGGTTGAGTAAGGACACTTTGGCATGCAGATGGGGGAGACTGAGGATCCACCGACCCACTGGCTGGAGGACCACCACTCTTCCCCTCAACCACAGCTGCCCCAACCCCAGTGTAAAAATACTTTCAGTTCATTATGATACTTTTAATACCTGAGTTTAGAGCTGTCCACTCATGATGTCTGATGTACACTGATAATCAATGGAGTTCTTCCTTTATATTAAGAAATTTTCATTAGACATTCTTATTACATATTGCATACTTTCAATGCTGACACTCAGATCAATTAATGTAATTACAATTTTTCCTGGAAGTGGATTTCCTCTTATGACATTGAGATCATCACTTTGTTATTAATGTGGCGATGTTGACTGAGCTGATTCCATTTTCCAGACTTCAGACATCTATTTCAGTACAGCATGCAAGTAATTTTATAGACAGCACAGACTGGCCTAGGAGCTAAAATTCTAAATAACAGTAGTGTGGCCAAGAAAAGACCAACAAAACAGTGTGCATGGGCCAGTCCAAAAGTAATAATACTCATCTTATAAGCCCTCTAAAACTCACAAATGAACACATCTTTTGATAAAATGTTAAAAGGCAATTTTCCACAATATGAAAAATCATATCAAAATAATTTTAAATTTGTGTTTTATTCATGTATTATTCGTTCTTCTCATATTCAATTAGAAAACCAAAATCGGAAAATAAAAAAAAAAAAACTATTCATTATTTCGTTCTATACCAAAAAACAAAAAGATTTTTTGCTCAAAACAAAAATAGGAAATGAAAAAATGGGTCACGGGCCAAACTTGATTTTGACATTAAATATTTAGATATAGAGGATCAGTGTGGATAACTCATCTAGCATGCCAGTAACACAACTGATCCGCTTTTCCTACCACCGCCCACCTTCATTTATGTGAGATCAGAGCTGATACATGGATTATTTTAACACACAATCATGATCCACAGTCTGAATTGCAATTTTTTTCAGATTTTGAACTGTACTGTTGAAAATTTTCAGGCTCCGTCCAGCCTATGTATTCAGTGTTAAAGTGACTGGGAGCAACACGCAGACATGATCAGACACCATCAAAAAAAGGAACTAAGTGGTGTATAGGGGAGACGGCAGAATTATATTTCTCCTAGTGCGGCAGAAGTACACGCGCCGGTCCTGAGTATGAGTGGTAATAATCTCATGCAGTTCTCATGCAATTCTCAGCAAGAGAGTAGATAAGTTCACTTTTCCAAAAATATTGCTTTACAAAATCATTGGAATATCCATCAGGATAGAGTATTTAAGATTCTAGAAGTTAAATCATCTTTAAAGTCACTTAAAGACAATACTCACCCTTCTGGTGTTGTCCAGGACCTTGGGGTCAGGCCGGCCGTAATTGGGAGGGTTGGCGTGTGGATCGTAGCCCAGTCTGGACAGCATTGGTGCAATGACAGCCATGTCTCTCACCACATCTGCTGGGATCTTCCCCACCCACTTGGACAAGGCCTCCACATTGACAGGCTTGATGACCTGGTCTGTAGACCTCTCAACCCTAACAAGACACAGGTCAAAATTAGTTGCAAGTTTTTGCTTGGTTGCTGACGTATATGTTTGGAACGCCTAATCAAGGCTTTAATCCCAAGTAGATCAATTTAGCAAACCTTACCCTAACCATATAGTTGTAACTGCATGTGACAAAACTTTCATCATTCTGTTAGCAAATCACACTTTTTAAGTTCTTGGGAGGCAAATGTTATAGAGCCTCTCAATGTTTTGGAATTCATTAATTCTGTTTGATGCACAGACAAAATACATTGAGTGATAATAAGAGGGATAATCCTGGTGAAATAGGTAATATAATATTTAACACTGATTATCATCAAATCAATCAAATTTTTTTGTATAACCCATATTTACGAATCACAATTTGTCTTATAGGGCTTTAACAAGGTGCCCTTAACACTCAAAAACTTCCCCCCAAAAAAAGCCACATGTGGAGGATACCTCTCCCTGGACAGACAGAAGTGCAACAGATGTCATGCGACATGACATAAGCATTCGGAATCAGTGTAATGGCAACATTGTTTCCTCAGTTTGTACTCAAATGGTCCAGCCTATAGCAGACTGGTGCATCTTTCAGTTCTGTACTCTGTGAAGTCAAACCATTTTCAGACATGCCAACAGAATGTGACCAAGCCAGGTTAAATTGTTATTACTTTCTAAAGCAAGTTAAGCATCTTGGTTCTTGTTGTCAGAGTGAAGATGAATACTGCTCAAACTGTCCTTTCACTTCATTAGCCATTGGTTAGAGCATTTTAAAAGGAATCCACCATAATGTCATACCAATGTTAAATTATTCATTGTGTGAAATTAAATATTTAACAAGCAAGGTCATTGGATCTGCTCAGCTGGTTTTTTTTCCTGAAATGAGCAAAGTTTAACAGCACAAGATAATCATTTTAAACAATATTGATTACTGTTGATATACACATTTTGTACTATTTGTGAGGATGTAAACTAATACATAATACACACAATGTGGCAGTGGCTACCACTGCAGGGTATCATTTAATTTCAGTTTAGTAATACATCATATATATAAATCACAAGATTTGTTATTGATCAAAATAATAATTTATTTTCAAATCAATCAATTGATTATCTCCACATGGTGTAAAATTTCTGCTTATTAGGATCATGTCAAGCTATGCAGTGCTACCACTTTCCCCAGAGACAGAGACATTTATCAAAAAACAGTTTATTATTGTTACTGTGGGTATTCTCTTTTTTAGTAATTTGGGATCAAAACAGTGGGGTTGGGGGCAACACGGTGCTTAGTGGTAAAATTTAGTTTTAGTTTATCTCAGTTGGTAAAAGTGGTGCTAGAGCATACATTGTGTGAATTGTGTAATTAATAAATTTTTAGAGGGTTATATGATGTTGTGCACACATCAGACACCTTTATTACTTTATTCCCCTGGCTGTTGTCAAGTTGCTCCCTATCCCCAAAAATGTCTATATACCATCTGCAGTCCAGCTTCTCCATCCGTATGTTTCCTGTTGGACCCTATACCTCAATCTCGCAACTCACTTTCCTCTAATCCATTTACTTTGCAATTCAATTTTTACACTCTATGGGTATAGTCTCCTGCATGATTAATAGAGTGAGCTGGTTTTGTCATCTCAGGAGGATGGTGGAGATGGTTTCAGAGACGGGCCGTGATCCAAATATCCACTCTGCAACAAATAGGTAGGGAATCACTTTAGGTAACTCCATCAAGACCCAAGAGGGTACTAAGTGTTGACATGGAACATAAACTGATAAAGACAAAGACTGAGTGTTGCTAACACAGTTCAGCTCCACCAACATGTTAGATGCAGACATCTATCAAATTTAAGGTCTCTCTCTCTCGACCAACATCTAAGAGACTGATCATCAATATTTGCAACCACTGTCATGTCCACGTCTTTCAATTATTTTCTCCATCCTATTTATAACAATGATTCATAAATAACACAAACACCTCTATATTATCCACTACAACTTCACAGCAATGCCAACATGCTGCAGTACAATTAACGATGGCTTCTCTCTGTGTATTAGATCAACAGAAACTCCATTACTTCTCTCTAAGGTTTCTAAGTCTTTTTCCCCTGTTAATAGTGTTACTTGTATCTTAGATCCCATTCCTACAAAATTACTTCAAGAATTTCTGCGCCTAATTAATTTTACTTTACTGAATATAATCAATCTATCATTAACATCAGGATATTTACCACAGTCCTTTAAGCTAGCTGTAATCAAACCCCTTTTCAAAAAACCCACCCTGGACCCAGAGGTTTTAGCCAACTACAGACCAATATCCAACCTCTCTTTCCTGTCCAAAATCCTCGAGACGGTTGTGGCCAATCAGCTATGTGAGTTTCTCCAGCAAAATGATGTATATGAAGACTTTCTGTCAGGGTTTAGAGCTCATCACAGCACAGAGACAGCCTTGGGAAAAGTCACAAACGACCTTCTAATAGCCTCATATCAAGGGTTTGTGTCTGTCCTTGTCCTAATAGATCTTAGTGCAGCATTCGACACTATTGACTTTTCAAAACTTTTGTCAAGTCTTTAAAGAACTAAATAGAACACATCACACAACAGTCATAGTCAGAGCTGAATCTGATGCCAAACATATAAAGGTAAGTTATAACAGTTCAACTGTTCAGCTGTTAGCCATTCACACAAAACAGCGAGCAGAATAACTACACTTATTTATCATCTTTTTAAACATCAAAATGAGGCAGAGCAATGTTCTTTTTAATCAAAGACAACCTCTTTGGCTGAGTACAATAATAAAGTCACTGGCAAAGAACACACTAACCTTATCCAGGAAAAAGCCACGGACAGGTTTAATTTAGTGTATGTCAAACTTGTAAAACTAACATAACATTAGGTTGCAATGTCAAACACTGGAATTGGAAAATTGCATTTAGTCAAAAAAAAAATGTTATTAATGTAATGTGACAAAAAAACCTTTCTGCCCTTCCCTTCGTGCTGATGCTCTTTATGGCCTGCAGCTTGTCAATTATTCATTGCCGGGCCTCTTTTACCCAAGGTGGTGTTCTGTATCACCAACAGCTGATAAGAGAGAATAGATAGAGACATCAAGATCGCAAATAGGATAGAGAGTTAGGGAGGAGGGATGGAGTGGCTCTCTGTTCTGGGATAAGTAATGGAGCAAGCCACTCAGCTAGGCAGGCTTTCACTAAATCATAGCCAGGTAATTGATGTTAATGCAAAGACAAGGTCCTGCACTGTGGCCTGGTTCCCCACTTTTGAGATATTCTGCAGAGACCCAAAGCTTTGGGATAGTAGAGAGTGAGGAGTGCTGGTGGTTGCAGTGGATGAGGCATGTCAGGGGGGTTGACTGTAATGCACCAAAGGCAAAGTACTTAAGTGGAGGTGAGGCAAAATGTTTATGATTGTAAAAGGAAGTGACGGCCTCTTGTGGTCGGCCTATTCTCCTCTTTTTTTCAAAGATTATTTTGGACATTTTGTCCAAACACGAAAATGTGGGTAAGAGAGAGAGCAGAGACATGACATGAATCAAAGATGTTTAGGGGGTATTGAAATTGGGTCATTGCCCTTTCTTGAACTAAAAAAGATCATTGTCAGGCAACATGATTTGTTGATCAGACTGACTTGTCTGCATGGACTGTCATAAGACAATATAGTTCTGTTGTAACAAAAAAATTAGGGAAAGAAATTTCACGACATGTTATAACTAAAATGTATTATTTGGATTATGTTCAATAGTGTCCAAAGAGTCTACAGGTTACATTCTAAACGCCACATTTGAAGAGACAGAAAATAGTTTGATTTGCTATTGTTTGGTTTAAGAATACGTTTTAGGCAAGAAATCTCTGTTTTCTATTTAATCATCATGAACTTTGTCTTTGACTGTGGCTGCTAACAATAGTTATTAGACATAGACATGCAGGACAAAGCAATGTCTCTATGCCCATCTTCTGCTCAGCTCAGAGGGCTCTGGTTAAGGTACCAATTCATTAATATTTGATAAGAGTCGATTTGTAGAGGGGTGATCTGCACATTGAATTACCAAGATCTGCATCTGGATGCCAGAGCTTTGCCACTCTCCCTCCCTGTGCAGACCAAGCATCCGTTTTGGCCTCATTTGTTTTTCTGTTTCATAGTACAGCTGTGGTAGCAAAAGAGGTTCTGCACGCAAGCCCCTGTTCTATGAAAACATGACCATTGAAGATTTTTCCAGTGTCTAGACACAAGTGAGAGACAAGGACACTGTGGCCTTACTGAATATCTCAAGTGTCCTTACCACTGATTTTGAGAGGTCCAGCATCGTAGTGGCAAGGCTGAAGAACACTCAAGAGTCTCCATGGCATCTCTGCTTGAACCACAACATGCCATGCAGCATCTTAAGATGACCTTTTGTATCTTGCAGGTTTGTTTATAGGGTGTCTATTGTTCACACAGGCGGCATGACTGCAGGGGAGCTACAATGTAAGGTTTCTAGTATGAATACTGTATTTCCTTGAATTAAAGTACAACTACATATAACTAAATGCCAGGACTCTATGGCATGACACCATGCATCTTTCAGTCGTGCAATAACAATCAAAACCTTGTTATACAAATGAATGGATTTAGTAAACAGAAACACTTGAGAGCTTTTACTTGGAAACTTATACAGGAAGTGTAGCAAATATTTTTGTGATCTAATAAAATAATCATTAGTTTAATTGATTAATCAGGAAAATAATTGTTGGATTAATAAAAGTTTTCTATTTCAGAGGAGTAACGATTTTCAAATAATGTAAGCATGTGTGAGATAATGTTAATTAGTGTGGTTTAGGGCTGCACCTATCGATTATTTTTTATTGATTAATCTAACGATTATTTTTTTATTACTTGATTAATATAATAATGAATTCTTAAAAAATTTAAATTAAAAAACTTGTGTCATTTATATTTATTTAATCATCTTCTCTTTCAATACAAACAAATCTGACAAAAAAAAGTAAAATGCACCACAAGACATTATTCCACAACTAAAAATAGCCCTGTCTGCACTGCTAATCAGCCTTTTACAGTTACATATTTCTCCAAAACTACAATTAAATAGTATTTCAACAATGTGTATTATACATTTATAAATTATAAAAGAATATTACAAATAGTACAAAAATAAAATAAATGTTCTCTTCTTGTTTCAAGTAAAATAATGTTTACATTTAAAAACAAAATAAAGAGCTTTTGAAAAAGGCATCTTAAAATAAAGTGCTTAATTTAAAAAATGTTTGTTTCCCCTTTTCTTCTTTTTCTTAATATATAAGTACCTTACACATAAACAATTTCAACAAATAAACCTAAAAGCTTTAACACTCCTTTTATCTTTGTTCCCACTTTCTCTTGTTCAGTGGCGGAAACTGACACATGCTAGATGATTGTGGGCAATTTTGCCGTTCATTTAACGAGTTCATGCACAACACATTACAAGGAGCCATTGCAGGGGGGCTGAAGAGCCGCACACGGATCCAGAGCCGCGGGTTGCCAACCCCTGGTTTAGTAGAATGACCTGGAAATCTAGGTCATATTCAAGATCTTCAGTCTAAAAGATCTTCTCTTACAGACATATGGGGAAGGGATCGACCGATTATCTGCGCCGATTTTCAGCATTTTGATGCATATCGGCGTCTGCCTTTTTTTAATCCGACGGCCGATAAGAGATCAATTTCAAACCGGGTTATTTTGGCTCTGATGAAGCCGCGCCTCTCTGTCTGTAGTCTCTACTCTGTCTCCACCATTGTCCCACCCACAGCACCATCTGGTTGGTTACACACAGAGCCAGGTAACGGCCAATCAGCAGTGAGAGCTGTGCATGCACACTGCTCACACAAGGCAGAGAGGAGAAACAGTTTTGATGAGAGGAGAAGCAACGGAGAGCAGATATATGTTTTGAAGGTAAGTTAAGGCAGCAAACTCTCCCGAAATTGTAATAAACATCCTGGGTCTCTGTGGGTGACGTGAACTGAAGGTAGTGGGAGTGTATGTTGCGAGAGAGAGAGTAAAAAAACCTAATGAACTCAATTCAGTCCAGTTTTATTGCAGGGAAGCACATTGAGGGGATGGCTAGAGAATAGTGTGAGTCTCTCCTATTGCTATTGTACTATTTTTTCGGCTATAGTAACATAAATCGTTAGTAATGTAGCAGCCTAGTTCAGGCTTCCCAAATGCTGTAATAAATTAAGCATGATGAGTTGAGCATATGTCAGCCTTGGAACTCCCTGCTTGTTTTTGGTTGAACTGTAAACTTTATTTACATTTGAAAACTTCAGGAAGCTATTTATTTGTTTAAGTTTTCATCTCGCTTTATTAGACATGCTGCTGAGCCTTGGAACTCCCTGCACTTTTTGTTAGACAATAGACATCTTTGTTTTAAAATTCTATGAAAAAAAACCTTTAACATGTTCTTTTATCTGAAAATCTAAAGGCATTTAAAGAAATGTAAGTGTTGGAGTTTGTGTTATTCAAAATTTTGACGCCAATATTTTCACTTTTACTGCAAATGAATATATCTCCAAATATCGGTTATCGGCCTCCCTGACTACTAATAATAGGTATCGGTCCTAAAAAAACCATATCGGTCTATCACTAATAAGGGGTACTAGTCTGGTCACATTTCCAGAGTGCAGCAATGATGGATGCACCTTCCAAGTTCCTCTTTGTCCTATAAAGGAAGAACTGGCAGAGTAGGTTCCTTCATGCTCTGCTTTCTGCAACTGGATAGGAGCTCAGAGACATATGAGATAAGGAGGCGAGCAGTGTGTTACTTTACACCAGTGATTATCAAGAAGATGAAGAAGCTTTTGAATCCTTCTGTGGAGGATTGCCCTAAAGAAGTCACTGCTGAGCTGGAGGAACCACTGGTGCTACAGATGCTTATCACAGCCCTGCAGGGCATGGAGTGGGGAAAGACCCCTGGTTTTGATAGGATTCCAGTTCAGTTTTATAAAGAATTCAGGAGGGAATTGGCTAAAAATCTTTTAACAGTTTTAAAGACATGTTTCTGCTGCTAAGCTGCAGGAGAGCTGTAATAAGTCTCTTACCAGTAAAAGGAGATCTACAAGAAATCAAAAACTGGTGTCCAGTGTGTCTTCCCTGTACGGACTATACAATCCTGGCCAAAGCCTTGATCAACAGACAGAGATATCATGGAACTAGTAGTAATTCAACAAGATCAGACATAATGTGTGCCTGGTAGGTCTATCCTAGAAAATGTGTCCTTAATCCTGGATATCTCTCTATGGGCATTGAAAATGGTCTAATTTCTCTAGACTAGGAAAAGGTATTTGACAGGGTTGAGCACCTTTACCTGTGGAAGACTTTGGAGAGTTTCGGCCTCAGCCCAGGTCTTATAGCTATGATCAAGGTATTATACCAGGACATTGAGAGCGTACTGAAGATTTATGGAGGTCTGAGCGCCCCTGAGGTATGTTGTACTCACTGTCTATTGAACCCATGTTATGTAAAATTAGGGCTAATATTGAAGGTGTGATTTTAAGAGATTTTAACAAAAGTCACCACTTTTGCAGATGACATCATTGTTCTTTCAAAAACCAGGAAGAAATCAAAGAACTAGAGGTAAACATTAAAGATTTTGGAACCATATCAGCTGCTTAAATTGAGAAAAGAGTGAAGCACTGGAATCACATGGAAGAAGGATGGTTTCGAATATCTTGGTGTACTTTGGCAATGAGACCATAGTCCAGACGAACTTGGAGGGGGGAGGGAAGGTAGAAGGAAGGCTAAATAAGTGGAAATGGCTGAAGCCACAGATGTCCTTTGTCTGTTCCTTACTGCTCCTCTGTGTCTTTATCATTCGTGCTGTGCGCTGCGTCAACTGCGTCAAACCAAATGGAGCACATCGCCATCTCCTCCAGCTCATGCGTGTGTGCGCTGTTATTACGCGGAGCTGTGTTGCTCTGTCAAATCTCTGTTTTCAAATTCTGTTTTCTCTCTATTCTCCCGACAATGATTTACTGACAGAAAACCCTGTCAATGATCTGAATGTTTTTCATTTATCATCTATGGTGGTGGGGTCCATCTGATCGGCCAAATATATTGACATGCAGAGTGTGAAGGCGTGGAGCATGGATCATCATATATCACAGTTTTTGCTGTCTTTTGCGATACGACGATAGATTTTTCAATATATCTTGCAGCCCTAGTACAATGTGGCCTTAATGATCTCCAGAGGCTGTGGTTAAATGTGGCAGGAAGAGGGTGGGATCAGATAAGGTTATACAGAGGCAAGGAAAGGGGTTGCACCCATTCAACTCTTTAACAGGCATCTATTGCACTTCTATATGTCCCTGGAGAGGAATCCCTCACATGTGGCTCTTTCTGAGGTTTCGATGTATTTTCCCCTGTTTAAAGGTTTTTGGTAGTGATTCTTTACTCTTGTTGAAGGTTAGGGACAGAGGCCTATGAGACTAATTGTAATTTGAGAATATCATACAGTGATTTCACACTACAAGTTCACACTGTTTACCTACATGTTGTTTCTCTTCAGGTGGTTAATAGCTGATCTATACTTGCATAGTATAAACTATTTATACCACTTATCAAGGCTAAGTAGTTAAAATCAAATGTCCAATTGATACATGCATATATTATAACTGAACTTCACTGAAGTGAAGACATATTTTCTTCAACCATCTGATGCTATACAATAGTCATGTTTTTTTTCTTTTTACTATGACTTCATAATAAAAATTTAAAGTAATGTCTGCATTGAGGATGGCATTATCATGCTTTTGTATGAATAAAATTATTTGGAATTTCGGAAGAAACCACCAGGAGCCCAGACATAACAAGCATAGTGATTCAGTTTTTTCTCACTGGTCATGGCCTTTTAAGTCCTGGAACCAACTAAACAGCCGATAAGCTAATTCTAAATAGAGTGGGATACAGAAAAGAGGCCATTGACCCACATTTTACACAGCAGTGAAAAAGTCTGAGGAAACTTCTTAAAAAGTAAAATCTATTCCTGAAAGACATCACATAGGCCTGTGTTGTAATTACTCTGAAATGAGCTCTAGATGTAATGACGTGGACAGGCTTTGCCCAGAGCAACAAACAAAGACCGTCACAATGATAGAGTGATGTTTTACTCTGACAAATGGCCAACTAAAGCTGCGCTGCTTCAATCATGTGACATGCACTACGTGACATACCTCACTCTCCACAATCATCTATAATATACACCCATCTTATTAGATGGTCTATTTAAGCAGAGACATTTTCCCATCACTCCCTTTGCTTGCCCCACTGTTGCGTCAATATTGCTGCCAGTTGCTTCAGCCCCTCCACCACCCCAGCATCCACCTGTAGGCTCTGACATGTGGTTACAAGTATTTGCTCATCACTCCCATCATATCTATCTATGTAATCATATCAGGGTAATGACTAAGTCGGAGCCTAGACGTTTTCTACTGTAGCAATAAAAGTTTGAACCTGAGTTGTCTGACGAAACTCAAACAAGTCAGTTTACAGATTCCATCTAATTTAACAGAGCTAGTGACCATTCACTATCTAAAACATGAATGAAACAGATCCACTGGCACCCCTATTTCTAATTATTACCTTAATTTTTAAGTACCATTTAAAGTCTGCACACAGATCAAGATGCCATGGTTTGGAGTTAGTTGGGCTAGGGAAAGAAAAAAGGATATTGAGTTGTCATGTTACTTACTTGGAAAGGGACACTCCTCCAGCTTTCCCAATGAGCTCCTCATGGTGGAGAACAGCATCATTCCAAGGAATGTCAAGGAATTTCAACAGTGTCCTCATCCATTTCTCGGGATGGAGGACCAACTGTTCGTAGTGCACTGGTAAACATTTATCTGATGCCTCCAGGCACTGAGTGTACATGGTCTCTATGGCCCGATTCCACTTTGTCAGGCAGTCCCGGTAGCTGCCCAGATCAAAGCCAGCAATGGTCACCTTCCGTGAGATCATGGAATGGACTGAAGCCCGCCCATCACGAATCATCAGTACAAACTTGGCATGGGGAAATATTTTAGCCAGGTAGGCAAGCGACTTCAGTGCAAAAGGGTCCTTGTTGCACAGGAAGTTTGCAGGCTCTCCATGTTTGACAATGATTTCCAGCAGGAAGGCCTGCATGGCGGCGTCCAGCACCTCATCTGTCACACCTGCCTCATCCAGGCGCATCTTCTCCCGGCCTGAGCGGCTCCACATCTGCTTCATGGCCAGGATACGTGGGATGACACGGGTTTCCTCGCCACAGCGTACCTCTGGGTGGGCGTCAAGCATTGCTCGCATCAGCGTGGTTCCACTTCGGGGCACACCGCCGATGAAGATGAGTGGCATGTCTTTGTTGTAAACAAAAGGTGTACTAAGATTCTGGCCTGTCCGCAAAGTGGTCCGCATGCTGCCACCCATTGCTGACAGAGGCAGAATTCCAACTGGCTGGCTGCGCTCCTCGATGCGATGGTGGCACTCCATGGCATGGCGGCCCAGGTAGAACACTGTGACTGAGCTGATGACCAGACAGGCCACCAGCAAGTTCTGTTTCAGCTTGCCAATCATGTTGCAGGCCAGAGACAGCAGAGGACAATATCTCTATAGGTGCAATTTAGGGGGAGGGATGGGAAAAGGAACTGAGGGGTAATTAAGATTCCCACCCCTTATGGTTGCTTGCTGGGAACCGGGCATGGATCAAGCTCCCTGGTGCACAGCAGGTGTCCAGTTCTCAGCTCCATGAGGCCTGGACTGTGGACAAAAAAAACACAAAACACATAATTCTGATTATACACCTGAGCAACTAATTTAGCAAAGCTAACAGCAAAAGATAATTGAATGTTTTCATTAGCAACACCTCCAGAGCAAGTCACATGACTTCATTTAAAATTTTGCAGCAGTTATTATCAAAGCTCACAGAGCTAATCGGGAACCCATCAGAGCAACAGAACTTGTGATGTAGCACAGAATGATAGAAATATGTTAACATACTAGACCGTACCATGGTTGTTTGGTCTTTTTCTTTGTGAAAATTACACTTTGCAGTTTGTGTAATACTGTCAACACAATAATTATCTGAGATGTTAACAAAAATGCTTGCGTGGTGAAACCGTCATTGTGTCAAATTTTGAGTGATCAGATCACAAATGGACAGCATGTACCTGTGTAAACGCACACCAGAATGCATTCTCAAATTCAGACCACATTTGGTCTAACACACACTTGCTGTATGAATGCTGTGAAACCAGCTAGTTTCACAATTAAAGTATTACACTTCTCAGTGCCACAATATCAACACACCGCTATATAATAATTTATCTTGTTTTCCAAATTTTATTTCATAGCAGAGCTTTGCACATCCCTGTCTCTCTCACTGTCTCTCCAACACACACACACAGACACATTGATCAAATCAGATAGACCACAGAATTTAGACAAATTTACAGGAATGGTATCGAATTCAAGAACAAAAAAAGTCATAATTTAGGTCAGTGTGTTACTTATGAATTAACAGTCCTTTAACAGTCAAAAAAAAAAGTCCTCACTCTGTAAGAGCTATGCGTCTAAATGGTCCTCAAAGATATAAGCACGCACACAGTCTACACAACACAGAGGGCTGCCAGACCCTTTTTCTTCTGTTGTTGGGAAGTAAAGCTGCCGGATTAATACAGCTTATTTGTTGGAAGGGTTTCTCTGTGCTGACTCTGCAGCCACAGACCCGCTCCTGAACAAACTGCAGTGTTGGACGAATGACAGGAAACCACAGCAGGGCAGCTCAGCGCAGTGCTTCACTTGCAAACCATACACTCCAATACGAGTTTATTATTAGGTTAACATTGGTTATGGTGAACCTGAAATAATGAAACAGTGACGTGTGGCAAGTCATCTAAAACTTTATCAAAACTGCTTTCTATAATAGAGTGGTTACGGGTTTGTTAGTGTTTTACATGTGACCACATGCATAAAGATTTTAGATAGGAAAAGAACAGCTGTGAATGCAAAGCAGCAAGTATGTGGGAATGCATTGGCGTATCCAATCAAAGTTGGGATACACTGGTAACATTTCTCAATGGCAAAATCAATCAATCCAACCAATCAATCAATCAATCAATCATCTAATGCAAAACTATAGTGACCCAGTCGGGCAAGCACTCATTACGGTGAGGGGTAAGCTAGGTTATCTTAGCTAACTCAACTCCCAGCTATCTTATCTTTCAGTAACTATCATAATACAACATGACATGCCACACTTAATTACTGACTTAAATACCTGACCCATGTCACCTGACCAGTCACCTGAGTTTTATAAATAATAATGTAAATACATAAATGAAAACATAATTCAGCCAATGTTAAAATGTATTAACATTTATATCAGATATTGAATGGTTAAAAACTGATGATTTCAGCATCAGAAGACTATATAAATATTTTTTTAAATTAAAATACACATTTTTATAGACATGAATAAAAGATGCACTTTTTTTTATTAGATTTTTGTCATTCTTGTGGAATAAAAACCCAGTAAGTCATACTCATATTAGTATTGCTTTTGCAAAACTGGATATAAATGTAAAATATAATTTAATATAAGTATTTTTATGTAACTGTTTTCAACAGGATCACTAATTCATGTAGCTGATGATGTTGAATGATCCAGACGGGAGGTCACTATTCATCCTTGAAAAGCAAAGCTGAATCATGGTGCCTTTCAGGCACACCAACCTGTGTAAAAAAAATCAATTTATAATATATATATATATATAATATATATATACAAAATAAATACAGCAAATCTGTTTAATGTCCCTTTTATTTTTTGCACCTTTCATTACAGTGTAAACTCATAGTGGGAAATATGAATATATTCATTAAAAAATAAACAATTTCAAAGCAAATGTTTGAAAATAGTAATATAAAAACAATTCAATTAAAAAGATACAACAGAAGTATTAATAATAACCCTAATTATATCCTTATGCACCTATATACAGGTGTGTGGTACTGTATGAAGGCTTCAGAGGGACAAATACAGCAGCTGGGGATGACAAGACAGGTTCCCTGGCCTAAGGAGCCATGTTGACAATAAATAAAATGTTGATATGCTGTGGTAACAGTGTTGCCTTCCACACGCTCTTTAATGTGCTCTAACACCGTAACATCCTCCTGGTACTGCCTTTGAATATGTAAAAAACTTCTGGGCAGCACTGGGAGAAGTATGGTGGTAGACTCACAGTTTTCAGGATCCTGACCACAGCATTTCCACTGGCTGTCTGAAAGGTGTGTCCCTACAGTTCATAGGAACACCATGACACTACAGCAGAAGGTGGGTCACCATGTCTGCAGCTGTCAGCTCCTGTGCTGCTCCACACTCATCTCTTCAGTAGGTGTCTGAAAACATAAGCAAAGGAGAAACTCAGATAAGGCTTGATTATTAGCTCCATATTATGTTGGTTATATGATAATGTCAGTTATCAGGGGTTGTAGGCTGTAATGTTTTTTATCCCACATATGTAAATAACAAAAAATATTCCTGTAACATACAGTATTCATATAATAATTGTTCAGTGGTGTCTCTGAGGTTTTAGTCAGTGACTGACATGCACTGCACAGCTAATGTTACAGTAACATTACTCAGAAAGATGTGAACACAGAGCTGTGGTATAAAAACACTTTGTGTTGTTCTTGTTGATATCAAGCAGACCATGTAGTAATATAATAAAAACACAAACCTGTAGCTTCATTCTGCTCCCAGTGGTTGAGTCTCTCCTCCTCCTCCTCACTGCTGCAGCTCCAGGATCTCCCCCTCTTATCTTGCTCACCTCAGTACAGCTCTCAGCTGCGTAAACGTAGAAGACATGTGTCTCCTGCTGTCTCCCTGTTATCAGGCTATATGAGTCTGTGTGCTAACATTAGCCCACATTAGCATTGTTAGCCTACATCAGGAAGGGAGGAGCGAGTGAGGAGCACTGAGTTTGTTACATGTTACCAGCTTGTTACACACTGAACCTTTAAGGGCTGGGTATTGCCACAGATTTTCCAAATCAATTTACTTCTGATTCAAAAGGGCACGATTCCAATTTGATTTTGATTTAATATTGATTCAGTTAAAAATATTTCATTGTACAATATCAATGGACTCTCTGGCTCTGTCAATAAATATGAAACATTTGGCACAGGATATATGTTACCAGCTCAGTAAACTGGATGGGACAGTTGTGATTTAGATGAGCTTTTAGGTTTGTATTGTGTTAGGTTATTATTCCAGCGTTTCCTCTAGGATTTCACGTGTGTGTGTCTGCTCGTCACATTTTCATTTGAGAGTGTAAATTCTGCAGATGAGATTAGGAACCGGTGTAGCCGATAAAGATTTTTTTGTCCAACTTCACAGATTTTTGGTCACATGTGCGACTCTGGTGCCCTGACATCACTTCAAAACTTGATTACAATTGCACCTTGTGTGACTGGTCCAAAGTGATCTGCTGGGTAAGAATGCCAGTAAAGATTCATTAAATGTTCCACTAATGAATGAAAGAATGATCACTCTGTGAGCGATCTGTCCAGTCAGTTTGGTAGCTGTGCCCACCTCTTCTGAAAGACCAGCATTTCAAGGATTGTTTTTAGTAGTGGGAGCAGTGGGTAAAAAGTAAATAAATAAATCAATAGTGATGCTCTCCACATTATTGCACTAAGGAAATTCTGTTTACAGCCTTTACTGTATCACTAAGGCATACTGAAGTAAAACTCTTTCTTCCCATTTTCTCTAATACCATGGTCATGTAGATTTTTAATCAAAAAAGGTAAGACAATTATATATTTTTGTGAGGCTTAGCTGTGCATGACTTTTGAATCAAATATTAATATTCTGCAATAAATTATCATTCCATGGTTTTATTCAGTGTCCAATTGTGTGTATAGAAAGTCCTCCATATACAAAGCCATATGGCCAAACAGAGCCATCTGGAGCACACCCTGAATTCATTTCCTTTTCCCCCTGTTTGATTATACATGATGCCAGCCATCCTGCAGCAGCAGGGACAGCAGAACTGCTTGTGTGTTACAGAAGAAAACCAGGCGAAAGTCACTGATAAGTTGAAACTAAAATAACCCTTAGAGGATTCTGTCCGTTCTGTCAATACACTGTGCAACCAAAACTTCCATGATTTTGTTGAAATGCAGGCATTTACTGCAGTAATGATGTGGGTGGGTCAGGCAGATATTAAGAGGAAATCTGAGAAAAATGTGCTATGTTTTAACATAATCAACATTTGGTATTCATCCTTGAACCTTGCGAATCAGTGAAGTGTATTTTAACTTTTAATACAACTACAGCCTTTGTGAGGTTTCTGTTGTGATCACTGGATTTCCTTGTATAAAAGTAGTATACTATATACTATAGAATAGTACTATACAGTATGAAGCTGTGCATATTCTGCTCCTGCACACATTTCACAATAAAAACTTTTAAAAACAAATGAATGGGTTCAGTCAACAGAAACGATGGAGTGCTTTTATTTAGAAAAGGGTAGGCAACAGATAGTGTTGCAAGTACTGTATTTATGTCTTGTATATATTCCACAGATAAGCATTGAAACTGTGGTGTGGAAAAGACTGTTCTAAAGTTCATTCAACTGTGAACAGTGGGTAGTTGGAGTGGGGACGGCTCGAACTTTAATCTCTATATAGTCAAATACGAACTCCCTTCTTATTTAGAAAGTGCTTTAAAAGCATTATAGACTGTTACTGTTATTACAATTTATCATCTGTCTGCAGGAGAGAGTGTGTGTGTGTGTGTGTGTGTGTGTGTGTGTGTGTGTGTGTGTGTGTGTGTGTGTGTGTGTGTGTGTGTGTGTGTGTGTCTGCTTGTCTCTGTCACTCTTCACACACGAACTGATAATCACATGTATTTAATCATTAATCAATGATGTCGGATCATGACTCCAGATAATTCTGGTCACTTTAACCCTGATGCCCTGGCTGTGCTAGTCACATTACGTCTCGTGTTGTGTAGCAGGTTTTAAAGTGTACCTCATAAACTGCAGAGCGAATCAAACAAACACAAAGTAAACATCAGAACTGGTTTATTGTATCAAGAAATTCCCACACCTCTACTCAACCGTAAAGGGCAACTCTACACTCAAACCTTAAAAAACCCTCCGAAACAAACAACATAAAACCACTGACATTTGGACAGCACACTCATTGGAATTGTAGTGTATATGCCTACACACCTCAAACCATCACAGCCCTGCATGCATCTGAATACGCAACAATCAATGTAAATATTCCCTGTTAAAGTAATGCAACACTCAAGTAAATCAACTTAAGCTGGTGCAGCAGCCAACTCAGCAGCTGCACACACTAACAAATACAGGGACTATAAACAATGAATGGCATCACTAATCAGTAATGTGACTCTCTGAGAATGTGAAAGTACTGTATATATGTCTGTGACTAGACAGTGTGCTTGTGTGAAATTCTAAACACACTGCAATTTTCGTGGATGTATGCATCCCGGTCATCCTCAGAGTATTGCAGGGCTCCAGACTGCGACCATTTAGTCGCATTTTGAGGTTATTTTATGGAAAAAGTGCGCACCACTTGCAAATTTGCAAGGCTCTCACGTGAAATAACAGGAGCGAGCGAAACATTGTGTGTGGCCACTGGGAGCGAGGAGGAGTACACACACACACAGGCTCCGTCCCCACTCATTCGCCCCAGAGTTTATGAGGCTGCAGGTAAACATCATAAAAAATGACTCGTCAACATTTTGTGCACACTGAGTACAACACGAGACGTGACGCACAGTCAGGACTCAGTGTTAAAGTGACCAGAGCGACACAGATTCATGATCCGACACCATCAATTGATAACTAAATACATGATCGTAAGTTGGTCATCGAACTAACTAACTAACCACTTCACTTCCCTAAAATAGGTCCTCTCTTCTTCTTCTGAGACACAGCAAGTCACCAAGGAAACCTGGCCAGTGTGTGGGTGGTCACCGAACTTGTTAGCTCAGAGTTCAGCTGTTCTGGTATACTGCCCATGAAGAGCCATTTCTCCTTGTTTCCATCAGTGAGATTAATTAATTCAGATTTCTTAGTGCCTTAACACATGCCAAAAAATGATGATGTCCAAGATGTTAACTTTATATGAATTTGTACTGATGATGTGAGGTTCGACAAATGTAGGCCGCTGCATCAATGAGTTCCGGATCATGATAAATATGGGCTTTGCTCAACAGTTGAAACTGTGGCTGGCCTGAAGCGAGAGGACAGCTGTTTGACTCACTGTAATAATTGTGATGCAGCACTTGCTGTTCTTTTCAGACATGGAAATGAGAGCGTAAGTGAGCTGAAGTCCAACTGATCCAACACTGCAGCTGGGTAAGATGACCCACTGAGAAATACTCTGAATTCAACAGGACTTGAGTAGTTTTCCCCCCAGACCACCTGCACAGAGCTGATGTGCTCCTGGCTACCAAGACAATTGTACTCTATGTCCATCACTGGACCCTGGAAGCAGTTTTTCCAGCCATTAAAGACTGCTATGTCTTTAATGACTATGTGTTTATTTTTTTTAAAAACCTGCAGGGTACGATGGTATCTTTTTTTTTTTAGCCCTCTAAAATTTCCTTTACACATGAAACAAGTATTTCCGATTTATTGTTTGCTAGTCTAACATACAATAAACAATGGGGGGTGATGATATGAGAAACTTAACCTGGAACATTGCAGTGGTAAACAATAGAACTTTCTGAAATGATGGAGAAGTAATATGCACTTACTTGAGATCATAAATCTGTGGGCCACAACACAATAAAAGGGCAATATTTGTTGGGCATCTGAAAGGACCTTACAGAGAAAATAATGTATGCTCTAACGTCACCGATATAGCCTCATGTTAATATGTAAAATCTGTGATACCTAGGGCATGAATTATTTTTTTCTAGCTGTACTCACAGTGTAGAACACTCTTAGATGTAATCCTAACTCATCCCAGTGCATCTCAATGATAAACGCAACCTCAAACCAAACTATATTCAAAATACCGCAATTAAATGACGCCTCGTTCAGAGGCAGCAGGGCAGATTTGATGCTAGGCCACTGGAAACTTCCGTTAATCGTACGGTCTTCTTTTCAAATCAGCAAGCATCTATTTCACCAGATATACACATTTGCTTGAGGGGCCTCAAATAAACTAGGAATTCCTTTTTTAAGTGTTTTGTACCGCAGCCAGATGTGATGTTGAGGGCAGAAAAAGACGGCAGGAATAGCACCGAGGACGCGGTCGTAAGTTGGATTTTGCTGAAACACGTACACTCTGCGGCGACAAAGACGTGTGTGCAGCGGGAGAGTTGGTACTAAAGCTTGGGAAAATGTCTTCTGTGATCTCCAAGGTGGGTAACCAAGGTCCGTTCGACGATTACCGGAGCAGATGTATGATTTCAGCGCGACGCTTCCCCGGGGGCGGCACGTAACGGGGCGCTATCTGTCAGCATACATTATTATGGAGAAGGCTTTTCAGCTGACATGGCTTCGTTTATCTTTTTATATCAGCTGGGCTCACTTTCCAGCTTTCGTGGCTAACATGACAAACACTAGCACTTACGTAACCAGCATTTAAAATGAAGAGTGGCCATGTTAAAGAGAAAAAAACGAATTACGCTTATTCGGAACACGGTAAATAGTCGCAGGTCATGAGGAAAAGGGAAGGAGAGGACATTGCAACAGCACCACAGCGACAAAAACCTACCTTATACGGCGCAGGAGGCTCGAGTTTGTCGATCAGCAAACTTCCAGTGTACCCAGTGGAAACGTCCGGACAACCCTGGCGTTCTCCACAGTCACGCTCCGGTCATTTTCTGTGCACATAGACGGCATCAATCTCGTGGAGGACAAGCTTGTTGCGCTGGTAGACTGGTGGCGATAATGAACCAGACTGCTACAACTTACTGCTCTCCAGGATGTGAAAGACGAGTTGTGATTGGCCCATAATTCAGAGAGGGTTGTGTGTCAGAGATGCTGATTGGGCCATACGGTGTTGGGCGGAACTTCAGCACATTTAAAACCACAGTACAGGTTCAACCAGCAAATCACATTGGAACTACAGGCCCACAGACACCTTAAATTCAACCAAACTGCACCAAATTTCACACACTCTCTCGTTTGAATAGGCCTGATTCTTTCATCAAAACACGTGCATTAGGAAGTAGGAAAAAAATGTCAGAAATGCCATATTAATGTTAAAGAAAGTGAAGAAAATCCCTTTGTCAGGGCTGTCGACGTGCTGTTTCTTGGCCTATGTCCCATCCTAAAGTGTAGTTTTTTGTACTGCTGACAAACCAACCAACAAACAAAAAGAAGGGAAAACATAACTTCCTTGATGGTAATAATGAGGATATTTGGGTTTGTAAGGGGGCATACTGCTCCCTTTCAAGCCATCAGAGGCAAATTGGTGGATGCTATCATCTAGGTAAGAAAGGAAGTTGTTGTACACTTGTAAAAGAATGTATTCAATTCAATTCAATTTTATTTGTATAGCGCCAAAGGAGAGAGAGAGAGACGAGAGGCGAGAGAGACCGGGAACACTTGAGCACCATCAGGTTTCAGCTCTGACTAGTTATAATGGAAACAATAACAGTGTAAAGAAGTTATTGATTATTAATGATAGCAGCAATTATTTACTATTAAGTATTGTGATTAATAATAACAATAATAATAATAGTTGTTATCCTGCAGTCTGGGGTCAGAGATACCTGCAAAGAGAGAGAGAAAGAGAGAGAGAGACTATGGGGGGAAAAGGACACATGAGTGTGACCAGTATTAAAATAAATACGTATATGCTCTATGCTCCTTATATGCATGATAAAAAGCAGTCAGTTGATGGTGAATATGCAAGTTGTTTAGTGCAACAAACTGCAAGTGTAAACTAAGTCCAATAAAATCTAAAAGAAGTCTTTCTAACTCTTTAAAGTGAGGTCCTCTAAACACACACCAGTTTTTTTCATAAGACAATGAGTTTCAAACTACTAGTGACACCAGTAGTGACACTGTTGGGTTTATTTTGATTTTGATTTTAAGGTCCTGACCTTCTATGTAAAGTGCCTTGAGATAATGTATATTATGATTTGGCGCTATACAAATAAAATTGAATTGAATTGAATTGAACTACCAGGGTAGTACAATCATCATCATCACAATGCCAACCTTTATTCTGCAAAGGTATTTTGGGTGCAAATCAACTGAGCACCAATAACAATGGAATTTGTAATTGTAGAAAATAGTAAATCTGAAGTCACAGAGAAAAAGGCCTCAGGGGTTGCAAACGTTTTCTCTTACAGGAACAACAAAACATTTACACCTTATCAACTTCATTATAGGTGCACAATCCTGATGTTCCGAATCACAAATTAAAAAACTCTCTCACATTTTTTTGCTACAGCTGCTGTGGTAAATATTGCACAAAACACTTTCAGTCACTGGTTAGATATTTTCACACAAATACTGAGTTGAGTTGATTTCTTTTTTATATCAAACTGGTCAGTAAAGCAGCTGTTGTGTCACAAAGAGGAGAGAACACAGTTATCTTTGCTTGAAAGTCAGAGAAAGAGTGATGCAGTGGGAGTAAAAGCCCATCAGGCTTCAGAGGGTAATGGAGAGGGCAGATCAAGCCTCTCACCACATAAGAGATTGCTTTTCTGTTTCAGAAAGATTTCTTGTGGCAATGGAAGCTTTGAAGGCAGAAAAGATGGTCTGTGATCAATGATGCCATTATTGTGACTGCTCTGGTTCCAGTCACAATGAAAAGTCAACAGGGACCAGCATATGAGACACAGGGAACTATGAGACTGAACATGAGGGTTTGAAATGTGTGGGGGTTTTAAATGACGATGCTGACACATTTTTTTAAATAAGGTTGCTTTAAATAAGTAGATTTGGATGATTCTGTTGCTTTCCCTCAAAATGACAACGGAATTGTTTCTGTTACAACAACATATTGATCCTTGTTTCAAAAAGTTAATTTAGTCCCATACTCAAATTTACAACCTAATTCCCATAAAACAGTTATTATAAACCAATCAAATACATTAACCATCGGAGAACAAGTGCAACCATAAAGAAACTGTGTTCCCATTTGAACCTTCGTCGTATTGGATGACTAGGTATCTGATGTTTGTTTTAATATTTAATCATATATTGGTCTATCCAACCAAATATATGGATATTCAATGGACTGTTGACAACTTAATACCACTAAATAAGATACTCAGTCCCATTCAGCATTAATTGTAAGAACATTGGGTGGTGTGATGTTTGGCTAACACTCATATTTCCCATGACACTAATTTATAGTAAAGCAGCAACAATGCACCCTAAGGTAATAAGTGCCTACTGCAGTCCCCTGACATGTGAGGAGCACAGCAGGTCACTACATTGCTGATTTTTTTTTTAATAAATCAGATATTTCACACACACACACACACACACACACACACATATATATATTAGAAGTTAAACTAATCTTTATGTCTGTTTGTCTTTGTCCCTGTTTTTCTCTTGTCTCTCCTCTAGCTCCCCCCTGATTAACCGGCCAGTCATCAATGAGGTGCACCTTTGGATTGTGGATTGTGGTTCTTGAAAACTCCTGTGTCAGGATCAGAAAGGGAGCTTCCAGTGTGGGGACTGCTAGGCCTCAGCATGGGATTTTAACATTGTGTGTATTGTGTTGTTTGATGATAATAAATCCAATGGTTCTGCTGTTTTAAAGGTTTTCTGATCTTGATTGGTATCAGTGGTTGTCAGTGATGTTACATGTTGCTCACCTTGTAGGGCCAAATAATTATGGGGCGTAACAATTGGGGGCTCATCTGGGATTTGCACCCAGGACCTCTCGCACCCCAAAGCGAGAATCATACTCCTAAATCTGTAATTAAAGAAAGACATGAGACACAAGATGAACCTGCTTCAAAGTTATATTTTATCTTGTTGAATTTCAAATTATCATCCCAATATATTCTGCATTATAACCATTACAAACCTAGGAACATGCTATGGTCAAAAATCATTTTACAAGCAAGGCAAGCAACTTCCTCCAGCTACCAGTCCTTATGCAAAGACAGATATATTTCTGCACTTGAGCAAGATAAGCTAGAATACAGAAGATCTTGAAATGTCTGAATTAATAAAATGGAGCAACATTTTAATACTAATCACTCTTATTCTTGTATTTTTCTAAATGACTGTTCACAAACAGCTTCAGGATACAAACAAGTTTGTAATTTTATCTCCAGAGGGAGCACAGAAAAAACTTATGACACTTATGTGTTTTGGGTGGCATGGAGTTAGTATTATAGCCCATTGAGGAACGTGAGCCTGTGTTTTCTTGAAAGAAAACAGCTTTGATTGACAGAGTAATATACTAGCCTCACCCTGAATGTATCTATGTTAGTGTTTGGCAGACACTCAAAGAGCATACAACACTGCACTTTCACTGCAAATTCAGGTCAAATGTGTATTTCACTTCAGCCACAGTGAACTATTCTACTCCCACACACTTTATTTTGCCTATTAGAGAAAAATGATTAAAAACAGATGTCCCTTCCAATTATGATTGATTAAATAATGTTTAAAAGCAGCTGCCCAACAGCTATATTATGCAATAACTTGATAATGCTTTAGAACACACACACACACACACACACATATGTACATCTGTCTTAGTGAGGACATTCATTGGCATTCATAGCCATCGAAACTAAATGCCTAACCCTTACTAAAACCCGACATAAACTTAACCCTAAAAAAAAGTCTTAACCCTGAAAGAGTCCATTAAAAGTGGGTCAGATCATGCTCTTGTACAGTTTAAACTCATGATAAGTATTGGGGAATTGAGCATTTGTGTTTATCTGAAACAGATCAAAATATAAATACAAAAAGCAAAGTCCAAACTGGAAGTCCACAACACATCCAAAAATGATTTCCCAAATTTCCAAATGCAAAGTCTCCTAAAAATTCAACTGAGGGGGCAAAAACTCCTTGGACACCTGGAATGCAGATAAAAAAAGTTGAAGTGATTCAAAGTCAAACTCAGTCAAACTGTTTCTAGTTAATGTGTGATGAGCTCAGTTTGACTGAAATGTTATTTTTTCAGTTTTGCTCCTCATCTCTATCTGGTTTGTCTGGTCTGTCCGAATTCACCCAGTCATTCACAAACCCCTACTTTACTATATATTGACTTTTATATAGATAACTATATAGTGAGCTCATCAGCAAAGGAAAACATTGCTCTTAGACACTACTTGGCACATAGAAGCTCATCTGACTTCATTTTGGGTATCAAGCTTTCTGTGTCCTTTAAACTTGTAAAGCAGCTGGCAGCACAACAAACCTCAGTGTGTCCAGCCCATTGCAGATGTACATCACAGGGTGAGTCAAGCCAGTTAACAACAGTTCTTTGGTTTGTGGTAGAATATAAAGTTACATGACAGCTTCTAGACTCCACTGAGTCTTAAAAGGCAACACTCAGCCAATCAATTATAAAACAAGTACAATATACTACTTGTGCATACAACTCAGTACAGTGTGGCTGTGGCCAGCACAGGGGTTAGAGTGGTGTTTCTCTAACCAGAAGGTTGGTGGTTCGATTCTAGTCTTTCCAAATGCTGAAGTGTCCTTGGGCAGGATACTGAACCCCAAATTGCTTATAGAGAAAAGTGCTACACATAGATGCACTGAATTAATGTTTGAGTGGGTGAATGTAAAACAATACTGTAAAGCACTTTGAGTTATCAACAATACTCAAAAAGCAGACCATTTACAGTGGAAGACTTGATGTAAATTATAGATACGACATAAAACTAAGGAAACAGGACACCAGCTGACTGCCTTTCATGTAGCAATGATGTAGGTGATACCCACAAGCATGGACTTAAGTCAGAGGTTTATTTGACTGAATTGCTAAAGTAGCTGAACCTTAATAGTGACCCTCCAGCTTGGAATCCTTTGTTTTTTCCTGTTTAGATTTACTTTTCTTGTATGTCTGTTGCAGTTTTACGCTCAGTGCATCACCTGATTCAGCCCTAACTATAGGCTTTATCAAAAAGGAAAGTTTTTAGTTTCCCCCCAGTGTTTGTCAGTTCGTCTGTTTGCACATGGCTTTTCCTCACATTTCAGTTCTGTCTCCTTTAATAAATTTATCTCATGTTTCTGTGCTGCCTCTGGTCACCTTAAGCCTGTTTTGTTTTTTTCTCATTAAAATTCACCTTCACCAGCCTAAGCTTATGTGCCTGTATTTGGGTCCTTTCTAGCTAAACATGAAAGAGAGTGAATTTCATTGCAGGCCACTTGTGTGTGTGAGTACAACTGCAGCTGAAATATGAGGTCTGACTTTTACCGGTATTGTAGAAACTCTATGGATGATAGCTTGAGCGTGTGGTAATATTAGTAAGCATGTGGCAAATAGCAGTGCATATAGCTGTTCAATACAGCAACAAAGCAAAATAACAAGTTAGAGGTATCTCATATTATAAGAATATTAAATAAATGTTCATTATTAAACTGTGGCAGGACAAATGAGAATATGTCAGACAGTCACAGTGTAGATAATTTATGGTAAACTGTTAAGACATAGGCAAAGGAAGCATAAGCCTTGTTGGAGGTATGAGCTCTCAGAACAACTCACACACTGTAGCTCCTGATAAAAAGTGTCCACTACTGTTCAGAACATGAACTTGACCTGTCACACTACCACCTTTCAAGGTGTCTGTCAGTAATGATGTTTGACGTCATCTGTTCTTGGAAGAAAATGATTAAGGAACTTAATTAATCCACAGTCCTGAATTGCAATAAAAGTATTATAATTATGATTGATTATCATAGAGGATGATGTAACCACTAATTGCTGTGGAGGTTATATGTACGAGAAATTCCTGTGCCGACGTTATATTATGTGTGCTTCCTCTCAAACTATAATGAGCAGTATTTTGGTGAATAAGTGAGTGACGAAGTGCTCTGCAGCTGCTGTATTGCTGTGTTAGCAGTAAAAGCTGTACTAGTATATTGGTTCTATTCAAATAGAAGGTTTGTAAATGTTAAATACACTGTGTATTCTTACATAGCAAAGTGATATGGACAAACCTGTAATCATGGAAACTCTACATAAAGTTGGTGACAGCTATAGTCTCACAATGCTTAGAGGACAAAAATGACAGTTTCCAGTTAGTCAGTGGATACTTTTTTTCTTATTTTATTGACTAGAACTACACTAAAACTAATTATTTTTTGTGTGGAAAAGACTGGAACTGAAGCTAAACAAAAATCAATTATCACTAGGGTTCTGTGGAAAGCTAGACAAACCTAGTAAGCAGCTAGTGAACACAGTGGAGCACTCAGCAACTGAAGAGTTTGAAAGGCACAGTCACTAAAGCAATATTTAAGGTGTAAGTGTAAAAAGGTGTTTCTGTAATTTGTCGTGCAGTGAAAGGGCACAGTTTCCCTTCTCAGTGAACATCCAGGGTTTGCTGCCTCATCCCTTAGCTGGGATTACAGTGGACTGTCACCAGTCATTTATCAGCAGATGAACATTACTTCACTCAGAGCCAGTGTACAGACAAGCCAATCATTGATCCACTGTCATTTGAGAGCAATGCTGGAAGCCAGGACTCCTATTTATGTTGGTCTGTCATTTGTGATGTGCCTGTATGAACACTTAAGTGTTAACATTTTTAAATGTTACAGTAATGGCTAATGGCTGATGGGAGTGATGAAGTACATTGCTGAATCATATCAATGCACTCCATTAAAACATCACTCATTTTTTTTCCCTGTCTGAGACCTTCCACTAAGATGTGAATTAATGGCCATAATGGCCTGGGTGGAGTCTGCTGCTGCAGTATTTATATCCAGCATGTTGATAAGGACAGTGAGTGGTTACAACATTTTTACATCATGCTAAATGACTTTCATCAATTTTCCTACAATCTTTTTGCTACAAACAAGCCAGCAACTGGAAAGCTGGACCTAAAGCATTAACAGTTTAATTGGCCTTGACACTTAATTGTATTTCCTTCCCACTTTGGTGATTCCCTGGGGAGCTCTGGCCCGGCTGGTGCCTCATTGGTGAAACTTGAGCTCAATCAGGACAATTGACTCCTGCAATAAGGACCTCCTGATTGTGCCATGTCAGAGTTTCTGCCTCCAAGTCGAATGTCTGAGTGGGGAAGAGCTTTAGGATATGTCGTCCAGACACGCTCATCAAGTTTGGCAAAGCCGTGACTGATCATATCTTCTGTTGACGCTGCAGTAACTGATAGCTGGTCCACTGGAAATTAGAGCAGAGGATGCAGTGAATCTTCTGCTGCTGTGACATTTTCTTTACTTGTCCAGTGATATTGTATTTCTAGATACACTCACTGTAGTAAAATAATAAATACTGGTCTGTATAACAATTTAGGTGTAATGGCTGGCTCAGTAACGTTTCTTCAGAAATATGGTCCTTACATAAAGAACAGCTGCTAAACAGTCATTACATGTTTGAGTATCACAAACTCCAACGTGACCTCTGTGTTTCAATATTGTCTAATGGCACATTAAATAGGCAGACTGCCTCCCGGATCAGCCAAACTGCATGTACAATAGCAAATCATCTTGCGTAATGCCACTCAGCTAATCAAATCTATTAATTTCGATGAGCATTCTGACCAGATTCTATAATTAAAATCAAGACTGAAAGGCGTTTGCATGTTCATTCGTCAGACGGGCAGTTCAGAAACAGTATGTCATGTATGTTCAGGGGGTGTAGTGATTGTTAAAAGCAGCAATGTAAAAATAAACCATTCCAGCTCAGATTTAAAATCCTGGCAGGACATGCTAGAGTTCATAAACAAGAAAAAGTGGGCTGGGATATGAGATGAAAAGAAAGGAAGAGAAAATGATGTTAAAGCTGTTCAGTTGACATGAAATTGTTAGAAAATTGTTTGAGACTATTGAAGCTCTTATTTTATCTAAAAATCAATCACTTTTAAAATATGCATATTTTCAAATTAACTATTAGTTATGTATTTTGTTTCTACTTGACATGAGAAAAGAACATTAATTTTATATTGGAGTACTTTATAATCCCTCCTGGTCACTGCTAAAATTAACATGTATTGTTAAATATTATTGCATTATACTTTATTTGTGGGCAACAAACAGCTTGTATTTGAATGAACAGGGTAACATCTGAAGCAGTATCCTGTTCTCTTAATATTCAATTGCCCTTCCCTGCAGCAAAGAATACATAGCTGGCATGCAGGTACCAGCATGTCAAAATATTACACTGATGTGCAAACTAATGCGAATACAGTGTACCTCCCTGAACTTAAATAACCTCAACAAAAAGATAAACACTTCACTCCCATTTTTTCATGGATGTTGAGCGAGCGGTTTGCGGATGTCAGTGTTGTCAAGAGAGTAGCCCATGGTGGTGTGTTTATGGTATGGGCAGGCATAAGCTATGGACAGCGAACACAGGTTATTTTTATTAATGGCAATTTGAATGCACACAGATACTGTGGTAAGATCCTCAGGCCCATTCAAGACCAGTATTACACAGACCACATCAATAACCTGATCAACTCAATGAGAAGATGTGTTGCACTGCATGAGGCAAATGGTGGACACACCAGACTAAAAAAGAGAAAGTGAGGGACTTTGACTGAGCAGAGGCTTTGTTAACTGTCACAACTGCTTCCCAACAGGAAAAAAGTGGAGCGAAAGGGCAGACGGCGAGCTGGCACAGTAAAAACCACATGATGATTCAGAGCAGTGCGCAAGCCAGCACACTCAGAAATCACCCTCTGCAGATGCACAAACATCTAGGGTAGGGTAAACAAAGAAATTAATAACGTGTGCAGTTTTGCTGTGTGAGTCACTGACTGTGGGTGTGTAGTGATACCAGATGACAAACAGCTGGAAGTACAAAAATATCTTCCATACTGCCACGTATATTCACAGAAGCAGTATTATTTTATATATTCACATCCTATTTCTCAACACTGAGAAACTGAAGCACATAACATATCAGCTTGCAATGGATTAAAACAATGTAGTTTTCTAAAGGAAAGTTTGGAGCATGGATTTGAGATTTCAGCCAGCTGCTTTATTTTTTGGCAGTTAAAGGGGCAGTGTTCAGAGTTTCTAAGGCTCTCTTTCCAAAAATGGGATATAATCCTCATATATACTGTAAGTAATATGTCGTGATCCTAGTTTTTGTTTCGATAGAATGAGCTGTATATATTTGAAAATATCTACATGACTGCGGGTCCTTTTCCCACGACACATTGCCATGTTGCATACCATATTGCTAGGGATGCCTGGGACGGACAAACCAGTTAGAGGTGGCATCTCGCCTATGTATACTGAAGAAGCAGCTTGAATTCAACAGAAGAAAAAGAACTGCATCCTTAAAAAACATAGAAGAAGTTGGACCGGGAGGTTGTAATGAAAGGCATGTAGGATGGTAACTAAAAGAAATTATGTTGAATGGAAGATAATAGTTATAAATCCAAAACAGAAAAAACAAGGGAGCATACACAGACTTTATCAAAGAAGCGAAAATGCGACGAGATGAAATGAAACAGGGCCTAATGACAGAAACAAGCTGAAGTAAATGATAAATGGTTTGTATTTATATAAAGCTTTTCTAGTCTTGCTGACCACTCAAAGCACTTTACAGCACAGTTTATTGCCATTCACACGTGTATCAATGGGCAGCCCTTTTCTATGAGGAGCAGTTGAAGGTTCAATATCTTGTCCAAGGACACTTCAGCATACAGATAAGGAAGACGGTGATCAAACTGCCAACCTTCAGGTTAGAGGACACCCCTCAGCCACAGCCGCTAGTCTCCACTTTTCTGTTAAATAGATAATTTACTACATGAAAATGTATTCGTTTTATTACTATGCACCAGAAATACAATGTTTGTATTCAGTCAGATGCTGATATTCGTAATATTTAGATTGTTACAGATAGATTCATATTGTTATCACTTGCCTAAGATCATAGATGTAATTGTTGAGACATCCTAGATTCATTTATATTTATTTATTTTGTTTATTGAACTTCACCTCAGGATGTAAAATAATTTATTACAGGAGTAGACCACTCTGTCATGAAACACTTATTTTCTTTTTTTTCAGCTTTCAGACCGACCCTGATACATTAAAGGTTCAGTGTGCATGTTCAAATGCATCATGTCAAATATATGACTACACATGCAGTGTGCTTGATAAATTAAATGTTTTAGCTCTGTAGAGCAATACCTTATGCATTCATCACTATTACTATTCATGAAAAAGGAAACTCCTCTCCACAAGTGATACATTTCTCAGGTGATCCAACCAGCTCATTGATGCATTCTGGTTGACATACCTGTAAAAACAGATAATTTTAAGATTCAATACAAGAAAATGATTTATAGTCTGCATTTTAGGGGAGAACAGGACTTACAGACTCGAGATCCAGGTTCCTTTGGATTGGGCGAATGTAAATAGTAATAATCAGAGCCGAATTAACGCAAAGGCAAACTAGGCATGTGCCTAGGGCCCGATTGGCAGGGCGGGGCCCAGACAGAGGGACATTATGTCACATTAACGCCAGTCAGTTAAGTGCGAGGGGAGGTGAGCGGGTCAGAATATAGCGTGGCAATAAAGCTAGCAGGCAGGTCGTTTTTTGAGTAGGCTAACATTCAAGATGCTTCAAGGTGCGGCAACATCATCGCCGTCAGCGTCGTTATCATCGCCGTCAGCGTCAACATCAGCGCCGTCAGCGCTGTCAACATCAGCGCCGTCTCAGAAGGACAAAATGATGGAAGAACAGCAGCCAGCCAGATGTGCCAGAAGTGAGCCCAATATAGTTTTGACGGAGCCTCTAGACCCAGAAAGGGTATTGACAAGCTATCCATCTGATCCTGCAAAGTGGGACCAAATTGACGACAGGATGCGTGAGTACTTTGCACTAAACCATCCCTGTCAAAATATTGGAGATTTTTCTGCATCACAGAGGAAATATGGAGACATTAACCAAAGCTTAACTAAGGAACATTTCTTTAGAAAAAAGCTAAATGGAGAAATCCTGTCAAGAAAATGGTTAGTGTACTCACCGTCTACTGGCACTGTATTCTGTTACTTCTGCAAGTTGTTCAGTATAAGAGCCAATCAATTTGTCACTGGATTTAATGATTGAAAAAACTGTGCTAATCGCTTGCATGAACATGAGAATAGTATGGATCATCGCACTGCTGTGCTGAGTGCATCATCACTTGGAAATAAAAATGCACGCATAGATTCAAACATAGCACAGCAACAGGAGTCTGAGAGAGCATACTGGCTCAACATTTCGAAACGTGTAGTGGCAACTATTCAGTTTCTTTCTTCGCAAGGACTGCCCTTCCGTGGGGACGATGAGTTAGTAGGATCACCCCACAATGGGAACTTTTTGGGCTGCTTGGAGTTAATTAGTCGCTTTGATCCACTTCTGTCAGAACATCTAGCCAGATATGGAAACAAGGGCAGGGGAAATACCAGTTACCTGTCCTCTACAGTTTGTGATGAGTTTATTCAGCTGATGGCTGAGAAGGTTCTGCGTGCGATTGTAAAAGAAGTGAAAGATGGCAAGTATTTCTCCATCATTGTGGACTCAACAACTAACGTCACACATGTTGATCAGCTCACTTTGATAATTCGCTATGTCCTGAAGAAAAGTGGGGAGCCTGTCGAGAGATTTTTGGAGTTCATACCACTACATGGTCATACTGCAGAAAACATGGAGGAAACACTCAAATCAGTTAAAGGAACTGGACATTGATTTGATGGACTGTCGTGGGCAGGGAAATATTCTGGACTGCAGGCAAGAATAAAAAATGTAAATCCTAATGCTGACTTCATACCATGTTCTGCACATTCTCTTAATTTAGTTGGTGCATTTGCAGCAGAATGTTGCCTAGAAGCAGTTTCATTTTTTGGCTTCACTCAAAATCTCTACAACTTTTTCTCAGCTTCAACTCGGCGGTGGGAGATTTTAACAGCCCACCTCACAAAATGTGAGCGAGGTCTGACACTGAAGAGCCTTTCCGGCACAAGGTGGTCTGCGAGAGCTGATGCAACAAAAGCTCTGAGATTTGGCTACAAAGCTATTCAGGATGCTTCGAATGAAATCGAAGTTGACCATGGAACCCCCAGAGCTGCTCAATATGAGGCGAGTCAATTAATAACAGTGATGGACACCCTTGAAACTGCAGTTATGACAGTACTGTGGGATGACCTGCTGAGAAGAATCAATTTAACCAGCAAAGCATTGCAGCAGGTACAAATTGATGTATGTACTGTTCCTATTCTGTACAGTTCACTCATAGAGTACATAGGACAGGCCAGAAAGGATTTCGATATCTATGAAGTAGAGGCCAAGACTCTCACAGCAACAGAGGGATACAAAGCAGATAGCCAAGGAAGACGAGTAAAGAAAGTTGTGTTCGGGGAGCCTGCAGGTCCAGAGGTGTGGCACTCAGGCCATGAAGCATTCCTGAATGACACACATTATGTCATCTGTGACTGCTTGTCACAAAAATTGAAACAACGCAAAGACGCATATAAAAATGTGGAGGAGAAATTTGGTTTCCTTACTAAAACGAAATCAATGGACATTGAACAAATCCCTGCAGCCACAGAAAAGCTGAAGAAAATATACCTTCAGGATCTTGAGGAGGACTTTACAGCAGAGTTTTGCCACTTCATCTCAATGGTAAAAGATGAAGAATCAGTCATGGCCACGTACAAGACGCTCCTAAAGCTAGGCTTCTGGGATGCTTTCCCTAATGTGGACATTTGCCTTTGTGTTATGTGTGGGGGGAGGGAGTTCTATAGCCTGGGTGCTGAGCAGCTGAAGGCTCTGGCACCCATGGTACTGAGTTTTGACCTGGGGACGGTTAGCAGTCCAGCAGAGGTTGAGCGGAGGGTTGGATGAGAACAGGGGTGATGTGGTCTGATGATTTGGTACAGGTGATGATTTGGGCAGCCGAGTTCTGAATGATTTGCAGTCTGTTGATGAGTTTGGTGGGGAGTCCGGTGAGGAGGGCATTGCAGTAATCGATGAAGGATGTGACAAATGCGTGAACCAGGATTTCGGTGCTGGATTGGGTCAGGGATGGGCGGAGTCTGGAAATGTTGCGGAGGAGGAAAAATGCAGTCGGAGTGATGTTTTGAATATGGGGTGCAAATGAAAGGGTGCTGTCCAGAATGATGCCGAGGCTCTTGACTTGGGGGGTGAAGGGTACAGGGAATCCGTCGACGATGATGGGTGGAGCTGGGGTGCGTTGTGATTTGGTGAGGGTGGATTTGGAGCCGATGAGCAGGGCCTCGGTTTTATTGCCGTTCAGTTTCAGAAAGTTTCTGGTCATCCAGCTCTGGATGTCACCAAGGCAAGTGATGAGGAAGGTGGGAGGGATGACAGCAGTGGGTTTGGAAGAGATGTAGACCTGTGTGTCATCGGCGTAGCAGTGAAAATGGACCCCATGGTGACGGAGGAGTGAGCCCAGGGGGAGGAGATAGATGGTGAACCAAGACTGACCCCTGGGGGACACCCAGTGAAACACCTGAACACCCAGACTTGTGGTTCCTTAGTTGCACGAATTGTTGGCAGTCAGTGAGGTAAGATGTGAACCAGGAGAGTGCAGCACCAGTGATCCCAATGCCAGCCAGGCGGTCCAGGAGCAGAGGGTGGGAGATGGTATTGAACGCTGCGCTTGTTAAATAAAAGATCTGATCCGTAATACAATGAGGTTACGCGTTTCGTATGTAAAGGAGCCCATTGATGTGTTGTCAGACTAAGGAGATCATAGTGGTATATCAATCTAACTTTGGTTTGATGCAGGGTCAACCCAAGTCCCAGGTCATAGGTCATTGTTGTCCATGCTGTACTACTTATGTGTTTTATCTGAATTTTTAGAGGAAGTGAAGGCAGAGGATAGTCTCTAGAATGGACTGATTGACCCATATATGTGATATGTGTGTTCGACGATATAACAGGGATAGGACCGAATGGGAGTTCATTTAATACCTTCTGCAAGACCAGATTGAACTCTTGTAGTGATCGTGATTTAGGCTTCCCTCTCCTCTTTCTTCCACGCCTTCTTTGTTCAGCGCCGATATCCGAGAATCCGGTATCCGAGAATGTATCTAATTCATCTAATCTCTCCATTAATAGTTAGCAGGGGCAGACGGGTTCAACCGGAAACAACGCATTGTGATAGGGCAGTTCCTTTGTCATGTCCTGGTATACATCATCTATTCCATTGTCATGAGTGTTCATCTCCAGGGTAACATTATTCTGAACCTGAACTGGGAATTGTCCTGTGACCAATTTTGCTGTTTTCTTTAGCATTACAGAAACAATGGGGAGCACACAGCACATCACCACTGCCACTATTAATAGAAACGTCCCCAAAATGTAATGACAAAGTTGAATCTAATCTAATCTAAAAAAATCATTCCGATCATCTGAAGGATTTTACGCCATGACAGGTTTCTCAGCCAATCCCAAATTTGTGAACGATTTGGTGTTCCAATTGGAATTAGTCACATGTTCACCTCTCATTTGTTTCAAATCCTGCAGTAGTTCCGTGAGGTTCCCCTCATCCCCGGTTACCATGGGAATGACTACGCAACACTCATCCTAAAAATAACTGCAGATGCCATGCTCCTCGGCTGTTAGTCTGTCTAGGATAAACCTATTTTGTAGAGTAATTTGTGTTGTAGCATGCAGTTGTGAACTAAGTCCCTCCAAAGCTGCAATTGTATAATTCAAAAATCTTTGTTGGTTATACCAAATTTAATTTACCCATCTGCTGTTCCGTACTGTGTACTGTGAATTCACTACAGTTCCCACCATTGGAATCCACCCTATTGATTGTCCTGTTACTATCAAATCTTCTGATATTGCCTGATGGTCATCTGGAACCCCAATGGGTTCTTGGTTCCAAGCTATGTATATGTTATCATCTTTTTTCTGAATTTGTTCTTGGTTCCAAGCTATGTATCGGTTTGGATCTCTTCTGTCCTTTTTCAGATTCTTTTAATCCTTTATCACTGATTACGGTTATTTGTCCTGTCAACATGACAGGCGCACATAGACCTGTCCAGTTTTTAGGTAGAGTACACAACCAGAACACATCTGCCAGGGGCCTGGTACCATTTTCGAGTGTCGGAAATGGGTGCATAGAATTTAACGTATTATTGCTTATTAAATAAAGGTTATTGGCATCATATACAATTTGTTCACACCGCATAGCTGCTGTACCAGTGGAGCTATAGACCTTAAAAGGATAATGTGTTACGGTAAGATTTGTATCTCTCAGGAACCTAGAGCTCCACCAAGTGTGCATTCGGTTAGGGCGTAAATACTGTAGGAACTTCCAGCTAATTTGGAAACCATCTTCTGTTGTCACACGTGCAATTAGTCCTGATTCATAGAGGGTCGATATATCTACTCCCAATTTTTCTAGTGTCTGGTTAACAATCTTTGGTCTGATTAGAGTGGCAAGCCTGGTTAATTTCCTTTTCATTGTCACTCCTCTAGCGATACAGTAGGGATGTACATGTTATCTGCCACTACAGTGAGAGGAGGTGGCCATGATTCAAGTTCACTGTTTAATCTTCTAGGACAGACAGTTGTATTTGTAAGCCACCCGATATTTGTCCAGGCTTCCCAGCTTGCCTTTACAGTTACACAGTGAGCAAAACAAGTTGCTCCTTTTCTACACGCCTTCAAATCCATTCCCGGAAGGGCTGTTACTTTAGGTACCTTCTTTGAATTATGGCAGGTAATGCAAGCCTCTGAGCTGACCTGTCTGGTTGAGAATTTCATCCACTGGTAGAACAAATTATTTTCCCTTCCTAGTATTTTAAGTTTCCCCACCTGTTGTACTATGTCCTGTAGACTTCTTGATCTACGACGTACAATCTGTAATTTTATCAATTTGGTTGTGGTTACTGCAGTTACTTTTCGTCCCGAATTAGTGTCTGTGCATTGGCTGAGAGAGCATTGCCTCACCAACATTGTTAGTCCTTCTGTCAGGCATTGCGGATGAAGTGGCTGCACGTCTATTTCTATGCCCTTCGGCCCGTACATTAATGTCTGATTGTCTTGGGTTGACCGTACATATAGGAGTGCGATTGGTTTGTCTACCTACTGGTATTTTGCCTTTTGCGATTGCCACCTGTCCGGCGGCCATGGCACACTCCACCAGCTGTTCTCATTCTGTGGGGGTGTTGTTCAGCTCACTCAGTACTAGTGTTATCCCTAAAGCTAGCAACACAACTAAGGTCCTTCCAAAGTCTAGCCATAGCATGCTTCTGTCTTTTTTTACTTCTCCCCCCTTTCCCATATAAATGTTTCCCAGTTGAACACGTTATATGGGTCACACTCTGGTGGGGCCGTTGGTTCTGTTGAGGTCCCTTCTCCTGGGTCTGCATCTGGACCCCCACCCCCGAAATCTGGTTCTGTTTCTGGGCTCTCAACCCTGGGATCTGGTTCTGTATCTGGGCTCTCAACCCTGGGATCTGGTTCTGTATCTGGGCTCTCAACCCTGTGATCTGGTTCTGTATTTGGACTCTCAACCCTGTGATCGGGTTCTGTATCTGGAGACCCTCCCTCATCGCTGGAGTCTGAGCTAAGTTCTTGGCTCTGTTTGGATGGCAGGGAGCCACCACTTGGGCTTCTGCTCTCACGTCTCTGCCTTTCTGCCAGTCTCTTTGAGCGTCTGTCTCCTTGCGGTCTTTGGGGCTGTCTACCTCCCAGTTGGGAGGCGTCACCATCCCTTTCTGGTTCACGTGCTGACACTCCTGGATCTCTGGCTCTGCAGCAGTGATTTAGATGGAACCACACTTTCTTACCCTCAACCTTCAGTGCAGTTGGCGTGGCTAGGATCACCTTGAATGGTCCCTCACGCCTGGGTTGATCCCACTTTCGTTTGAACACCTTTACGTAGACCCACTTGCCTGGTTCGATCCTTTGTAGCTGTTCGGGAATCTCAGCACCTTTGTCTTCAGATACAGCTTTTATCTGTTGAAACACTGTTTTGTGTATTTGGGTTAGATGTTTCAAATAACATGTCAATTCTCTTTGGCATTGTTGAAGTGGTGGGCCTTCATAAGGTCCCCTAAGATATGGAACCGGCATTGGTCTCCCAGTAAGCATTTTGTGTGGGGTTAAGTTTGTTAGTCGGTCAGTTTGTGAGCGCATAGACATTAAAGCCAGTGGCAATGCATCCACCCAATTCACCTTATATTGGCTGTCAGCTTTGATTTGAGCTAATTTGGCTTTTAAAGTACCATTAGCCCGTTCTACTGCCCCCTGTGATTGTGGGTGGTATACACACCCAAATTTCTGTTTGATGACCAGCATTTTCAGGGCTATCTTAATTGTATCAGCCACAAAGGCTCCATTATCTGAGCTGATGGTATCTGGGAGTCCAAATCTTGGAAAAACTTCTTTGCTCAAAAATTTTGCTGTAGACCTAGAATCGGGTTCTTTAGTTGGGACGGCTTCTATCCATCTGCTAAATCTTTCTACTACTACTAGGATGTCTCTGAAACCCTTCACCCTTTCAGTCATATCTATGTGTTCCATCATTAAATGTCGAAATGGACCTTCTGGTGGTGGTATGTGTGCTAAGGGTGCAGAAAATGCTTTCCTCACATTGTGATGAGCACACACATCACATTCATGTAATGTTCTATCTACTGTGGCTGCTAAAAATGGCATCCACCAGACTTTCTGAAGTCATCTTATAACCTCCCCCCTTGTGCAATGGTCAGCTCCATGTGCAATTTTCAACAATGAGTGTGGGAGAACAAAATGTCCTTGCATGCTACGCCACAGACCATTTTGAGGTCCAACAACTGTAGTTTTAAGGGCTCCTCTTTTGAGCCATATGGATTGTTCATAAGGACCAGCGTTGTCTTGAGCTAATATAAGAGATGCTAAATTTTTGAGGGGTTCACAGTCCTCTGCTACTAATATGGGTCCTATACAGGTGCTGGTGGCTACTCATTTAGCTGCTTCATTAGCCAGATTGTTGCCTTTCGCTATGCGGGAGTCTGTTTTTTGATGTGCTGCACATTTAATAATTGCTAAAGCGACTGGAAGAAGAATAGCATCTAATAATGCTGAAATAGCCTCCCCATGTGTTACAGGGGTGCCGTCTGCTCTCAGAAAGCCTCTTTGCTTCCAGATGATGCCATGTATGTGACACACAGCATAGGCGTATTGAGAGTCTGTATAGACATTGAGAGTCTTACCTGCTGTCAATTGACATGCTGCTGTCAGAGCCTTGATTTCAGCAAGCTGCGCTGAACAAGGTTGAGGAACTTTGGTAGCTTGTACTTCTTTGAAAGAGTTATCAGATTATTAATTGCACAATAGCATAACCAGCGTAGGTACTAGTGGCATCTCTAAAACAAGAGCCATCTACGAAGAAAGTAAGTTGTGCTGCTATAGGCTGGTTATGCAAATCATCACAAGGTTTTAAGAACACATCTATGGTCTGAACAGTCATGTGGTGTACCCTCGGTAGGAATCGTCATCCGTGTGGCCGGATTGACTGTGGCACAGCGCTGTATAGTGAGTTCAGGTGCAAAGAGAATTACCTCATAGCCAGTTCTTCTGGCTTGGGTTAACACAAATCTGGGACTGGTAATTAGTGCGTGCAGCTGGTGAGATGTATACAAAATAGTAGGGTGACCCATGGTCACAGCTGACGCTTTTTGAAAGGCAAAGGCAGCTGCTGCCAATCCCTTATAACAGGGAGGCAGGCCCATTTCAATATTGTCCAGCTTGGTGCTGTAATATGCAAGTGGTTGCTTACCAGTAGGAGTCTCCTGGATCAAAACAGCACACGCATATCCTGCTTTTTCTGCAACATACAAGTGAAATACTTTATTATAATCAGGGTTACCAAGCACAGGTGCCGTTTGCACATCCTTTTTTTTTTTACCCTTCTGCTTCAGCTGTCCATAATAATTCAGCTGAGCCATTGTTTTGTCCTGCTACTCGGGTTAAAGCTCGCAGCGGGGCAGTTTTAATAGCATAATCGCAGATCCATGGTCGACTAAACCCTGTCATCCCTAGAAATGACAACATCTGTCCTACCGTCTGCGGTTTGGGAGCTTTTGTTATAGATTCAATCTGTGAGGGTGCTATAGCACGTTTATTACCACAAAGCAGTCAACCCAAGTATTCACCTTGGGGCTGACAGAACTGTAATTTATCTTTACTGACTTTGTGTCCCCCCTTGGCCAATGCAGACAGGACTGAGATTGAGTCTTCCTCACACTGAGATTTAGTATGGCTACATATTAAAAGATCATCGGCATATTGAATGACAGTGCTTGTTACCTTCAAGTGTTGCAGGTCATGCGCTAGTACTCTATTAAATATTGTGGGACCTTCTACATATCCCTGTGGAAGATGAGTGTATGTGTACTGTTGTCCTTGATATGTAAAAGCAAAAAGGTGACGTGAGTCTGGGTGGAGTGGTACACTAAAGAAAGCAGAACACAGATCAATCACTTTGTACCAACATGCTTGGGGTGGAATATTTGAAAGTAGTGTGTGTGGATCTGGGACGATGGGTGTCTCTGCATCCACAATGGAATTGATTACCCACAGATCATGCACTAATCTATAGTTTTCTGAATTGTGTTTCTTGATCGGATAGATGGGCGTGTTACAGGGGCTTTTAGTTTTTATTAATAGACCAGCTGCTATCAGACCGTCAATAGTGGGCTTTATACCAGCTATTTGTTGTTTTAGAGGATACTGCTTTTTATATGGTAACACTATATTTGGTTTCATTGTAACAAGGTGTGGTCGTGCTGACTGTACTAGCCCTACATCTGTTTTATGTTGTGACCAAACTATGTGAGGTACTTTATTTAGTAATATGCTATGTTCCTCAGAATTAGATATTTGTGCCAGGGGCCTACTGTTCAACAACACTTGGGTGGCTCTGCCTTCATCAAAAGTTTGTAAGGTTATTCGAAGGTATTGTCCATGAGAGGAAACATGGATGCACTTATCCTCTGTGGGGTGCCAGACAGTCACCTGTACAGCATCTTTCCCCATCGGGCCTAGGTCACATGAGTTGTGGCATTCTGTGACCAGCAGGGTGACATGGGGAGTGGAATTAGGTACCTGGAACCACTGATAAATTTGTGGGGGGAGTGTTGCTGCTGCTGCCACTCCTTGTGGCCCCACATAGATATGGTGGCATATGACATTGGCTATTCTATTTGTCATCTCACAACGCGTAGTCAGCGCGTTGTTGTGTGGCATCATACAGGAGAGTGCAATGCAATGGTGATTGTGGCATGTAGACAGGTCCCAGCTGTTGCATTACTTTATCCTTCCACTTGTGCCACTGTTGCAGCAGGTCAGACTCTGTTGGCAATTGAATCCAATAGACGATAGGCTGTACGTGGGCAGCTGGTTGTTTTGTCTGTACTACTTGTTGTGACATCATCAATTTGCTGGCTGGCTCATCCAAGAAGTCAAGTTCCAGACCACCTCGGGTGCATTGGATGCTTATTTTCAGGGGACACAGGATATCGCGTCCTAAGAGATTGATGGGCGTGTTTTCTGAATACAATAGGGGTGCTGATATTGACTTGCCTGCTATTACCATATGTATTGGTCGTGTCAGGGGAATCACCTAAGTCTTCCAAGAGAAACCTATGGTCTTGATGGATGAGTCAGAGAGGGGGAGCCTGAAGCCATCTCTTCCAATACAAGAATATGTGGCTCCTGTATGTACCATAAAAGCATTTTCTTGATTATCTATTATAACGGCAATAGTTGGCTCATCCACGGGCTGTAGTGATACGACCGGTGTCATGTGCTTCCCCTCTGGTTCCTCTTGGCACCCCTATTGCCAGTTCCTAGCAGGGCCAATCCATGGATTAATGGGACAGTCTCTCCAACAGTGTCCTCTCTGCTCACAACCCCAACATAACAGCTCTTCATCGTGATTTGTATCCAATTGATTGTTGGACTGTGGGGGGCGATGAGGGAGTTTGGGGTTCGGTTCACCATGGAGTAATTCCTCCACCTCCGATAAGCATCGCTCCTCCAAGGACTGCTCTCCTGTTGTCCTCATGGTGCCCAACAATGTCAGGTTCACCACCTGTGATGGCTTTACTGAGGCTTGCAGTTCTGCAGCCCTTTAATGTAGCTCTGTTGTAGCAATCCCTCTCCCTTCCCCATTTTACCTCCCATAAATCCTTGTCCTCGCCTGCCAGTCTAGGAATTTCCGGCTCAGGGCGAGCTCTTGTCCTTATTAATATCAATATTTTACTTACTGTTACTCCTTTCTTTATAATAGCTTTTCTCGTGGGATTGATCTCAAATTTTCAGACCTGTTTTCTGCCGGGGTTTTATATATCCAAATTTCCCCGTTTCCCACTCTACACTCCTGGGGACAACGTTTATGTCAAGCCTCGGATCTACTGCTGCTCTAGTTCGAACTGCTATGGTCAATCCTTCAGGAATCCTCAAAATTAGATGCAAAGGGAATGTGGCTGTTGCAGCTGGTTGATTACACAAGTATTCTAGTATGGGTGCTAAAGTGTAGGGAACCCACAGACCACGTATTATAGTCTCCCACGGGATGACAGGAAATTCTTCCTTTGTCTGTTTTAAGTTTATGATCTTAGTGATCTGCCACAATTTTTGACAAATTTCTTGCTCAGTTTGCCAATTTTCTACACCATCCTTATCATAGTAGGTTCTTTCCAGCCAGAAATGTGTTCTTATACCTTTTGTCTCTCTATCTCCTTGTGTTACAGGATTAATAATTTCGTCTTCACTACTACTGCCCTCCCTTTGTTCTTCCATTCACTTTTATCAAGTCAGGTCTTCTATTAATCTCCACAGAACTCCACTGAAAAATAAAATAAATACTATTAAAGTCAATATACCCAGGATTATATGTCCTCCTGTTGTCCTATTTTCTATTTGCTGTAGGTTATCAATTTTTAATTTATTAATTAGTTATAGTATATTCTTTTCTACTAACACTTTCTATTAGTTATATAAAATCTTTCTCCACCAGTCTAGTGTTTCTGGTTATTAAAACACTGTCCAACCCGGTGAATGCAGGGCGCAGGAGATTTATGCCATTCCGCCTGCCGAGTCACCGTGCCTCTGAGCAGGGCAACCGGGCAGTTGGCCAGGATTAACCACACCAACTGCCCCTTGTAATGAATATGCTGCTTGTGTATTCACCTGCTATGTCTCCGCCTCGCCCCGCTAAGAGTGTGTGTGTGTGCATGTTTGTCAGATAATTTATGGTTCTTTTATTAGCTTGCTTTTTCTATATTTTTCCTTTTTCTTTTCTGGACAGTAATTTTCTACTCTATACTACTTTGTAGCTCTTATCGCCTCTCTAGTGATTTTGTGCACTTTATTGCCGTCCCTAAGGCCGCTTAGCGATCTTCTTCACTCACTCTGGTGACGGCTGCCTGTCCCTCAGGCAGAGCGCGCTATTCAGGTTGTTTGCCCGTTCAGACCTCCCTTGTTCGGGGAGCGGCAGCCACAAACACCTCACTATCTTAATCTAGGTCGTTCGCCCGTGCAGACCTTTTATCTTACAAGACGGTATCCACAAACGCCTCATTCTCTCGAGACAATAAGAACAACATAAGAGACAAATGAGACAAGTGTGCCCTGTTTGACTTGATACAGTAATATCACCACAAAATCCTGATACCTTACAATCCTGAGTGTTCTCATTTGATTTTACTCTCTCCGAATTCACTTCCTTCACATCAGAGATATGAGCTCTCTACCTCAGAGAGTTGTTTTATATCTTTAAATACACTTCCTCTACATTAAAGATTTATGCTCAGCCTTTCACACCCCCTTCGGCTCACTGTTAACCTTCAAACAGCTTTTAACACGCCTAACCACTGTTATCAGTTAACATGCAACCCATATGACAAAACATTGATTCATACATTCACTCTTTCTGCACCATGGTTACATAGTCAGAGACACGGACACTTTTACATGCAACATATAGAGCTGCCTTTAAGTTCTTGACCTTCTTTGATCCTGCATTTGAATTTTTAGAATGGGTTAGGTTCAGTAGAGGTGAGTCTTTTGAAAAGATCTTTTACCTGGGCGGACACACTCTGCTCACAGACACCCTTGGAATTGACAGAAAATAAAAGGCTCTGCTTACCTTATTAATTTGGTAGCTATGGGTCTGAGAAGCAGGGCACGGCCGTCCAGGCGTCGGATACTCGACTCTGTCCTCACCTGGCTAGCTCGCTAAATTTGTTGTGGTGTGGTGACTAAGTTTCACTCGTGATCCAAAAGTCCAAAAATTCAGTTGAATAAAAAGCAGGAGAAGTCAACTTCAAAGCAGCACAGTTTATTGTCGACAAAAAACCCGAGAGCATTCAGTAGCGAGCCGGAGCTTCACCAGAGAAGAACTCTGCCTAACAGTAGTGTGGTGCTTTCTTATAAACCCTTTAGAGACCACACCTGTCCGCATTTCATTGGTTTATCATTATTTCGAGGCCACACCTGTCAGCAGGTCATTGGTCTATCGTTTCATCGTGGCCACACTTGTCAACATTTCATTGGTCAATTTTGCTAGCCCTGGAAATTTCCACTGTACGTGTTGGGATCTTACACTGGTTTTGCCCAGACATGCCAAGGCATGTCTCTTTTACTTTTAAACAGCTTTGCTTATTCTTGACACCATTATCTTTTGTTTAATCAGCTTCTATTTTTTAAAAAGATATTGTGCTTATTTTTGACACCCTTATGTTTCAATTTGGTCAGATTGCCTTTTTTAAAAAGATTAATATTTCTTCACACAACTTATACAATCACCTCATACTGTTTGTTACACACAGAATATATGGTTTGATTCGTAATTTCTTTCACAAACTTAAATCATGTAGTAAATCATGTTTCAATCATACCTTATTTTGTAGTGCAGATTTAAAGGTACATAGTGACATTCATATGTGACATGGTTTAATGACCAAAAATTATACTACAGGCTGAGGTCGAGGAGGATGAGAATAGTGAGTAGTCCAGAATCAGCTGCACAGAGGAGGTCGTTGGTGATTTTGACCAGGGCTGTTTCGGTGCTATGTTTTGGATGGAAGCCGGATTGGAAGGGTTCATGGAGGTTGTGTGTGTCGAGGTGGAACTGTAATTGTGCGGCAACCACCCCTTCAAGTGTTTTAGAGATGAAGGGGAGATTAGAGATGGGCCGGTAATTGTTAAGGACAGCTGGGTCAGCACCGGGTTTTTTCAGGATGGGTGTGATGGCATCCAGTTTGAGAGTGGGGGGTACAGTACCAGTGGTGAGGGAGGAGTTAATTATGTTGGTGATCATGGGGGAAATGGACGGCAGACAGGTTTTGACAAGGGAGGTGGAAATAGGATCGAGCTGACAGGTGGTGGTTTTGGCTTTTAAGATGAGTTCCGAGATGGTAAGCTCTGATACTGGGGTGAAGTCGGAGAGGGAGCTGATGAGAGGTTGGTCAATGGTTATCGTACAGGGCGGGTCGTTTGAGGGGGTGCAAGATGAGGCCAGTTGTTGGTGAATGGTGTTGATTTTGGAGTTGAAGAAGTCCAGGAAGGCACTGATCGGTAGAGATGTCTGAAGGGAGGTTTTTAGGAAGCTGAAGTATGTGGCTAACTGTTGAGAAGAGGAGTCTGTTGTTACCTGTACCAGTGTTGATGAGGTTGGAGAAGTACGAAGATTTGGCAGTGGTGAGGTCGTTCTTCAAAAGGTACAGCTTTGTGGTCAGAGATGGGGAAATCAGTGACATTAAGGTTAGTGGGAGTGATGTCAGTACAGTAGATTAAGTCCAGTATATGACCTTTGTTATGGGTTGGGAGGTTAATATGTTGTGTGATACCAAGACAGTCCAGGAGTGATGTGAAGTCTTTAGCAAAGATACTGGATGGGTTGTCAGTGTGGATGTTGAAATCGCTGAGGAGGATAACAGTGGGAGACATTGCACATACAGATGTTAGTAGTGATGAGAATTCTGTGAGGAAAACAGCAGAGGGTTTAGGTGGCCTGTAGATGGTCACAATGATAGTGGGTTTGGGGCCTGTGAGTTTTACAGCTAAACATTCAAAGGAGGTGTGATGGGGGACTGTGACAGCAGTGACTTTGATGTTATCACGGTGAAGGAGAGCGAGGCCACCCCCCCTCCCAGTAGCACAGGATTTACTAATAAAAGAATAACCAGGTGGCACAGCCTCATTAAGCTGGGAGAAGTCGTTTGGTTGTTGCCAGGTCTCAGTAAGGCATAGAATGTCTAGGTTACGGTCAACAATAAAGTCTGCGATCAGCAGAGCTTTGTTACTGAGGGATCTGATATTCAGCAAACAAAGTTTCAGAGAGGTGTGTAAGTGGTTGCTTTGAGCAGGGGGGACAGTACACTGTGATTGACAGGACGGACAGGGTGGGCAGTGCAAGGAGGGGGGTGGGGCCCAGTGGACCAGAAGGAGCGGATGTTTGTGTTGCTGTTGTGTTGGGTATATTGAAAGTTCCGTCCAGAGCCTTGGTGGATGTATCTTAGTCGTTTGAGAATGTAATGGTGGGATGCAAGCTGAGATGGGGGGGTCCTTGAGAAGGTCCGGAAACGTAACATCTCCAATGCCGAGTAACTGACCGGCAGAGCTGCGCTTGTGAGAGCAAAACATAGCGCAATCCAAAGGAACAGGTTAAAAATCACCATGATGTGAGATTGGCAACGACGTAGTCCAACGGTAGATGGTCCAGGTGATTGTGGTGAAACCAAAGAGCCAGCGCAGCAGAGGCAGAGGAGTGGAGCGTGCTGGTAGTAGCTTCGCTGGAGACAGGGAAACACGTTGGTTGGTGCCGGGGATTAGCAGCCGGCTAGCCGGCTGGCAGGTGGACACTGGCGGGTATCGGTGTAGCAGGGAGGCGGCGTCCTCCTCATTGACAGCAATCCGCGGGTGCAGTTAAGCGTCCAGGAGAGCTGGCAGGTTGGCGGCGGACCGGTCTGAACGGATGTGCTTCGTGGGGCACACCAGAACAGGCTATCCAGCCACAGGTGAGCCCTGTACTGGCGAAGCTAGCTTCTGGCTAACGAGTGGCAAGGCAGTAGCAGCAGACAGGTAGAGGCTGTTTAACTGCTGTTTCGGTGTCGCAGAGCCGAATCAAACAGATGGGTTTGAAGTCCAACATTCATACGAGACAATCTTGTTGAATCAATATGAAACATCAAAGTAGTGAAAACAGCGGGGGAGGCGCGGCAGCAGCTTGCCAGCGGTCCCTCCACGATGTTTTGCAGAGGAGCTGCTACTACAGCACAATGTCTTTACATATAGGCTTTGCCTTAAATATGGCCATAAATATGACTATTTCCTTGTATAAATGTAGTCCTGTGTACTAAATAAAAGTACTATACGCTATGAAGCCGTGCATCTGCCGCCCCTGCAAATATTTCACAATAAAACCATTTTTTAAAAGCAAAAAAATAGATTTGGTCAACAGAAAGGATGGGGTGCATTTATTTTGAAAAGCTAACAGAAAGTGTTGCAATCATTTATAAATTCAACAGAAAAACATTAAAACTCTGGTGAAAGATCATTTTCTCTGTTCATTCTGCTGTGAACCACAAAGTTTATCTGTCTATGACACAGACCTACTTACAACACTACCTTAACCTGTTTGAAAGTAAAAGCACTCCAGTGTTTCTCTTTCTAAATCTATTCATCTGTTCTAACAGGGCTTTGATTGTTGTCGGCAGACCGGAAAATGCACATTTAGACTGTAGAGTCCTGACATTTAGTTTTGTACATAATCTGTATTGAAGGTAATGCAGGACATAAACCAGTAGGTCCGCCGCCAGTAGTACCTGTGAACAATAGACACACAGCTGGACCTGTTGCATTCGTTAATGACGATGGTTGATGAATGACAAGACGCACACTGTCCGTAACATGTCGTTTACTTCAGACGAACACATAACAATGACACACACGGTGTTACCCTCTAACTCCCCCATGTAGCAACAACCCTTAAGAGTTCCCATGACACCTCCCCCTTTTTGTTAGACATCTACTCCCTTTACCCCATAACACACTTTAACCTAGTAATATCTCTTTTACTTGTAACTCAAACATTTTCAAGTATATCAGAACATTTTCAATGAACAATTCTTATAGTACTCTTATGGAACCCATCTTTTTCAGTACTATCATAGAAAACATTTTATGTGTTATACTCTGTCTCTCTCTGAGAACAGAACTGTCTCTTAAATCAGAGTCTTACAAGTCCAAACGTACTGGAGGACGTGCCACTCTTCCTGATTAAGTCACATATGATGTGTTAGTGCTCTCAGTATGTATCTGACTGTTAGTGTGTCTGGTACCCTGAACTGATGCGTGACTGGGTGTCAGTGTTGCTTGTATCTGTGGATGTATGATGTACCTCAGGTACTGTACTCTGAACTAGTGGGTTGTGAAGTGTGCGCATGTGCGTACGATTTCTCCTGACCTGTCCATCTTCTGTGTCTATTATGTCTGACCTTGGTGTTGAAGCCTGTTGTAAGACAGTCCCTTGTTGTTTTTCCCTGGGAAGCCACACCTTTTGGCCACACTGCAGTTGTGATAAATGTCGCACTGTTCGCAGCGGTTGTATTGCCGACACAGGTTCACCTTTGTCTGTTTCTCAGACTTCCTGAATTCTCTGATGTTTGGCCAGCAAGGAGAAGGGTCACCGGGAGCTGTGGTATGTTGGAGCGTATCTGTCTCCCCATAAGGAGCTGTGCAGGGGAATAGCTGCTTTCTAGAGGTGTAGAATGATAGGTCATCCCGCTTTGCTTTCTCACCTCCTCCTTTCCACAGTCCTTTCACAGTAGCCACTGCACGTTCAGCCTCCCCATTTCCCTGCGGATATCGTGGACTACCGGTCACATGGTTGAACCCATAATTAATGGCGAAGGTCTTAAAGGGAGCTCCACTGTATTGTGGCCCATTGTCAGACACCACTGTCTCTGGTGTTCCATGGCAACTGAAAACATCCTTCATAGCTGCCACAACTATCTCTGCTGAAGCTACTTTAAGATGAGCTACCTCTATGTAGCCTGAAAAGTAATCCACTACAAGAAGGTAAGTCTGTTTCTCCCCGAGGAACAACTCTGTGCCGACT